>NC_073302.1:141117252-141768553 GCF_027595985.1 Sorex araneus | reverse complement strand
GAAAGAAAGAAAGAAAGAAAGAAAGAAAGAAAGAAAGGAAGGAAGGAAGGAAGGAAGGAGAAAGGAAGGAAGGGAGAGGGGGAGGGAGGGAGGGAAGGAAGGAGAGAGAGAGGGAGAAGAAAGAGAAAGAAAAGAAAAAATCGAATTCATTCATGAAGTGTTTAAGAGATTACTTGAATTCTGGGGCCACATGAATTTCACAAAAGCAGCACATTGGAGGTTACACGTGGAACTGTTTCTTGGGAGGGGGCCACTCCAAACATGCCTAGCATATTAAGAGATAGCACAAACTCAGAAAAAGTTTCATTTCACAATCACCATGCTGGCCTCAGTTTTCCTACCATAAAATGGAAAGATCTACCTACTCATTGCTAAAATCTCCACTAGTTTTCTATTATCAACAATTTCCTATCTACTTGGGCAAATAACCATCCTGCAAGAGAATTTTGTAAGCACATCTCACCTAGCATTTTGAGAAGAACTGGAACAATGCACCTACATACGGATTTACTAGGATAAGTTTGGAATAACAATATTCAAATAAGATCTGCTTTACCAGTCTTTATTTCTACTCACCTGGGACATCAAATTAGTTAACAAATATATAAATATACATATACCCTTAGCACAGCGGGTAGGGCGTTTTTGTCTTGCATCTGAGCTACACGGGTTCGATTCCTCCGTCCCTCTGGGAGAGCCCAGCAAGGTATCGAGTATCCTACCCACACAGCAGAGCCTGGCAAGCTACCCATGGCTATTCGATATGCCACAAACAGTAACAAGTCTCACAATGGAGATGTTACTGGTGCCCACTCGAGAAAAATCAATGAACAACAGGAGGACAGTGCTACGGTGCTAGAGTGCTACAGCTACAAAGTTCACTTTAAATTCAAAATAAAAAGTAGATTTTGCACTGCACTCTCTCCAAAGCTTGCTTTAACCACTTTTCCTAGAAAAAAATGAATAAAGCAGAATCCTGGGTTTTATTTAAGAACCAAAAGACGTACAAAACACATTCCCAGTAGTACAAAGGACACTGAAGACCAAAAAAAATAATAATAATGGAGAGAGACTCAGACTCTCTTTTTTTCAATAATCATGACTTTCTGAGTCTGGCAAGAATTAAGAAAATTTATTTGGGGGGGTGGGGACATTGCTCAAAAGTATAGAGACCAAACTCTGTACCCAGGTGCCCAGTTCAATCCCAGTCCTAGATAATTCTTCCCAAACAGCAGAGTGACCCCGAAGCATCACCAGGCGTGTCCCCTCCATAAAAAAAAAAAAAATGTCTTTTAATATGGTAAGACCACACAACATTAATCTCCACGTATCACTTAGTACTGACTTCTCAGGAGACAGAAAGTATCCCATTAGTTTCAAGGAACCGGTTCCAATTTTCTAACTTATACATTCTTCAAAGATAAAATTTTAACTACGTTTTTTGTTTGTAAGAAAACACCATTCTTGAAATAATATAATTTGAAAGATAGTTTTGTAAATGGTTTTTATGGGTTTCATGAGTTAATTCACGGTTTACTTGCATATAATACTGCTGTTTCTAAAACATTTACACTCACCTACAAACTGCTTCCTTTTCTGTATTTGTCCTCTTAAATATAAGAGTTGTCAACCACTGCTCCTTTAAAGGCTGCTCCTATTAAAACTTCTAACATGAGTTTATTTTATATATGTGAAAGCTTCTTAAACTCATTTTGCACCAATAAAGAAAACTTTTTCTATCACAATATATGAAGCATGTAAGCACATGTAAGCCGGTTCGGAGTCAATTGTCTCATTTTTTGTTTTGTTTTGGGATCATACAGAACAATAGCATTAAAAGATCATTTCTGGTGGGAAACCAGATGGGACGCAGGAGATTGAACCCACCAGGCAAGCACTCACCCACTACCCCATCTCTCCAGTCTAACTGTTAAAGGTTCCTTAAAAGAATACCAATCATGTCTCTCCACTACAATTCTGTACACTGAAAAATTTACTAAAATTACAATCTTTTTTTCCTTAAAGGGGGAAGTCCCAAGCAGTGCTCAGCAGCCCTGACAGCCATTCCCTGAGATACTCAGTCACCTGGGCCTCATGGGTGATGTTCAATGCTAGGAGTGACAATGCAGCACAAGTTGGTGGTGGGCGCAACCAGGACCACCCTGGTGATGCTGGAGGGATCATGCAGTGCAGAAAATCAGGCTGATGCACAGACAAGGAGTTAGTGTTCCTGATCTCTTGAGCCTGCTCCCCGGCCCCTGGAATCATTCTACATTGAACTTTTAATATGACAGCGAAGAGAAATGCTGAATTGCATTCTTCCTGATGAACATTTAGACCTAGAAATTGATACCGATTGATAATCTATTATCTAAACAAAAGAGGTCCAGATCAAACATCTTAAAAATTGGTTAGGACATACTTAAGACAACGATGATTTAAACTGCTCAATTAATTGTACTGATTCTGCCATTAAAGGACATGTCCCACAGGCAACCTGATGTTTTTAGAAGAAAGGAAGCAAAGTCTATTTATGCAAAACTACATGGTAAAAATAAAATGGGGGGGGCAGGGAGAAAAGAAAATAAAAATAAATAAAATGGGGATGGCCTTTTTCTTTTTGGGCCAAGGGTGTACACAGAATACAACTGTGGGGCAAGAAAATAAAAGACTGAAGCAAGAGCAGAAACGTTTGCTTAATCCAAATCTACAACTTCATCTTCCAATATTGTTGAAATCTTTTGGCTTCAAAAAACATTGTCTCCTAAACAGTTCAGATTTCCTCATCAGATCGTTCTTACCATCAGAGAACTATATTTTAACAAATTACAAGATTTCTCACTTAAAATTAAAATATTAACTTCCCTGGAAACAATGCTGAGAAAATACAAAGTACTCAAATACTATCAAAAATCAACTGCAAACAATTCAAATAGCTCAACTGATAGAAAATATATGCAACTAGTTTCAAATTTTCTTTTCTTACATGCTTTTACTAAGATCCCCTTTTAAGTGAATCCACTAAAAATATTTGTTGTAAATCTGAAAAGATCCTAAAAAATCTGTTTTTAATGGTGTAGTAGATAGGGTGCTAGGCAATATTCTTTTTCCCCATAATAACCAAAAAACAAAAAAAAAGTAGCTCCTTTTAAAACTTTATCTCCTTTATATACAAAAGACAAGACCCTAGTTTTGTTTAGACATTTCTTGCTTTTATTATTAACTCACAAGAAAACTATGTTTCAAAACAAAATATGTAATGTACAAAAGTACACAAACATACACATACACCAAAACATAAAATACTTGAAATTAAAATGTAAGGACACTTTTTCTAAATTTTTATTATGAAAATCATATGCTTCTCATTCTAAGAAAAATCAACCATTAAGATAAGCATAAAGTAAAAATCCAACACAACCAAAACCTTACCCCGTTCACTAGATTATCCTCGACGCACTATCCAGTTACTTCTTCCGCAGCCTTACAGACATTTTTATGCACAAGTTTATCCTTCCTTTGTTTGAAACACAAATTATAGCATACTAAACTTATTTTTAAATAAAATATTCTGGTCACCTTTCCTTGTCAGTATGCACATCCACTTCATGACAACCTAGTATTTATTCTATTTTTTTACTTTTTTGGGTGCCAGGGGATGTAACCCAACTGATGAGCATTTCTTAAACCAGTTCCCTTCAGACAGAATGTAGGTTGACTCTAACTTTGTATTTTGCATTGGGAATGGTGCTGTAATAAAATTCACTCACTGTACATAACGTCTATCTACAGGACACACCCCAGAAAGAACACCGGTGTCACTGTGCCAAGCAGCAGAGTAGACCACATCTTCTCTTCCCACCGCCTGCACCGCCTCGGGCATATCTACCCATCTACATTAGTGGTCCTCGCCATCGTGGTGGATGAAAATGGCATGTCATTTTTACTTCTGTCCTTTAAGAGTGAAGAGGGGTATGTTTATTAATCATTCATGTTTATTTCAAAGTGTTTTTCCCATTTTTCCATTTCTTTTAGATTTGTAGTTTTGTTGGAATTTGGTAAAAAGGTTCTATCTGCCCCAGTGAGAGGCTTAAGTTAGTTTATTCATATACCAGTGCTCAAGAAATTTTTAGATTGTTCTACATAAAATTTTATTTCTTGTTTAGAGGCCACACCCACAAATGCTCAAGGCTTACTTCAGGCTCTGCACTCAGGGATCACACTCCAGCCAGGGCTCAAGAAACCATACAGGGTGTCAGGGATCAAACTCAGGTCAGCTGCATGCAAGGCAAACACACTACCCACTGTACTATCTCTCCAGTCCCAGAAATGTTTGTCTTTCCTAATTCTATCTCTAGGTGATGTTACAGGAGTTTCTTTGCAGAAAAAAAAATAAAATAAAATAACCTAGGGGGAAAGTGATTTCATCTGACTTGTTTCATTTCTAAAATGCCAATATTTACATACAAATACCAGCCACACTCTCTCCCAATATATCATTAAGTCGACTTCACTTTCTCAAAAATATCCTGTAATTAACTAGACAACTCTGCACAAATACCACGGATACTGCTTACAACTCATACCACCAGAAGTTTTATTATTCTTCCTTTAAATTTCTTAAAATCTAGAGGTTGAAAATAGCTAGAAAATGTTTAATTTCTGTAGAGACACAATTCTGACTCACAATCCTTAATCTTCAAGAGCAGAAAGTTCAACTTTTACAGATTTTCAACTGTAGACATAATTTAGTCATCTCTACAAAAGTCAATGAATTCTCCCTGTGCAAACAAACTTGTAATTTTGCAATACCAGAAAATTGCTTATGATGCTATCAACAGAGTATTCTGTTCTTTTCCACTTCAGGTTGCGAAGCCAAAAAAGTCCTACCTCAAATCACATTATAAAATAGGCCTCTTCAACTTAATATACCAAATTGCAAACCACCACTTCAGAGTTAAATTAGATGGTTAAATCTAGCCACCCTCTCAATTCTCCATCAAACAAACAAAAAAATCCTGGGCATATGTTTTCTCACAGTGCCAGCTGCCAGGCATTTACCAGTCTTCCATCTCCACACTGACTGGCACAACAAGTAATACAACTTGGAAGTTAAGGAAACTGGCAGAACTCAGAGGGGAGAAAAGACTATTTCCCACTATTTGTCCAGTACTTGTTTTGCATGTATGTGTTTCCAAAGTGGTGGTCCACTTTTCAAACTATAGGAGAAGCCTAGAGAATCAACCACTGCCAACTCCATTCAGTGGCCTCCTTCCCCATTGGGGACTATTCAAAAAGTTACTATTTTCTTTTACAACTCACCCAGGCCTCTTCACTGATGAAAGCAAGCAAAGCCCACGCTGTGTGTCTGTCTCCTAGAGAAGATTGCATCTTTTATTTATCGCCCCTTGGCTTTATTTTCACAGTGAATTCCTGGCTTAAATGCAATCAGCCAAGAAACCCTCCCTATGTGCTCTCCTGTCATTCCTCATTGCTTGCAAGCAGAGTCAAGCAAAGAGGGGGAAAAAAAAAACTCAACATTGCCAGCCAAGCCATAAAAATTCGCAAACACTAGTCGGTTAAACTGAGAAACCATAGATGTCCTTCAAATGTTTCAACCCCGCAGGAAATGAGACAGTGAGGGGAAAGGTAACTTGAAAGAATGTTAATTAGATTTTTTTTTAAAGGATGGATGAGTGGCCTCAAAAGTTAACCTCTCCCCCTCTGCCCACCCCCCAAGGAAAAGGAGCCAAACCTAGAAAAGACAACGCTGGGGGCTGCCTTAGGAAATAAATGACCATGCAGAAAATCACGTTTGCAGACTGCATTAGAATTCAAATTAACCATGCAGGATTAAAAAAAAGAAAGAAATAAACATTTAATTCTCTCTTGAACCTCTTCTCCCTTTCTAGAGCCCACACCCCCCTCACCCCTCCCTCTCCGCCCCCACCCCCGCCCGCAAAGACTAAGATTAAAGAAACAACTACCGCAAGATCAAATTAAAAATCTGAGCAGAGGATGCTTCCAAACCTCTCGCCATTCGTTAGGTCCTGTGTTCGCCACTACGATTAAAGTGGACAGCAAAGTGGGAGGAGGAAGGAAATACGCCGTTTGCAATCGGGGGTAAAATACGGTGAGAGGGAGTTTCACCCAGAGCATTGTTCTTTCCAATCCAGCCCAAACATCCCCATCGCTAGGCTGAAAAAGCGATATGGCCAGGAAAAAAACGCAACACAACACACACACACACACACACACACACGGGAGGGGGGAGGGGGGACGCAAAGCTTTTAAAAACTCGGGATCTGAGAAACTCTCAGGGTCCGTCAGAGAAAGGGAGCTGGGCAGCTTTAAATCACAAGTCCTCCTCTCGCCTTTGTCAAATATCTTCTACTTTACAAGCCCTGAAAAGAAATAAAGAGACTCTTTTGTTTGGTCTCCCCCTTTTTAGAGGGTGACAGAAAACTGAAAGGGGCGCAAATAAACCTGAAAATGAGAACAAAGTGCGAGGTCGCGCCCGGCGGCCCGGCGGCCGCGCCGGGAGGGACGCGGGAGCGGCCGGCCGAGCCCCCCGCCTCGCGCTCCCCGCACACGCCGGGCCGGCGAGCGCCGAAGCCGGTAACTGCTGGCGGCGGCGCCCGACCGGGACCCGCGGACCCGCCCCCTCCCCGTAGGGCGCGCCCCCCCCGAAAAAAAAAATCGGCGGCAGAAGCCGCCGAACCCCACCCCACCCCCCGCCACCGCCGACCCGAAAGGGGGAAGCGCGCAAGTCGCCCCTGCGCCCAAACGGGCGCTCTTGAATTCCCGGGGAGTCGTCGGGGGAGGCGGGGAGCCAGCGGGCCCTCCCGAGAGCGGACCCGGCCCCGGCCGTCTCCAGCCCGCAGCGCAGCTCCGAGGCATTTAAATCCCCGGCGGCCGGCGGCGCTGGCCGGGGCTGCACCAGACGCGGCGGCTGCTGCCACCCGCCCGTCGGAGCCCGGAGAGGGACGGCCGCCCAGGGGCAGGAAAACGTCTGCCCGGCTCAGCTCGGGGACGGGGGAAAGGGGCCGAGGAGAGAAGAAAGAGAGGCGCGCGCGAGACAGAGACACGGGGGGGGGGGGGGGAGAGAGAGAGAGAGAGAGAGAGAGAGAGAGAGAGAGAGAGAGGAAGAGAGAGAGAGGAAGAGACGGGGAGAGGGGAGCGCGGAGCACCGCCCGGCCACCGGCTCGGCCCCGGCCGGCATTGTCTGTGCGGTCCGCGCCCCCTCCCGCGCCCCCTCCCCCGCCCCGCACGCCCCGCCGCACACACCCTCCGCCGGAGCCCCGCCGTCAGCCCGCGCCTTTGTCCACAGCCGCTATCCCCCCCAAAAAAAATACATATATGCATATATATATAAAAAGAAGGGACGAGCAGCCCTCCCGGACGTGCGACCCTGAAGGAGGAAGGAGATCCGAGCGGGCTGGGGGGCACCCGACACCCACCCCGCCGACCCCGCGCCGGGGCGAGTCCTGCTGATTCATTTCCACTCGCGCCGGCCCGTCCGGGGAGACAGGGGGCGGGGAGGGGCGGGGAGGAAATGGGCGCTGCGCTCCGGAGGACCGTCCCGGCCGAGGACGGACGACCGCGGGCACCGGCAGCGGAGATGCAGGCGCGCGCGGGGCTCAGGGGCTGACCCGAGCCGAGGGAAGGGGCGGGGCGGGCGCCCCCGCGAGCGGCTCCCGGACGGGCTGGCGGACGGACGGACGGACGGCTGCCCCCCCCGTGACTCACCGACTTGCAGGACGTTGTCGACGCAGCCGCTCTCCAGCAGCGCGATGCCCCGGCGGAAGGGCAGCCGGGTCTCGTCGCCGCCGTCCGCCGCCCCGGCGGCCCCCACCGACGGGGCCCCGGCCCCGGCGGCGGCGGCGGCGGCCGCAGCGGCGGCGGCGGCGGCCGAAGTGGCGGCCGGCGAGGACGAGGAGCCGCCGCCGCCGCCGCCGCCGCCCGCGCCGCCCGCGCCGCCGCCCGCGCCGCCGGGGCCGCCGCTGTCGTCGCCGGGGCCGCCCGGGGCGCCGCCGCCGGTGTTGAAGGACGAGTACATGCAGATCTCCCGCTCGCTGCGGGGGAAGGACCAGTAGACGATGCGGCGCTGCACCGGCTCCGGGATGCGCTCGAAGCGCTCCTCCACGCGCTGGAACGGCCACTTCTCCGCCACCTTGCGCGCTGCGATGTCCAGCAGCGACTCGGGGCTCTGGGTCTTGCCCGGCGGCAGCAGCCCGAGTGCCGCGCCGCCTCCGCACGCTGCCGCCGCCGCACCGCCCGCCCGCGGGCCGGGCCGACAGGCAGAACTGTAGCCGCCACCCGCTCCGCCGCCGCCGCTGCTGCCCCCGCCGCCGCCGCCGCCGCCGCCGCCACCCGGCCGGCAGCAGAGCCGTTTCGCGGGAGGAGGCTGCTGTCCGCGCTCCGCCATGACCGCGCCGCTTCTAACCCCACAGCGGAAGTGCCGGGACCCTATAAACGGCACAAGGAAGCGCGACACGCACACGCCGCCGCGACGCCACGCTGCCATCTACGGCCCGCCGCTCCTTGTACGGGCACAGGAGGCGGGGCCCTGGCCGTTACGTCTAGGCTAAGGCGGGGCGCCGATAGGGAGACCTGGAGCTGGGGGCGTGGCCTATGCAAATCACTGGGCTGAAACATAAATAGAGCACTCGGCGGACACGGGGGTAGCGGGGGCGGCTGGGTTGGGTGCCGGATGGGTTGTGAGAATGTCAGGCTGCTGTGACGCCAGGGGGGCGGGGTTCAGCAGGGTTCCCGCGGGAGGGGGCGGGCCGCCCGGCCCGGCCCGATGTGGGTGGGTCTCTGCGCCCCCTGCTCCTCAACTTCCCCCTCCAATTCCCAGCCTCCCTTTGATGTCCGGCAAGTGAGGACGCGCCTCGTGGGTCACAGCGGGGAAGGAAGAGGAGATTGTTGGGGTGGTTGTGGGGGGGGGTGAGCAAAGAGGAGGGGTCTGGGCTAAATGAGGGGCGGGGCCCGTGGGTAGTTGCCCCACCCCTCCGTCAGTGCCTGCCCGCCGGGGGAAAAGCCTCTGGGCGGAGGAGGCGCTTTCAAAACAAAGAAATGCGGCGTGGAACCCGGGGGACTGGGGGTGGAGAGGAAGGCGGAGGAGGTGCGGCCGAGGCTGCCCGGCCGCCGGCTTCCCCACCAGCCAGCCCGGGGGGAACTTTCCACCCGCTCTCCGCCCCCCTCCCCACACTCCCCGCACCCGGAGCAGAGGCTGCGGCTACGGGGAAGGAGGCGGGGGCGGGGGCCGGGCTGCGCTCCGGGGCTTTTCTCCGGTTCACTTTTGCCGACCGGGTAGGGAAAGGAGACCTCCTGCGCCGCTGCCCCGTGCGGCAGCTTGCGCACCCAGCCGCGAGCCTCACGTCCGCACTGTCCCGGCGACGCGGCGAGGGGGCCCCGAGCCGGCCAAAGTGGCCCGAGCTGGCCCCGAGCGCTCGGAAGCTACCCCGCAGCTGCGCGACGCGCGTCCCGAGCGGGCTGCGGCCGCCCCGCCCTCGCGCTCGCTCAGCCCCGCGGCTCGGAAGCCGGCGGGGAGCTCGGGAACTCGAAACTCCGCTGGTTCCCCCCGCTGCCCACCTCCCGCGCAGGGTGAGGGGGTGGGGGGTTACACCCGGGCCGGGGGTTGAATAGAAACACCTTTGTGAGTAGGCACACGCCGCGGAGCGCGCGCACACACACGCACCCGCACACACACACGCACCCGCGCGCACTCCCGGCTCTGCCGGCCGCGGACGGCGGCTGCGGGCGCGCTCTGTGCGCACTGGGCTCTGCGGCCCGTCCGGCCCCGGCGCCGGGCGGCGGGGACACGAGACGCTCGGGACGCGCGGGCCGTGCTCACTCGGCCGTGCTCTCTCGGCTCGCCCTGGCCGCGCGCCAAGCAGCCGGCGTCCCGGGGAAAGGTAGCTGCGGGGCAGGGCGGGGAGTCTGGCGAGGGAAAGCGAGCGCGGAGCGCAGTTCACTGGGGCGAAGGCGCTGGCGGAGGCGAAGGAGTGAGTCCGGGACTGAATCTGAAACCCTGCGGACATCATTCTCCGCGGTCCTCTGAGCTTGGACAACTCCGGGGCTCAGCCGCCGACTTAATGACCTCCTTGGAGACGTCCTGGCTTCTGTGCTGACTGGAAACGGTGTTCCTGATACCCGTCGCTATTGTGGAAGATGAATCTCCTTCGGCACTTGGCCGTTCAGGTTGCTGGCTGCGCCCCACCCGCCTATCGTGCTGCCTGGATTTAAAGGAATAAAAGGCTTCGAGTTTTAAAGGAAAGCGCCCACTCGGGGCCGAGACGCGGGAGGCCACGCGCTCCAAACCCTGGAGCTTTCCCTCGTCGGGGCTCACCAAGCCCCAGGTTGCTGGTACCCGGGGACAGGACGCTGGCAGACTTTCCGTCGCTGCCTTGTTAGGAAAATTTTGGTGACATTATGTTTTTGTATATCCATCTGGTATTTTTCTGGGCACCTCCTCAATGCTAAGGGAAAGACCTGGGCAGAAAATTGCAAGAAAACGGGCAATGAGGGGCAGGGGGTGCGGGGGTCCCTTCTTCCACCTCTTCCATTTCTGGATCTCTTTTTAAAGAATAATTTTAAACAGGTGATAGGGAAAAACCAAGCTCCATACAGTCGTGATAGGATTTGGGCTGGTATGATGTATAGATTACTAAGCATTTTCATACAATCACTGAACTGGAAAGTTAAACATGACCACGGTTCCCCCAGACAGAGTAAGTGACTCATTCGGGGTCATACCAGGTGTTAGTGGAAGGAATTAATTCATATCGAAGAGATGCCTCTGGGGGTGCCTAACGTCCTGAGAGCCTGATTTTTTTTTTTTAATGAATCAGTGGATTTAAAGCATCATACTCGGTGAGAGGGAGCTCGTGAACTCATACTGAATCCAGAGCCGGGAGTGCTGCCTGGCCAGCTTCCCCCGCACCCCCGCACAACGCCCAGACTACCCTCCCAAATTCTCCTCCCCTCCCTGGTTTCCCTGGGTTTCCTGTCCCTCCTCTCTCCAGCTCACCTTTCTCGGCCTTCTTTTGGAATTTCTCCCTTTCCGAACTTTAAGATGTACACCTTGCCTATCTCCCTTTGCAGGAAGTAGGGAGGGGCTCCCCGTCCCTTGGAGAATCCGCACTATTCCCGTGTCCCAGCATGCATTAATTCACTGCTTCCTAGAGGTCGGTTTCCTTGTTCGTATAGCCCCCTCCAGTCCCAAGTAGTTCCTGGAAAGGAGCGCCTTCATTCCCCTAGACGGTTACCTAATATTACCACCTATTCATAGTCCCCTCCGCCAGCTTTCTCCCACTCTGACCTTGACTGAAATTCAGTCACAGGTTTACTAGCACTGTCTATCCCAGCCGTCATGGGGAATTTTTTTTTTCTGCAGCCCTGCCTCACTGGTGTGTCATTTAACCCATTCTCCCCGAAATTCTCCTCTCCCAAGCTTCTGGCCTTACTAAAGGATAGCTCTGGTGGTGTCATCCTCCTGTCCAAGTTCCCTCAAATTTTGGCCAGGGAAAGTCCAATCTCACATATGCTCTTGAGCAATCCCAACTTTCCAGCCCATTTCTCAATACCACCCAATCCAACTACCAGCCTACCAATAAGATACCTCCCAGTTTTACATCCTTTCCTGCACATTTGTTCTAGATATTCCTGTGAATGCAATGTCTCTCCCATCTCTTGCAACTTGTCACACATTCCTGCCCTTTTTTCCAATGCTCAAGTGTTGTTTCTCTGGAAAAACCCACCTCTGTGTCCTCTCTCTCTCTCTCTCTCTCTCTCTCTCTCTCTCCTCTCTCTCTCTCTCTCTCTCTCTCTCTCTCTCTCTCTCTCTCTCTCTCTCTCTCTCTCTCTCTCTCTCTCTCTCTCTCTCTCTCTCTCTCTCTCTCTCTCTCTCTCTCTCTCTCTCTCTCTCTCTCTCTCTCCACCCTCCAGCACCTTGTCCATTGCATTGATGGATGGATCACTGTCACTGTCATCCCGTTGCTCATCGATGTGCTCAAGTGGGCACCAGTAACGTCTCCATTGTGAGACTTGTTACTGATTTTGGCATATTGAATACGCCATGGGTAGCTTGCCAGGCTTTGCTATGCGGGCGGGATACTCTCAGTAGCTTGCTGGGCTCTCTGAGAGGGATGGAGGAATCAAACCCGGGTCAGCCGCATGCAAGGCAAATACCCTACCGGCTGGGCTATCACTCTAGTGCCTCCTTGAATTTAAAAATATTTTTTTCAATATAGCTTTATCACATTTTTGGAGCGTTGATTTTCTAAGGAGACACTTAGGTACCCCAGAGGATAAAAAGTACAATTTTGAAGCTGAGAAACATAAATTGACTTGCTCAATAGGAGTCATTTTTGCACTCAAATTTGTAAACTACTTTTGGTGCAATTTCACGCCGCTCCAGCACTTAGGAGGCCTGCAGAAAAGAAAAAAGTAGCATCACCCCATCATTGTTGCTAGCCATCTCAACAAAAGAATAACTTGTCATTACATACATTCTAAGATATGAGATATGGATTAGAACTAAGAAACTGCAAGTTATTTCTCCTAATTACTTTTACTGGAATGTATTATATATAAGTAAAGCCAGTTATGCTCCCTGAGATATAATTAAATTGTTGAGAGGGAGGAAAGTCTAAAATAGCAAGTGAGCCTAAGAATTGGACATTATTCTCTTCTCCAGTGGAATAAAAGAGAATTCTACTTTATGTGGTTTAAATAGGAGTGAAGAATTAGAGATACTTTATCAAGGTAAAATGCCCAATAACAAGGAAAAATGTCAGAAGAATCACCCTGATCAATTATTTCTACCCAACAAGATTCTTGAGCATAATAAGTGGTTGCCAAGGAATAGTGGGCCCAGATATGATGGCTTTTAAACAGTTGCTACATCTTTAAGGAGGGAGTAAATTTGGCCCATTTCAACTATTTAAGATTTCTTCGTTCAGGAATTAGGCCACTAATTTTTTTTGTTAATACTTTTTTCAAAAGTGGATACAAACACAATGTGAGATTCTTCGTAAAGAGTATCTCATTTAGTGGCCCAATCTCTCAATAAACAAATGAAGAGGCTGAGACTTAGGAATTTGCCAAAGAGCACTGGGCTCTAATCTGGCTATGCAGGACTTCCAGTGCAGTCTGTCTGATGATGAAACTAGAAAAAAACTTTTATCAGGATTTCTCAAACTTGTCAGGTCATAAAAATCCTCAAGCACCTGTTTAAAATATAGATAACCTGAATGGGGCATTGGAATCTCTTTTTTCAACTGATGTCCTGAATATTTCTTCAGAATGGGAAAAACTAGGAAAAGTCATCATTCCACTCTACACTATCACTTAATCCAGTTTTATTCCTTAAGATATATCTTCTCAAATTTTCCAAAGTTTTAAGAACTTATTCAGTTAATCCATCTTTTCTATCCTACTTCTAAGGACAGTGTATTCCATTAAGACTTTACAGTTTGGGGATGGTTTTTCTAAAACCATTCCACTTTATATTTAATGAAAATATGCTTACAAATACTTTTTAAAATTTTGTCATTTGGACAAGAAGTTAAAGGCATTGTTTTTGTTTAATATTAGATAATCTACTCATGTTCACTTTAGCAAAAACAATTGTAGTGTAAATATAGTCAGTGTACAATTTCAGTACTGTGAAAATAACCAACAACAATTATTCTGCTATTCATCCTTTCCAAAGGTATCATCAAATTAAACCATCCCCAAACCTGAATGCCTAACAGGACTATAGTCAGTATAACCAGACTCAGAATCTACCAAAAGCCTAAAGAAATAGGAAATAACACATTTAGTAACAAATTTTAGTTTTTTGTAGATATAGAAGAGATGGTATAAGAAAATACATTCAATACATTAAATACCATAGTACAAACATATTCTCTGTTGAGACAAAAGATGCTCTGACATGTGAAGTGTATATTTGCAGAAAATATTGGAATCTCAAGACTCATTTTATAAACATATAGCATTAGCTTTTTCCAAAGTAATCAATATTTTTTCCATGTAAAAAAGTAAAAAGATGTTAAATTTTGGCAAGTAAATTTAGAGGGCAACTTATACCTGGATAAAGATTATTTACCTTTAATAGATAAGCATGAAAAGTAAGTTAAAATTTAAAAATCAAACTGTAAAACATTTATTAAGGGCATTTTATTACCTAGGATATTTTTAAATATTCACGAGTTCATTCCTTGTCAAGAAGAGCATCATGACAATTCAGAAATGAAAAGTGTCACTTCCAATGACTTCATTCAAACCCAGTATTAGGAAACTGGGGAGAAAATAAAGCAGTCTCAGCAAAAACTGGTGAGTTGAATATTTTTTCAATCTGAAATTTGTCGTACCTCCACAGAACTGTACTGCAATGAGTTATGCAGAGTCCCTGTAAGAGTTATTCTGAATAGACAATTTCTAATCATTGAAAAGCTGTTTATTTGATGCCCAAATCCCCCCTTTTTGAGGGGGAGTGATAAGTGGGAGGGTGGAGAAATGAAAGTTGAGTGGAAGGAGCCCAGGGAGAACTCAGTGGCAAACACCTGCCCTGGAGGCTGAGAGCAACTTCCCCAGCACAGCCATATTTTAAGCACATTCCCAGAGGCACTGCTGTTTAGGATCCTCAGTAACATAAATGCACAATCTCCAACACACTTCCAGGTGTGTGCAACTGACCACAACCAAGTAGGCAATATTCCCTAGATACTGCAACAACAAGAAGAAGGGTGTAGAGGGTGGGGGAAGTGTAATAAAAAGCTTTAAAAAGCTAGAAATCTTTCTAAAACGTGATGCACTTCTCAACTTCCAGAAAATGACCTCAAGACCTACCAAAGTATGCAAGGATGGGACTAAAAGCCCCAAATTTCCTTCTTTCTTCCTCTTTGTCTCTCTGTCTTTTCTTTTTCTTTTTCTTTCTTTCTTTCTTTCTTTCTTTCTTTCTTTCTTTCTTTCTTTCTTTCTTTCTTTCTTTCTTTCTTTCTTTCTCTTTTCTTTCTTTCTTCCTTTTCTTTCTTTTTTCTCTCTTTTTCTCTCTTTTTCTTCCTTCCTTCCTTCCTTCCTTCCTTCCTTCCTTCCTTCCTTCCTTCCTTCCTTCCTTCCTTCCTTCCTTCCTTCCTTCCTTTGTATTTTCTTCCTGTCTCCTTTTTTCTCTTTCTTCCCTCCTTCTGTCCTTCCTTTCTTCCTTCTTTTATTTCTTTTTCTTTCTTTCCTTCCTTCCTTCCTTCCTACCTTCCTCCCACCCTTCCTTACTCCTTTCTCCCTTCTTCCCTTCCTCCTTTCTCCCTCTTTCCTTCCCCTCGTTCCTTTTTTCCTTCTTTCCTTCCTTACCAGTTTTATACATTTTTGCCCCTTTTGCCTCCTCCTTTATAGTTATACTGTCTCCTCTACTTTTAATTATTATCATAGAATCACCATGTTCCTCCTTGCCTGAGTTGTTGCTCTTCATCCACACCTTGAATCCCAGGAAGTCCACTTTTCAGAATTGCATATAAAATGAAAATCAATGAAATTATTAATGAAGACTTTCTTTCTTGTTAAAATATGCAATGGTCTTTGCCCGATTTATTTTGGCTTCTTGCAGACTTCCTGAATCTTAGCTAGGTTGCAAATAAGAGAGAAGTTATTAGATGGTCAAACAGGGCCTCAAGAAGGGTTAGTGTACGTGATGATAATGGAAAATCATAATGACTGAGGTGTCCACTGAATCATCATGCATAAATTAATATATCTTGAATATGATTTAGGAGTTCATAAAATTATAAGGCTTTCAAACTTGGTGGTTCACATATGGAATTTATGACAACATGCAAAGGAATTTGAGATGAATTAGAAACTGCCATTCCAGAGCACACACAAGAAGGGCCTGTCCTGCCTGCCTGTTAAAGTTGGAGTTCACCTATAAGGAGGGAAGGAGGCAAAGAGTAGCTGAACAAACCCTCCCTGCAAGTCTCAAGGTGCTGCCCCAGGACTGACCTGGCTACTGCCCACCTCTCCTGCCAGCGTGGCCGCCAGTTCATCCCCTCACCCTAAGCTACCAACACAAGCTGCTCTGGCTGGCTTGATTTCAGTTCCTTGAACATTGGAGGTTCACTTCCCCCAGACTGCCTTTGCCCACGAGTTCCCACTGACTGGAATGTTCTCCCTCCACAGGCCCTGTAACCACTGCCTAGTTTCTTCCTACTCAGCTTAATCATACTTCCTTAGGAAGGCCTAGATGCTCAGATAGGTCAGCTCTGCCTATTATGCTCAGAGAAGTCATATACAATTCTCCACGGAGTCATTACCAGAGTTGTTATTTTTCACCTAGTTGTGTGTAGGACAGATTACCTAGAAAATAGTAGGTGCTCAATAAATATTTTTTCCCTCCATGCAAGGGAGGGAGCAAGAGCACTTCAACCCAACTGGCCTTCTCACGGTGGTCAACATCAAGACTTGCCAGGAGAGCAATTTTCAACAGCTTACCTTCACTTGATTGCTGCCAGGACCCATGGGTCTCTCCTTTCCTTTCAAGAAACAAATAAAATCGACTCAATGAACACTCAGCAGTGTGGCCTGAAGCCATTACCGCTGCATTCTGGAAATCATTGCATTATTCCAAGCAAAGAAATAAAGGGGTAAAAAATCTTCCAATACAAATTTTAAAATCTTTCCCACACTATCATGCATGTAGCTCTTAAAATTTAGTTTTTGTCTAGTGTATCCAGTTTGGGCAATTTCCAGTTTTCTAGTTCCCATGGTAAAAGAAACAATGATCTTAGAGTAAATGAGGGGAAATGTCCAGTCTATGGTCATTCTGGAGTTGTGATCCTCTGGATTGTATTTGGAACTAAAAACATGCTGATTTGGAGGCAGTACCTCTGGGTCATCAACATCTAGTTCTTTTTGTTTCTGGAACATGCATTGCTCTCTCCCAGGGATGCCTATGCCACTACACTGCTGCATTTACATGGCGTCTCCCAGAAGACAGTGCTGGGTCTGTTCTTAGAGGCATGTCCAATTGTTGGGCTTCAGCATCTCTTCCTTTCCTTCTAGGCACCTGTATAGTAATTTAAATATTTTATAGTGTTCTTACTTTCTTAATGATTCAATAGAAATGCATTACAGAGAACAATACTATACACGGTGTTGATTTCATCTTTTCTTTCTCTACTTCATAGGTGGATAAAACTTTGTTGTTTGGGGGCCACACCCAGCAGTGTTCAGGGCTTACTCCTGTCTCTACACTCAGGGAGCAGTCCTGGGCGATGGTCAGGGGATCATAGGGGGTGTTGGGGACCGAATGTGGGTCAGCCACATGCAAGGCACCCTACCCATTGTATTATCCACCCAACCTACTTTCTTCTTTCCTTTTCATTCTGACTTTAAGATTATCCAGAGGTTTCTATGTAAAAAGATATGTTTGAACAAGACCAAGTCTGCAGACTAAAGATACTCCTCTCAAGTTACAGTTCAATCACTAGAGTTAGTTAATTTGGGCCTTCATTTGGGCTCCCTTTCCCTTTCAACTTATACTCTCAAGTGATTAATAACAATGAACGCCAACCTGTCCACCACCATCCACTCACACCTTCCCCTTGTGGAAAATAAACCTGGGACAGGATCTGAGGATGGTGCTAAGAGAGAGATGCAGGAGTGGAGTTGAAGCATGCAGAATGAACTTCACTAACTTCAGAATGTTCTCCTGGCTTCACACTCTTCAGTTCTTGGCTGTCCTTGATGTACCTCCCCCAAGACCACCTTTTCCCTTTCCTCTTATCTAGATGTGTGTGTGTGTGTATGTATAAGAGTGTACATTACAATTGTATGTGAAAACATCCGTCCAAATCCAAGGATATTCCTTGGGGTCATACAGTCTTGTTTAGTAGTATAATCATAAAAAAATTACTCAGATTACTTGTTGGATGATTTAGATATTTTCAGTTTCGTTAACAGCTAATCATCACACAATGGATTACTCAACTGGGGTTTGAAATATGCCTTCAAGGTGGCTAGACTCAACAGAATGATCATGTCAGGGAACTTCAGGAAGAGAGCATATACACACAGCTATTATGATTTTTGTGGGAGCACATGTTTGCCTATGGAGTGCCTGTGCATGTGTTTGGCAAGTTCCCTGTCTGCTCCATTCCCTGCTGCCACCTGCACCCCTGCTTCACTGCCACCTCAGACTCCGCCAGGTCTGGTATGAACTGCTCGGTCCTGAAGCCATCTGAGAGGGCTGAGAACTTACTTGTTTCCTTTTGTAGCATCCTTGAGGGAAAGGGGGGGTCCCTGGTGTGGCCCCAGGGAGGCAGGCAGACTGGTAGAACTGCAGCAGCACCCTAACCAGGCTTAGAGTCAGACTGGGAGGTAAAAGATGTGTAGCCAGCAGGCTTGGGAAGGTGGCCACCAGGTATACAGCCAGGTATCTCGCCACCCTCACAAAACTGCTCTTCTTGCCCTGCTCTAAGGAATAAATCAGCACCAGTGTCCGAGGAGGGACCTCTACGGAGACCAAGTTTGACTGAACTTTTCTCCAACCACTGCAAATATTTTGCTAATCCATTTGCGGGCAGTGATGACACCCACACAAAGGGACGTAGATCCCCAGTACCAATCCCAGCTTTGAGCAACAGAATTCCATTGGACCCAAGGGGCAGCAGATCCAGGTAGGGCTCTGGGCACCAGCTTGGGCATCCACACCCAACATCTGTACTTGTTAAAGCTGACAAACCACTCAGTCCTTCAGTCAATAGAGGGTCCTGTGGGCAGGGCTGACCCTGCTGGCCTTCCATGGGCATCCTTTCCAATTGCTGGTAAGGTTTGGGGTGGAGGGGCGGGTCCTAACATTCGTCAATAACCATTGTTAGATGTTGCCAGGGTTGCTTAAAAAAAGGTTACACTTGATTGGCGCAGCACTGTGTTGGGTAACCAATCCAAACGCTGTGCCTGGGGGAGGGGGATTTAACATGACAGAACAATATCAAGCACAGGCAGACACATTCCGGGTACTAATAAGGCGTCTGGAAAAATGGAATTATAGTGTGCAGGAATCCCGTGCCCCTCTGCAGTTGCAGCCATGGCGAGGTTGCCGTTCATAATGTAGCAGCTGAAGCTAAAGTCACTCCCACTGATTGAAGGATATCACGATTTCAAAACAGGGAGTAGCAATTGTCAGGAGGAAGTAAAACTCCTTGCTCATTGTGTTTTCACAGCCTTCCTTAATAAAACTGCTGAATTGTAATTTAAAATATTCCACCCTTTCAAATAAATTAAATGCAGCTCTTAAAAACAGGAAATGAGAGAGGCGCACCACCACGTATTGTCAACTAAACATTCGCTGACCTTGAGTCACAAAGTCTAGTCAAAAAATCACAGTAGTCCTATGAACTGTCTCCAGGGGGTTGACAAAGAGAGTCCTCACCGAGGGAGGCATCTTGCTTCTGGTGGCAGACTCTTGGGAATGCCAAGTAGGGAGCAAAAGAAAGACAAACATCAGTTTGAAGAAAAATTTGGATCTTGCAAGATCATGGATATTTGGAGATTCAGATAAACCTTATGGTAGTAAGGCGAATTCAAGGGAACTTGATGGGCCCAAATGCTAAACCATCCCTTCAGAAAATGTAACTGCCAGTCAGCCATATGCTCCTCCAGAACTCTGATAATCTGAGGCAAAGAGAATGATCTTGTTCAGAAAAATAAGTCAAGCTTCTGCAGGATACTGGTTTCCCATTAAGTTATCTATATAATCACTTCCCTTTAGCATTTTTATTGTTGCATTTCATTTGCCACGGGAAAACTTCATTAGTCTTCTTCCTTGCCATGCCTCTTCTTTTGCTCTAAGTTCTGTCTCTTAGAAAGATGCCATCCAAGTAGGTGCAGAAATAGTACAGAGAGTAGAGCACTTGACTTGCACACAGCCAACCCAGGTTCCATCACCAGCACCCCCTATGGTCTCCTGAAACCCACCAGGAGTGACTCTGAGCATAGAGCCAGGAGAAAGCACTGAGCTGATGTTCAGGATGTGGAACCAAAACAAGACACAATTTTTTTTTTTTAAAAGAGAGAGATATGCCACCCAAGAATTCTTGTGGAAGAACAAAGGGATAGAAGGAGGGACAAATAAAGGGAGAAATACATGTGGGCTGGAAGTAGGAAGGAAGAAGAAAGGGAGGGTGGGAGGAAGATAGGAAAATAGAAAGAGAGAGGAGGAGGAAGGGGAGGGAGGAAAGATGCCAGTCAGTGTTTCCCAGGGATCTCATTTCCGGTTCTGTTTCCTCTTCCAGCCCAGACTCTCCCATGCAAGAAGGACTATGTGGTCAAGCCTGGGGACTTGAGCTTAGTTCCAGGCTGAAATGGTGATTCGGGGGTCTGCATTTTACTTTATATACATTTTGAAGAGGCACAAGACGAAGGAAAGAACCCAAAACTGAGTTTTGAACCATTTTCCCTTGCCTTGTTATTGATATAGAGAAAATGATTCATGAGCAGATAGTGATTTTATGAAGCATTGTTGTCCGAACTGCTTTAAACATGGGACATGGACTATAGCCTCGCAGCCCTCTACACTCAGTGAACACCCACTCTTGCCAAGCTGCAGGGCAGTGGGCTGTACCTCACTTAGAATCTGTTCAAGATCCTGCTGCTTTAGAGGAGACACTGTGCCTGCAGAGGTCATTGCTCCAAAAGAGCAGAGGCTTGGAGAGTCTTTATTTTAATTTTGATTTGGGGGAACACCTGGAGGTATTCAGCACTTTCTCTGGTGCGGTGCTCCAGGCTGCTCCCATTGATAATTGGGAGCAATCCCCTAGGTCTCCTGCATGTTAAGCGTATGCTCTAGTCTTTTGAGCTGTCTTATCGCCCTTGGAGAACATCTTTGATTCATTTTCTGATAGTATCTGATGCTAAATTTGTGCTATTGGCAACTTCCTAGAATTCAACATACTTGCATAGCCAGGCATGATTGTCTTGTGGACTTATGACCTTAACTTCATGCATTTCTCCATTTTGGTTTCTACAATTATCACTGTCACTATCACTGTCATCCCGTTGCTCATCAATTTGCTCGAGCAGGTACCAGTAACATTTCCATCTTGAGAGTTGTTGTTACTGTGTTTGGCGTATCAAATATGCCATGGGTAGCTTGCCAGGCTTTGCTGTGCCGGCGGGATACTCTTGGTAGCTTGCCAGGCTCTCCAAGAGGGGTGGAGGAATCGAACCTGGGTCGGCCACATGCAAGGCAAATGCCCTACCACTGTGCTATCGCTCCAGCCTTTTCAATTATATTTGTATGTTATTTACTTAGGGGTTATCTTTATTTCAGAGACCCTGAAGTTCTTACTTTTTAAAATTCCAAGTCTGCCTTCTCTCATCCTGACCTCATTTGCTCTCTTCCTGAGCAAATCCAAAAGACCGAACAAGCTTACCATTCACATCTAATCCTCATATTCAAACAACTGGATGAGGACTGGTGGGCTGGGAAACTCATTGTTCTCCTAGATCCTTCCCCTCCTTGGCAGTCACAGCCATTTGTCATGAGAGAACATTCTTCCAGTTCTCCTAGAAAACTGCCCAAAGTTTTGCAAATTGGTGGTCTCAACCCAAATTTACAGTTCAAGATAACTTCCTATGAGAATCACGTGACCAGTAACCAAAATAGTAGTTTTTAAAAACCTACTAAGTCAATGAAAAAGAAGTTCTGTCAACTGCTAATTTCAACCTGCAAACATTAAAGTTCATTCATTCATATTCCATTGCTTTTCTAAATTAGTTTCTAGTAAAATGGGTGGGTGGGGGCTCCATTTTAACAATAAAAAGTAGAAGCAAAAAAGATTAAGTAAACCCACATCTAAATAGGCAGTTGCAGAGCATTAAGGATCACTATGGAAAGATGGAATCAAAGAGGGAGCGACACTCCAGGGATTTTTTGCATGAATGTTTGAAAGAACACATTCAGTGTGCAGCCTTAAGAAAGTGTCTAAGAGAAAGTAGGCCAGAACAACAATGAAGTTAGGGTGAAAAAAAGATGTGAGTTTAGTTTTCAAAATGTCATGTCCGTATTCAGTGTCCCTTTGGACCAAATAAGAAACAAAGGGTGAAATCAAACAGCTTCATTGACAAGCAGAGCAGTTGGCAATGAGTCTAGGGTACAATCTTAGGGAAAGTTTTAATGTGCTGCTTCAGAACAGGTTGGAAGAATCACTGTCTCTCCAGCTGGTCCCTATTTTTCCAAGTCCTGCTTTTCTCATTGTTGACTGACCTTTTCAATCTGCTCTTAAATTTGTCTTGTGCCATCTCTAACACCTGGGTCCCTTTGTGAATTTCTTTTAGTTTGATTTAAAAAAAACAAATCTTTGTGGAGAAGGCTTTTCATCCATTCATAGTACATTCAAACCATTTAAGATACGCTTTCTCAGTAACATATGATTAATTTATAAAAACCCATTTGTGCTGTTCCTTAGCAGAAGGGCTGACTTAATTCCATAACAAGGCCATGCCCAGGTGGTTTTATTGGTGGTGACTTTTCAGCCATCAAAACAGAAGGCCTGTTATTAAAGAGCATAGTGAAAAGGGAGGTCTAGAAATTGCTTCATTCTTGGGGATGCTCTTAAGAGTATATTTACAGATGACCAGATTTTCCTCAGTTTTTCCCAGTGTGCACATAAATGGATGTTTCTTGAGGCAAACACATCTATTATAATGAATCCATTGAAGCTTTGAGTCTTCTTGAGTCTACAATAGACTTGGGGGAACATCATTTATTAAAATCAATGAGCTTCGTTTAGGTCGCCAAAAGTATTAACCACAAAAGAAAAAACTTGATGTCAGATTGTCAAAATAAAAAACTTATCATCAAAAAAAAGGCCATTAAGAAAATGAAAAAACAGGCATTGGCCTGGAAGAAAATATCTGTGAAGAACAAACTTGACAGGACTGAACCCAAGATGTAAGAAATAACTCCTATTGAGTAATAAAGACAAAATTCTAGTTTTTTTTTAAATGAGCAGAAGCATTGAATAGACACTTTGCAGAAAATATATGAGTGGCAAAGAGGCACCAACAATGGTCATTGGGAAATGCAAATTAGAACCATCATGACATATCACTTCCTATTCACCATGGTGGCTTAAATAGAAAGAGACTGACAACATTAAACATTTGTAATCATGTGGAGCAATTGGAACTCCATGGGCCTATTGGTGGTATCACTTGTATCACTTGTCATCCTGTTTTTCATCAATTTGCTCGAGCGGGCAACAGTAAGGTCTCCATCCATCCCTGTCACGTGCTAGTGTAGCCCAATGGTATCTGCTCGCTCCAGGAACACGAATGTATTGGTGGTACATAAACTGAAATGGTATGACCAAAACAAGAGAAATTTCTTTAAAAACAAAATGTGTACTCACCTTGCTATTCAGTAATTACACAACAGAGTCTTTTGCTAAGGAAAAGGAAAGCTTAGGTCTATAAAAATACTTGTATACGAGGGGGCTGGAGCAATAGCACAGCGGGTAGAGCATTTGCCTTGCACGCGGCTGACCTGGGTTCGATTCCCAGCATCCCATATGGTCCCCTGAGCACCACCAGGAGTAATTCCTGAGTGCAGAGCCAGGAGTAACCCCTGTGCATTGCCAGGTGTGACCCCAAAAGCAAAATAAATAAATAAACAACAACAAAAAAATACTTGTATACGAATGTTCTAGTGACTTTACTCACAATAGCCAAAGACTGGATTACAAAACAGATGTTCAAGAATAGGTGAATGAACATACAGATAGCGCTATGGTACTCAGCAAACAAAGGAGTTAACTACTGTCACCCACAGTAAGATGACTAAATCTCAAGAATATGTGGTAGGCCCAAGAGATAAGTGAAAGGGCTGGACTGCATGCTTTGGTTTAATCCCTGGAACTGCATCTTCCCTGAGCACCTCCAGGAGTGACCTCCTGTGCACGGAGCTGAGAATGACCCCTGAGTGGGGACCAAACAACAAAACAACAATGTAATAGATAAAGTATGTTTTACATAAAAGTTCATACTATTTCATTTGCGTTATAGGAAATTCTAAAATAGGTAAAACTAACGGGTAGTAAGAAAAAAGAATTAGTGGTTCGCTCTGGGAAGGGAAATAGGGACAAAGGTTGGCAGGAAAGCGATAGTGAGGGACTTTCTGGGGTGATAATAATGGTCTAATCTTGATAGGGTTTGGAAATACAGTAAGCATTTGTCAGAACTCAGAAAATAAAAAACTTTAAGATTTTGCATTTGCCTTGCAATGTCAATGTATAGATATTTAACATCAAAAAGTGCATATGTTGGGATGAAAGTTTTAGGTAGAACTTGGTGGATGCCTCCAGTGGACTTTTAAAGGTGTGTAAAAATAAGTAATGATGGAGGAGGGATGAGCAGATATGTGATAAAGCAAACGAGTGAAATATTAATGGTAGAATTTGCCACAGGACAGTGGGTAAGTGGATATTCATTGTAAAATTTTTCAACCTGGTACTTGGAAATACTAATAATAAAGTGCAGGGCAAAATAATCAATGTGTTTGTCAGACCTGTGGACCCTCTTCAGTTGTTCATTAAAGTGGAATGTTCTAGGAGATTCAAATTTAGGGCCAATAAGTGCATGGATTTGGGCAAATCTCATATCTGACTTCTTTCCTTTTGAAATCTAGTTTTTCATACCTTTTCATTTTAGCAGACAAAAGAAGCAAGGAAATAGTTATTATGAGAGGAAGGGAGGGAAGAGACCTGTGACCTTAGAAAAAAAACAATAAAAAGTTCCTACTGAAAAATATTGAATATCAACAGCAGACATGCACTCCAGACATGTAGAATCCAGAAATTAATAAAAGTACCAAGCCTGCATCTTCAGACCCATGGAGGAATGATAATTACAGACAGTATTTCTGGAGCAGACACATAACCTTGATTCCCAGGATACCCCCTAAAGCACTCTAATAGTATGCTATTTGTGGAAGGTTTTTCCACCTTTAATAACAGAGAAATAATGTTAGAAGGAAAGAAATCCCTTATTTAGCCACTGGGGTGTCATTATTGAGCCCCAGCTGAAGGCCCCCTTAAAAGCATCCATATGGCAAAAGAACATGTTTCCCCACGAAATCAAAACTGAGTACATCTGAGACTTTCAAACATCTTTTTCCTTGGATCTTAAAATGGATTTGTGCATATTTGTGAAAAAAACTTTATGATGTGCTATCTTCCAAAGTGAGTGGTTATTTATAATTCATAAAAGACCTGAGCACAGGAAAATTCTTCCCTTTTATTAGCCCTGTAAAGTTGGACCAGCTGATCTTTTAGTACATCTTACAGACATCAAATTCTCCGTATGGTCAAAGTTTTTCCTCTCTTGAACTAAATGCTAAGAAGTAAATAGTGTTTCTGAAACAGGGTGGGGGGGAGAGGAGCGGGGAGGGGAAGGGGGTGTCCAAAGCTCTTTTGATTAAATGTTAAAATAAACAACAACAATAAAAAATTACTCTTAGAGCCCATCTCTAACGACACAGAAGGGAAAATACTTGGAATGCTAAAAATGCCTTTTAAACTGTGCACAGCCTTTGTAAAAGGCAGCAGCATATTTTAAAATAAATTTTCTTCTCTGTTTCCGATGTTGAACTCTCATCTTCAGACATGGTGCCACATCATTTCCTCTCAGCTGCTGCCGGCTGTGTGAGTCACAGCACAGGTTTGTGAACAGCGGCTTGGGCCAAGCACATGGGCAGCAGGAATATGAACCCATTACAGGGATGTGACCCCATTACTGACACCCTGAGTGTCCCTCCACCCCTGCCACACCTGCACATCCCCACCAAATTTCACAGAAAGCGAAGTCCTTCCGGATACCAGCTTTCTAAGCTCATCATGGGCCTGTCCTCCTTAAGTACTGGTGAGCAAGGGATACGAGGGTATACAATGATGTACCAAAAGTGTTCAAAATCTAATTAGAAAATAACACGTAGGGGCCGGAGTGATAGCACAGCGGGTAGGGCATTTGCCTTGCACGCGGCCGACCCGGGTTCAATCCCCGGCATCCCATATGGTCCCCCAAGCACGCCAGGAGTAATTCCTGAGTGCAAAGCCAGGAGTAACCCCTGAGCATCGACGGGTGTGACCCAAAAAAGCAAAAAAAAAAAAAAAAAAAAGAAAATAACACGTAGTTTTGTTTCCTCTGAAATTCTCTGCTCTGTAATATTCTGTAGGAAGCTTTTGAGCTCTACTACAGTATCCTCAAGAAATAGAAACTTTGTATATTCCAAATTACAAGTCATTTCACTAAAAGTAGAAAGTGTTAACTTTCAAATACAAAAAGCCAACTCACAGAACAGCCTTCAAGGTGAGAAAGAACTGCCATGTCTTGCAAGGAATCAAGGGGTAGACTATTCAAATACTTTTGCTTTGGTTTTGGGGTCACATTTGTCCTTGTTCAGTCACTTCAGGTGTGACTCAGCAGACCATTTGGGGTACCCGGAGTTGAATCCCAGTCACCTGTGTTCAAGGCAAGCACCCTACCACTGCACTGTTTCTCCAGCCCCTATTCAAATTTTTATATTTTGCTTTGGTTTTTGGGTCACAGTCAACTTTGCTTAGGGATTACTCCTGGCTCTGTGCTTAGGGAGTGTGTCTGGTAGGCTTGGAGGATTATATGGGGTGCCCAGGATCAAACCCAGACAGGTCAAGTATATGTAAGGTAAGTATCCTACCCACTGTCCCATTGCTCTGGCCTTTCAAACATTTTCTGAGCAAGATTTTCACTTTCTCCTGGTGCCTGAGTCAGAAGATAAGAATGAGGAGATCTCAACCTCTGGCTGACATGCCAGCTGAACTGTGTAGTAGCAGCGGTGGGAATGGAAAGGGAAATATTTATTTGGAGGGCCCTGACAACATCACCATGAAGCCATTCCTCCATTCCTATGTAGCTTATGTTTTACAAGAGCCAGAGCCAGAGCCCCCATGAGCTATAATTCTAGGCATTTCCCCCCTTCTCACTCTCACACATACTCAATGTATATTAGCACTGTTTGGAAAAAGCTAGATGAATGACAAAACCAGATACATGATATTTTATGCTATTTGTTTTAGTTTAGCACTTTCAGAATTTATTTCCTGATCAAATAAATGAAATCTTTCGAGGCCTGCCTCCTCCTCATGAACCACCCACTAGATGACATCATTACATAACACAAATGTCAATCAGATATCTACTGTGTCTTATATAGATCCATCCATCCACCCCGTCCACAGGCAGCAAATACTCCTGGAATCCTTCCCATGTGCCTGTCTTGCGGTGGAAACACTGACACAAAGTTTGTAATCCTTGTCCTCCTAGTACATACAGTTACATCACATATAAGATGAAAGCATCTGTGTTTCCTCTGCATTTACTGAGCAGGGCTTTCTATTTCTACACCAAGGTAGGAAGAATTTCTTCTAGCACTCTTTGCTCAAACAATGTCCTGGGTCTATGAACCTTATCCGTCCCATTTTCTTTGCTTACCACCCACCCTTTCCACTGAGTTTTGACACAGAGTCAGGCCGGAGTGGTAAACAAATGTTCACTACAGAGGGAGCAAGTGTCAGGGTAGAGCTCAGATTAGACAGAATCATGTCGAATACTCACTTTACGGTTTTCACATAAGCAGACATTTCCCATACAGTGGATTTGATTTTCTCTTTCTCTTTCTAGGAGGACTGACCCCTCTTCCTGAACCAAGCCTTCGGGGTTATAGTTCACCTGACCAAGTCACCCCAATTCTCTCCTCAATCCAATCATTTTTCTGGTCTCCAGAGTCAATTCATGAGATCCTTTCATTGAATGATCCTTCACGTAAGCTTCCTTCCCTAACATTCACTCAGCTGTGTCCTTTGAAATTCTCCTGTGCTTTGAGGAGAGTGGAGGAGAGTAGAGTCTGAAAGAAGACGAGATTGGAGAGAGAATGCCAAGAAGACACCTATGGCTTCCCTTTAGGTTGCAGGCAGCCTGGTCTCTGACTACCTCTAGGGTTTATTTATTGTTTTTCATAACATACCAGACATACTCCCTTAGCCAGAGCTCCTTGAAGACTCCAATTCCTAGGACAGGGCTTGATCTTCCTGCTCCACAACTCACCTACGCTGGGTTCAGAGCAATGCAAATGTATGACTGGGGGGTCAGGAAGATTCAGTCTAGGGTCTGAGGATGAGACCGGAAACAGTTGGGGCAGTCACTTGACAAAGGTTGGACAGATTTGCTCATGATGACCAAGAAGGCGACCTCTGTTTGCCTAGGGACTGGAAAATTTGGTCTGTCATCTGTCCCATGTACTGATGTCCAGCAAAGGCGCCTGCCCAGTGCTATCGTTCTTCCCCATA
Source organism: Sorex araneus (assembly GCF_027595985.1). NCBI lineage: Eukaryota > Metazoa > Chordata > Mammalia > Eulipotyphla > Soricidae > Sorex > Sorex araneus. The sequence continues at coordinate 141,740,168 of NC_073302.1, read as the reverse complement.
TCCCAAGACTCCCCCATTTCAGGTGAGCTTTCCCTTCCCCCTTCTTTCTTTCCCTGCAATGCAGGCAAGCACTTCTGGTTGAAATATGTTTGTAGTCTTCGCTTACCATTAGTCATGGGCTTCCCCACCTTCTCTCCCCCTTAGCTGAGTGGGATCAATAGACTCTAAGGCCAGGCATTTCTGTAATTAAAGTTTGCTAGTGGCCACATTTCCCCCTTTTGTTGTTCTTGAGTTGGGGTGGATACTTAGTTGTGGTTAGTGGACACACTTCTAAAGTTTAAAACAAACAGATGAAATGAAGAGGTTCTGTGTATCCAGTTGTTGTTATTGCTATTATCGTTGTAATTATTATTATTATTGTTAGGGGTTTGGGGACACATCCTGTAGTACTCAGTGCTAGTTATGGTTCTGTGTTCAGAGTGACCCTTGGCAGTGCTCCGGGGACTCTATGTGGTACCAGGGTTTCAAACTAAGGTTGTGGCTGAAACTGCATGCAAGGCAAATGACTTGCCTCCTGTACTATCTCTCTGATGCACTTTGGTTTATTTTTAAAGCTGTATTGATATTTAATTTACATACTATGCAATTCACTCATTTAAAGTGCATAGTTGAGGGATTGGAGATATAGCTCGGTGGGAGGAATCCATGAAGGAGACCTGGGTTCAATCCCCAGCACCGGGGCTGGAGAAATAGCACAGCAGATAGGGCATTTGCCTTGCACGCGGCCAACCTGGGTTTGATTCTCAGCATCCCATATGGTCCCCTGAGCACTGTCAGGGGGTAATTCCTGAGTGCAGAGCCAGGAGTAACCCCTGTGCATCACCAGGTGTGACCCAAAAAGCAAAACAAACAAACAATCAATCCCCAGCACCAACCACATGGTCCCCTGAGCACTGCCGGGAGCAACCCCGAAGCACTGAGCCAGAGTAAGGTTCTGACTACCACCAGATGTGGCTTTAAAGACAAATAAATAAAACAAAAACAACAGCACATCCAAACAAACTATATAGTTCAGGATATTCACAGAACTGTGCAACCATCATCACAATCAATTTTAGAACATTTCCATCACCCCGTAAAGAAACCCCATACCCATTAGCACTCACTTCCCATTTCCCTCCAAAACCACCCAGCCCTGCGCAACCACTAATCTACCTTCTGTCTCTGTGGATTTGCCTCTTGGCCATTTCATGTAAGTGGAATCAGACAATGTGTGGTCTTTTGTGTCTGACTTCTTTCACTTAGCAAAATGTTTTCAAGGTTCATCCACATGGTAGCATTAATTTAATAATACATCTTACTTAGCCCTGCTTCTCCGAAATATCATTTCAACATGTAATTGATCTTAAAACTGATGTCTTTTGAGCCCCGCCAGGAGTGATCCCTGAGCACAGAGCCATAAATAAGCTCTGAGCCCAGCAGGATCTGGTCCCAAATCCAAAATAAATAAATAAATAACATGTCTTTTGAATATGTTGTTTTTTTCCCTTTTCTTCCTTAACTCTTCTAACTTTAATGTGTATTTTACACTTAGGGCCCCTCTTCATCAGTCTGGCCACACTGCTTGTGCTCAGTAGCCACAGGGGCTAGTTTGGGGACAGCACAGCAGGACAGTCCATCAGTTCCTCCTGCAGGCCCCACCCCTGCATCACTCAGGGCTCCGGGTCACAGGTGACTGGGATTTAGGGGACAGACACCCTGAGTACCGCCCTGCTTCCCGTTTCTCCCCCTTGCAGAGGCCTGGAGCTGCTGCGCCCTCATCCCGGCAGGTCTCTGGAGCTCTCCCTCCCTCCTTCCCCAGGCGCCTTGGGTTGGGTGATGTCTTTGCTAGGGAGAAACTTTTGGCTTTGAGAAACTTCACAAAGGAAGCTTTTTCTCTTACTTTTTCAAAACAAGTCTGTCATTTCTTCATTTTCTCCCCGGTACATTTTCCAGCCATTGTTTCGCTAAGAATAGCTCTAAGCACACAAATAAAGCACACTGGTAGCGGTGGGTTTGGGAAACTGCTCGGAGCTTCCTCGCAGCTTTATCCTGCTCCTGTCAGCCATTTCCCCAAGCAAACGGACCGTTTAACCTGTGAAAGGCTGCATCTGACTAGCTTAACTCCTCAGCTCTCACTCCCTTCCCGGTTCCAGGCTGGAAGGGGAAGGTAGAATCTGCCAGCACTGCCCCCCAGCACGTAGGGACTGCACCTCCAAGCCGCTTCTTTGTGAACTCAGCAGATTGTTTATGGTGTTACGGCCCTGTCTACTGGGTGGTGTTGAGGGACCTCTAAACATCCCTGATTCTTGCTTGGGTTTGTTTGATTTTTCGTTTTGGAGCTGCAGGTGCCATCCTCGGGGGGCTATTGCCAGCTCTGTGCTCAGGAGTGACCCCCTAGAGGTGCTCAGGAGACCATTGGTGGAACTGCAGGTCTTCAGGCCCAGTGGGCTGTGTGCAAGGCAAGGGCCAGACCTCTGGCCGCGGCTCTAGCCCCACCTCCGTGATTCTTAAGGCTGGCACACGCAAAAAAAATGCCTGTGAAGCTGCCTTTCGAGAGTGGTTAAGTCTCCAAAATGAAAAATGGAAGGCAAGCTTAATATGTATCCATTTACATCTGTGAGAAAGGGAACTGGTTACTTCTTTGCTTCTCTGCAGAGGGGGAGAGAGAGCACCAAGGAGCACTGCTGAGAAGGGGTCTGGGGCTGACTGCAGGAAGAACTCCCTGTCACTGACACGGAAGTGCTCGAGGATCTCACAGACGGAGATTAAAACTTTGAATAACATTCATTTGTTTACTGAGCACCTTCTGGGGAATTCCTCATTGGTGTCTAATTCTCACTCAGTGCTAAATTGAGACAATGTCACCCAACTGAGTTTTGAACTCTGGCTTACCCAACTTGATGTATGTTCTCTCTTTTTTCTTTTGGTGGGGGGATGGTGGGAGCCACTGCTGGCCAAGCACACGCTCCAGCCTTTTGAGCTATCTCCCTAGCCCTTCTCTCTCTTAACAACTTATTTTATTCTCAACTCCTGTGACAGTTCATGGAGTCCACAGGGTTTTTTTTTCTTTTTGTGTCACACCCGGCAATGCACAGGGGTCACTCCTGGCCCTGCACTCAGAAATTACCTCTGGTGGGGGCTGGAGTGATAGCACAGTGGGTAGGGCGTTTGCCTTGCACTTGCTGAACTGGGTTCAAATCCCAGTATCCCATATGGTCCCCTGAGCACCACCAGGGGTGATTCCTGAGTGCATGAGCCAGGAGTGACCCCTGTGCATTGCTGGGTGTGACCCAAAAAGCAAAAAAAAAAAGGAAGAAAGAAATTACCCCTGGCAGTGCTCGGGGGACCATATAAGATGCTGGAAATTGAAACGGGGTTCACTGCATGCAAGGCAAATGCCCTCCCCGCTATGCTACCGCTCCAGCCCCGAGTCCACAGTTTTGGAGTCATCAAACAATAGCTTAAAAAATTCAGAATTCAGGGCTGGAGTAATAGCAAGTGGGTAGGGCATTTGCCTTGCACGCAGCCAACCGGGTTCGATTCCCAGCATCCCATATGGTCCCCTAAGCACTGCCAGGGGTAATTCCTGAGTGCAGAGCCAGGAGTAACCCTTGTGCATTGCTGGGTATGACTGAAAATGAAAAAAAAATAAGAATTCCTCTAAAAGAAAAAAAGACCTGGTATACTATCAAAACCTCAGTCTCTTGCGCCACCAACCCTCAAACATGAATCCATGGAGGGCAGGCAAGAAGCAGTGATAGTTAGCACAGAGGTTCAGGGATTTCTCTGAACTTGTTTATCTTACCTTTAAGTTCCTTTGGCTTTACTTAAACTTTTTTTCTATGGAAAATGAAAACACCAGAACCATTCTCAGATTGGTATCAGGCCTCACCCAACCACTGCTTGGTGGCCTATCCAGAACAAGTAAGATAACCAGCACCCTCAGGAATGTCATCAAACCTCACCGAGCCCTATTCAACAAATGTTCTTGCTTGCAGCTGGCTGTGAATCTCCCACCCGGTGCCTTCCATTTGAAACTTGCTTCCTGGGTATAATTAATTTATTCCTCATGAGATGGAGGGACCTAACATTTCTTAGGGATGCGTGCCTAATTCCTGAAATTGCTTTTACCAACTGTTTTTGTCCTAAAGACTATTTGAAACATATTTATAGTCCCATTTAAAAAGTGGGTTTTTTCTCTCTTTTTTACTTCTAAATGAAAAAAAAAAGAAGTTATGAAGTGAGAGTGGTGGGGAGAGAGATAGTTTGCCTTAGCTCCTGCTAGTGATTCCATGTTCTGCCTCAGTGCATTATTTGCATCTGGTCTCTATTTGTTAACATCAATGGGCTGTGTTTGCACAACAAGATCGAATTGTCAAAGGACTTCCATTTTGAATGGTTCACTCACTGGAAAAAAAAAAGCCAACAAAAAAAGAGTTTAGGGAACCTGGACTGGGGTGGGATGAGGATGGAAGGGGGGGGCGGTGAGAGAAGTTCTTCAAGTTCATCATAAAGGCTTTCTGGTTTCAATTTCCCCTGTCCTTTTGAAATAAGATCCAGTACCCCCAGCTCTCCACCTATAATGAAGTAGCTGGGACTTGGCAGGAAGTGGCGTGACAGACCACCCAAGAACTCAAGGAATCTGATGTGAGAGGGGAAAAGTTAAGCGCAAATGGGGAGATGATTGTGGAGTGGATGAGAGTGAGGCAGGGTGTGGGGGTTCCCATATCTCTCTACAAAAGCATCAGATGGTGTGTTGTGTTCTGGTGTTCTGGTGTGCAGGAAAGGACGGAGTTAGTGCACTCTTCCATTCATAACTCATACCAAGCAGCATGCAGCAACCCTTTTGAAAGAGCTCTGACTCTCTGAAGTTCTTTTTTGCTTGTTTTTGGGGGTTACAGCTGGATGTGTTCAGTGCTTACTTCTGGCTCTGTGCTCAGGAAACCGTATATGGTACTGGGGATTGAACTCAGCTTGAACCCTCATCAGAGGTTCTTGAGGAGTGACCCTGTTCTCTAAACGCCTCAGGCTGTCTTCCGTACACACATCTCTTCTTTTGGTGGCCATACCCAAGTGGGGCTGGGTGGACAGGGGTGGGGGTGGGGGTAAGTGTATCTTCCCAACATGGTTCTCAGGTGGGTGTGCTGCCAGGGAAATCTCACCCCAACCTGGGGCTGCTACACGCAATGCCCGAACTTCATCCTTTTTATTCATCTCCCAGGCCCCTCTTGTCTTTCTCCTCACCTACAAACTTCTAAGAGTTTTGTTCTTCTGACAGTGACTTTCTTGAAGCCAAACTATGGTCTTCTCTCACCGGACTGTGACCAGCATGTTTGTGCTAATCCCTGAGACCCGGGCAGGTGAGTCCCAGGTTGGGCTTTAATAGCTGGCTTTATTGTCACTTTGCATCCAAGTTCTCTGGTGGTTTAGATCGCAAGATTCCAGAGGACAGGCCCTTAATTAGTGGAAAGTGCAAGTGACTTCTGGTGACACCTTTCCTCTAAAGGTTTCTGTGGCTTGCAAAAATACAAATCCCTCTGGGAGTAGTCACATGATAAGTTATCTATGGTTTAGAGTAGTAAGGGAAGATATTGGGTCTGGGAAAGGAGATAGCAAAGAAAGGTGGAGGGGCCCTATTCTCACCTAAATCTTGTTGAAACTATACACTGATAGGGAGAATTAGTCTTATTCAGGGCTTTCTCCCCCTCCCATAGACTCTCCAATATGTTAGACTAGAGGATGGGCAACAAGTAGGAAACACTGGCGAAGAGACAGCATGACTCTAAACAGCAGCCCATTCTATCCTGGAACTTCCCTTTTGAGATCACACTTTTACTGATAAGGAAACAGAGGCATGGAGCATTCAAACGTCACACAGACAGAAGGTGCAAGGAAAAGAACAAGTTGTTAACTTTAATTGAGTTGTCTTCCTCATTCCTTTCTTACAATAAGCCCATAATTTTTCCTCCTCCTCCTGCTGCCCTTGTCAAAGGCTTACCTAGAGCCAGAGAGATGGTTCAAAGAGCTGAGCATAAGCATCCTCTGCGCGGGCCTCCGGTTCCATCCTCAGATCCACATCCCAAACCAAGTCCACCCACACCTGCAAGTGAACTTCAAGCACCATCAGGTGTGGGCCTGCTAACAGAAACAAAACACAAAACCAAGCCAAAGGACTGATCTAGAAAATTCTAATGATTTGTAAATGTGAATAACAAAGAGGCATCTTAGAGAGAACAAACGGTGCTGTCAAGAGGGGGTGTGCATGAACCCTATGCAAAGAAGTTCTTTCCCCAAAAATGGCAACCCATCTCCATCTTTTCATTATTCATTATTTCTCTCTCTCTTTCTTTCTCTCTCTCTCATTATTGTTGTGATGGTGCTGCCTATTGTTGGCACACACCTAGGCCATGGTGCTCTCAGATTTTTTTAGTTATGTTTACCAGGAGTCACACACTTCGTTGTGGTGTTCCCACACATTTAGTTGCAGTGGGCAGAAGATCACACACTTCCTTTTGGCCCAGGATTCCCAAAAGGCCTCAGGAATTGTGTGTTTAGTGCATGTGGGGCAGGGCTGGGATCAAACCCAAGGCTTCACACCTGCAATCACCTGAGGCCCTCATAACACTTTTATGGATTGCACATTGTGATCCCAGGTTTTAAAAGTACCCAAGGAGTCCTCTAACTTTTAATATGCTCTTGTGGGCTGCTTCCTCCTCATACCCTGGGTGAAACAGATGATAACCATGGCAAATGTTACGTAATTTAGTGCAGGTATTTGGAGTGCAGCCTTTCTAAGCAAAGGAAGCATTGCAACTGTGTGGGTATAACCGCTTATACAATGTGTACAAATGTAAACACTCATGGAACACATTCAACAATGACCTTTCCTTGAGGAGGGTAGTTGAGAAAGTGCATCTTTTGCAATGCATTTCAAAAGATAGATCCTTGGACTGGAAACAAGCGTTGGTTCCCTGGACTCATAGGTGATTGCTCCATAGACAGAGTGGAAGGAAACAGCAGGTTCAGCAGAGTGAGTTAGGAAAGCACCCAATGGGCACTCATATTTGTAGGGGTGCAGTGTAAGAGGACCTAGAGTTGGAAATTATTGGTTTGGGGGCCACACCCTGAAGTGCTCAGGGCTTACTCCTGGCTCTGGGTTCAAGAATCAATCTTTGTGGGGCTTGGGAGGCCATATGGGGTGCTGCGAGGTGAACTTGGGTTGGTTGCATGCAAGGCAAGAGTCCACCTGCTGTGCTAGCTCTCCCACATCTCGGCTTGGAAATCGGATTTCTATAAGGATACCTCGTGCTGCACTTGGCATAGGAGACGACTGGAACCCCCCACAGCTCCAGGGGAGCCATTTCGTCTCTGACAAGTGGCCCTATTCTGAAGGGGTCAAAACAGTGGAAACTTGCCGAGGCGGGCATCACTGCCTGGAGATTCTGCTGGATCCTTCTGGGGAAAAGTTCCTTTCTTCCAGCATTAGAAACCAGCACAGCCAGGCAGAGAGATAGCAGCATGCATACGGTGTTTGCTTGCACATGGCCACCCAGGTTCATTCCCCAGCATCCCATACAGCATCCTGGAGCCTGCCAGGTGTGATTCCTGAGTACAGAGTTGGGAATAACCCCTGAGCATTGCCAGGGGTAAAACCAAACACTGAAAAAAAATGAATAAAACAAAAGAAACCAGTAACAGCCAAGACGGAACAAGCTTCTAGGTATTCACTTCTGGTTGAGTTTGAGCACTACAACCTCCCTTGTGAGCCTGGGGCGTTCAAACATGTTGTACTTAAAACTTTGATGATCTTCATATGGTTCATATAGAAGAACTAGCCCCTGTGAAGCATCCCTCCTAAATGTTCAAATTCATCTTTATAATTTGGGAATTTTGGTTTCTATGATGAACTCAAATTTAGCAGAAGACTTCCCAAATTTATTCTTTCTTTTTGCTATTATCACTGAAGACAACAAATAATATTTTAAATTCTTGTATGTTAGAAAAGCACCTACCTTTTCTAGTAACAGCATGTTACTAGCATGTAACTAGCATGGGCTGGAGTGATAGCACAGTGGGTAGGGCGTTTGCCTTGCACACGGCCTATTGTGTCCCTCTTGGAGAGCCGAGCAAGCTACTGCAAATATCCCGCCCGCATGGCAGAGCCTGGCAAGCTATCTGTGGTGTATTTGATATGCCAAAAACAGTAACAACAAGTCTCACAATGGAGATGTTACTGGTGCCCGCTGGAGCAAATCGATGAACAACAGTATGATAGTGCTATGACAGTGACAGTGACAACTAGCATGTGTTCAATATTTTGAGATTTCTAGAATTTCCAGCTACTGAAACATTGATAGTGGCTCTGTTTTTCTCTACACTTGTATAAGTGCAAATGGTACCTTTTCTTTTCACTTTGAAAGAAATTTCACTTTTATACTGACTTGGTTTGTAAGTGTGCCAGTGCTAGAAATAATATCAATAGCTGATATGTTGGGCTGCCTCTGCTTTTTGTCATCTGTGGTTAAAATTAGAGATGCAGTAAGTCTATTGGGCAGCAGCCTAGCTATATCTACAGTTAACAAAACGTGGAGATGTTATCTTTAATTCTGGAAAGGAAAAAGATTTGTTGGAGGTTTTTGGTTACTGTTTACTTATATTTTGAGAATGACTAAACCCATACTTAGTAACAAGCATATTATATAGTGGGATAGGATTCCAACCTTCACCTTCTCCTTATTAAAGAATTCTAGGGGGTAAGGATGTAGCTCAGAAATAAAGCCCTTTCCTTGCATGTGTGAGGTCATGAGGTCTTAGGATTCTGCCCCTGGCCTTGCAAAATAAAACAAAACCAAAAATGCCCTCATAGCCACCATTGACCCAGGAAACAGGGAAATCTAATTATTCACACCTACTCTGGAGAACTTTTGAACTTCCCATGAAGTCTTATTTTTAAATCTGTTGTAATGTCAGCTTTTTTCCCCCCATCAGGATCCTTAATTACAGAGTCATTTCTCCTCTCCCCTTTCCTTTGTTGTTGTTGCCACAATAACTGGGCATCAGACGCTGCACGGGAGAGATCACACACTTGGTTGTGGATCACACACAGGGATTCCAACAGCAGAGCGAGCGGGGGAGTGCCAGGGATTGAACTCATCTTCTCAGAGTTGCAAGACAGGCATTTGACCACTGAACCAATCCTTAGGTCGCAGGAATGTTTCTTTTTCAAGTACTGTTTTTAGGTACTATGTCCATGTGAACTTTTCCTTGGGAAGACTTTGTGTCCTTTCAATAACAGTAACAGTGACTATGGTAGATACTGAGTGACCCTGCAGCCCTCTGTATCTCTAACCCCAACACTGTTCACTGCCACATTCTCCTGGTGAGATCAGACTTCTTAAAAAAAAAAATTTTTTTTTAAGTTTTTGGGTCACACAGGGTGATGCTGAGGGATTATTCAGGGATTATTCTCAGTCTCCTTGCTTGAGAATCTCTCCTGGTGAGATTGGGTGACCGTATGGGATGCCAGGAATCAAGCCTGGGTCAGCCGTGCGCAAAGCAAATGCCCTACCTGCTATACTATTGCTTCAGCCCTGAGATCAGACTTCTTTTGCATCATGCTATTGCAAGAGCAGGGGTATTTTATTTATTTTTTTAAAAAAAGGTACAACACCCTATCTTATGGGAATAAATGCTTCTTGTATGGAATTTGAATGTTAATAGTTTCTTTGTTGGGGGCATTTTAAATAAGATCACTTGCCTGCCTTTATCTCTTCCCCAAGGTACCGCTGTTTGAACACTTCCTGTTAAATATCACCCTGAATTCACGTGCAAGGTCTTGAGGAAACTCTTCTGAGGAGGTAGATGCACCAACCTTATTGTTTGGACCTGGGCTCAAGGGGACTCCCAGATGATCTGCAGCAAATGGGTTCAGGAAAGCAGCAGAGAACACCACTAGCACTGGGGTCCTGACTTCCAATTCATCAAACTCTTGGCCTTCACAATATCTTCAGAGGAAAGAAGGGTTAATCATATCCAGAAGGAAGGGGCACTAATCTTTACAAACCTTTCTTCTTTTTGAGGCTTTTAGAAAACGCACAAGCCTGCTGATCCAGTCACACTTTGGCTAGACCTACAGCCAAGGTAGGCTATTCGTTATATTTGTTATGTCATCACAGGTCAGTCAACAAGCATCTCTCCTTGTGGCCGGTTAAGCTGCATCAACAGCCTGACAATGCCAGCCAGGACTCTTCAGTGTCCCAGCAAGCATACCAAGAATCATCCCCCACATTGCTGGCCCGCTGGTAAGAAACAGGGCGTAGCAGGCAGAAGCAGTCCTGGCCGGGACGAGGAGTGCAGACTGAGGAGAGACAGCTGATCCCTGGCAGGGTTCTGCATTACCTCGAGGGGAGAGCCAAGCTCTGGCTCTTGGAAGAACAGTTCTCTCCACTTGCAAGCAGGGGCAGGGCATGCAGGAGGGGCCCTGGGAGACTGGGAGTATGCTCCAGCAAACGTGAAACCCAAGCTCTGAAAGCTAAGCCCCAAATCCAAATATGCTGTTGCGCAAAGCGTTCGCAGATTGGCTCGCGTTTGATGATCGTATGAGGTTACTTGTTGGCATGTGCTGAGTAATTCCCTGGCATGCCCGAGGCTCGTCAGTGGCATTCCTGCCCGAGTCACCGCTGGACTGGCAGCCTGGCTCAGGGGGCAGGGTCCACTGCTGTCCAAGAGGCTATCTCGTCCGTGAAACCTGAAACCCCCAAGTTCGTCGTGCTGATGTCATCCGGTCCACTGTCATCTTCAGGGATGACCTGACCTGGAAGGCAATTCCCATGTGCATTTGATGGACCTGAGGAGACGCTTTAAGGGGTTTCATAGAACTGTTGAAGTGAGGAATAGTAGTCTGTCATCAGCTGCATGAGAAAAGTAAAAATCCCTGCCAGAACCCTTGGGCCCGGGGGAGAGCGATGGCGTCTCTCGGGAGCAACATTAGGCCAATTACAATGCTCAGCATTTCCCCGGCTCAGGGTTCAGAGCTCTCTGAGATCTGTTTGTTTCTTTAGCTGAGTTTCTTAAACACACACCACCCCTTGTGGAGCTCTCTGGGCCTCCACCCAAAAGCGAAAGGATACAAAGAGGAGGAAGAAAAGACAGAGCAGCCGGCTCTACCCAAAGAGAGGAAACGAAGCCAAACATTTCAGCGTTTCATTATTCTCCAAAAGCCTGTCAATACTCACAATGGGGGCAAAGGAGAAACAGCTAAAAATGTGCAGCCATGGAAGGCTGGCCACAGACAGTACGGAAAAACAACAGCCATTCAAGTCATGCTGTAGGTTGTGGAAGCAATTTTAATGACATGGAAATATAATAGTTTAAAAAAATTAATTTTAGTTATCATGATTTATGATACTGTTCGTGATAGGGTTTTAAGCATACAATGCTCTAATCCCACACCCTCCACCAGAATGCCTAATTCCCTCTATTGTTGTTTCAATGTCCCCCTCAACCCAACCCTCCCATCCCCCACTCCTTGTCCTGACCCCCTGCCATGGTGAGCTCAGTTCTGGAAACCAGTTCTCAAGTTCTGTTGCCTTTGGCCATTTTAAACAAAATATTGTTCTGTGAAGCTACTTAGAAGACCTCATGGGTAACTAAAATTTTTCCTGTGTCATAAACATGTATAGAGAAAAGACAGAAACGCTACAAAAATGTCAATTGTAATATATCTAGGTTGGAGTAAATTATAAATAATTTCTTCTTTTTTTTTCCTTCAACATGGCTCTATATTTTCATCATTACTATTATATTATTAAATAAGCAACCTAACAACATAATGCTCACAAACAAAGATGTGTGAAATTGAAAATAAACTATCTCTTAATCCTAAGCAAGAGATAATCCCTACATATACAAATCTATATTTAAAAATTAATCTAAATATCTTTGCAATAGAACTACATGGGGTTTCTTTGACTTTCCCCTTTAAGTGTCTGGAACATCTTCTCTGATATACGTTAGCTATTTTCCTTGCTTAGTTGATGAACAGGGGGCTCCACAGATCAGCAGGGTGTGGGAGAGTGAATCACCAGCCCACCCAAGTAAGGGTCTTCACTGCCTGCTGCAAATGGGCAGGGAAATGAATGAGTCCTGAAGTTCCAGGATATCAAAGAGGAAAGGGACAAAAAAGGGGACTTGATTTAACTTACCCTTAAGTATATAAGATAAGGATCCTGAGACCAGAATCGGGGCATTCTAATTCTGCACCTAATGAAGCTTTTGACTGTGTTGTGCATAGTAGGAAACAGATATTTATAAAAGAACTTTTTGGGGTTGGAGCAATAGCACAGCGGGTAGGGCCTTTGCCTTGCATGCGGCTGACCCAGGTTCGATTCCCAGCACTCCATATGGTCCCCTGAGCACTGCCAGGAGTAATTCCTGAGTGCAGAGCCAGGAGTAACCCCCATGCATCGCCAGGTGTGACCCAAAAAGCAAAAAAAAAAAGAACTTTTTAAAGAGCTTTCATTTTGCTAACTTCCTGTTTCAACCTCAGCATGCCTAGAGGGAATAGACAAGGTTCTATCTCCCCCTACCTTTTTTTTTTTTTTTTGGTCATATCTGGCAGTGCTCAGGGCTTGCTCCTGGCTCTGTGCTCCTGGTGAGGCTCAGGGGACTCTATAGAGTTTGGGAGATGGAACCCAGGTCATCCGCATGCAAACAAGCACCTGACCTGCTATACTGTCCCTCCAGCTTTCCTGCCTCCCTTTTTATAGATGATAGTAGCCATCCCTTGGGCTGGAGCGATAGCACAGCGGTTGGGCGTTCACCTTTCACGTGGCCGGCTGACCCGTGTTCGATTCCTCCGCCCCTCTCGGAGAGCCCAGCAAACTACCCGTGTTTATTGGATATGCCAAAAACAGTAACAATAAGTCTCTCAATGAGAGACGTTACTGGTGCCCGCTCGAACAAATCGATGAGCAATGGGTGACAGTGATGTGATGATGTAGTAGCCATCCCTTGCTAGGATCTATGTTTGCACTATACGTGGCCATTTGCTTTCATTACCTCATACAATTTTCACATGAACTCTCTGACACTGGGACCAGTATTATGCTCATTTTTAGATACATAAATAAAGGATTGAAGAGATTGAGTAACCTGTTAAAGGCTCCACAACTAAAACATGATGGAACCCAGGCTCAAATCCGTGTCTAGAGCCGGGCCTCTCCTTATAAACATTACACTCTTTCTTGCAGGCTTGGTGCATCCAGTTTGCCCATACGAAACATTTTAACGAGTCTTTCTCTTTCCCCTCTGTTGTTGCCCAGTCTGTCTCAAACGAAGTAAAACAAGAATGACACTAGAGAATGCAATCTGGTGTCAGGCAGGGTTCAGGGGCCCCACTTGGTGCTCAGGTCTCCGTGCCAAACACTGGGGTAAAAACAAAACACCCCCGTCCAACCACAGCTATTCTCACAGTTGGCAAAGGAGTCACCTGGCACTTTTCCTCTAGGGATTCTGCATGTCCCATACACAGTGGTAAGCTGCTTGCTCCCCAGGTATTTTTATTTCTTATGTAATTGTGCATTGCTTTCAACTCGGCCAACACGTTCGCACTTGTAGGTAAAGCCGTCTCCTTTTCTCAGTTCAGCACACAATGCACTGAGTCATGTGTGCAGGGGCTGACAATGTTTTTATTGTGAATGAGGCCCTGCGGGCCTGCTTGTCCCTTCCTCACGTGTATGTCACCAGCCAGAGACAGAGCCTTGCTGGGGCCATGCAGGGACATCTGCAGGAGAAGCCAGGGTCCTCAGGCTGGCTAGTGGCCTCCTTCCCTTCTGCCCCAGCTGGCCATGCCTGACTCTCCTGGACTCTGATGCTCCAGCCTCCCTTCCTGTGTCCACCTGCTACTTTTGCCCGTGTCCAGCGCCTCCCTTCTCTGCCTTTCCTTTCACGCTTCCTTCACATTTCTCTGCCCTGGCTCCTCTCAGCTTTGTTTCTCCTGCTGGGGTCCTGGACGGCTGCACTAGGGACACTATTGTTTCTGCTAGTTCCCCGCCCCCCACCATGAGTCATTTCACCCCCTTTCTCCACTCACCAGTCTTTCTTTGTCACTATTATATTCCTGCTCCACAAATAAGCTGCAGGCGCTGTCTCGAACGTGCAGATTCTGTAGACTAAAATGATGTGGTGCTTTGCCCAGGAGCCCGGCTGTCTGGAGAAACGCAGCTCTGCCACCGGATGAGGCCAGCTGAAGGAAGTCACCTCGGCTTGCAGTTCAGGTTCTCTGCAAGTCAACAGGGCATCAGCTGGATGCCTCAATGTTTGGGTGATATTGGCTATGAATCAGAACTTCTGTATTGGGGTCCTTGCTTTATCATGCGGTAATGATAATAGCATGTGACCTCTTGATGTGCTGGGAAGGTTAGTGAACAAACATAAAACCACCTGGAACTGTGTTAGATGCAGGAATTTTCCCCAGAGATGTTCATTGTGACGTTTGTTTGCAGACAGAGATGCTGAGAAAGGCCAGCGACAGTCTGGAGTGATAGTTTATCCCTCTTGGTTCCTCTTGCTCTCTACTCTTTTGCTGGGAGGTTTATGGATCTCCCTGGAACCATAACCACAACCACAAACTCTGCTCTGCTGAGGACTCCCCTTTGCCCTGTGCCCTCTGCCCCAAATCACTGCAAATGAAAACATATGTGGAGGGGGAGCTGGCCTACAGTGAACCAAAGCAGAGGCCAGTAGAGAGCATGGGGGTTAGGGTCCATGCTGAGCTTCCATTCCAGCACCACATGAACCTACCAAGTGCAGTGGTGGTGGAGCAGCAGGCAAGTTGGTGTTGGGGGAGCCCTAGTGGCTCTACCTGGCACCACTGGGTACCAGCAGTACCACATCCTCTGGCCTTCACACTGAGCCAATGGCTCATGCCATTGGTTGAACACTGGAAGTGACCTCCAGGTCTTCTGAGCACTTCTGCGCAAGGAAGTAAGGAGGGAAGGAAGGAAGGGAAGGAAAGGAAGGAAGGAAGGAAGGAAGGAAGGAAGGAAAAAAGGAAGGAAAGAAGGAAGGAAGGGAGGGAAGGAGGAAGGGAGGGAGGGAGGGAGGGAGGAAGGAAGGAAGGAAGGAAGGAAGGAAGGAAGGAAGGAAGGAAGGAAGGAAGGAAGGAAGGAAGGAAGGAAGGAAGGAAGGGAGGGAGGGAGGGAGGGAGGAATGGAGGAATGGAGGGAGGGAGGGAGGGAAGGAAGGAAGGAAGGAAGGAAGGAAGGAAGGAAGGAAGGAAGGAAGGAAGGAAAGAAGGGAGGGATGGAGGGAGGGAGGGAGGGAGGGAGGAAGGGAGGGAAGGAGGGAGGAAGGAAGGAAAGAAGGAACGGGAGGGAGGAAGGAAGGAAGGAAGGAAGGAAGGAAGGAAGGAAGGAAGGAAGGAAGGAAGGAAGGAAAGAAGGGAGGGATGGAGGGAGGGAGGGAGGGAGGGAGGAAGGGAGGGAAGGAGGGAGGAAGGAAGGAAAGAAGGAACGGGAGGGAGGAAGGAAGGAAGGAAGGAAGGAAGGAAGGAAGGAAGGAAGGAAGGAAGGAAGGAAGGAAGGAAGGAAGGAAGGGGAGGGAGGGAGGAAGGAAGGGGAGGGAGGGAGGAAGGAAGGAAGGAAGGAAGGAAGGGGAGGGAGGGAGGAAGGAAGGAAGGAAGAAAGGGAGGGAGGAAGGAAGGAAGGAAGGAAGGAAGGGGAGGGAGGGAGGAAGGAAGGAAGGAAGGAAGGAAGGAAGGAAGGAAGGAAGGAAGGAAGGAAGGAAGGAAGGAAGGAATGGATGGAGGGAGGGAGGAAGGGAGGGAGGGAGGGAGGAAGGAAAGAAGGAAGGGGAGGGAGGGAGGAAGGAAGGAAGGAGAAAGAGAATGAGAAAGAGAAAGAAGGGAGGGAAGAGAGAAAGGGAGGGAGAACCTAAACAGGTGGTTTACAATTGCTATTATTGCTGAGTTGGCTTTTGTACTGAGCTTAGAGGTGAAGCAGCAGTGTCTCCCTTAACAGTTCTACCAGCTGACATTTTATAAAGCATGCCCTATTTAGTGTCTCCCATAAAAGAAATTACACAAATATTTTAAAATTATTTCTATATCTAAAGAACCTAGAGTAGGGTTTGGGGCTTTATAAATTATAAGTTATTGGTTTTATTCTTAGGGTTTTAATTTTTTGGTTTGGGTTTTTGGGGATCAAATCCAGGACTTCATTTATATGAAGTCTGTGCTCTCCTGCAGAGCTCCAGCCCGCCTCATTTGCTTCATTCTTGCCAGATTCATCTAGCCTCATTGGAGAAAACTCAGAAGAGAAAGGAAAGGGGAAACTATTCTTATATTCACCATCCATTATTATTTTGCGTGCTAATTTTAACGCGCTACAAGAGCTTCCACGATAAAGGGCTTCAAATAAGAACAATTTCCAAAAGTTAAGGTTCTTAGAGTGGTCCTGTGTTTCAGGACTACAGGAAAAAATATGTGCTTGGATCCTCCAGCAATGTGAAGAAGCCCAGATTATCTCAAATGATCATCAGGCCAGAACATTCTCCACATCCCTTGGAGGATAGTGTGAGTGTCAGTGTCCTTGGAGTTGTTATTCTCCAAGAGCGAAATTGATAGGATTCATCTGTCATCAACCAACTCAAAGGATACCTCAGGAACATTTGCCCTCCCTGTGCTCGGGCCTGAGCGTGCGGGTGGGGAGTTGATAATACGCAGGGACAGGGGATGGCTATGGATCCCTGTTCTGAGACAATAGCAGCTGTCTTGCTTTTCCGTCTGTGGGCACTCAGCCTTCCGTGCGGCAGGTTCCCCAGAGGTGTGGGCTCCTGAGATGTGGCTCCTTTGCTGTTCTGTGCATTCACTGCCCCCTCTCCACCCACTCCCAAAGAGTCCTCGCATAAAGCCACTTTAAGCTTTTATTTCATAGAAGAAAGAATATGAATTGACTAAGGAAAGCTTTCAATTTGGAAAAATAATTTCAACTCCTTAGAGTATAATGTCCTAAAGGGCAGGAGGAGAACTCTACAGCAGCAATAAAATTGTCAGCTTTTAATAATAAACTGCATTTTCATGGCACTTTGTCATTTGAAAGCTTTCTTTTTTTTAAGCAGTCATTATGTATTTATTCACTTGTTTACTTATTCTTTCGACACCAGGACCACATTATGGCTTTTGTAGGCCCAAGGCACTTTGCTTTCTTACGTGCCTTCCTCCACTTGCAAAAACAAAAACAAAAACAAAAACAAAACATAAAGAGAGTTGAAGATTTTTGTGGATTCTAACATCTCTGTCTCTCTCTCTGTCTCTGTCTCTCTCTTTTTCCCTCTTTCTTTCTCTGCTTGGCATGAGGTCTACTGAACCCACCTTGTTTGTTATAAATCAGCCTTGTTCCCCACCGTGCTCGTGCTAGATACAAGCTGGGTAGAGTACCAGGGATTTGACCACAATTCCCTTCTAAGGAGCTCAGGGAAGCAGCCATCGCCCAGTCTCCACCCCGATGCCTGCACCAGGGTGACGAGTGAGCATTGTCAGTGAGCCCACAAGAATGAGAGGGCTGGACTCTGCACCGTGCCCCAGCCAGAGGACATCTTTTTCAGGAGAAGCCTGTGCTTCTTAGCAGTCTTGTGCTGGATGCCCAGTTTCAAAGTTTAACATTTCTGGCAGAACTCCTGAGGAATGAAGAAGTAAACACTGGGCCAAAGAAACAAGTTTTGAGCCCTTGAGGGCACTTGCTATTAATATCAGTACATGGAGATATACATGAGTTTATATTCTAGTCAATATGTGAGGCCTCTTTCTGTGATGGTCTCGGGCACCTGCAGCTAACAGTATCAGGCTGAGCTGATACCAATACATCAGGGGATGGAAGTGCATACACTGGTCTGTACGGAGGGCTGGAAGATCAAGGTATCCAGCTGGTTGCAAAGGAAGACCATGTGCTTCATGCAACATGAGAAATCTCTTCCCCTAATTCTCTGAGACAAGAATCAGGCCAGATAAAAGTTCTCAGTACTGAAGAACAGTCCCTTGAATAAGATAATGATAACTTAACTGTACTTACAGAAAGAATTATTTTAGACATTGATTAAAATTTAGCAACACATTTAGTTGCAGGGCATTCATGAAATGCCCGCTGAGTTATTATATATATTTTTCCTCATCTTGTGAACAATAATGTCGAATAGGTTATGCAGCCAATTAACATCTTAGATAAATTTGATTTTTAATATAGCTGTTACAACACACAGATTGTATATAAAAACCTTGGATATGACAAATTAAATTTAAGGAAACAAACAAAAAGATACACTAGCTGCCAAGTTCCAGTGATTGAAATCTACCACTCTAGGGATAATAATAGCAGGTAGTTAGGAGTTTCTAAGGAGCATTCTGAGAGCTTTATATTTATTTTTAATCTTCATGACAATCTTATTGTGTATTATTATTATCTCCATTCCAAAAAACGAGGAAATCAAAAATGCGGGAACTTGAAAGGACCTGCCTTAGGGATTGGCAGAGCTGAGATGACAGTGTGGTGCTCTTTACCTGGAGGGATGTCTCTTCACAGCTTCTATGGTCTTGAATCTTCCACTGCTACTGCTGCTTTTATTCCTCTTATTTGGGGGGTGGTGCGGGGAGAAACCACATCTGGCAGTGTTCAGGGGTTACTCTTGACTATGCATTTAAGAATTACTCCTGGTGGGGCACCTTGGAGGGGGGCGGGTTGAATTTCCCGTCCCGCCCCAAGCAGAACCTCAGCAGCCAAAAACCTCCAGAACCCAACTGCCACCATGTTCTAGGCCACTCTCCACACTCCTGGATGAGCCTCACCCAAGAGGGGACGAGCCTCACCCAAGACAGATTGAACCTTGCCAGAGAGCAGACAGGCAGGAAAACGCAGTTATGCAGGAACTGAGATCTCCAAGCCTGCTTGGATCAGGACTGGGCCTCCTCTCCCCAGGTTCCCAGTTTTCCAGAAGCTTGGCAGTCACACCCACAAACTGCCCCCAGCACCATATAATCTCATCAATGGCCAAGACCCAGAGACTATAAACTAAAGCTCCTGGAACAGAATGACACGGAATTTCCTGGACATTATATCCTAACCATGACAAAAAATATAAAATAAATCGTCTAGTATTGCCTTTTCAGCAGGTTTGAGTGGTGGTGGTACTTGTGTTGAAATATCGAACGTAATCAAAGTAGAGAGAGAGTATGGGGGAAATTGTCTGCCACACAGGCAGGGGGGAGGGGGAATACTGGGGGTTTTGGTGGTGGAAAATGTGCACTGGTGAAAGGATGGGTGTTTGAGGATTGTATGATCGAAGCTCAAACATGAAAGCTTTGTAACTGTATCTCACAGTGAATCAATAAAAAGGGGGGAAATAATAATAAAATAATAAAATAAAATTAGCATTCTGAATTTAAAAAGTTAATGTGGAGTTCATGCCCAATTCAATCAGCTTAATCAATGGCTGAATAAATAGCAGTACTCCTACATTTTTTTTTTTTAAGAATTACTCGTGTTCAGAGGATCACACAGGATGCTGGGAATTGAACCTGGATCGGCAGTGTGCAAGGCAAGCACCCAAACTGCTGTACTATGGCTCTGGTATTCCTCTGCTTTTGTTTCTTAAGCAAAAAAAAAAAATGGCACTGCTCAGGGGCCAGACCAGGTGGTGCTACGGGGACCATATGCAAATGTTGGGGATCAACCTGGGTCAGTTGCATGCAAGGCCATCCTACCCATTACCAATTCTCTAACTCTCAGCACATCTGTTTGTTTTGGGGGAGGCTAATGTAGTGGTGCTCTAGGGCTAGTTCCTGACAAAGCTCAAGGAACCATGCCTGGAATTAAAACCTGGACTCTTGCACATCTCTCCAGCTTCTTGAGCCACCTGCCCAGCCCATACTACTGCTACTCTATCAGCTGCATCAGTTGAGGTAGCAACTTCACAGCTACCTCACAGCAGTGGCCCCAAACTTCTCCCCTGTCACTGTAGAACATTTCCACATTGGGTTCCAAGGGGCTGTGACCTATGGAGAACATGAACTTTGACCGACCCATCCAAACCCTGAGTTTTATTTGACGTTTTTGACAGTGGGATCAAACAAACCATCCTAGTGACAGGACAGGCATGTCAGGTAAAATACAAGCTACTACGCTCACTTTGAGTTTCAGACAAATAACAAAGAGTATTGTTTATGGATCCCTCCTGGTGGGACTTGGTGGACCATATGAGGTGCCGGGGATTGAATCTTGGTTGACTGAGTGCAAGTGTCTCAGCAACCCTACAATCTCTCTGGCCCCTAGATGAAACAGAATTTTGAAATTAAAATATGTTCCAAGTGTTGCACTACACATACTTAGAATAAAAACGTCTGTCATTTTTATCTGAAGTTCAAAATTAGTGGTTGCTTTGTTGTTTGCTGCAGTTGGTAGCCTGTTACCCAACTTGATCATATGTATTCACAAAGACAAACTTCTTCTCTTGGGTTTCTCGCCATTTTTCTCCACTCTGGGATCACAGGCACCATAAAGAAATGATATAAAGATTTTGTCTCAGTCCCAACTTTTTGGAAACACAGAATTAAATCCAACTGGGTAAGGATTTTGCCAGGCAGACGAGTAGCCATAAAGCTCTCACAGCCTTCCTGTTAGACAAGCATTGTTAGCACCATGCAACCTTAGTGGCAAAAAAATGGAAACCGAGGCTCCAGGAGGTCCATTTGCTGGGGCGCACACTCAGCTGTCTTGGCTCTATCAGCCTCTTATCAGAGGAGAGTTATTCTGGGCTATTCTTGAGAGACACTCAGACATTATTGGAATGAGCATTAATTGGTTTAGATAATCATTGACTCGTGTAATAATTACCTCCATTTGTTGGAAGCAACTCTCTCGGCCACACAGTCACAGGGCTGTGGTGACATATGCACTGAGAGAACCGGTCTCAGAGCAGCAGTAACAGCAAGATGCCCAATCCCCCTGCTTTATCCTGGTTGGAATAATCAAAGATAAAACGTGACGTTTCCCAGAGCAGCTCTTCCCAATACAGCCACCAGCACATTTTAAAATTTTCTTTGCCGTACGTGGAGGTGCTGAGGAATTAGTCCCCACTCAAGAGGAACAAGTGGTCACACGCAGACATCCTGTGTGCAAAGCATGTGTTCAGCCCACTGCACTGTCTCTCCAGCCCGAGTCTTCTCTAGATAACTAACTATGCTCAATCTAAAGCAATGACCAATTACAAAAAGATGTGGATTCAGAAAGCCTGGAGATTGGTTATACTTGATTTTGGCCCATGTCAGAAATTCTGTTCTCTTTCTTGATGCTGTTTCCCCACATTGATTTTACTCCTAAGGAATTAAAAAATGTAGAAAAAAAATTCTTTGTGCAAAGTAACAGACAGTAGAGAAAGCCTGTGCCCAAGTCCCTGCACCCACTGGCTTTACACAGGACTGAAACCTTCTCGTAGGTTTTCAAAAACCAAACCTAACCTTGGCAGCAAGTGCAAAAGCTGGTATTCCTTTGTTTTGTAAACCCTATTCAGCCTAACCTCTGTTTTGTTCCCCTTTGTCTACTGGAATTTCATTATGAAGGAGGGGCTCGACAAGGAACCATCTTGCAAGAGGCAAAAAAATCTCTCCATGCGGCCTCCTTGGATTCGCTCCTAGAACCAGTCACCTCTCTTGCTTCTCTCCAGCGAGCCTCTTCCTTGCGGCGGGCGCAGGGAAGTAGAGGGATCAGATGGCTGGCTCCGGTTCCCTGTGGCTGCCTGCCCAGTCCCCTGGGCTTTCTAGGGCCCCACCTCCCACCTGGCCCATGACCTCTGACCTTGGCCCTGTGGCCGACATGGTAGTGGGAGGAGAGGGGAGGAGAAGAGGTATCAAGCTGCCTGGGCCTAGGCCACAAATGAAAGAGTCGGTTGTTTCCATTCCTCATGGCTCACTTGTGCGGTCCTGGGAGCTGCAGAACTGGTATTTCTCCAAATCCTGCCTGCTCATGTGGCTGTGTAGACAAGCTGTACTTACAGTTGTACATGTGTATGTGTGTGCATGGGAGGCGGCAGCCTGGCTTGCAGGCTCAGCTTCGCCACTGACTAACTGTGGGATGACACGATTCCCCTTTGCCTCTCAAGACCCTCAGTTTTCTAACGTACAGATCGAGATGAAGGGGTCCCGAGAGGTGTGTGGAAAGGGGTGAGAAGAGAGTTTCCGGATGGAAGTTGACGCAAAAGAACCCCATTGACTCTCTATAATCTTCTTCACTACCACCTCCAGGGCTGGCCCAAAGAGTTCCGTTGCTCTTTGTTTTATATTTTTATATTTTCACTTAAGATTTTCTTTGGTGCTGTTGGTGGAAGCCGGGGCGGGGAGTGGGGAATGTTTTCTGTTGGGTCTAAAGACCAGTGAAATGACCTTCCAAATGTGTTAAAATAGAATGTCTTGATTCCTAAACAAAAGTTTAGACTTGGCACTTGGGCATTTTAATAGATTGCACTTCTGCTTGGGAGGGTGAAAATTTTGAGCTATGTGATGACATGTTTCTGTTTTTTTTTGGGTTTTTTGTTTTTGTTTTTGTTTTTTTTCTTTTTGGATCACACCTGGCGATGCACAGGGGTTACTCCTGGCTCTGCACTCAGGAATTACTCCTGGCGGTGCTCAGGAGACCATATGGGATGCTGGGAATCGAACCCAGGTCAGCCGCATGCAAGGAAAATGCCCTACCCGCTGTGCTATCGCTCCAGTCCCTATGTGATGACATGTTTCTGATACTAAGACGCTCTTCGGAGGCCTCCCCTAGGGGACGTATAAAGTTTCCAGCACTCAAGCCCCCTCCTTTGTTACACCTGATAAAGGTTCTAAAGGTTTGCATGTGAATTATTTAGCCATTGGTGCCAACTGAAACATAGTTGTATAATAAACTGCTTTGGAAGCATTTCTGTATGTAACACAAGGCTCTTTCAAATTAAACATATTTTTCTTCTTTCAAATCAGTAGTTATTTTATTAACTAGGTCTAGACAGCAATGAAATCCACTGGATTGGTGAATTATTCATGTAATCTACATTTCCTGGCTGCTGTGGATAATTGACAGGTGTCATGTCATCCCTTATAAACGGCCCACAATTAGGGAGTATATATCAGGGTTTGACTTTGCTGTAATGCTCCCTTTCCAAGTCGGTCTTATATTTTATTTACAGCTTGGTGGCATTTTTTTTTAACTTGGCTGCCTACTTCTCTCACTTTCGATTCCAAGCCTTTTGCTCCACTTAATATAACCAGGAACATTTAAATAATAAGGCTCCCTCTCAGTTTGCTAAAGGCAGTCTCTCCCTGCTGCCGTGTTTTATTCATTCAGCCATTATGGTAGTCAATTTCTTGATTTAAGAAAGCTAGGATGAAATGCAACTGTTAGGGAACCATGATATAAATCTGTTTTTATGACCTCTTTTGTTCACAGGGAAAAAACTAAAAGCAAATCTTCCCAGGTTCTGACATAAGTTGTAAACTGAGGAGAGAGTTAGCTAGTTAAAGAATATGACTTAATAGGGGCAATGGAACATTTTAAATCCTCACCAGATCTGCTAGCTTTCTAGCGTCAGGAACAAAATCCAAAATGAATATTATCAAGCAAAGAAATAAACCTGGAATTGATAAACTTGATGACTAATAAGGGAACGTGGGCACATACAAATAAAACATAGTGAAATGTAATTTCACTTTGAAGTTGTCCCATCTTACCTTTCTACCTTACTGAACAGGAAATTGAGGTAGGAGGCATGCAAATGTTTGCCTACCATCCCAACCCTAGTTCTCATACCTGGAGACTAGCGCTAGAAAAATCCCTGATTAGCAGGGAAAGCTAAAAACTGGGTTTTCTGCTTCCTACTCCAGCACTTCAAGGCTCTGCACTGCCAGAATCCTCCCTGGTACCTTTCCAGCCTCCACTCACCTCTCCTGCTACCAACACTTATTTGCTGTTCCTTGGGAGAGCTGTCCTTCTTTGTTCTCAGTTGCATCATTTGTGTGAAATTATCTCATGCTTTCTCTTGATGTGTAAAGTATTGGCTAGGTCCATCGTTTTTCCAACATCCAAGTGACTTACACCAGACCCAAGAGAAAAACTGGCTACTCCATTTCGCAGAGATGATGTGGAAAGGATTTCTGTCCCTCTCCCAAGAAGAGTGGTATAAGCATGGGAGGGCAATTGCTGATACAGATACTTTGCTGCCTATGGGGAAGATGTTGGATTTACACAGAGCAGGTGGAGGAAATTGTATTGTGTGAGGCCTCAGGCAGATCCCACAATACAGACTTACATACACACACATACACACAAATGTGTGAAGAGAGCAAGCCTGGGATAAGTAGACACGTTTCTCTTCTCTTCATTTCTCTTGATTTCCTAAAGGACAACTTTGAGAATAAAATGGAAAGACAAAGTAGTTGGGATGCAGACACAGGTCATTTCTAGGCTGTTGAAGACATCTGGGTATCCCATGCTGGAAGAAAGTAGACGGGCTGTTCTATTAAGTCTGGCCTCTGGATTAAGCTCCTTGAGTTGCAAAAGCAACTCTCTTTTGCCTTATTCGTCCTGGTGACAAAGGAGTTCACTTCAGTGTTGAAGCCAATTTGAAAATGAGATATGACTGGAAAAGCAGTTCCCCACTATCTGTCAAGCATCCCACATTCATTCCTGGAGAACCTGCTGTTAAGCCTTTAGTTTAACAGGTTTGGGTCAGGGCTTCCCACATAGTCAATTGACTTTCTTGCTGCAACCTACTCAAAATCAATCCTGATAGGAGAGTTGGTGAGAAAGGGAGAAGAAGTTGGAAGCTAGATTTGGTTTTGTAACTTGTATTCAGTAGTTTTTACTGGTACAAACATGCTGTTTCCCAAATGTGCTTTCTGAAACTTTGTCCTACATAATATCCTTTTTTAGCTGAGTGAGGCACTTCAAGCAGTGTTGGGATTTGGAAGAAGGTGTCCTCTTGGTGACACTCAGCCTAACTGCACTGATTACTGATTCAATACTTCGGCCAGGGACACAGTGTTCCTTGGAGATGGTGACGTTCAGGGGGCCTCCAGGACTGCATCTGGTGGTACCTGTGGGGTGATGTGTTCCCCAGAGCCAAATGCAGCGCTTTCACTCACCAGGCATTCTATCCCTTTGAGGTATCTCTTGGGCCCCCTATATCATATGCTAAATCTGCAGCCGATTTCCTTAATTATCTTATATGCTTTAATTTAAATAAAGTTAAAATTTTATGTTTAATTCTTTACTTCAAATAATTTTAATGACTTGTGAAACAGTTATAATTTGCAGAGAACTTCCAAGTTAATTGTCCCATTTATATCAATATTTGAGTGAAATTGATATCTAAGGTTTGGAGAAACTAAAATAAAAACCTAGGCTCTCAAGGCTGGCAGGACAGAGGTGAATGGGAGAAAATATCTCCCCAACACACACAGATACAGACACAGACACAGACAGACAGACAGAGAGACACACAGGCTTTTGTTGTTTGCCACTTTCTGACTTTCTGTACTGTAAATGTCCTAGTGAAAGCCAGTTAGGAGGCTTGAGCCTGACATTACTGAACGTGGAGTTGGGAAAAGGTCCCTGGGCTCTCCCGACTTGCCATCAGCACCCTCACTTATTGGACAAAATTGAAGCTCAGACTTCTGCTTTCATATCATCATTTGGTCTGGAGCCATAGCACAGTGATAGAGTGTTCACCTTTCACGCGGCTGACCCGTGTTCCATTCCTCCGCCCCTCTCGGAGAGCCCAGCAAGCTCCCGAGATTATCGCGCCCACACTGCAGAGCCTGGTAAGCTACCCGTGGCGTATTGGATATGCCAAAAACAGTAACAATAAGTCTCTCAATGAGAGACGTTACTGGTGCCTGCTCAAACAAATCGATGAGCAATGGGATGACAGTGATCATCATTTGAGCCTGGGTTTCTGCTTTGGGTGTTTTGTGTGAGGATCTCAGTTCTGAAGTGTGCTCTCTTCACCAGTTCACCAGGACCAGAGGAGTGTGAGCTTTTAAAAGAGATTTTTTCAGAGCTGGAGAGATAGAACAAGGTTCTAGCTGTTTGCCTTGCACAAAGTTTACCCAAGTTCCAGCCCCAGAACACACTATGGTCCACTGAGTACTGCCAGAATTGATCCTGAGAACAGGGTCAGGAAAAATACCTGAGCACTGCAGGACGTGCCCCAGAATCTTGTCCCCCATCCCCCATTCCCCCTTCACACACACACACACACACACACACACACACAATATGGAAATGAAAGAGATTGCGCCAGCCCAGAAGTACAATGGCCGCCCCAGACAGACATTGCACCTGGAAGCTGTCTTCCCTGAAGCCCACTTTTGCAGGAACTGCCTCTGAGGTTAGCATCTGCTACCCTTTGAATGTGGTTACTTCACTTTCTCCTATTCCCTGCTTGGCTGGTAGTCATTCAACAGCTGGGTTAGGACCTCAGTTCAAACTCCACTTCAGCCCACCATGGGAACTAAGGCAATGCAGCTATCTCAGCGAACCTCAAAAGTAGAACATGAGGCCTCAGAGTAACTCTTCCCTTTCTTAGTCCTGAATATTGGCTAAGTAATGGCAACTGTCTATGCAGATTTCTCGCTATTATTGTTAAACCAAATTCAACACAATAAAGGGATGGGTTAAAACATTTGCTCACATTCCTAACCTCATGTGAAGATATTGATTGGATCAATTGCTAGATGCTTTGACTCAGCAGAGAGCTCAGAGTCATGTGAAAGCCCTGCTGTTGGCAACCTAATTTCCAGTCCTGAGGCTGAGGTGAAATTAGCGCAGCTTTATGGGCTTCTCTTCCAAACTCAGACTTACAGTTTGCAAGCAAATGCCATAAAATGACCCAGTGCATGGCCACTGTGTGGGCCAATATAGAGAGGAAAAATCAAGAATACCTTTAAGTAGAATTTCAGCACAGTTATTTATAGAACACTTTAATAGGTGACTGTTCCTTCCTCCTGTGATTTAGGGAAAAGGGGTCTGATGACAGTACAGTATAGGCAATGGCTAACTCTCGCTCGGCAACTCTCAGAGAGATGATTTTAAAAGTCATTCAGATATACTTTTTGGGTGGGATTTTATACTAATCCTTGAATATAGGTATTTCAGAGCATCTGAGCACTCCCATAGAACAACATAATGAGGCATGCTTGAGACAAATGGAGAATTGGTCTCTCTCAGGATACACCCTATAAGAACAATCCTTCAAGGAATAAAGGGGCTTTTTTTCCAGGATGATTCCAAGATTTGTGCTCCCTCCAGTTTTTCTTGCACAGATGATGTGATGGCACTACAACTTGTTTCCACCTGTTAGAACAGAGAGAAAGGATTGAAATTGATCAACCAATACATGTATATGTTTTGAGTTGCTGGTCTCAGGGGCCTGGAAGATAGTATAGAAGGTGAGATTGCTTTGTATGTGCATGACTCCAGTTTGGTCCCCAACACCACATATGGACCTGGATCTCTGGGGGTTACAGCCCAGTGTGCAACCACCCAACTACTACCACCAAATTGTATGTTTCCATATGAATGCTCAAATCAGAAGGTGCATAGAGCCATAGTAAAGGTCGTGGTTCCTGATTCATGTCAAACCTTGAGGAGTTGACCTGCTAACCAGCAGGAAGTAATTCAATGCATTTTATAACAGAGTGAAAGTAGAATGAATAGTTAGAAATAAGTTTTTCAGAAAAGGAGATGAAAATGATTCCTAACTTGGCTGACCTTGCTGTGAAATCATCTAGTATAAGAACTACTAATACAAAATATAACAATGTCATTTATGAACAAGGAGTATCATTAAATGGCTGCTATCGAAAAGCTTAGGGGGAGAAAAAATAAACTACCATTAACTGGCAATCATAGTCCTGTATCATACCAGGGCTCAGAATTATACCTTTTGGAATCTCCAGCACTCACACATTTTCAGACTGAAAAATCCTTTTGATACTCTCATTCGATGACCCAATTAGATTATACACAACTGACTTGATTTGCTGTATAGTCTACGTTGTCATTAAAATGACCCCAAAAGAAACTAGACACAAAGAAATTCACGGATCATTTAAAGTTACAGACTGTAGCAACTATTCTAGGCCCAAAGAACACAAAGTTCATGAAAACCAGGACTATTGCATATTTCCAGGGGTATAAATGTCTGTATATTTCTAAAAGAACCTGGCAGTTCTGGTGAATGAAGGAAGGACTGGCTGATATCCATTGTGGCCGGAGACAATATGTTGTGCCAGAATCTTCACTGGAACTTTAATTTTAGGAAATAGTCTTCTTTTGGAGAACATGGGAAGACCATCAATTCTGGATCTGCCTATAGCACTGTGTCAGTTTGACTGTGTTTCAGGTTTTCAGAGAGTTCTACTTCCTGAGGCTGATATACCCCTACTGCTCCTCTTAGACAAACAGCCCAGGGATTGTATTAAGTGGAGCCTAGAGGCATGTCTTAGAGAGAAAGTAAATTAAAAGCCAGATATCTACCCAGAGCAAGTTGGAAAAAATTCCAGACTCTACAACTATCATATACTGGGGCCTCATGGCAGAGTTCTACTATTTGGACAAAGTTAAGCAAGCCATTAGAGAAAATATTTAGAAATGTTTTCTTCCATAAATATTTAGGAGTTTTACTATAATATTTATTTGAAAACAAGTAAACCGGACTAATTAGACTTTTCTGCTTGGTTTCTATTAAATTTCTATTCATTCAGCCAAAGAGTTGGTATAGGGGTTAAGCCACTTGCATTGCATGAGGTAACTGCCATTTCTGGCACCCATATGGTTCTCCAAGCACCTCCAGGAGTGATCCTGGAGCACGGAGTCAGAAGGAAGCCCTGAGCACAGCAGGATATGACATCTATGCACACTCTAAGTAAGTAAATACATTTCTGGCCCCAAATATCTATGAGATAATAATGTGAAAATCTCATTAGAAAATGGAGAAGTTCAACATGCATCAAGAAAATATTTTTTAGCAGAGAAAACAGTAGGAAAAGAAAATGCTTTGATACTCATCGGAATGCCTGCATGGCAGAGCCTGGCAAGCTACCTGTGTGTATTGGATATGCCAAAAACAGTAACAATAAGTCTCTCAATGAGAGACGTTACTAGTGCCCGCTTGAACAAATCGATGAGCAACGGGATGACCATGACAATGACAGTGACTCATTGGAAATGTTGGTTGTAAACATAAAAGACCTGTAAATTGTCTGTGGAAGATGGAAGGTTGACCAGAAGAATTTGTGTGGGCCAGATGAAGAAGCGAACACTCGGGAAGAACGGCAGCTGTGACCAGCTGTTAATTCTTCCATCTCTCTCTGGTGGACTGCCTGGAATGTTCCTCATCTTTCTCCTGAGCAGTTTCTAGGCTTCTTCATAGTTGCTTTCTCATGAGCACCCTCTCATGGCATATGGCCTCTTAAATCTCTCTCCAGCCAAAAGTATTTAAAGCAGTGTCAGCTCCCTCAGACTTACTAGCACAGGAAGGTCCTGGGATTGTGAATCTGCTGGTTCCAGGTCCCATTAGAGATCAATGCTATGGTTGCCCTCAGGTCAGATGCCCACCACTGGTCCAGTTCCATCAAGTAAATGAATGATCAAGGCATTTTTCATCAGAAAGGATTGGGACTGGGCAAGGTCTCATTGCTACCTCAATCAGAATGTGGTGCTAGATAATAGGCTCATTTATACCACTGGGCTACAGCTTGGGGCATGTTTTATTATCTTATTTATTCAATCACTTTTCACAGTGATCACTCTCTTATCATGAAAGATTTGAAAGGATTGACACATTTTTAAGTAATACAGAAGAATCAAATCCCTTAGGAGGTCTGCCCCACAGCTTGGAAACTGGCCTCACATGCTGGAGGAAAAGGCAGCTCAGATAGAGAAGGGAACACCAAGTAGAGGATGTCGGGAGGACCCATTCGGGTTGGAAGATGCGTGCTGAAATTAGAGTATAGACCAAATATGATGGCCACTCAATACCTCTATTGCAAGCTACAACACCCAAAAGGAGAGAGAACAAAGGGGAATGCCCTGCCACAGAGGCAGGGTGGGGTGGTGGGGGCTGGGGTGGGGATGGTGGGGATACTGGGATCATTGGTGGAGGTGAATGGGCACTGGTGGAGGGATGGGTAAACGATCACTGTATGAGTAAAATGCAAACACAAAAGTTCATAAGTTTGTAACTGTACATCACAGTGATTCTCTAATAAAAAATTTAAAAAAATAAAAATAAAAAAATAAAAAAGATTACATCCAAAAAAAGAATCAAATCCTTCAGAAATATAGACAAAGTCTTACTTTACACTGACTAAAAAATAAAAGGGCAGTGGTGACATTATCACCACATAGCACATAACACTTAGCATTGGAAAACTATTAAAGGTGGACCTTGAATTTGTCACTAAATCCGAGAACTGCCCAATTTTATAGCAACTGGCTAAATACAGGGGAAAGTTCCTGGCAGAAAATGTCATTTATGTTCGAACGGGTTCTTAAGCAAGCCTGTGGAAGCCTGCCTCTCTGGACAGAGCGATTCTTTCCTTGTCACTGTTGTTTTTTGTGGGAACAACCTTGATGGGAAGAGAGACCATAGATTATTTCTCAAGGCTTTTCTGGTCCTGATTTCATAAGGATGGTTGAGATTTCTTCACACAAGCAAGAAATCAAATTATTAAGAATTCTAGGTTTTATATGCTTACAGCAGCCTCCAACACAATTTAATTGCATTGAAGTTAGAGACATAGTTTGAAAGCTGAAAAAGGCAGATCATATATTTCTCATTACTTTTTTATAATGCATTATAAGAAGCAGAAAAGTTGGGGGTTTTTTTACTCTCCAGGTTTTTGCTTATAGCATTTCTAATCTTCTCATATTTGCTGAGCTTTCGTATTTATTCTTAAATTTTTTTTAATCATATAACCAAAAAAAAGAACAGCAGAAAGTTCTAGAAATCTTGAATATGATCCATGACAATGAATGAATGCTCCCCTGGAGTCCCAAGCCTGGCATTCCCAGTGGGAACCTTTGAAAACAAAGTGGGGTGTTCCTTCTAGACTCAAACCAATCTCATTTAATTTGAAAGGATAACTTGTTTAATATTCACTGAGAATTCATCAAGGCCTAATGAAACATCTATGTGAGATAACATTTGAAAAGGGGAGGGCAGGTTTTTTTTTTGCTTTTGCTTTTTGGGTCACACCTAGCGATGCACAGGTGATACTCCTGGCTCATGTAGTCAGGAATTACTCCTGGCGGTGCTTGGGTGACCATATGGGATGCTGGGAATCGAACTTGGGTCGGCCACATGCAAGGCAACCACCCTACCTGTTGTGCTATCTCTCCAGCCCCAGTTTTTTTTTTCTTTTTAGGTCACACCTGGAGATGCACAGGGGTTACTCCTCGCTCTGCACTCAGGAATTACTTCTGGCAGTGCTGGGGGACGATATGGAATGCTGGGAATTGAACCCGGATAGGCCACATGCCAGGCAAATGCCCTACCAGCTATACTGTTGCTCCAGCCCCGGGAGGCCGGTTTTTATGAAAACTGGGTACCACTGATATTTTGCTTGATGGCACTAGGAAAGGGGTAGAGGAGATTCTCGGTGCTTTAACTTTTACTAAGTGAGAAAAAGGCTTCATTGCCAAGATGATGATCCTGAAAAACCATTTACAATATTCAATTAACAATAATTAAGGCACTCAGTGGGAAGCTCCTCACTGACTTGCTAAATAGCCAAAATTGGTACGTGGCATTCCCAGTGGATTCGAGAAAAGATAATAAGTACCCAAAATGTAAAGACAGACAAAATGAAACCAATTATGAACAAATTATATTACGCAAATAGAAACACAAGTTGAATCAGGAATATTTAAGTTTTTGTCAAAAAGTATTAAAAAGAGATATAATAACACTTTAGCCATTAATTGATCATCTAATCTAGTTTAGTTCTGGGTAGGGAAACTGCTTTATAAAGTTCCAAGTTTTACATATGTTGATAAGGGACTACAGTCTATTATAACCTCCTCATATTTTTAGAAGCTAGTAAAGGCTAATTTTCTGTTAATATAGTTAATAATGAGCCGTAATTGATTCTATTACCAATAGTCTTAAAAAGACAGTTAGCAAGTCATTTAGTTCATCTTCTCACAATAACATAGCCACAAAAAATTGTTGCTAATTTGATTTACTAGAACCAACTTTAGTGATTTGAAACTATTCTCCACCAGCTAATTTTAACATTAAGACATTCTCTTTTTTTAACCTCCTTATAGTCTTTTATATGTATTCTCTTACTAATTTTTATTTTCATAATGACTTACCATTCTCTATGTATTTGAAAATGTACAATCAACTCCAGACTTATAATATTTATTTCAATATCCAGTAAGGTGCAATCCAAGAGTTGCTTACATGTACTTGTAATGCAATAACCTTAAAGTATACTAATACGATGGGGCTGGAGCGATAGCACAGCAGGTAGGGCATTTGCCTTGCATGTGGCCGACCCGGGTTCGATTCCTCCGCCCCTCTCGGAGAGCCCAGCAAGCTACTGAGAGTATACCGCCTGTATGACAGAGCCTGGCAAGCTCCCTGTGTCGTATTTGATATGCCAAAGACAGTAACAAGTCTCACAATGGAGACGTTACTGGTGCCTGCTCGAGCAAATCGATGAATGACCAGATGACAGTGCTACAGTGCAGTGCTACTAATATGATATTTTAGCCAATTTAACCTCTTACTCTATGTCTCTATCCATATTTCAGATTTACTAATATTAAATTAAGTCCCAAAACCCAAGCTGATCTCTGGCAAGATGATGAAAAAACAACGCATTCATTATTAATCATTCAGTATTGGTAAAAGTTTCTTGCAGATCTTTTGGTGAACTTCTCTGTGTGCCCAAACCTCTGTTGATTCCATTGAGATCTGACTTTTAAAAATTATTTAAGTATATTGGGACTCATATTCATATTCATTTTTAGAAAGCTAAGTTCAATTCTTTTATACTAAAAATAAACTAAGAGGAAAGCATTTTGACTATTATGCAGGTGAAGACATAAATGTTTGTGTGTATGCACAGCATATGTATACAAATATGTTTTGTTTTGGTGGCACTGGGGATTGAACTCAGAGCCATGTACAAACAAGGCAGATGTTCTACCACTGAGCTACATCTCTCACTTTGGCAACTATGTTTTCAAAGAATTCCTAATGTTTTTCTATGCTCTGCTTTAGTCTCTTAATGGTAGCAAATATCTTTCTATTAAAATAAAAAAAAATCAATGTTACCAATTTAATGGTTGCAAAATGGCATAGCTATAATTTACCTATTTTACTAATCCTGTTGCTTAACATTTTTTATTCTTTCTGGCTTACTTGTGTGTCTTTACATACTTATCTGATTGATTCTTTGAGATGAATTTCTGCAGGTCATATGTTTAAGCCTTTAAATATGTATTGACAATTTGTCTTCCAGAAAGGTGGTATCATTTTGCACTGCCATCAGCAGGGATGAAAGTGTCAAATATCTCATATCCAGGATAAGCCTGGTTTTTCTTTATCTGATAGAGAAAAGAGATCATCTCTCATTGCCGTTTGTATCTTTGGTTGCTAGCAAACTTTTGTATGAAAATGCTTTTGTAAGTAGTTATTTCTTCTCCTGTGAATTTGCTGATTATATTCCTTGTTCCTTTTATATAGTAATAAAATTGGCTTCGTTAGATATATCTGTAGTCTTGCAAAGCCTTTTCTCAATCTATATTTATCTTTAAAATTTGTGCACAGTATTTTAATTTTTTTGCTATTTTTGTATACTTGTTTATTTTTTATTTATTTATTTATTTTTTATTTTTTTAACTAATCACCATGAGATACAGTTACAGATTTACAAACTTTTGTGCTTACATTTTACAAACTTTTGTGCTTACATTTACAAACTTTTGTGCTTACATTTCAGTCATACAATGATCGAGTACCCATCCCTCCACCATTGCCCATTTTCCACCATCAATGTTCCCAGTATCCCTCCCCCCAACCCCCCCTCTCCTCTGTGGCGGGAGGATTCCCTTTTACTCTCTCTCTCCTTTAGGGTCTGTGGTCTGCAATGCAGGTATTAAGTGGCCATCATGTTCGGTCTATAGTCTACTTTTGATACACATCTCCCATCCCAACTGGGTCCTCCAAGCATCCTTTACTTGGTGTTCCCTTCTCTATCTGAGCTGCCTTTCCCCCCAGCATGTGAGGTCAGCTTCCAAGCTGTGGAGCAATCCTCCCGGTCCTTATCTCTACTATCCTTGGGTGTTAGTCTCCCACTTTGTTACTTTATATTCCACAAATGAGTGCAGTCTTCCTATGTTGTCCCTCTCTTTCTGACTCATTTCACTTAGCATGATACTCTCCATGCTAATCCACTTATGTCTGCATGCTTATTTAAAAGAGCAATTTTACACAAGGACAATGGTGGAGTGCCCGCGCACTGTGGTGGTGGTAGTTGGATGTAACTTCGTACTTCCAAAGTTGGTTGTAACTTTGTACACCAAAAACATGAACACTTGTGACCATGTTACCTAAGGGACAGTAATAAAAATATATATATATGCAAATAAATAAAAATAAATGTTGCAATTGATTGAGCTTTTGTCTG
The DNA here is from genome assembly GCF_027595985.1 of Sorex araneus. Taxonomy (NCBI): domain Eukaryota; kingdom Metazoa; phylum Chordata; class Mammalia; order Eulipotyphla; family Soricidae; genus Sorex; species Sorex araneus. The sequence goes on along the minus strand of NC_073302.1, from coordinate 141,705,457 downwards.
CCTTTTGGCCACCCCTGGAGGTGCTCAGTGGTTATATTGAGCTCTGTGCTCAGGAGTGACCCTGGTACTGCTCATGGGACCATCAGGGTGGTGGCTGCTACAGTGGCTGCATGCAAAAGCAGTGCCCTATTATTTATCTTCTGTATGGTCTCTGTAGCCCCTAAAATCAACTTTTACATTTTCGGTTCTTAGGCCACACCTGGCTGTACTCAGGGCTGACTCCTGGCTCTGCACTCAGAGATCACTTATGGAGGACCTGGGAAACAATATGTGGATTGAACCTTGATCGTCTGTGTGCAAGGCAAATGCCTCACCCATTGTACTATTTCTCTTGCCCCTGAAATTAGTTTTTAATAAAACTAAAAAAAAAAGCATTTGGGCAACTGGTAGAGATATTGTCTAATTTTTTAGAACAGATTTTTTTTAATGTACATGATGTTTAGTTTAAATTCTGAAATCTAGACACTCTCTTTGCAGATTCCTTACTTATTGAGTACCTTTATGTGAAAAGCACTAAACTAGCCATTGTGGGGCCACTAATATGTTTACCTTTGGCCCTACTCTTCATTCTCCCGTAAAATAAACTAAGCCATGAAATGAGGCTGAACAGGAGAAGGTGTAAGAGGACAGACCAGCAGGACCTTTGGAGTTCAGAGTTTGAAAAAAATGGTGTTAAGTGGAATTTGTGGCAAGATCTGCGGTTTTTGGTGAGCCAGTTAGTTTGCTTCAGCAGCATGACTGGTTGAACCTGGGAGATCAGCCAGATATGTGCCTTCAGTTAGATCCTGTGCCTCCTTGAGGGAATGTATGTATTCTGATGCAGTAAGGCATTCACAATTGGATCGGCATACAATGGAGTGAGTCCTCTTCATCTTGACCATCAAGATACTTTCTCCGTGCCAATAAAAGCAACAGCCCTATCTCCCGTCCTTTACTAGGGAGAACGTTTGCCGACCTCTAAGATTTCCATCAGAACCATAGTTTGCCAAGGTGTAAGCTGACCACATCCTTTATAGGCGTGTGGCTCAGCCAGCTGGCAAGCCCTGGCAGCCTCTCCTTGGGCACTCAGCCAACCACCCGGCACTCCAAGCAAGATTCATTCCCATTGCAACATTTATTTTCTTTTATTTTTGAAGTGTTAGCCACATTCTGTTAATTGGGACCTGTGGAAAGTCTGTCAGGCACTTTGAAGTGCCTATTCTCTCATCAATTTGGGGTGAAGATTTGGAGTCCTGTCACCCCTATCTTTAGCAAGAAATCTATAAGGACTGAAGCTGATTTTTTTCTCCCCCTTTACCTAACTCAGAGCAGCAGAAAAGAGTCAGGGAACTGTCAGTCATTTCTGAGAATGACAATGTTCACTGCTTGACAATCTTAAATATGAAATTCCAGCTATTTAATGATCTGTCTGCATAGAGCCCATCCCCCTAGATTATATGATAAGCATTGAACAGCAGGTTGGGGCCCCTTGCTTAGGCATGATAATTTAGGGAAATAGTTAGCTCATCAAAATTGGCGGGGCGCCCTATTTTCATGCTATCCAGACAGAAGTCACTGAACCACAACTTTGCTGCTTAGAAACGGGCACCAAAAGGGAGGGAGTGGGGGAACTATGAATAGTTAGCTAGTTACAGTATTCAATCATGAAGCACTTCACACTCACAGATAAGCTGATACATATTAAACTAAGCCTGAAGACATGTCTGGAGGAGCAGCCGGAAAATGTTCAGGGAACTCTGGTCTTCTCCAGCCAGGTGACCTTAAGCAAGACCCTAAGACTCTGAATCAGAGGTTCTCCTAGGTGTCAGGCAAACTCCCAAGAGAGGACTGCTAAGTTCTCAGTTCTTTGAAGAGTTGATTGAAGAGCCAAGTGAATCATTTCTGTGTTCAGGAACACCTTACTTTTTAAACATCATTATTTAAAACTGTAAACTCACCATGCACTAAGCAAGGATTCTCTTTTACTTATTACGTTTGCTACAGCAGAACCAGACTCTGCCTCATCTTAAGACATTTTCTTGCTCAAAATGGGCCATGAAAATCAGGGCACAAATACCTTCCAGATAAAATAAAACTGGATATCCAAAAGACTAAGGGGTTTGGACATGACCCTTTCCAGCACCTCTCTTTTAAGATTATGACTCCATCATATCTGACGATAGACCACATGCTCTGTTTCATGGAGGCATTGACATTTGATTAGAATCTGGAATGAATACTGAGTTGTCCAAAGACAGATGAAATGGAGGAAATTCTAAGCATAGAGAATAGTATAAAAGCTGGGACAAACACAGACAATTCTGACATGATGTAAAGAATTCTTGAACCCAAACACCTCAAGACAACAAATCCAATTTGTTTACAACCCACATTAAGGTCTTAATTTATCTTTCCACAAATATTTATTGAGCACTCACTTTAAATGGCACACCATGCTTGGGGCTATTGGACATTCCAAGAGGCCTCTGGCAATTCTAATATAGCTTTAATCCAGGCATTTCAAATACTAAAAGAAATAGTGCCTATTTTGCATGAAATATGGAAGACAGACGAGGACAAAGAACTGAATTAAAAATCACCTACCTTATTTAAGCTTATAGACGTTGACATTAATGTCTCATCTAGCCCACAGAATCAACGACATAAATTTGGATGAATACAGAAGCAATCACTGATTAGCTGAACGCAACATTTAAATCGATCTTTCCAGTGAAAAAGCATTAGAAAAAGCAATCTAAAGAACACCTGTTTGGATGCACTAGAATCAACAATTAGGTTCTTCAGGGAATGAGGAGTTTTCAGCAGCTTTCCCGCCTATGAAAGGCAGTCGAGCTTAGCGTTTTTTATTACTGTAATCAAGAACTGTGAAGGGGACCAGTTTAATATTTACACCCACTTCTTAATCTTGAAGAAGAGGCAGATCTCTTAAACCACTCAGTCAATTAGCACTGGCTGGGGCTGGGGTGGGGAGAGGGTAGGGTTTTCTGCTTGACACTTCAGTTTTATTCTGGGCTCTAGACATTAAAGTAAAAGGAACCTAGTCTCAATGACATGGCCCACGAGGGCACAAGCAGTGCATCTGATTGGTCAGAGGCAGCCACTGCAAGCATATGTTCTCTGGTCTAGAGGAGCTGGTGCTACCCCCAGAAAAGCTTCCATGTTTTTAATCCGTTCCATGGGGATAGTGACACTACTTCATAGTAGTAAGGATTTACGGGGGCAAAGTACCTAAACTCTGGATAGATATTCAGGTTGCTTTTCATTCAAGTCTTTTCTGTCTCTAGCTCCCTTCGAGAATGATGCACTCTGTGGCACTTCAAGCACGCTCCTTTCTGTCTCTGGCCCTCACTTACCTCATTCATACAAGAGTGGAGTTAGGCTAAGGATGCAACATCTCTTCCCACTTGTTCATCTGTGTGTCCCTCCCCACTTACTGCCACCTCACACACACACACACACACACACACACACACACACACACACACACACACACACACACACGCGCACGCGCGCGCGCACGCGAGAGAGAGAGAGAGAGAGAGAGAGAGACAGAGACAGAGACAGAGACAGAGACAGAGACAGAGACAGAGACAGACAGAGACAGACAGAGACAGAGAGAGAGAGAGAGAGAGAGAGAGAGTAGCAGGAAGATCTTTCTCCTCTGCCTTTAGTTTAGAGAAACACTTGTTTAAGCTTGCTTTGGGGTCCTTGTGCGTTCTTAGGAAGATTGAAAATGCTGAGTATCAGAAGACTTCTCTCCCCTTAGTCATTTCCGCCCTGTGCTGGAGTTCCTTATGTATATCACACTACAGTTTGAGACAAAAAAAAAAAAAATACCAGGGAGAAAGCTGACATGCCCGGGAAGGAATCCCATTTGGATTTGATGCTGGGTTGAATTTTTTTTTCCCTCTGGAACTTCGTGCCTGTCACTGCTCTTGGGATCCTCAAATATCTGTACAAGGAAAAAACATGTTCCAAAGTGCATAAGGAGGTCATACTTTCATGTCAACACAAGGACCATTTATTCCTAAGAATAAACACTGAAATTGAATCGAAAATTAAAAGCTTTAATGAGTCAGAGGCAGTTGAAGGTGGGAAAAGCACCCAAGGTTTGTGGTGTGAATTGGTGTCTTATCAACCCCAGCAGCATGACCTTCAGAACAGGCAAGGTCACATAAGCCTTTGTCCCTCCCTAATCTTCCTCCATTCCTTCCTCTTCTTCCCTCCTAATTTCAACAGTATTAATCGAGCACCTGCTACATTACATTCAGAAACTATGCTAGGTGTGAGGATTAGCGTAGATGAAAGACGCAGTCTCTATCTTTATAGGGCTTCCACTGTAGCTATGAGCGATGTTCCTCCAACATCGAGACAAAGCCAGGTCAGATTACACCTTAGAGGAACCCCATGAAGGAGAAATAACGTGTTACCCTAGAGAGGGCTGACCTAGTTAGGGAGGCCCAGCAAGGTGTCCCTGAGGAAGTGAGGAGATTCTAGCCTAGACGGGAAGCATGAGTCTGCATTCCGGGCAGAGGAAGCCGCTTGTGTAAAAGCCCTGGAGTGAGAGGAAACTCTGCAAGTTTGAAGAACTGAAAGAAGGTCAGAGTCTAGAGGCCTGAGAATGAAGGGGAGAGGGCACAGGACGGGACTAAGGAGGGAGGGAAAGGCAGTCCAAAGACACATTTGCCCGTCCTTGTAAGCATTCAGGTTTTCTCTAGAAGCCATGGGGGGAGGGGGGGGACTTTTGCATTTCTGCAAGTGTTTTCAGTAAGAAGGTTAAAGTATTTGAAAACGATGATGACTCCAGAAAGAAGGATTCGAATCGGGAAAGGAAGGAAATGACGAGTAATGTTAACTAATGTTTATGGCACATGTAACCAGGGCCCAAGAACGGCACTATACACTTTATATACATTATCTTATTTGGTTCGCATTCGTGCCTATGGGCCAGATGCTGTCCCCCCCTTTTTCACAGAAGAGGAGATGTAGACAAGAAACAACTGCGCTGACACTTGTCGGTCAGTTAGCAACAAACCCAGCCTGTGACCTGCTCATCTCTAGAGCTCATGCTTACGCTCCGTAGTGTAAGTTGCTTTTTATGGATGGGCAAGCAGGAGATGGGTGGGTTTTGATCCAGGTACCAAGAGAGGGGTTGAGGACACACCTTTGTGCTATTAAATAGGAAGAATTAAATAAATAGACAAGATTCAAGCTAGTGGTTGAGAAAGGGAGAGTGCAGGTTTTATATGGGCGAGAAGGTGGTGGGATTAAGGAAGACAGCAGGATTCGCTGGTGGAAATTCCTTTCTCGAACTAGTTGTAAGGGCAAAAAAGCAGTTTTCATCATCTAGCATAGGTGCTAAGGTTCTCTTGTCTTTGCCCCCTTTTACTAGCAATCCATGAGATCTCCTAATAACTACTTTAGCGCTACCTTATTTATTCACGCTGGGTGCATAATTCTTTCAGCTTCTAAAAGTTTTCTTTTCATTCTGCAATATCACAAACTGTCGAGATGGAGTGGATGGATGACCCATTTCTCAGAAACAGTCCAGACAAATTATTTCCAAACACTTCATTTTCTGCCAAAATTGACATTGACATTCGTGATTCTTTTTTACTTTACTTATCTTTTTTACATTCTTAATTCTGACACTGGCTATTCTTGTGTCTTGGAATGCACATATTACTTTATCTCAATAATTCACTTTATTCATATCTATGCAAAATTTATGAAATAATACCGTTTACAGATGACACTAAAGCAGATTTAAAAACATAGAGATGGGCCATGGAGATAGCTCAAAGTGTTGGACCACATTTTTGCATATAGAAACCCCGGGTTTTGTCCCAGGCACCATGTCCCAGCATGGTGTCCCAGCATTGGGAGCAACCCCCAAACACTGAACAAGGAGTAACATAAAACGAGTGTGACCAGGTATGGTCCAGAAACCAAAAGTTAAATTAAAAACACAGCTACTGCTTCTTGTCTCAATGCAATTTTTAGAAGACTTGTTAAAGAGCAATCTTGCATATTTCTAGTTCAAACTGCTAGACTGAAAAAGGCAGTTTAGTAGAGGCATTCTTTCTCTTTCTCGACATTTCTCTGTCTCTGTCACTAACTTAGACAAGTTTTAAAAAGAAAGATGAATGCGTATAATATTGCAAAATTTCTTTAAATTCTAAAAATTATAACCAGAAAAACAGTTCTAACAAATAAAGTCAGAATTATGGCTCTAAACCTGTTACAGTATCAATAGTAAAGTAGCCTATTACCTTCTAATGATTCCACAAAGGCAACATTTATGCTTCTTTGTTAAAATGTATTGTGAAATAATGGTTGGTCACAGATTTGTAGTCAATTCATGCATTAATTATTTGGTATTTAGTATGCGCCAGAAACTTCATAGGCGGTCACATTGATATTCCAGGAAGACATAATCTCTATCTTAAATTTCAAACATGTTGAGGAATCAGAACTAAAGAAGGAATTACATTACAGAGTTTCTGGAGGAAGAAAACGAAGCCTAGAGCCAAAGGCTTAAGTAGAGGCTATCCAAGAGAAAAAAGGAAAGTGACCTTTATGGAAAGATTATAGCATTGTCAAGGACTCACAGATGAGCACAAGTAGTGTATTAAAACACTATAAGATTTTCAGTAGGGTTGGATCTTGGAATATCAAGGGTGGTCGTTGAATGGGATTGTATGTTGAGGAATATAGCATTTATCCATCCTAAGGGTAGGGAGAAGTTATTGGAAGGATGCTATCAGGAGTGTGGAACTGATTCTCACTGCATCAGGGAGTGAGAATTGATTAAGAAGAAGCTGTCATGATAACATAGGGAAAAAATGGGCGTCTGAATTGAAGTAGTATTGGAGGAGGCCAAATCAAAGAGCAACGGAAGCCTGGCTAAAAAATACCAGGGGAAGGAGAGAAAGGGGAAGATGACAAAGGGGCTTTCAAGTTCCCAAGTCTCTGACTTGACCAACTAGTTGAATGACTGTATGACAGAGAGAGAGGGAAGGGGGAAAATAGGCTTCAGCATATAGAAATTGAAGAGCCTGTGGAACACCCAAAGTTGTTGACCAGCATATAGTTAGCTACTTTGCATGTAGTTTGTTAACTGAGGGATTTGGATTAAAGATATAGACATGGCAACTGAAATTACTGATGGATTTGTAGATGCCCAAGAAGTGCCCAGTGGTTTTAGCAGCATAGAGGTCATTTGTAATTCTGAAAGGGTAAGTTTGGTGGTGGCGGCAGCAGAAGCCAATTTTGTAGAGTACAAAGAAAGGAGCGGATAAAGCATAATTGCAACAATGTGATTTCTAAAAAAAAAAAAAAAGATATTTGACCATATTGAAAACCAAGACATATGTCTGGTCTTCATACTTGGATCCTGGCTCACAGATCTCCAAACTTTGAAAATTCCTGTGCTGAGAATGACAAAGTTGGCTCTTGTTATGCTAATGTGTGACTCTGGGCAAGAATCTGAGGAAGATGGCTGGTTGCCAGGAGATCAAGTCATGTGATTGGAGGGCTGAACTTCCATCCAACTCCCAGAACTTCAGGGAACAGAACTGGTTGGAGATTGAGTTAAATGATCATTAGCCAATTTTTATCAGTATACCATTGAAATAAAACCACCATGCAAACCCAAAGAAAGTGTTGTAGAACCTCCAGGATAGTGAACATGTGGTGATCTGGGCAAAGTGGCTCACCAGAAGGGGACATTAAAAACCCAGACCTTTTCCTCATACCTTGTCCTGTGCATCTCATCCAACTCGCTGGCGCTGAACTTCGTCATAAATTTTTAGTCTAGTGCCTGGGGATGTGACTCAGTGGTCAAGTGTCTATCTTGCAGCTATGTGGTCAAGAGTTCAACCCTGAACCACCCCATATTACCAAATGCAATGCCCAAGCTGCAGAGTGGTAATCCCCACTGCCACCGCAATGACAACAAAAGGGGGGAAGATGGTGTGGAATAATAGGTTGTGTAGCAAGTAAATGGTTCTGTGAGTCACACTACCAACTTCATCACCCAGGGAGAGCATCTGAGGAACCAGTGCTCTGTGGCCACTTGGTCAGCAGCACAGGTGACAACCTGACCTTGTGACTGGCATCAGAGGTGGCGGGCGGCCTTGGGAATCTGAGCTCTTCATCTGTGCTATCTCCAAAGCAGAGAGTTTCAGAACTGAACCAAAGTTTGTTGACTTCTTGTATCCCCTGTTGATATTCAAGGTTTGCTTACTGGTGTCCGGAAATCCGAACACTCAAATTGATACTCAGTTTCAGGAATCCTCAATACTCTAGATAAAGCTTTCAAAATACAAGAGGAGAGTTTAAGAGCATGATGACTGTGACTCATTTGTGGATGAACAAACGCAGGAGGAAGAGGAAGCCTGGCTGAGGGTTCAGCATAGAGAAATCAAGTCTGGGAGGAGAGTAGAGATGGCACCCAGGGACTGAAACAAGAAAAGAAAGCGGAAATATGAGCTGAGGATGTTTCTCTCTAAAGTTTATTGTTGTTATTATTGCTCCGTTATAGCAGGCAAGAAAATCAGTTAAGAGGGCCAGGGATACTTGTGGAATAGAAGGGCAGAAAATATTTTTTAATGAGTATTTCTAGAGCTGAAGAGATAAAACAGGGGTTAAGGCATTTGCCTTACATGGGACCAAGACTGGTTTCATCCATGTCATTGCATATTATCCCAACCGGCACTGCCAGAAGTGATTCCTAATTTAAAAATGAGTATGATAAAATTTAAAATATATACAGGCCGGGGCTGGAGCAATAGCACAGCGGGTAGGGTGTTTGCCTTGCACGCAGCCGACCCGGGTTCGATTCCCAGCATCCCATATGGTCCCCTGAGCACCGCCAGGGGTAATTCCTGAGTGCAGAGCCAGGAGTAACCCCTGTGCATCGCCAGGTGTGACCCCCCCAAATATATATATATATATATATATATATATATATATATATATATATACAGGCCATTATTTAAATTTTTTAAAATAATAAAAAAAATATAGTATAGTGAATTTACTCTATTCGATCAGCCCAGCACTCCACTCCCACTCATGGACTCATACATGTGGTCCTTCTGTTTTGCCTCTTTTCAAAGACAGGAAGCGTGTTCTGCATCATGTTGTTCACCTAACATTGTCTCCTGAAGATGGATCTGCACCAGCACAAATGAATGTGCCTCTTTACAAACCATACTTTTGTAGCCAGTTCCTTGTTCCTTGTACACACTTTTGGTCCACATGTGTATGTACGAAGTATACAGTTATGGCCTGTTTTCTATAGAGGATGTAGGCTGCAGAGATAGCTCATAGGCTGAGGGCATATGTTGGAGACCCTACATTTGGTCCTTCATACCGCACGGTCCCTGGAGCAGTGATGGGAGTGATGCCTGAACTAAAAAGCAGGAGTATCTCCTGCATACCACCATGTGTGACTCAAACCTAGCCCCTCCCCTACCAAATGAGAGGTTTTAGTGACTTATATTATTTTTCACCCACCCCACTCTTCATCATTGACAATGTAATTTATTTAGTAATTTATTTTGCTTGTTTGTTTAAGGGACCACACCTAGCAGTGCTCAGGGCTTCCTCTTGGCTCTGCTCAAGGATCACTCTTGGCAGTGCTCATGGGTTTATATGTGGCACCAGGTTTCAACTAGTGTCAGTTGCATGCAAGGCAAACACCCCTATACTATCTCTCTAACTCCCAATTTATCATTATCATTATTGTTATTTTATCTGATAGGAAACAAATTCTTATTTTACTTTGAATTGTGTGTGAGGAAGGGACATTTTATATTTGTGAAGGTCAGTTTAGTTTGTTTTGCGAATGGACTATTCATGTCTAAGATGATTTTAATTTTAGGTTATTGACTGGCAATGGGGTGCCAGATTATTTCTGGGTGTGTCAACAAGGGTGTTTCTGGAAGGGATTACCACTGAATACTGGGCTCAATAGATGACCTACCCTATGTGTGTGGGCATTATCTAACCCCAAAGGGCCTGGATTGAATAAAAGGAAGAAGCTGAAGGTAATTGTCTATTTTCCTGCCTGTCTGATCTGAAACACCTTGTCTTATTGTTTACCTGCATCTGATATCAACACTTTCAACTTCCCTAGTTTACAGGCCTTTCATGAACTGAATCACCCCCACTAGCTTTCCTGGGTCTCCAGCTTGCAGTTGCAAACCATGGAGCTTCTCAGCTTCTGTAATTATGTTAGCTGTTTCTTTATAATCACTCTCTCCCCTTAGCTTTCCCTACTCCCTATCTCTAATCTACATCTCTATCTATATATTACCATCTAGTTCATCTAGTTCTAGCTAGATATTATCACCTAGTCTGCATCGCACTACAGATATATCTAGAATCATGTTGCCGGTTCTCTTCCTCTGGAGAATCCTAATTCAACATGATTGTCCATGTTTGTGCTGGGTTTTTGGTCTTGTTCCTCATTTTGTAAGAATAGAGAAGGCTACTGTTGTAGCTCGGCAATAGAGCACTTGCTTGCATGTGTCAGATCCTGGGTTTGATCCTTGCCAAACCCCTTGTCCCCACTTCTACCCCCAATCCTGAAAAAAAAAAAAGAAGGCAGGAGAAGGTTGGAATTTGGGAAAGAAAGAAAAGGGGTCAGTGGACTGGGCCTTCAGGGCCATGCCAGGATCCTCCTTTCCCGGCAGTGCTGAGCTCTGGAGTCTTCAGGAATTGAATAGATTTTCAGTGAATTGCCTGTTTGCTGCTCTGGTGCATGATTTCTTTCTCCAGGAGGTTTATCCTTCCCCTGAGGCCTTTGCTGACCAATAGGCCTGCTGCTGGAATACAGAGACAGGCTGGTTATCTGTGTTTCCCACTGTCAGTGTGTGTGGTGGGAAGGCCCCGGAGGCACAGGTAGCACAGAAAGGGCTGACAAGGGGGTGAAACTGCTCTAATTCCTGCCTTGGGCCCAGGAGGGATGGGGAGCATGGTGGTGGCAGCTTTTTTACCGATATCCCTGACGTGGTCCATTAGGGGGTGGCTTCCCTGACCTCGAGGGAGACACCCTCGGCCAGCAGTCCTCTTCAGTGGCCTTCTGGAGCAGCTGTCACTGCTGCAGCCTGCCCTGGGCTGGTGCATCACACAGATGCCACGGTAGCCCACCAGCCACCCTCCTGCTGGGTTCTAGGCCAGGGGGCCACAGGCAGACAGCTAAGGAATGTAAGGACACACTGTAGCTGGGCCTCCTTCGCCCTCTCCTTTTTCCATAGTCCCACAGTGAGCTTGGAGGCTCAGACCTTCTATTCTGGAAGGGGTGTGTGTGTGTGTGTGTGTGTGTGTGTTTGGGGTCGGGGAGGGGAGAAGAAGCAGGACCACACTAACCCATAAACTTCTTAAGAGGAAGCTTCTTAAGGAAGCTTCATCCTTTATGGCAAAATGTGGATTGTCCAGTTAGCCCTGAAGCCTCCAAGTGGTGCCAATTGTTTTGTAAGCAGGCTTTAGAATGACATACAAACCCTGCCACTGTTTAAAAATGGCCCAGAACACATTTCAACAATTTATTTGTATTGATGATGTGCCAAGAACTGTATTAAAAGACTTTACACCCCGAAACAGCCCTATTAGGGATCTTTATTCCCCCCTGTTTTTCAGATGACAGAGTGAGAGTGGAGCAGGTAAATAATGTTCCCAGATCACAGGCAGTAACTAACCAGGCTGCTCTTCTGTTTCCATTCTGTGCTGTCCACTAGGGAAGCGTGGGGAGGGAGCATGGCCTTAGCTTTGTGTATTTTCCAGAGAGCCCTGCATGGTGGTGCAGCTGCCCCCCACCACACACACACAGGCCCTCCTCCCCCCCCAAGCTCTGCCACCTTGTCCCACTCCACACAACCCCCCCAAGTCCTCACAAGTTCTTTGTGTTTCTCAGTGCTCTGCAGATTCTGGTTCTAAAAATGAGGCTGGCCTGGGAATTCTGCCTCAGGAGACTTGCACACACTTATCACAGGTTACAAAAACAGGCCTGTCTTGTTCAATAGGGACTTCACTTGCCTCTTGCTGAGCATCCTCAGAGAGCAAGCAGATGAAGGATTGGGGTCAAGGTAGACAATTCACTTAAGCTAAGGAAGTAATTTTGAAAACGTGCATTTCACATTTCAACTCCCAATTTCAGATGGATGGGCAAGTCTTGGATTTTGGGGAGGGGGGTTAAATTTTCATAACCACCACTTTCAAGCTTCTCTCTCTGAATTAAAAAGCATTTCTTATTTCTACTTCCCATCAACACCATCATTTGGGAGTGAAGGTCTGAGCCAGAATTCTGGCACCCATAGAACTTTGAATTAAATAGGTGCCGTTTGCAGTCCCATTATACAGCCATAGGAGGACACTCCTTATTTGGAAAGCTCAGGGGTAAAACTCAGTTTTACATGCAAACTGCATCCTCTATCATTGATTACACAACCACTCCCTAACCGATTGTTTTTTAATATATAATAGTTCTTTTTGTCTCTTTTTGGTTTTCTTTTTGGTGCCAGAATGATTCTCAGGGCCTCATGCATGTGAAGTATGCTTTCTACCCCTGAGCAACATCTTTGGGTCTTGCTTTCTTTTCAACCCTCTCCATAGCTCATAGCACTAAAAGCTTCACAACTGAAAAGGCAATTGAACCACAAAGGAAAAGAACCATGTGCTCTTACTTGCTGTATTAACCATTAGTTAATAGAACAAATAATTCAATCACATACATGTCTTTTTTTAGGTCTAATTGAAATAAGAAATTTTTTCACTATTTTGACTCAGATTAATTAAGTGCTGAAAGAATTCCCTTTCTTTCGAGGGTAACAAACACACAACCTGCCCGGATATTGAAAGAAAGAACCTCATGAAGACAATATTTTCCTATCAGTAAAAATGGTATGCTGTTCATGCTTCAAAAAGTCTGCAAACTTGTAAAATTGTTCCAACATATGCCTCCTCTTGATCTACAGATCCCAAAATTTAGAACATTTGTTCAAAATTTCTCAAGGCACAAGTATTAAAGTGTCTTCTTAAACTTTAAAACTACCAAAACAGTATTCTGCTTTGCCACACTCTCTCTTGGGTGTTCATGGCTTAATCATTCTTGAGAATTTCCCTAGATTTGATGCTTTTTCCCATGAACAGCAAAAGTGACCCTACATGATTTATAGTTCCTTAAAAAAATGCAGCCAATTGGAGTAGTCCAAAAGAGATGGCTGCTGTAGCTAGAACTTGTTTTTATAAGATAGTAGCAATCTATAAAGATTAGCACTCATTTATGAATAGCAAGTTATAGAGAGACCTTCAAGAAACCTGGGCTTCTTTATTTCAGGTTGGCATAGAGGAGCAAGTCTTGGTTTCCCTCGCCCCTACACCAGTCTCTCTTTGAAGGGCCACATCCAGAAGTGCTCAGGATGCTAACCCGGGGCTCCTACCTGCAACGAGCTCTCATTACTGGACGTCTTCCAGCCCAAACAATCAGCCCTAGTTTGAGCAAGACAACAGTGGCCGACCATGTGTAATACCTGTGTCTGAGGTATTAGACACAGGTATTACAAAGTTTCTAAAGTTCTTGGTTTTGTTTGTTTACTTTTGTTTTACTCTTACAGCAAGAAGGTACATGGGGTTGGAGGGCAAACTAGGAAGGGGAAGGAGAGACAGGAAAACACCAGTTCCAAGTAAAAGTAATTTTGTGGCAGAATGTCTCAATGGAGATGAAATAAATTTTGTTGGAAACCGCATCCATATTCAGAGCAACTAGAGGTGATCTCCAGAAGAAAATTCCAGTTTCTGGAGGGCCCAGTTCATTAATAACTTCCCTGAGATTCTAAAAATTGCTCCTTGATCTCTTCCTTCCCTGCTCTCCACCCCCATCATCACCCTTAGACTTGACTGTATACCAATGGTAAGAGAAGTATGTCAGAAACATGTCCCACTAAGAAAGGCATCATATGCCAACAGAGTTTTTGGAGGCGTGCCCAGGTCAGAATCCTGGCTTTTCAACTTACAAGTTGTATGATGTGGTAAAGGTACTTTTAAAAAAAAATTCCAATTGTTTAATTACTGGTTTCTTCTACTGGGGAGTTGCCCAATATTCGCTGGAGTATGAGACTGAACTCTGGTGCCCACATACAAGGATGTGCTGTACCATCTATGCTAGCTCCCCAGCTCCAAATACAGCATTTAAAAATCTTTCCTGACAATGCCTCGCTTCTACTACCCAAACTCATTTCTCTAGAGCTGAGCAAGCACATTGCAGATCTCACTGTTAGCACGGCAATGTGTTTGTTGTGATTCACATTTACCTCTAGATGCTAGGAACAGTTGGGCCCATTTTTATATAGAATCAGGTCCACAGTCAAGTTACTTAACCAACTTGAGTTTTAGGGTGTTCATCTATGAAATAAAGACCACAGAATCTCTATATAGGTTGTTCCAGTTTTCTTCATTGCCAAGGTTCAAACCCAGAACTTCACATCTGAATAGCAAGGGCTCTATCACTGAAGTATATGGTCCTTATTGCATGCATTTTTCTCTTTCTTTCTCTTAGGAGGTTTCCTGGTGATACTTGACCAACCAAGAAAGACAGTTCATACTTAGCCCAGTGGTGCTGGAGCTGGTGTTGCTATGGGGCATTCAGGGCTAGCCTTAAAACTCAGGTTAAGTAACTTGACTGTCGGCCTCATTTGTGTGGAAATGGGACTGTTTGCTCCTGGCATCCAGAGGAGAATGTGGCCATATCGTGGCCAGTTAGGCTCAGGGGCCATGCAATAGTAGGTACCAAACTTGGGTTTTGACACATACAAGCCATGTGCCCCTGACTCCTAAGCTCTCTCCACTGTGCACTGTGTCTATTTTTTGAAGGTGAATGCAAAGAAGTACATAACTGCAACCTCCTGAAACCAAACTTTCCATATTGTACATTTTCCCTGACCTTTTTTTCCTGCAATATGTCCTCATGTTAGCTACTAACTTATGTGTGCCTTCTCTAGGAGTTCTCTCATTTGTGAAAATACAAATACCTACCACTAATGGTTAGGAATAATAATAATACTTATCTTTTAAGATCCTTTAAAATCTAATGAAATAGTTGGCACACTTCGCAAGCATCTGACACATGGTACTATTTAACAAATTATAGTTGTTTTATTATTATTATTAAATAACATGCATGCATGTGGGGACTTGAGATATAGTATAGCATGTAGGGTGCTTGTCTTGCCTGTAGCTGATCTGGGCTTAATCCTGTCATTCCATTTGGTCCCCCAATCACCCTAGCACCATGACTCCATGAAAGCACTGTAGCACTGTCGTCCCGTTGCTCATCAATTTGCTTGAGTGGGCACCAGTAACATCTCTATTGTGAGACTTGTTGTTGTTTTTGGCATATCAAATACTCCACAGGGGGCTTGCCAGGCTCTGCCGTGTGGGCAGGATACTTGCGGTAGCTTGCCAGGCTCTCCGAGAGGGATGGAGGAATCGAACCCGGGTTGGCTGCGTGCAAGGCAAAGGCCCTACCCACTGCACTATCGCTCCCACCTAATAATAATAATAATAATAATAATAATAATTATTATTATTATTATTATTATACATAAGTATGGAGTATAAATGGAGGCAAGATGGTGCTGAGGCCACCCGAACCCCTTGGGATCTCCCGAACTTGGCTCACCATTTCTCCTTAGACAAGCGTGGCTCAGCACACCAGTCATGGAATCCTACGTGTGATCCCTGCTAGAACTCTACCCGTGATTCCTGTTGGACATTGCCAGTGGCTTTGCAAGACTCAGACAAAATGGCATCAGTGGGGCATGGAAAAACCACAGCAGTGGCCGCAGCATCACTG
Source organism: Sorex araneus (assembly GCF_027595985.1). Classification (NCBI taxonomy): domain Eukaryota; kingdom Metazoa; phylum Chordata; class Mammalia; order Eulipotyphla; family Soricidae; genus Sorex; species Sorex araneus. The sequence goes on along the minus strand of NC_073302.1, from coordinate 141,689,598 downwards.
CCTGCCCTGGCCAGGACGAGTTGCAGCGCTGTCAGACAAAGAGCTGTGGTGGCAGTGTGCACAGTGGCTCATCCACTATGGGTGCTGTCAGCCAACCACCGGGTGACCTGGGACTCGGCATAGGAGTTCATTGACCTGGTACAGACCCTCCACGATAGGGTCCTGCTCTGCCAGCTGCTCAACCTTCGGGCGCATTCCATCAACCTCCAGGAGATCAACCTGAGGCTGCAGCTATCCCAGGTGCTGCCCAGAGACTCAGGTAGGCGCATGTTTGTCAGTGTGTAGATCCTTACAACATGCCAGTCAACCAAAAGCTTACATTTGGTAGAGTGGGAACACCTGTAAAGGCGATTAGAGGCCACCCCAAAAGCCTCTCTCCCTCTCGAGAGCCCAGCAAGCTACTGAGAGTACCCCACCTGCACCGCAGAGCCTGGCAAGCTACCCGTGGCATATTCCATATGCCAAAAACAGTAACGACGACAGTCCTCATTCCCCTGACCCTGAAAGAGCCCCCAATATGCCTTTGGGCTACAGTAGCACACGACAGGGACGAATGAAGATATTAGTGGTGCACGCTCAAGCAAATCGATGAACAACAGGATGACAGTGACAGAAGTACTCAGGACTTAGATGAGAAGGTATGTTCTATAAATGATTATACTTAGTATTTCCAAAGCTATAATTGGTTATATTTTGACAAGTTTTCAATAATTTGTCAGGTATCCAAGTATGTCTGTATATAATCTTTAAAGGTTTTTTGATGCATAATATCCATACAGTAAAGTGCAAGCATATTAAGCATAAATTTAATTATATTTAACCCTGTTTTTAGGTGTCTTTAAAAGCAAGTATTTTCATTTCTATGCTGAGTCTGTCAATTAGTTAGAAAGAAGATTAATTTATCTAATTACAAGGTAATTTTATTTAGAGAGCAAAAAAATGCAGCACTATGTACACACAATATATTTTTAACTAACAAACAGCATACATTTTATTCATCTAATTACCCACCTCCACTCCTGTTCTAATGCTTCCTCATATTCACAGGAACACTGGCAGTGGTTGCCAAGCAGAGGTCACCCTTACATATAAGTACCCTTGCATTTGACCTGTGTAGCACACCCAATTTAGAATCTTATTATTATTTTTTCTTTAACTGATTATATCTTGTAGGGAGTTCAATGGCTTCTCTTGAAGAAACTCAACAGACAGTGTTTCACCTAACTGAAGCAAAAACACTAGCATTTCCTGACTTTGAGATGTCTTTGCTCTGAAGGGCTTGACTGAATTTGTCCATTACACGCAAATGACAATTCCTCCTAGCAACTTCTCTAGTGTCTGACATGTTTATTTTGACAATGACTGCAAGCTCATTCTGACTTCCAAAACGTTAAAATGTGAAAAACCAGGTGTCTCTGAATCGAGGAAATATTGTTTTAATACTTTGTGACACACTTTTCAAGAAAAGCAATATAGATTGTTTCTGTTTAAAAACAATAAAACTGTATAGAACACTATGACTATGATTCTATTTGGCTTCATATTTTGAAATCTAAGTTGTATGAGCCAGACAGTCAAAGTGAGGAGACTTGAGTGTTCTCTCCAATGCTAATATCACCTCAAGACATCCTACTATTTACATGACTAGTTATGATGATTTGGAATACTTAGTCTGTGCCAGGTGTTGAGCTTTGTACGTTATCACTTCTGGTCCTTATAAAGAATCCTCAAGGATTGGCATAACAATTGGTATATTATTCATACTGGGTGGAGATCTCCCAATCTCCCATGTGGTGCTCAAGAGACCTGGGATCCCATCTGTTCTTAGGCAGCTGGGCCTGTGTTTCAGTGCTAGGGTACAGGGAAGCAGTGCTGCTTGGACTCCATGGTGCCAGGAATTACTGGGGCCACCAAGGTGTGCATGGGGGTTTCCAGGGCTATGCCCTGTGATGCTCTGGTACCATGTGGTACCGCTGGGGGTGCAGACTTATGCCTTAAACCCTTACCTACATCTCCAGCCCCTTATCTGTTCTTCTTTTTTCCTCTTTTTCTCTCTCTTTCTTTCTCTCTTTCTTTCTTTCTTTCTTTCTTTCTTTCTTTCTTTCTTTCTTTCTTTCTTTCTTTCTTTCTTTCTTTCTTTCTTTCTTTCTTTCTTTCTTTCTTTCTTTCTTTCTTTCTCTTTCTCTCTCTCTCTTTCCTTCTTTCTCTCTCTCTTTTTTTTAAGAAACTGGGGCTCAGAGAAATAGGTTTTGGTTAACTCATCATTGTGGAAGACACTAAATTTAAAGCTAGCTCTATCAGACTCCCAAACCTAAATGTTTAAATGCATGCAATAGCTTCTTTCAATTTTAAAATGCTAAGTAGATTTAGTGTGACTCCAAGGATCTATCATAGGCAGAAGTGAAAAGAAAGTGAAATGGTCCTGAGAGATAGTACAAGGGTGAAGGCAATTGCCTTGTGTGCAGTCAAGCCTAGTTTGATCGAACCCTGGCATCACATATGGTTTATGAGCCTCACCAGGAATAAATCTTAAACACAGAGTCAGGAGTAGACCTGAGCACAGTGGGGTGTGACTAAAATCCCCACTCTCCCCAGAAGATAAAATGAATTTTTATATTTGTGTGAATTCATTAGGGCATTTCCTTTGACTGAAGCTATGTAGCACTGTCGTCTCGTTGTTCATTGATTTGCTCGAGCAGGCACCAGTAACGTCTCCATTGTGAGACTTGTTGTTACTGCTTTTGGCAAAGCGAATACGCCACAGGTAGCTTGCCAGGCTCTGCCGTGCAGGTGGGATACTCTCGGTAGCTTTCCGGGCTCTCTGAGAGGGATGGAGGAATCGAACCCGGGTCGACCACGTATAAGGCAAATGCCCTACCCACTGTGCTATCTACTGAAGTAATGTAAATCATAAAACCATACTGGTGTAGAAAGTTAAAGGGAAGTTCAGATTAAATGAGTGAAAAGTATGAATGTTAAGTTCATTTAAAATAAAGTACATTTTCCTAATGCCTCACAAATTTAAAAACGGATTCTTATTATTCTCTCCTCTCATGCTCATACTAGCTCTTAAAACTGGGAAGGATTGGGGCTGGAGTGATAGCACAGCGGGTAGGGCATTTGCCTTGCACGCGGCCGACCCGGGTTTGATTCCCAGCATCCCATATGGTCCCCTGAGCACGGCCAGGGATAATTCCTGAGTGCATGAGCCAGGAGTAACCCCTGTGCATCGCCACGTGTGACCCCCAAAAAAAGCAAAAAAAAAAAAAAAACCTGGGAAGGGTTGGTGTTACCAATCTTATTTTACAGGTAAGGAAAATAAAAGCAGAAAAAGGTAAGTGCCTTGCCTTTGGTCACAGTACTATTTTGTGATAAACCCAAGCATTCCTGTTCTGCAGGGTGAGCTGCAGATTCTTTCTGAATTACCAGATAATTATTGGATAAGAATAATATGTATTATTATATTAATTATTCATATATGAGATTGCCTGAAGAGCTCAAAGATGTATTTCAAACATTCCCTTTGTAATCTCATTTACATCATTCTTCTGCACTACTTAGAAGACAGAGTTTGCTAAATGAAGGGAAATTTCTGCCCAGATTCCAATCAAGTTATTATAAATTCCAAATTAATAGGCTCTAAATAAATAAGAGCTTATTATGGGGCTAAAAGTTGATAATTTTATTTGTTTCTGATATCTTTTTTCATTTGCTTCAGTCCTAATTCGGGTATTTTATTTATTCATTTTTTGGTTTCCTCATTAGAGAAATAGGGCAGGAAAGGCATACAAGAAAAAAAATTACTTGTATAGGAATAAAATTAATAACCTGAAATTATAGAAGGGTGGAGAGGCATCTTTTTGGTAATTTATCATAATGTTTAGTAACAGTAATTTGCCATAATAAAATTACTAATCTTTACTTCTCCTGGGTATGTGTTGTATTTATTGGTTGATGCTTTACTTACATTTTTTTTATTGCACCGTTTGTTCAATTATTTAAACATTACAAGGCAACCTCTAACTTATTAATGATAAGGCAATCTTCTGAGATAGGAGTCGTGCAAATAAGCATTTTCTTTTTTACATATATTTTTAAGAGACTGAGATATTTTGTCAATTTCTCAGAAATTGCAAAGGATCAAGAAGTTGAAGTTTATTCACCAGTGGGGACAGGTTACTGAGCTTACAGTCCAAAAACTATGGGAACTTACGTCTCCAAAAAATCTTTATATAAAAGTCATTGGAGTGGAAATATGGTACTGTTCAAGCTGAGTTTCCTTATGCTTCTGAAAGAATCCCAAGAGACTAGGGTGAGTAAGAGACACGCTGTTAGCATGAAAGGCCCAGGACTCTTAGAGATATTTCTTCCATTATTAAAAAATAATGAAATTTTTGTTTGTCGGGTGCAAGGAATAAATACTCCTGGATTCCCTCTGTCCTGTCTTTCCCCCTCTAATCTACAAACACACCACAAAGGATTCTCTGTTTCTTCCCTCAATCACATTTATCATCCAAACCTTCTTCCTGTTTGGGGTTCTATTTCTTACTTCCATTTGCTTCTTTCCTTCCCGTAGGAGCTCCTAAGTTTGTTTGTTTTCAGATTTCTTTTGGGTTCCTCCTGTCATTTCCCCCTCCCCCCTATTTTTGAACTTTTTCTCTTAGTAGGACACTTTGTTTTCATTTTGCCCCCTGTCCGTTCTGTGGACTGGAGCGATAGCACCGCGGGTAGGGCATTTGCCTTGCACTCGGCTGACCCGGGTTCGATTCCTCCGTCCCTCTCAGAGAGCCCGGCAAGCTACCAAGAGTATTCCACCCACACAGCAGAGCCTGGCAAGCTACCCGTGGCGTATTCTATATGCCAAAAGCAGTAACAATAAGTCTCACAATGGAGCCGTTCCTGGTGCCGGCTCAAGCAAATTGATGAGCAGCAGGAAGACAGTACTACAGTGCTACAGTCTGTTCTGTACCTAATATTATTCACCATCTTTGTCTCCATTTCTTTCTTTCGCCTACCCCTTGTTTCTTTAGTTCTGGTCCCCTAATGTCCTCTCCTTGCTTCTATTCCCATCTCCAGGTCCTCTGACCTCACAGCCCCGTGCTACTCTGTACGTGAAGTCATTGAAGAAATGCTGCAACTAGGATGGAAAAGTAAGAACAGGAGAGAGAGAAGAGCCAGGTGGCCGAGGCGGCCTAAAGAGCCAGGCCGGGCCTGTGCAGTCCTGCTAACAACTTCTCGAACCTCTGTGGGTCTGGCTGTTGTCTGTGTGTGTCCCAGCCCTGGAGGCAGCCCACACAGGGCAGGAGGCCATGGGGGAAGCAGGTGAGCACCATGCTATATGAAGACGGAGAAGCAGTTCTTTAAAGACTCCAGAAACACTGAAAGTCAGGGCTGCCTGCAGAACAAGCCCCAGTCTCTCCTCTCCACCCGCTGGCCGGCTCACGTCCCCGCCTCTCAAGCTGAAGGTCAGCCGCATTAGGCGGTTTCCACTTGACCCCGAATTACTTTAAAACTACCTGTGGGAAGGGCCGGGGGGGCCCCCCTCCAGAATCAACTTCTCACTGCTCATGACTTGGCTGGGACCCAGCCCCACCCTTGGCATTTTTTTGTTTTAAAAATATTTCCAGATATGTTTATAAATAAATCATGCCTCTTAGAACCGCCTAGCCACCTCTTGATTGTACGGTGGAGGAAAAATCCACGGCAGTTAGTGCTGTGGAAAGTTTGCTTCTCTCACTCTTCAGAAAGAAAGAAAGAAAGAAGGAAAAAAAACACATAATAAGTATTTGAAAGCCAGACAAACAAGAGGCTCTCAGAAAAACAATCTCACCAGTCCAGTACCAGTAAGACAGAGTCCAAACCACCTGACCTTCCTTCTTGCTCTCCAAACACCTGGGGTGGGCCCTGAGCACTGTGCAGTCACGGCTGGAGGCCCTCGGGTGAGGGTGGAGGGGGCACTCTGCGAAGGAAGGATGATGACATCGCTGACTCCATTTTTCCTCCTTCGGGCAGGGGTCAGTTTGTTGATCTTGAAACCTAGTCCCTGGGAAAACACCTCACTGTTCAAACAACAACAAACCTCCGATTTTTTTTTTTTTGGTATGTTAAAAAACTTGTACCAAAGGAAATCCTTTTTTTCTTTTTAAAGGATGAGGTAAAAATTGGTGATATTGTTTTCTGGGTTCCTCTGTGATGTCAGTCCCCTCCTGTCCTGGCCTACACCAGACAAAAGAGAAGAGCTGGTTCTCGGAATTGCTCAATGAATAAAAATAGACTGAAAGCTGTGTCCCCTTAATCTGAGTGGGAGGGGGCGTCCCATGTGTCCTTCCTGCTGAGGCAGCTTCAGGCCTTCAGGTCTCCCTCAGGTGGGGACCTCTGTCCAATAATGACTGAGGATCTCTGTCTTTATTTCCGGGCTTCGCAAAGGTAACCAAAGGCTAAGAACTGAATTCATATAACAGGACGAGGTCCGTGGAATTGAGAACAAAGCAGAGTCTCAGAACGCCTGAAAATCATGCGGCGGGGTTCACGCATTGTGCTTCTCTGAGGAAGTTTTGAAATGAAGCAAGAACAAAGAGACGAGACTTCTTGCCCCGATAGGGTCAAGTTCCTGATATTCTTAAACTCTTCAGACTCTGGTTTTGAAATTCTCTCCGAGGTTGGCCTTGGGGGACTGTCTGTCTCCTCCTCGGCCTTCCTTCCGTTTTGAGGCTCCTTCGCACTGTCTGGCTTGGGTGCGAGGGGAGTGCGCAGTGCTGATCCCACAGGGCAGCGCGCCCCTCCCCGCACCCCCCCCGCACCCCCCCCCCCGCCCCCAGCCTGGCTGGGCTCTGGACCTCTGCTTTCTGCTGGCCACAGACAGACGGTTCAGCAGGCTCTCTGCATTCCACAGGAAGGGAACGACTTCCCAGGCCAAGTGTTCCCAGAAAAACCCTCTGCCACAATGGAAAAGCCGTGAACTCCGGTTACTCATTTTGTCATATAAACACCCCATGCTGGACCAGCGTCAGCTTTCACTCACCCCCTCACCCCCCTTTGCTGACTGTTGTTTAGGACATTGACTTGAGGAGCTGAGTGAGTTTCCTGGGCCTGCCACAAACTGGGTGGATATCTGTTTAATAAATAGAAACATTCTGTGTCACGGTTGGGGAGGCCAGAAGACCAAAATCAAGGTATTGGCTGTTCCCAGGCTCTCTCTGAAGAGCAAGGATCTGTTCCTCACTTTTCCCCTAGTTCCAGCTCATCTACACGCTTCCTTTGTCTCTAGATGTGTCAGTCCCATGCCCTTCTCGAAGAGCTCTCCGGGAGTTGACCTTTTGATCCACGATGTCTCTATAGTCAAGTCCCTCCTTTAAGTTAATTCTTTTTTCTTTTTTTCTTTTTGGCAGTTTGGTGCTATCACTCCATCTTCCGAGAGTATCTCGCCTGCACAGCAGAGCCTGGCAAGCTATCTGTGGCGTATTTGATATGCCAAAAACAATAACAAGTCTCACAATAGAAATGTTACTGGTGTCCGCTCGAGCAAATCGGTGAACAACGGGATAACAGTGACAGTGACAGTGGCAGTTTGATGACACCGCCATCCAGTGATCTGGGGCTACTCCTGGCAATGCTCAGGGATCAAATCAGGCTTGGCCACATGTGAGGCAAGTGCCTTAATCCTTGTGTTATCTCCCCAAATTTCCTCTTTAATAAGGCTGCTGATCATAATGAATGGCCCAGTGGCCCGATTTATTTTTTTTTTAATTAATGCTGCATAGATTCTATTTACAAACCTTATGTTTTTGAAGTTTTGGAAGTTAGACTTCAAATATCTACTTGGGGTATGGGGGACAAAAAATTCGGCCAATAACATAATCTACCTGGTCTTTAAATATTTTCTCAGCTTACAAGAAGGATTGTTCTCTCTTTTTTTGTGGGTCAGTGTGCTTTATAACTAGAGCAATAACGAAGAGTCAGGCAAATGGCAAAGGTGAGTTGCTCGACTGCTTAAATAGTGGCCTCAGCTTATAGAACTCTCTGCTTGGCTACTTTCCCCATGTGTGTGCCTGCTCATCCTCCTCTTCCTGCTTCTCGGAATCAAGTGGAAATCCGGTTTGTACTTTTAACTGAGGGTTCTCTTTGGTAAGCGCAACTCTAGAACTAGGGCATGTCTGAGCTGCCTTTCCTCACGTTATAGTGACTCTCACCAGTAACTAAAAACTGATCCTCATTACTGATGGAGGCAGAGGTGCTGGGAAATGTGTCTGCACAGGTACTGTTGGTTTCCCAGTAGTGGTTCACACTCGTTATTATATAATCGTGATGTGAGGCTTCAAGGGATATTTAAGTGCTTTGAGATCCTGAGATGAAGAGTAATTAAAAAGAGAAACTATGAGGATGAGATTGTCATAGCATTTTCCTAATAGTATCAGAAAATACTTGACTGAATACTCTGAAAATGTGAGATTCTCCTAATATTCTAAGCCATATTCATAACAAACCCTAACAAGCATTTGCCTCTGGGGCTTACCCTTGGATGTGGCATGTCACCTTTCATTTCCAGAGCCCTGCTACTTACTGTACCCCTCTACCCCCTCCATTCCCCATCACCCTGTGCTCTTTTATCAGTCTCCAAATTCAGGGCCACAGAAGTGATGAGCAGATGAGGGAAGACAAGATTCAGAGAGTGGGAAGAGCAACTCAGCTCAGGTGGTCTTGGAGGTTGCTGGGATCTGGGGCTCCCACATACGGTTCCTTGCAGCTTGCGGTGTGTTGCCAAAACTGGTGGGATGTTAAAATATGTTCACTTCCTTTCCAACTTGAGCTAGTTTTCAACATTTTGTTTGAATGCTGTTTTTGATTTTTTTAAATTTTCCAGTTTTTTTTGTGATGGGTAAGAATTAGAAAGATAAATTGGGGCAGAGGAGAGATTTCTCACTTGTCCCATACTAAGTACAAAGGTTTCCCTCAAAGGCGGGATTTAAAAGGGAAAATAGGTGTGAGTAAGTTTAGAAGAGCCAGGTGAGCCAGAGCCTATCCCTTAGTTTTGCATGGAACAGACAGGAGTGTTTCATGCAAAAGAAGTGGGAGGGCTCCCTGTGCCCCCGCCCATTCTGACAATTTTCCAACACTGTACACAGCAAGTGTGTGTACTTAATGTGTATGGAAAGGGAAGATTTCTGAAGTCATAACAAGCTGTTTGGGTAGTCACGTTTGGTGATAGCTCAAGGAATTTCCTTTCAACCATTTTGATAAAAGCACTTTCCTAAGTCTCCATCTACACCCTTATAGACGGAATTGGTAACAGGACCGACACTCCGGCCACACTATGCTTAGTCTTTCTCTTCTTACATTGCAAATATTTCGCCATGTCCAAACAGGAAGGTGTAACTTAACCCTTTTTATAATTTCAATTATTTGAATGAAAAAAATCAAGCTTATCTCAGAAAAGTACCACTGTGTGTGTGTGTGTGTGTGTGTGTGTGTGTGCACGCACGCACATGCACGTGTGTGACAGTGGTGGGGATCAAAGCTAGGGCCACACATCTGTAAGGCATGTGCAGTGCTAATGTTACAGCCCAGCCCCTACCTAGTCTTTAAAAAATGTTTTGTAGTCACATTTCATGTGAGGCCTTGAGTTTAGTCCCTGACATCACAAAAAAGGTAAATAAAAATCCCATTTCATGCTAGAGATGCAGCTCAATGGTAAAGTGCATGCTTTGCATCCATGAGGTTTGACTTTGATCCCTGACACTATTAAACCTCCCCTTCGGGCCCCCCTCCTCCACAAAAGCGCCATATGTTAAATTTCAAAATAAAGGAACTCTAAGGACCCAGGAATATAACTCAGTGGTAGAGCCATTCCCTGGGTCCCTAGAATTGGGATTTCTAAGCTTGAAATCAAGAGTCCCAACCCGGGAACCCCCATATCACCGTGGCACAGAGTGGAGAACCACAAACTGGAGTCCTCATGGCACAGATATGCAATCTGGCAACTGATAACCAGGTATATGAAAATGGGAATCATGCAGGGGAGGAAGGGAAAAATGAAAATAAGGTAAGATAAAGCAAATCTTGCAAAGATTCAAACAAAACAGAAAAGTATAAAGTGAAAAGTAAAACTCTTCCATCGTTTGCCTAGAGTCTTTTTGTACTCAAAGCTAACGACTACTATAAGTTTCTATAGATCTTTTCTGAAAATATGATTACTAATATTGCCATAGTAGGGGACTGGAGTGATAGCACAGCGGGTAGGGCGTTTGCCTTGCACGCGGCTGATGCGGGTTTGATTCCTAGCATCCCATATGGTCCCCTGAGCACGGCCAGGGGTAATTCCTGAGTGCAGAGCCAGGAGTGACCCCTGAGCATCGCTGGGTGTGACCCAAAAAGCAAAAAAAAAAAATTGCCATAGTCTATAGAGATGGCTTTTATTTTACTCTGTTATCTAAATATTTCAAAGAATTATATATTGGTATTCATTATTCTTTTTTAAATAGACTATTTAATTCCAAGACTATTCTATTTTTTAGTCAGTTCTCTATTAATGAATTCTTAAGTTTTAAAAATTTGTACTAGAGGGTCTGGTGAGACAGCATAGCAGGCTTTGCATGAGCCTGATGGGGTTCAGTCTCTGGCATCCCATATGGTTCACCTGAGCACAACCAGGAGTGATCTCTGAATACAAAGCCAGGATGAAGCCCTGAGCACAGTCTAGTATGGCTCCCAAACAAAATAGAAACTAAACTAAAAAAAATTTAGTACTAGAGTAAAATAGCTCTAGAATACATACTCTTATACATAATTCTGTCTAGAAAATTAAACATAATATCCACATCCTCATACTCTTACTAGACCTGGGTGATTAATTCACTTATATTTTTACAAAAGTTAAGGCTAAGGTGACAGTACAGTGGGTAGGGCATTTGCCTTGCATCAGCAAACCTGGATTTGATCCCCAGCATCCCATATGATCCCCTAAGCACCTTCAGGAGTAATTCCTGAGTGTAGAGCCAGGAGAAACCCCTGAGCATTGCTGGGCATGGTGCCCAAATAAAAACAAATAGTAACAAAAAATAATAATAATAATGTTGCAAATTTGACTGGTGATATCTTGCCTTAAGTTTCTTCTTAATTATTATTAGGGAATCTAAGTTCATTTTTCATGTTTGCTTCCCTGAATTGCCTATTCATGATGTTTACCTGAGTTTCTATTGGGACATTCTTATTTTTGTTATCAATATACGAGGACTATAATCTCATGAAAACATGCATACGCAGCTCCAATGTCAATCTAAGGAGTTATTCAAATGCAATTTTTCTTTATATACTCAAAAATTCTCTAATAAACTCAACAGAGGCCTTGCTAAAATTTATGTCTGTTAAAGAAAATTTAATCAATGGAGCATAAAAATGTAAAAAAAATAGTTAAGATACTGGACAAAAGAAAACAGCTGGTTTTGCAGTATTTCTTGCCATTGAGGAACACTTTAGGGAGATAGTGAGCATGCTAAGGAAATAATTCTTATGTATTTAACACACATTCCTTATTAGCAACTTGTCATTACCTAAGATATATATAAGTAAAAGTAATAAAACAATTCCAAGTGATAAACTTTCAGTCATTTTGAATCCTCCTCAGTTCGTGTTACTGAAGTTTTCTTGGAATACTTAAAAACAAGACCATTTACAGAGCCACTGACATCATACTGATCAGAACTGCATTCATTTTCACTCCCTCACACATTTTCCTACTAGATGAGTAGCTTCCTTGTTTAAATATGGAATTCACTGATCATAAAATGGATTTCATCCAGATACAAAATATGAGCAAGTGAACTCATGGGAAATGACCCTTGAAATGCACACCACCCTCGAGGCTTAAAAAGATTTTCTATTTCATCAACTCTAGCTGTGCCATAATAATAAAACATAAAAGATTAGGCTAAGACTAGAAAATCAAGAGTCACATACCTCATAATTCCTCCCAAGTCTCATTTTCCTAAGCCTAACTCACTCTCAACATTTACAGCTGCTCTATTTGGCCTCTCCCCCAAAGTCACACCCCACCGTTGAGCTCCGGGCTCCTTCTCTGTGCCTCAGAATGCTCTGCGCAAGCCCTTCTCTTATAGCATGCCCAATAACTCTGAAATTCGATGGCACAAGTCCTCTGCTCCTTCAAACCCTCTCCTGGTGACAGTCTTCATGGGTCTACACCACTAGTGTTTATCTTCCTGTGCTTGCTTGTCCTCACAGTCCTTGCAATTCCTGGGTTCTCAGTGATTTACCTGCTTTGTGGTGTTGTCAGTGTTCTGTTTCAGTTTGGGGTCGGAGTCACACTCAGTGATGCTCAGAACTTATTGCTGACTCTGCATTATGGAATCACTCCTGGAAGGGCTCAGGGCACTATATGTGGTGCTGGGGATTGAACCCAAGTCTGCTGTATGCAAGATAGGCATTGTGCCCATGTACTATTTATTGCTCATACCCCTGTGAATTATTTTTAACTGCGTAGAAAATAGTCTGCTCCTCTTTTATGTTCCCCTGTGGGAGATGAAGGAGGACCATACAACCATCACTGCCCCCATCTCCTGTATCTTTGCTGAGGGAAACTTGGTTTTATTTGATGTTTCACTCTGGGGAGCTGTGAGGAAAAGCAAAGCTCCTGGGAGAAGACCCTCCTCTTTTCATGGGGCATCACTGTGCCACGTGGCAGAAACCTTGCAGCTTGCCAGGGACACCCCACCTTGCAGACTGCAGAAACACCTTCCTCGGTCTGACTTGGCTGGAGTCTTTCTGACTGTGGGTTTTCACTGAGAAATAATTAACGTCCAAATGCATCCGCACTTAACAAAGAGGGGGAGATGCCAAAAGGATTGAAGCCCTCGGTTGGAGAAAAGAGCATCAAAATAGAAAGTGAAAACCAGGTTTTGTCTGTTAGAGAAGCCTGAGGGCCAGGAGGATTGCTGTTGTCAAGTTCTTCGAAGGGATACCACGTGATTGTCTGTGAAGACTTGAGAGGAAATTAAATCAAAGCTAGAGAGACTCTGGCTGCATTTAAGGCAGAATTGGTCAACCCTGAAAGGACTGGGGAGAGAGCTCGAAGGAACGGGGCACGTGCTTGACATGCAGGAGCCACAAGTTCAAGCCTGAGATCCCCAGAGCACCACAGGGGACAAGCACCATGCCAGGAATAGCCCCCAAACCACAAATAAATACATGTAAAGTGATATATAACCTTGACGTGGGCCACAAAGATGAGAAAGGTCCTTGGAAAAAGGATAAGGATGACAAGGTTGTTATTCACCTACCTAAAGTGAAAGAAGCCACATGACTACAGGAAATTTGTAATTTTATGTCAATCTAGAAGAGAGATTCTACTGCAGTTTATGTAGATGAGGAACCAGCTAGAGACCTTCCATAGTATTCATTAGCCTGTAAGTTTGATCTGACAAAGCTGGAAATACCTGTTTCGGCCCTATCAGGCCAAAATGTCCGCCTGCACCCAGTTTGTAATTTATGTTGAACACACACACTACTTATCAGAGCTTTGGGATTAGTCACATGCCCAGAATGAGGACATTGCATGAGAAAAGTAGCCTCCGGGAAGGTGGCTGATTATTTCCGGGTGTTTATTAGCAGTGCTGATCCCAATCTAAATCCACCTTTCCATGGAAGAGTGTGAAAATGAGGACTGGATTGGGTTAGTCCCTCTGAGCTGGCCTGCACTCAGAAGAGCACATGGTATGTAAGTCACTGGGCAGTTTTTTTTGAGGGCACCTCTGCCTGCGTCCTAGCTCTGTGTTACAGGAACTACTCAGAAATGATAACTGCAAATCGATTCACTGGCTGTGAAACTGTGACATGGATCATAATTAACCCAGGACATAAATATTTCTCCCCTTACAGCCAGTTTTATATAAAAGCTATGATTAGCAAAGCTCTCGTGTTAACCCCAGAAGCTAATGTAAATACCAAAAAATTTATCGAGGGAGTGGACTACATTTGTTATTTATTACTTTTTGTGTGTTCTGGGGCCACACCTGGTTGTGTCCAAGGTTTATTCCTAGCTCTGTGCTCAAGGATCAGTCCAATCAGGGTTCAGAGGACCACAGGTGGTGCCTGATGGGACCCAAGTTGGCTGCGCACATGGCAAATGCATTATCTATGGTGTTATCTTTCTGGCCCCTAAAATTGGTTTTTAAAGTCTTCTGTGTTTTGGTTGGTTTAATTATGTGCACATTCACTTCATTTTACTAAGACTACAACTGAGACATTTCTTTTCATTTCAAACTTTGTGGGAAAAAAATTCTTTGTTTCCACCAGTTTTAATGAGATGTAATTGACACACAGCACTGCTTAAATTCAAGCTGTATAGACGATGACTTGACTTCTATTGTGAAACAGTTGCCACGCTAAGTTTGGTCATCATCCATTTTCACATATAGATTTAAAAAAAAAAACAACTGTTTTAAATCTAGTGGTAAAAGCTCTTAGAATTGCCTCTCCTGACAACTTTCAAATATACCATTCCCCTGTATTAACCAGAGTCAACATGCTGAACCTCCCATCCCCAAGATTCATTTAGCTTACATGAAAGTGAGAACCTTTGACCGCCATCACTTACTTCCCTACCTCCCTGTTCCTGATTCTAGTAACCACAAACACTACGGCCTTTCTCTGAGTTTGTTTATTGTTGTTATTTAGATGTTGAGATCACACAATATTGGCCTTTCTCTGATTTTTTTTTTTCTTTTTCACTTAGTGTAATGTCTTCACGGTGTGGATGAGCGTTTCTGGAGAAGTTATAGATTCTGGCAGCTCCGCTGACAGACACTGGCAAACAGGGCTGCCTCTCCTCTGCAGAGTCCTGTCTTCTTTCTTTCATATGAGTTCTGAGAATCCCTGAGCGCCCTGCACAATTCTTCTCTACACTGGGGCACATGCTCCCCAGAGGCTCAGGGGGCCTAGCGACAGCGCCTAAGTTTGGAAGCTGACTTCTGATGAGACATCAGGGATCCCAGCCGGGCTGGCTGCTGCAGTCCTGGCCCCTTCCCGTCACCCCTCCCCCCCACCT
Source organism: Sorex araneus (assembly GCF_027595985.1). Lineage (NCBI taxonomy): Eukaryota > Metazoa > Chordata > Mammalia > Eulipotyphla > Soricidae > Sorex > Sorex araneus. The sequence continues at coordinate 141,674,543 of NC_073302.1, read as the reverse complement.
CCAGCCTGGTGTTGGCAGGGATGCAGGAGAGTCTGCAGACCCTACTGGTCCCCAGCCCTATTCTAGGGGCAGGTCCTCACTCTTCCCTTTGGCACCTGAGCCCCTGGGATGAAGCAACCCCCTTGCAAGAAGCAAATCACAGTTCCCTGAAAACACATCTCATTCTATCACTGAATATAACAGTGATAGAATGAGATGTTTGGGCAAACAGTGTTTGGGCAAAGTGTTGCACCTTTAAGAACCCACGTTCCTATGAAAAGAGGATAATTGTACTTGCTTCTACCATTGTGTAAGGATTAAGAAGCAGGCATCCTTAAAAGCATTTCTATGCATTTTTACATCATCATAGAAAAGCAAACACATCAAGTGCCTGTGCTCAGAAGAAAGCCATGGCTGGTATTTGGCAAAGACACTGGGGCATTTCCTTTCAAAGGAAGCTCTGATCCTGGTCTTCTGAGCTGAAATGGTGCAGTCTAAGGTCCTGGACCGGGTGTGCAAAAAGAATTGTTTTCCTCCAGCACTGGAGGCTGCAGCAACATTGCATGTAGCACATGCCTCTCGGGGACACAGGGAAGGTTAATGAGATAACATCGAGGTGGAAAGTGCTGAGTGTGCTAAATATTACCATGTTGCAATTACCCTGATACAGGAGCAAGCTCTCCTTTGTCCATATAATTCAAGAGCTTGTGACTCTGACAGAGAAGATACAGCAGGTGAGACAGGATGCAGGGAAGTGAAACACACCCTATCCCCAGGCACACTTTTTAGTAATGTTGGGAACAGAAAATAGGGAAAGGATTTTGGCCCTGTAGGTGCTACTGCGGTTCCATTGTAGAAGCTACATTTGGAATCATACCCTCTCACATCTGCACACCGACTGTCGGACCATGGACCTGCTCATCATTTGCTTGGGGCGAGCCATGCTACTGGGCTGTGCCTCAATTTCCTGGGTGGGAAATGAAAACAATCACCCCAAAACCATTTCATAGTAGGTTGCCGGGTGCTTGGGCGATCAAATGCATTTCAAAGTTAAAAGTGCTTTGAAAATTATGAAGTGATGCAAGTGAATTATTATAGGCCACTTTCTGGTCTTTTGTTGCTTACCTGACTTATAACCCATTTAAAATTGAGGATCTCTGGAGTGGACAGACAGTACAAGGGTTTGAATTGTTTACCTTGCATATGGTTGACCCCAATTTTTGTTTATTTGTTTGGGGGCCATACCTGACATTTGGCTCAGGGCTTCCTACAGGTTCTCAACTCTGGAAACACTCCCAGAAGTGCTGTGGGACCATGTGTGGAGCTGGGGTGGGAGTGGGGGTGAAAATGTTTCAGGCATAGGCAAGGCAAGCATCTAAATCCCTCTACTACCTTTCTGGCCCTTCATCCTGGGATTCCTGGCATTGCATTTGGTCGCCCAAGCACCCAGCAATGCCCAGAGTTTACTCATGGCTCTGTGCCATCACTCCTGGCAGGGAGGTTGGGGGAACCACGTGTGGTGCCAGTGAGGGAACCTAGGTTGGCTGCATGCAAAGCAAACACTTTACCTGCTGCACTTTCTGTCCCGAAGCCATATTTTTATATTGGAACAGTACCAGCTTTTATTTCTTTGGGTAGCACTTGGAATTTTTCCTCAAATACTTACACATGTGTCCTCTCACGCTATTAAGTGCTTATCTATTGGTCGCTATTTCTCCCAGCTAAACCTTTCAGGATAGCGATCTCTCTCCTTTTAGCTTTCCTGTACCTTGTCCTGGGAAGAGACAGAAGCCTGCAGCCTCTGGGAGTCAGGGTGTGTGTGCCCTTAGCCCCAACACCCCTCCTCTTGCTGGACGTGGCCTCAGTGGTGGCAGTCACTAAGGAAACGAAGACCGCTCCAAGTGGCCCACGGAGTCCTGGGCAGGACACAGACAGCCCTGTTCATCAGGAGACAAGCCTTCCTCCACGACTCCCGGTCACCACAGTGCTCTCAAGAGGCTCCCACATTCCCAGAGCCTTGACTGCTGCTTACTGACAAGCTAGCGCCTCAATAATCTTATTGTATGCTTTCAAAATAATTCTCTGTAATGCTCCAAGAATGTCTGAACTTCTGTCTGAACTCAGTAGTTTGCATGTTTTTCAGCTTGTTAGTAAGAACTCCAAGAAACAAGGCCTGTGACCTGGCCTTTCCATGGGCTTCTTCGGCCAGGGGAAGGATGTCTCTCCCACTGGGCCTTCCTGTCTCCCAATTTCCCTCATGCTCATTCCAGTCTCTCTCTGGCCATGTTTTCTTCACAATAAGTTTGTAAAAGAGAAGAAGCCTTGCTTCATGAGCAGTTTACTCATTAGAAAATGCCAGGAAGTTTACCAGAAGGGAAGGCGGGGGGTAGGAAAGCTGGGCAGAAGGGGTCTGTTGTATGGTGAAGGCTGAGTGGTCAACCTCTCACAGTGCATGCCGGTGTCAGCTTATACTGAAGCCCAGCTGAAACCTACAGAATGTTGTCATGCAACGTTGCTTCAATTAAGAAAAAAAAAAACCTTAAGATGAAATGCCTCAGATACTGGTTCCTGGGGAACAGAGATGGTACTGCCTTGGACGAGCTGTTTACCCAGACCCATGCCACTCAGAAGGGAGAATTAGGCTTCTGCTTTCAGGATGGCTGCACATGACCTCACTTCCAATACAGTTTGTCCTTCATAAATCCCTGAGACATCAAAGACCTAGCCAGATGTGATGTGACCTGGCTTAATCCTTCTATAGAGATGCCTGGGAGAGGGGAAGGTAAGCCTTAATTAAAAATGAAGTCTGCTATTGGAAAATTAAGGTTTATAAAATGCTGTGAATGGGTCTATTTGAGAGCATATTTACAGTGTATGAATATATTGATTCAGGAAAATGCTATTTTATTTTTCTAGATGCGACCAATTCTACAGACTACTAAAGAAGATAAATACAAAATCTCAATGTTACTGGGCTAAGTGCTACCCCAGACCTATACCCGACCCGCCTATAGGTAGCATGATGTATTTTGATTTATATGTGTTAATTGTGAAGATTTTTTTCTTCAGAATTCTGCAGTTATAGAATATCTGTCACACATAAAATGATATCAGAGTCCTATAACAGAGACAAGGAACCACTCATAAATAAAACTAAAAAGTTATTTTCAATTTTGTTTAAGCCATTCATTCACTACCATATTTATTCGTTTTTCCCCCAAGAAATCTTTTCTCATAATTCTCTTCTTTGTAAATTTGTATAGAGAAATATTTTCTCATAAGTTTTTATGCAAACATTGCATTGCTGTGTGCAATGAGAAGAGATAGCAAGTTATTCTGTCCAATGAACAGCTAAAAATTCACAATGGGGCAGTGAGGCAATGACTTCTCAGTTTAAACATCTTTGCAAGAAAAGTCAATTTAAGTACACAAAGAAGAAAGTAACTGTTACAGAAAATAAGTCCGGCAAACTAAGACTAGCTGGAGAACATGGACACAAATTAAAGGTGAGTGGTTCCTTGAAGCAAGAGTGGAGAATTCCTGCAGCATTTCTCCCTTCCCCTCCTAACAAAAGGCAGGAGGATTGGTGCTATTCTCTCATTCTTCCTGGGTTTCTCCTGAGGAGTCTAATGTATGTTCAAACGACCAGAACTGAGAACCAAAAGAGTGGGATGTGTTTTCAGGATGCACATAAAACATATCATCACCCTCCAAAATGTAAGAACCAACTCTGGCTTCAGGGCTGGAGCAATAGTGCAGCAGGTAGGGTGTCTGCCTTGCAGCCTTGCACGTGGCCAACCCAAGTTCAATCCTCAGCATCCCATATGGCCCCCAGAGCAGCACCAGGAGTAATTCCTGAGTGCAGAGCCATGAGTAGCCCCTGAGCATCGCTGGGTATGGCCCCAAAACAAAACAAACAAACAAACAAAAAGACCAAAAGAACCGACTGTGGCTTGGAGAGATGAGTCCTTCAAACTATTCTGTCCTGCTACAGAATGAGTCTCCTGTAATGACTATTTAAATAAATAAATGACAGAGATGGTCCCCAGAAGAATCTTCCCATTCTAATCTTACTCTCTTTTCCTATGGGCCTAGGCAAACTCCTAAACAGAAAGAAGCAGAAATTGTTTTCCCCATCCTTCCAGAATATCAAAAATAAATAATTCTGTTTATAACACTCTTCCTGAAGAATGGGATTCCAAATGTAGTAATTTGGAAATAAAATAAAAGAAGTAGCATTCACTCCTTCGTTGTATACTGAACTACTAAACAGTCTTGTGCATAGTTTTGCAAGTTCATAAATGAGAATATTTCCAGGATGGTCACCTATTTACTCTAGATATTGCCAAATGGCCCTGCAGTTTGGCGTATAAATCAGTTGCACCAATTTACAATCCCACCAGAAAAGCATAATCGTTTCTGTTTCTTTATCCTTGCCAGAACCGGTATCACTAGTTTCACCCAAAGGAGAAGAGTGAAGTATTATCCCATTGTTTCACTCTGCATTTCCCTATTTACTACTGAAGTTGAGATGGTTCTCTGAAATACCTTGTAAGAAATTGAAATACTATGGAAGAATTTACTAGATACCTTGGCTTCCTTTTTCTACTTTTTATCTTTGTCCTTCTGTTCTACCTTATGAATAATTTCTTCCAATTAACTTATCTTCCATTTGCTTTATTCCTTGATTTTGCAATATCAAAGATCAAACTCAGGGCATCATGTGTATGAGGGATGTGCTCCCCTGATGAGTTTTATCCCTGATTAAGTCATTTATTTATTTTTTACAGTGCTTAATCTTCTATTTTTACATATCTGTTCATGTTATTATGCCAATAATACAGTTTTATTGGTGTCAATTCTGTTTTGCAAGTTTGCAATTATTACTTCTAATCTCTTTTTCATACGTACATGCAAGCCCTTCTATTATTGCCTTTTGCCAATCATGCATACACTCATTTTAGTTATACCTGATGATGATAATATCCAAAGTTAACTGTGACCTGTTTCTGTTAGTCTTGGATTTCTCTGATGGTGTCTTGATTGCTTGTGTGTTTTGTGAGTTAAAATAGCCAGACCAGATTTTCTAGGGTTTAATCTGACAATTTTTGAGTCCTTGTTTGAAGGTGGCTATCTCCAGAGAATATTGCTTTTTGTAGATATAAATTTTCAGGGGATAACCACTTTTGCCTTCACGTGGCACAAGGGTTAAGATAAGCAAATTTCTGTGCTCCCCCCAATCTGTGGTGAGCTTATATCCAGATCACTTCTTTCTTATATTGAAGGTATTACCACTGGGTCCCCTATAGACCCCTTGTGCCCTCTGCACCTTGGTTAATGCCAGCAGGCGTTGACAGATGCCTCAAAGACGTTTATATCAAAGCACTTTCACCTTCCAGAATTCTGCTTTCACTTTATCTGCCTCTGACTCTTTCTTACTCCTACCAACTCTGTTTTAAAATCATTTTTATTTTGAATTTTTAGCTGTCTTTGATGAAGAGATGTTTAGGGCATCTACTTTGTCACAATTAAGCAAACTGGACTTCTACTATTGAATTTTTCAGTATGATCATAATACAGTGTACTTTAAAAAATGACAATCCTATTACAGACTTCTAGAAAGAAATACACATGGGCACGGACACACACACACACACACACACACCCGCACTTACACACACACCCGTGTTAAGCTAGCAGAGTGAGTGGTTCCCCACACCTCTAGATCTTTAGTATCACATCTTAGACAACAGCTCCGTAAACTGAGTGGCCATTAACTTATTTTAATCCAGTGCATTTAAAGAACTATAATCTTGGGGCTGGAGCGATAGCACAGCGGGTAGGGCGTTTGCCTTGCACGCGGCCGACCCGGGTTCTAATCCCAGCATCCCATATGGTCCCCTGAGCACCGCCAGGGGTAATTCCTGAGTGAAGAGCCAGGAATAACCCCTGTGCATCGTCGGGTGTGACCCAAAAACCAAAAAAATAAATAAATAAATAAAGAACTATAATCTTCCCTGAAATAGATCCAAGAGAAGTGGGCAACATTGAACCTAGCAAGTGACTCTCAGCTTCAAAATAAGAAAAAGTGATCCTTTCTAGAACTTGCTCTGAGAAAAAGGAACAGATACTTTCCTCTCACCAAGGACTGAGCAGGGGCCTGGCAGATAGCTCCTGAGGGCAGACCCAGCATATTGGAGGCCCTGGCAGTGCCCGAAGCTCTACCATCAAGTCCTCCTTCTTTTCTTTTTTTTTTTTTTTTGGCTTTTTTGGGTCACACCCGGTAATGCACAGGGGCCACTCCTGGCTCTGCACTCAGGAATTACTCCTAGCGGTGCTCAGGGGACCATATGGGATGCTGGGAACCGAACCTGGGTCAGCCGTGTGCAAGGCAAATGCCCTACCCGCTGTGCAGAGGCCCCCCCCACCCCCTCCCCCCACCCAAAGCCTTCTTCTTAAGAGAGGAAAAGGTTTGGAAAACAGTAAAGGTTGTTTCCTATAGAAACTTCTTAGAAAAAGAAAACTTTAATACTTCCTCATTAAATGCATTACCCCCCCCCCAGATCTGCAGCAGTTGCTTATCTGTTGCCAAGGTTTCCACTATAGATGCAAGAAACAAGTCCTTTTGCGTTCTTCTGTCTGATTGTGGCAGCCCAGACTGAGTGACCGAATACAGGGGAAAAGATACTTCCTCATTAGATAGTGTGATTCTTTGAAACCCCTCTTACTTCTCTCCTCTCTCCCCCACCTTTCCTCTCTTTCTTGTATGTATATAATTCAAGCTCTTAACAAGGGGATCCCCTCAAGCTGTGTTCATAGGCCCAGGGTCCCTGACACGAGATGGTGGGACAATGCCAGGACCACGCAGACGCAGAGCTTCTCGGACCTTGTGGTGCCAGGGATTATCCTGCCCACCCTCAACCCATCCCCAGTGGCACTCTGGGGGACCCCAGGGCTTCACCTGATGGTGCTTGAGGAACCATGTGATGCCGAGATTCAAACCAGATTAGATCTAAGTGTTGTGTGATTTCCTCACCCTAGCTTTAGAGTGCTTTGTTTATTTCATTTTTGGGGTCACACCCAACAATGCTCAGGGGTTACTTTGGATTCTGCACTCAGGAATAACTCCTAGAGGTACTTGAGGCACTATATGGGGTACCGGGGGTTGATCCTAGGTCGGCTGAGTGCAAGGTAAGCACTTTACCACTGTTTCATCTCTCTAGCTTTAAAGAGTAATTTTAAGTAAACAGTTAAAGTTGATGTTATACTGGTCATGACAGCTCAGTCTCCCAAATATTCATGGATAGGCACATTGATGGTCCCCAAACCCCTCAGCTCTCAGGGCACAACCTGTGAGGAACTCTCACACCACTTAGGAGCCCCACCTGGTCCCACACTCAATGGGTAGTCCTCAGACTCTCAAACTGTCTCCACAACAGGGAAAAAAGGATCTCAGTGAGCACCTTGTATCCCTTCTGTTGAGTGTGTTTCTGTTGTCCTTTTCTGAAAGCAGAATAATATACCCTTGCATGAAAAAAATTATCTGTTTCATAAAATTTAATTAATTTATTTATTTTTTGGTTTGGTAGCCACACTGAGTGATGTTCAGGGGTTACCCCTGGCTGTGCACTCAGGAATCACTCCTGGTGGGATTTGGGGGTCCATCTGGGATGCCAGGGATTGAACCCAAGTCAGCCGCATGCAAGGCAAGCACCCTACTTACTGTACTATTGCTCCATCCCATCTTTCTTTCTTTTCTCTTTTTAAAACAAATTTGCTATTTTTGAAAGTTTAGGTTTCTTTTAATGTTTCACGATAATGTTTATACAATAGTTACCTCACACTAATGTTTAGATAATAATTATCTCACAATCTTAATACTATCACTGTCACTGTCATCCCGCTGCTATCAACTTGTACGAGTTGGCACCAATAATGTCTCCATTGTGAGACTTATTGTTACTGTTTTTGGCATATCGAATACACCACAGGTAGCTTGCCAGGCCCTCCGAGAAAGGCGGAGGAATAGAACCAGGGTTGGCTGCTTGCAAGGCCAACACCCTACCCACTGTGCTACCACTCCAGCCCACAATCTTAATACAAATTCAATAATTTTCCTTCATGTTGCCAGGTGGTGTGACTTTGAGATGGACATAAGTTCTTTGTATAACAATTATTTTAAAAAGAACTCCTAAATTTCTACATTAAGTTTTTATGGCTGAAAATGTTTTCATTTATATTAAAATGTTTACATTTTATTACTGAAGTTGCCATTACCTACTGGCATATCTCGTCTTTAGAGGGAAAAAAATGTAAATACAATAGTCCAAACTTACAAAACAAATAAGTTAGGGAGTGAACAATTTGCATTACAAAACCATTATTTGCTTTACAAAATGGTACAAATTTTAATTAAAAGCACCCTGAGCATATTTGAAATACGACCGAATTTGCAAAAATTCCACTTTCCCATAACTTTCCTAGAACATATCAAGCACACACACTGAGGTCTATTTATTTGAATATGTTTTCATGAATCTGAGGAGGTTAATTGAATCTGGGCTGCTTTTTTTTGAGAGGCAAATTGGGCAAGAGTGTAAAGAATCCATGATGGAATAGCACAGCGATCGTCATTTGTATAGATTTTTCTTTAAAACGCTTAGGTTTTTGTTTGTCAGAAACTATGAAAGCCCGTGCTTCCAAAGCGGAAAGAATATCCGCTTCCACTCCCTTGCCTCTCAGGCCTCCAGCTGCATGCCAGCCAAGAGAGTGGCATATGGCACATAACGCGCATAGTCCACCTCCCACCGGCATATTTGCAGAAGCAACAGTACATATTGAACTAAACCACACCTCATGGAGGAGACTCTTAATCATCCTTACTCTGGTGCGGAAGAATGGTGGGGGGGGAGGAAGGGAGGGGAACGGGGCGGGCAACCTGGTGGCTGGTAAGGTAGTTGGAGGGATTGGGAAGAGATCATTTCCGGGAGGGGTGGCTGCCGATTCACTGACTCTAATTTCCCCCGCCAGACAAATGAAATGACAATGCTGGAGGGCTTAGAAAAATTGGGGCAACGCGGGGGCAGTGGGCGGTGGAGAATGCATTAATGACAGCCTGCCGGACCTCTGAGTGGCAGATCAAACACCCCGATACACACGCTCCCCACGCTCAACCAGCCCTGGCCCTGTCTAACAGTTTCCCCGTCTTTTGTCCCAGTCAGTCATTTTTGAAAAGCCTGTTTCAGAAGCATACAATATGCCATTCCAAAAAAACACTTGTGTTTTTGTCAGAAGTATCTAGAATAGATGGTTGGGAGTGGGGTGGGGGGGTTGGTGATCCGGGGGCGGGATTCAGGCACATTTCCAGACAGTCTGGGAATTCCCCGCAGGGACTCTGACCCTCATCAGCATGTGGCCTTCAGAACCCGGTCTAGGAGGAGTAAGGTGGGTGGAGGTGGGGCCCTCCTGGCACTGCCCTTCCCCACTCGCCAGCCTCTCTCCTTTCAGCCGTCTGGCACGGGACCAACCCAGGTGCCCCGGACACGCCTAGAGGCCAAGCAAGGTGCTGGCTGCATCCCGGAGCGGTTGAGCAGGGTCAGAGCTCTCAGGGAAGCACCAGAAAAGGAAAGATCCTTTTGTAATGTTATGAGGTCAGTGGGAAATTCAAGTAATTAGCGAGGCTGAGACTGGCCTGGGTGTCAGAGGACCCAGTTTCCTTCCAGCTGGGCCACGACTTAGCTTTGTGACCTGGGCAGGAAGTGTAATCCCTATGGACCCAAGCTGAGGAATGGAAGGTGGCACTCAGTCATCTGGAGAGTGAAACTGAGCCAAGGGATGGATTTTTGTGTGTGACCCTGAGTGGCGGGGCAGGGGCAGAGAACGAAAAAGATAAACCCGGGGTAAAGGAATTAAAGCCAGCCCAGGCAGAGACACTCGGAAGTGAAAGCTGGCAGCTGCTGGAACGGGGAGGTGGGTCTGGGGAGAGACAGGCCCTTCCTCTTGGCCCCAGACAACATCTCCCCCCAAACTTAGTGTTGTTTTGACTTTATAACAAATCTGATTTTGTGGGTCATAAATTCATGAAACGCTTGCTTGCTCTTTTTGTTTGTTGTTTCTATGTGGGGCCATGAGGTTTCTCAGGAGGCTGCAATCACACGTTTGGTGGGACTGTCACCATCCGAGGCCACCCGGAGCTGACTGTCCTCCTGGCCTCTGGTGGGCGCTGGCTGTGGTGGAAACTCAGCCCTGAGCAGGTTTTCAGCAGGAGGGAGGTGAGTCTGCCAGCTTCTCCTCGAATGACTGTTGCAGGAGGAAACGCAGAACAGCCCGGCCCGTTCAGACCTCGTGGAGAAGTCACCAGCAGCACTTCCACCGTACTTCATAGGCAAAGTGGTCTCCAGCTGCTCCTGGTGCAGGCGAGGGGACAGCTCTTGTGGGGAGGATGCTAAAGAATGCTGCTGGGAACAAGTTCTAAAAGTGCCACAGACACCTGACAAGAAGGCTTGGATTTTTTTCCTTAGTATCTGAAATAAATGTCTCAATGATTGATATAATTTAATCAGCTTTCTGGGATAAGAGGCTTCCTGAATAATCTGGTTTGCTGAGTGCTTATGAAGTGAGTGTATTTAAAGAATCACAGCGCCTTTCAAGGAAATTATAAGGCTCCAAATTTGAGATAACTTTAACCTCCACAGCTGTCTGACGTGCAGGAAGTTAGCAACAGAACTCCTGAGTATAGGGAAAAGGCAAAGGAGCTGTGAAAAATCGAATAACCAGACTATTCTTTCTAGACTGATTTGGATGCCTCAGAAATAGGCCTATACTCCTAGGAGTCTGACAGCTTACTGTGAATACAAGACAATCACACCACACCACACACAGACAAAAGACACCATCAGGAGTGCTTGCAGCAAACTATGTCAGACAGGAAAAAGCTTTCCTGAAATGTCTCCAGCAAAATGCCTGCTGCCCAGACCTGCTCTGACCTGACGAGGGTGGCTGAGAGCTGGCTCACTTCACGTGCTCTTCCTTGGGTCCAATTTCCAGTGATTATTTTCTTCCCATTTTGTGCTACTGCCATCAGACTGATTTTAGTTGCTGGGGATTAAAGAGTTTCTGAAGGTTGTTATCACCCCCCTTCAGTAGAGCATATCTTCAAACACCTTCCTGGATAATTACCGTGGCCCAGTGGTTGGGCAATCACCAGAGATTTCGTGTACGTACACACAGACACAGACACACACACACAGACACAGACACAGACACAGACACAGACACACACACACACACACACACACACACACTCACGCCAGCTCTTCTCCAGTGTTTTGTTTTGTTTTTACGTTTTCAAAGGGCAGCAGTTCGTGCAAGACAGTAGAAGGACAAAATAAGAGGACATGTGGTAGTGCTTAAATGATTCCCCAAGAGGGAAAAACGTCCAATATGAAATTATTCTGTCTTTCTACTATTCTGGGGTGGGGAAGGAGTCATATCAACCAAGAAAATCATAGTATACCCACAATACCCAGAGGAGAGTTGAATTATATTATCAATTTCCAAATACAGTCAGCAATATTTCACCAGAAAAGCTGCTTTGCAAAAATTAAACCTCTAATGTTTACTCTGGGAAATGCCTCCTTTCCTTCCCTGCATCTCCCAGCCCTCTGCACTGAGATGTGAAGATGTGAGCATGCTCTCTCCCTCCCTCTCTCTCTCTCTCTCTCTCTCTCTCTCTCTCTCTCTCTCTCTCTCTCTCTCTCTCTCTCTTTCTCCAGCCCCCTTACCCCCTTACTCCCCATGATCCTATGTTGTTCACCTATTATTCAGACATCTACACTGGCAATTGTTATTGAGGTGCCCAAAACCAAAATATCCTTTCCCCCAGCACAATTATACCAAGTAAACTCTTGTCTCTTATTTTTCTAGATGTTCTAAAACCTTTACATTCATCTGTTATTAGCCATGGAAAATGGCAGCTGCAAGAAAAGTCATTGTGACCGTTTCTTGAGTTGCTTTCTTTTAATTTAAATGTATAACTAGAAGAGGGATAAAGGAGTTGGTTTTATTTTCCTATTATTTCACTCAGTTTATGCAACTTCAACTCATTCAACACAGGCCCAGGTATAGTGTGTGACAGTTTTATTATAGACTTATACTTTGAGAAATATTTGGGGGGCAAGTGGGCTACACCCAGCTGTGTGGCTGTTCTAGCACAGGAATCACTCCTGGTGGTGCTTGGGAACCATATGTGGTGCTGGACATTGAATCAGGGTTGGCCATGTGAAATGCAAATGCCTTGACCCCTGTATAGTCTCTCCTGTCCCTAACATTTTAAGGGTTTGGGGGCACATCCAGCAATGTTCTTCTGGCTCTTTAAACAAGGATCTCTCCTGGCAAATTCAGGGGACCGTGTGTGATACTGGGGACTGAACTCTGATTAGCCACATGCAATACAAGTGTCCTATAAGCTGTACTATTGCTCTGGCACACACTTTTTAAAAATTTTATTGTGAAAATAGGCATTGAAAGACCATTCAGAAGGCTGGAGTATATATTCTCCAAGCAGGAGTCCTGGGTTCAAATCCCAGCATTTCCAGAGAGCCCAAAACTAAGCCAACTGAAAATAGGTAATGTGTTCACATGATCCAATTAAAAAGCATATTAAAATCCATCTTCTGGGAACTCAATCCCTACCAACTTCCTCCCTCCCTCTCCCAATTTCATCTCACCATAGATAAACACCTTCATTCTTAGTTTCTTGGTTTCTTATTAGCATTCACACTGACACATACACACAAGCATCCATATCCTTCTCCTTTCCCGCTGTCCATTTTCCCCCCATTGCTATGTCTGTCAGAAGCAAGAGAAACGAGCTGGCCTTGTTTGTACAAGTAAAGGGAACACATAAGCAAAGGAAAACCTAATGGGTTATCAGAAGTTTCAATGAATACAACTTATTTCGTAGTTTTTCAAACTCCTTGCATAACTTTCTTTGATCTCGATTTTTTTGTTGTTATTGTTAAATCTATTCTTTGGGTCTCTTCTTCAAACTTCCACATTTTTTATTGTCTACACAAACCAAGTTTTAGAAATTCATATACGGCATTTCTTTGGCCTAACAACAAAATCATGGATAGGCCAGTCTAAAACCAGAAGTACAAGAAAATAGCAAAAGCAGTAAGGGTCCCTGGAGACCCGCTGGGGTGTGACTCAGGCCAGCGTGGGTAAGGCACTGGGATGTTCTTTATCTTCCCTGTGTCTCACCTGAAACCAGGCATAGCAAGACAAGGCCCTTGTCAACACCTTACTCTCTGAACACTTAAAAGTTTAAAATAGAGTGATTTTGTAGATTTTAGAAACAAGCGCAGGAATGTGTATGTAAACAGATAATTGATGCTGAGCTCTGTGTGGGACTGTGCCAGATCCCCCAAACCACTGAGTAATTTTGAACTCATAGTTTGGAAATGAACAGGCACCAATGACAGCAACCTGTCTTTTAAACAAGTTGAAATGCAATAATGGTGTCATCTACTGCCAATTTTTAAAATATAGTCTAATATTATATGCCAAAGGAATAAGAGACAAAGCAAAGGCCTGGAGCGATGGCTCAGGAGTCAGGGCACACACCTGGCTTGTAGCCAACCTGGGTTGAGTCCCTGATATCACGATATGGTCCTTGGAGCATCACTAAACATTGCAGGGCCCAAACTGCATGGCACTCTCAGGCCCTTATATTGAATTACTAGATTGGTTGACTGATGATCACTGAAAAGGGTCCCCAAAAGATTCCTATTGGTGCCTCTGAGCACCAATAGGAACTGTCCCCCAAATAACTAAAATGTAGGTGATAAGCAGAACTAATTATTGCATAGGTATAGGCAGAATATAACAATCACTTTCCATGGTCCATGTTTTCCTAACAGACTACATAATCAGTGAATTGATGAAAATAAAATAAAGTTTGTATATTTAAATAAATCCTTATGATCACTCATTTCCTTAGGTTTTAAAAATTCTGTCAACTATTTTTTTTTTTGCTTTTTGGGTCACACCCAGCAATGCACAGGGGTCATTCCTGGCTCATGCACTCAGGAACCACCCCTGGCGGTACTCAGGGGACCATATGGGATGCTGGGATTCGAACCCGGGTCGGCCGCGTGCAAGGCAAACGTCCTACCCGCTGTGCTATCACTCCAGCCCCTATCAACTATTTTTTTAATCAGAATAAAATGTGTGAGCATTAAATGCTATTTCTCCAGAACAGAAGAGGTATAGCAGCTCTCACTCTAACACCTCCCTGTTTGCCAGCCTTTTCCTCAAACCAGCCAACAGAGAACTTTGTTATGAATCTTATGAAAATAGCCAGCATGTTGTAATAGATCAATATTTCTCTTTTCTCTTATTATGGGGGAGGGGCATTATCCACACAATATCTCTATTTTAAGACACAAGCAAGAGCATGTTGTAAATTTGTTCTTGGCTTTCGTCTATCACAGCATACACACCACACACTGGTGCTGTGCCCTGTCCCACTAGAGGAAATAAGCTTATGTGACTCACTCAAGTTGCCCCTGGGTGATGACTCTTCCAAAAAGTAAATAAAACTTTTTTGTAGAGTGAAATAAAAATCACCTCCTAATAACCCCTTTCCATCAGTGCATTTATCATTCACCCAGTGTCCGTGCTCCCCCTGGGATGCTCCTCTGTTTTCCCAGGACTCATGTTCCAAGGTTGCCTGGTGTCTGGGTTCTGAGACACATTCTTTTAGATATTTCTCCCAGCTTTGGAGTTGCTACAGGCAAGCAAACAAAATCCAACTCCTGTTATTCCATCTTGGCCAGATTCAGAAGTGTCATATTTTTTGAACACCAAAGTGTTTCCTAAACTTGGATGTCAAAGCCATCATCTGAGCAACTCATCACAAACAGATTCTTGGGTTCCCACCAGAAACGGATTTGGCGGGGCAGCAGGAGTGCAGGCTGCTTCTGGGATACTGGGTCCTGCATCTAACCTCTGACAGTAGGGCCTTCTCCCAAAGGAGCCCCTGATGCTCACAGACCACCAGGACCATGACCCCTTAGCACACTCAGCCATGCAGTGCCAGGAATGGAACCCTTGTTCTGACACCAGGGCCCTTTGGGCTATCTCCCCAACCCTCCAGGAATTTGTTGTGGGGTTTGTTGTGGCTGCCGTTATTATTTTTGCTGTGTCAAATATCAAACCCAGACTCTTACACATCTACATCACGTGCTGCCCTATTGAGCCCCATCCCGACCTCCACCTCAGCATTTTCATCCACACCCTCGGTGATCTGAGGACAGACCTGTTGTTTGGGAGCTGCTGACTTTAAATGATTATATTTATTTGTCAGCTAGCCTCAAGTGAAAGCTTCACACGAACTCTTTATTTTTCAGATGGAAAAAATAAAAATAAATGGTGAGATCGATTTCGTGCCAGACTTTGAGTTACTGAGTTTTGGGAAGCATGTTATCACCTCTGAGGAGTGTCTAAAAAAGGCCAAAGTTCTGCTCTAAAAGAACAGTTCTAGAACAGGAGAGATAGTTCAGTGGTGAAAGGTGCTGGCCACCTCTGTTTGATCCCCAGTACCACGTCATCCCTTGAACACTCCCAAGCTGTGAACAGGGATTAGTTCCTAAGCACCACCAAATATGGCCCCAAACTCGCTCCCAATAAAAATAAGTAAAAGAAAATGGGGTTTTATTTTTCGTGGGGAGGATAGGCTACACCCGATGATGCTCAGAGTTTACTCCTGGCTCTGTACTCAGGGATAACTTCTTGTGGTGCTTGGGGGACCACACTAGGTACCAGAGATTGAACTTGGGCTAGATGCAAGGCAAGTGCCTTCCCCATTATACTATCTCTCCAGTCCTAGTAAAAGGAAATCCTACTCACTTGTGACATAGCAAATGCACGGAGTTTGCTGGCAAGGTGGGAATTGCAGTGGGAAGGGCACATCTCCTTGTCTCTGTCTGCACAGAGAGGGCATACATCCTCACAGCTCCAGCTTAGTTCAACTCATTTTGGAAAACATATTTTTGGCTTATGTGGTTTTATGCTTTTAGAACTCCATTTTTAAGCACGGGGCCTGTCCAAACCCACTAAGGCTGAGCTTGAAGCATCCAAGGAAGAAGTCGAGTTTCACACCAGTCTCTGCTGAGTCTGTGAAAACTTCACAGATTTGATCAAACTGCTTTGTTGAGAAACCAAAACAAAACTCATTAATTCTAGTGGGGTTTGTAGGGTCCGGTGCTTTTTATCCAAAATGATGGCAAAAGCAGTGGTGAGTCATGTGACTTCTAAGCCTAAAGGTTTCATTATGAAACCTACAAGAAACCCACAGTCTTAAAATATTCTCCCAAGAGACAAACCAAAAACATGAAAAAGAAAATCTTCTTAGTTTTGGCCTGTAAACATAGACGAAGGAAACAGATCCAAGCCAAATGTTGTCAGGTCTCGTTGCATTTTAAATCTAAAGCTGAATTTTATTCCATTGCAATGACATTGTTTATTAACACTGTCAACGGCAATTGGGTCATCTAGAAAAGTTCAGGAATGCAGCGGTCCTCTCTTGTTTGTGCCATGAATAGAAAGGCCTACTGTTCAATAAACAATATGAACTCAACAACATCAATGACAAGACCTTATTTTGCTAGACCTTATTTTCCTCTGCCTAGGATATGACAAGAAAAAATTATCAAGTGAATTCTATTTCCTACACTTTAATATAAAATTTCATTCCCGAATTGCCAGATCCCTTTACAATAGTGACTCAAATTCTAGAATAATCTGGAGAAAATGTGGTATCCTCGTGTTCTTGTGAAAATCACTATAAAGCAAATAAACTGAGATTTCGTGGGTCAGTAGAGGGCTCAGCTGGCTGGTGACTCAGCTCCCGGTAGATTGGGACGTCTGTTGTTTTTCAGTTTGTGTCATCTGGAGGGCCCATTCGGGAGAGACAATTGTAAAGTTGACTTGAGCGGACTCTTCTTCCGATTCATATAGTCTAAGGATCTCTCCATGTGGTCCAGGACTTCTAGACCCAAGGCAAGCCCTGAAATGAACACAGCATTGCTTCATTGTTCATAGGGGCTACACATAAATTTCATATCTAAGGGAAACATTCTAGATGGGAGAAATGTCAAAGTATCTGCAGCCACTGTTCACTTCTTGCTATGATGCAGATGTCAGAGTTCTACTCCAGAAAGCACATGGGTAGGGGGTTTGCCTTGCACGCGGCCGACCCGGGTTCGATTCCTCCATCCCTCTCAGAGAGCCCGGCAAGCAACCGAGAGTATCTCATCTGCACGGAAGAGCCTGGCAAGGTACCCGTGGCATACTCAATATGCCTAAAACAGTAACAGCAAGTCTCATAATCGAGACATTACTGGTGGTACTGGTGCACGCTCGAGCAAATCGATGAACAACAGGATGACAGTGCTACAGTACTACTACTAATATGTGGTGGGGTTCAAGAATATGTACTCTAAAAACACCCAATGAAATTCTGGCACGAAGGATCTTCACAGCACACTTGGAAAAATACCATTTGATAAGATACAGTGGAAAGAGTGCTCCATCTCTCTGCTCACAGTTCTTGACTAATTGCCACCCTGAAATCTCATGCCTCCACTGGAGCCAGGGTGCACGGGTGTCCAGGTCCCTTCAGGGAGAAAGCCAAGTGGGGAGAGCAGAGTAGACTTGGGAAGTCCAGGTGACTGAGGCTAGCTCCTGGGCCTGAACTAAAGGATCGAATCAACAGGGATGTTGGGATGGGCAGAATGAACCCAGAGGAGAATAGGAAGCTGGACTCTTCCACATTGCCAGCCAGAAATGGGCCTGGATGCTCAGCAAAAAGGAAAGAGGCAAAATGGTTCCCAAGCACATTTTCCAGAGTGTCATTTTTTTTCCGCTTAGGCTTTTTATTTATTTATTTTGGAAGTAGCGAGATCCCAAAACACAGCAGAGCAGATCCCAGCATTGTGCCTGGCAGATCCTGTGGTCCAGAGATTGAACCAGATTGAGCTCTCTCTCTCTCTCTCTCTCTCTCTCTGACCCCTACCCCCAAATTTAAGGCACCCTGATTTAAAATGCTGTTCATGACAGGGTTTCATGCATAGAACATCCCAACACCAGAGTCTCTGTCATCTCAGTCTCCCAAGCTCTTCACAGGATCACTTTCTCTCACCTCATCTTTTCTTCTTCACCAAATGCTGACTTTCTTTCCAGTCCTATTTGCCTGTGTTCTTTATCCCAGCGAGCCATACAGTTCAGTTCCAAGATGAGACAGCTGGCCAGTACTACCAGTAACGATACCAGTACTACTAGTAACAAGGGACCTTCAGCACAGGCGTTTCTGACTCATCGTGCACAGGGCTTCAGCAACAAGATATTCTTTGGACCCCTAAAGCAGTTCTATGTGTGAATGCATGTGTGTTTGTATGTGCGAGTATGTGAGTATGCATCATGTATGGTGTAAGGCGGTGACTCCTGGGAGAGGCAATAGCGTGGGAGGCAATCTGGATCTGGGTGAAGCTACGAGGAATGTTCTTGAAAATCTGCACGTGTCTGAAAACAGTATGAGCGGGATTGTCTGTAGTCTCCAAAGACGCGCACGAGGAGAGAGATAATGGTGGGATGAACTAGGTGGCAAACAGAGTGGCAGGGAATGCCAGAACAGAAGGGGCCAGAAAGCTGGGGAGGGGGCTGTCCTCATGGGTCAGGTTTGGCTTTCAAAGATCGTATTGGAGGAAGAACAGGACAGGGCTGGAGCATATGCTTTGCATGCAGGAGGCCCAGGTTTGATTCCTGGCATTCCAGGGTCCTCCAAACACTGCCAGGAGCAACCCCAGAGCACTGAGTCAAGAGTTAGCACTGAGCACTGTTAGGTGTGGCAAACAACAACAACAAACAAATAAAAAAACTCAAACCAAAAAAGAAGGATGTCTTTTTTCTTAAGACTTTATTTTTATTTTATTTATTTATTCATTTTGGCTTTTGGGTCACACCCGGCGATGCACAGGGGTTACTCCTGGCTCTGCAGTCAGGAATTACTCCTGGCGGTGTTCGGGGGACCATATGGGATGCTGGGAATCGAACCCGGGTCGGCCGCGTGCAAGGCAAATGCCCTACCCGCTGGGCTATTGCTCCAGCCCCCAGAAAAATGTCTTATTGGGATGGAAAACAATCCTTCTTGTCCTGACTGGAAGTTGCTTCAGTACTGAGCTTTCTGTTCTGAAGCCAAGTGGGGACTGGGGGCGGCCCTCATAGTGCAGGGATGGCATCAGTCAGGCAGGAGCCTGGGCCCAAAGGCAAGTCCAGAGCTCAGCTGTGAGGCAGGAGTTGGCCAGGAGAGAGCCACAGGGCAGCCTGGCCTGCCCGCACTGCCCATGCAGACAGCCTCATGGACACGCGGCCTTGGAGCAGGGCCAGCAAGGGCCAGTCTCCGGCCCTTCCTCACAGGCTCTCCTTCTCCCCAACAGCCCCAGAGCGCTGGGTCAGGATGAGGTGGGAAGGGAACGCTGGGCTGGGTGCCAAATAGACAAAGGTGACCTGCTTTGGCAAGGAGCAGACGCTCCCCTGAGAAGGAAAGGCACCCCCTGCAGGCAGATACGGGATGGAATGCGCCCTCTCCCCCAGGCCTGGGGTGCAGAGTACAGTCTGGATTCTACCTCTGCAGAGCCTTTGCGCAGAGCACCAAGTCCACAGCCAGCCACTGAGGTGACCCCAGGGCGGGGGCAGGAACCAGGGCCAACTTTCGCTCTGAGTGCTGGAACACACAGGCCAGATCTCGGTGATTTTGACCGAAAGTCAGGAAAATTTGGGGTTTGAGTTCAACGCACGTCCTTAGACAAGGGGTAAATTAGTCATTACGGAAGGAGAGAAAACAAGAACCCTGAGCTAATTGGGAAAACAGGCGGCAGGGGCAAGGAGGTGAGTCTGGGAGCCTGGTACCTAAGCACTCAGGTGCCAGCCCAAGCCGTCCGGTAAGTGTCTTGGCCGGTGCCGGGGACACACGGAGAAAAACTACTGGAGGATGCCACTGCCAGAAATCTTGTTCCAGCTGAATGGTGAGCCATGATCCACACCCTGGCAGCCGGAGGACAAAAGCGTCAGCTGTGCTCCTTTTTCAAGATGGGGAAAGTGCCGCTTTCCTGTGGACGGGGCTGGAGGTTTCGGAACACTTGCATCAGAGAGAAGCCAGAGGCCCGCGCCCCCCGCCAGCAAGCTTTTGTTTGGCTCCTCAGAGAAAGACCTGAAAGTACCTCTACTTCCGAATTTGCCATCCACCCATTTCCTTATCTGCAGATACCAGCTTTCCCAGTGAGTTTGTTGGTTCTGGCAAGAGGCTCTTGACCTGATTTCTGTTTCTCTTAGGTCTAACCAGTTAAGTCACTAATCTTTTGTTCCATATTTCTTGACTGCCTGAGCCGTGCCAGGCACCGTGCTTGGGAGAATACAGAGGTGACTCTGACAGGGTTCCCCCCTTGCCTGCATGCAGAGGACAGGAGGCCACAGAGACGGCCTACCGTGCCCACGCTGTCCCTTCCTCTTCCTGCTGGAATCCCAACACAGTTACATGCACACCTACACACACACACACACACACACACACACACACGCACGCACATGCACACACGGCCTGGGTGTGAGTGTGTGAGGCCAGGAGTGGAATGAGTCAGAGCTGCAGTGAGGGGAAAGGAGCAGGGCCTGCCCCAGAGCCCAGGCCCTTACTGGAAGCACTGGCTTCCCACCCGCGCCCACGGCACGGCTGCCAGGGCAGCAGCAACTCCAGCCAGCACGTCTGGAAAGAGAGCCAGCAGGCACTGTGGCTCGCTTCCTCTCGCTGCTCTAAATAGGAGATTGTAAGGCACGCTGCAGTTTATTTACGAACAGTCCAACTTATTATGGCGTTTTTAAGTGCTGAAATCCGACCACGTATTCATATCTTCCGTGGACAGCTGAGGTGTTGCTGAGGTCTGAAAAGTGTCTCTCTGAGGAACGGTGTGTGATTTGTTTGCTTTCTGGGGTGGCGCCCGGCCTTGAACCCGGCGCATGTGTTCCACCACGGAGCTGCATCCTTAGCCTGTCTGGAGCTGGGTTTTCTGAATGACGCTGTTGTGGACGTGCTGGCTCGGCGGGTGCCCACATGAATGTTCACAATCAGAGGCTCAGACTGTCTCGTTTTCCCGTGACAGGGCCACCACAGTTTTTCCAGCAGCAGTGTGCAAGTGCCTCATCGCACTGGTTCGCTGCTCATCCCTTGACGACACTGTCCAGTGAAAAATCTAGTGTTTTCTAATGCATCTTGGGGTGATTCTGATGATGGGTGAGATCACTATTATCATGAATATTGGTCATTCACATTTATACTTCTCTGAAAATTTGGGTTTTGGCTTCTTTGTCCATTTTTATTTTGGGAGATTTGTCAATTTTTTAAATTTATTTTTAGGAGTTCTTTCTATCACTGAATCACTGTTATCCCATTGTTCATCGATTTACTCGAGCAGGTGCCAGTAACATCTCCATTTATCCCAACCCTGAGGTTTTAGCAACCTCTCCTTACTCTTCTTTCCCAACGATTAGAGGGTTTTTAGGGTCAGGGGAATGAGACCTGTTATTGTTACTGTTTTTGGCATATCAAATACAAGTAATAATTGTTTATCATGTTTTATTGGTTTAAGTATCATCTTCCCTTTTGTAATATATATTACAGCTTACCTTTGACTTATCTTGATGGACAAATGTTCTTTGTTTTTATTAGACAGACCATCACTGTATTTTTTCCTTATTAATGCTTTTAGTAAGTCCAATTCTTCTTCAAAGTCATAAAGATAGATTTAATTTCCTGTTAAGATTGTTAAGTTTTGCCATCTACATTCCCACAGACACTTAAGTTGGATTCACATGGGATTAATTAAATATAGGGTCTGAGTTAAGGCTCCAGTGATTTTCCACATGGACAAACAAGTGTCGAAGGACAATTTCTTCAATTACTCTTCCTTTCTTTGGTGATTGCTTTGTTACCTGTGTCATGTATTACATTTCTATATGCACAGGTCTGCGTTGGGTCTTTCCTTTTTTTGTACTGTCAATTCATTTATTCTTGAGCTGAGACCACCCTTTCTTACTAATATAAGTTTATGAAATTATGTTGATATCTGGGAGGGAAAATCCTTTCACCTATTTTTCTTTAAGAGTGCTTCCTTAGTCTCTGGCTGTTGTCATTACTAGACATTTAGAAACAATTTGTCAAGTTCTTTGAAAATAATTTTTATTTGAATTGTTCTGAATTTATTGATCATTTTTTAGTGAATTAAAATCTGTACATATTGAGCTTTCCTAATCATTAATACAGTGGTCATCCATTTAAAATACTTTCATTGAATTACCTTGTCCTTGAAATTGAGGGGGATGGAGCAAACAACATTAACACAACTGCAAAAAATTAAAAAAACTTACCACTGTTGTTATGTAGCATATCTACTGATTAGGAGAATAAAATACACAAAATAAATAAGTAATAAATAACTTTAAAATTAGGTGGAATTTCTGAAAAACATGATGAAATCAATCCCTTGCCTCTCTCCAGGCAGAATATCAGGTAGGGGGTAATGTGACTTCATTGGGTTAACCTGAAGTGTTCAAGAAACATAAGGAGGGCCAGAGAGATGGTTCAAAATTCTGAACAAGTGCTTTGCATGTGGGAGACTTGGGTTTGAGCCTGGTATTGCATAATCAAGAACACAGTTAAGAGTAGTCCCCAAGCACTGAGTTAGAAGTAGACACTGAGCACTGTTTGGTGTGGTCCCAGGAAGGAAGAAAAGACGGAGGGAAGGAAGGAAGGGAGGATAAAGATGGAGAGGAAGAGAAAGAAAGAGAGAGAATGTTAAAGAAAAATGTAGAGTCTGATAAAGCTGGAGTAGAAACAACAAAGGCAGGAGCTATAGGAAATGAGAAACCCACAAAAGGACGAAAACCCACTCATTAAACTAGACAGAGTCCTGAGCAGTAGGGGGCAGAGGGGATTCAGTGGATTCAGTGTGAGCATTGGAACTGACTTGTGGCTGACTTGAGGATCTCAAAGTACCTGCTGACTCAAATGAAGACCATTTAAGAAGCAGACCAGGAACATGGGTCAGCAGTAGAGCATTTGGTTTGCATGTGTGAGGCTCTAAGCTCCATTCCTGGTACCACATGTCTCCCTGGTTCCCAGCACTTCCAGGTGGGGCCCTCATGGCAATATCTTTTTTGTTTGGGAGCCACACTGGTGGTACTGAGAACTTACTCCTGGTTCTGCACTCAAAGATCATTCCTAGTGGTACTCAGGGGATCATATGGTGTGCAAAGAATTGAACCCAGGACAACCTTGTGCAAGGTAAGCTCCCTACCCACTGTACTATCTCTCCATCCTCATTTTTTTAAATGTAAAGTTAGGGAGAGTTTATTTACAGATGGACTTAGAGGTGGGTATGTAGGGAACATAAGGACTAGCAGATGTTTCAAATACCAAAGGACAAAGGAAAAACGGACCATAAAAATATCCTAATATTACCCTTCTCCTATCCCTTGATGTTCATCCATCACTTGCCATTTGTCACAGTCAAAAGAGGACAGAAGGCACTGAAGGACTGTAGATAAAGCACGTGCAAGCCAACCTCCTGAGGCAGAGACTGGGATGGAGAAACATGAGAACAGATCTGGAGGGAAAGCAAAGATTCTTGGAGCAAGAAGTTCAGATGATATTCAAAACATAAGATTGGCTGAAATATCTGAATGCACATGGACTGAAGAGAGAAGAGGTCCAAAGAGAGGGCTCTTAAGAGGCTAATTGCTAAAGTGGGATTGATGAGAAAGAACCAGCAAAGGGATCTAAGAAAGAACCACCAGAAAGGAACTACAGGGGAGTATGTAGTATTAGAAGTCAAGTGAAGAATCTCTTTTAAGGAGAGCATTTCAAAGCTACCAACAGGTCCCATAAGGCCAGAGAACTGATCTTGGGCATGGAAAACTGGTCACCTTGACAACAAAGGCAAAGGGAGGAGAACATCAGGAAGTGGGTCTAAGAGAGAATGCCAAATGAGAAATTATAGAACCGAGACTGGATATCTCAATTTTACTATAATTTCATATATTAAAAGCTTGGAAATGGGTGACCAGAAAATAATGAGTAGGTTTCTACTTATTTTAAAAAGGAAATAAAATAGCATATCTGTATATAATATGGTTGGTCCAGTAGAACAGGCTATCTGGATGATTCAGAAGAGAGGTGAATGACTAGAGTAATGTCCTGATACAGACAAGATGGATGGGGCTTGGTGTATTGAGAGAGATCTTGAGTTTAGTTGAACGTGTGGGAAGCTTACCTCAAGGAACAGGGTAGGAGGATGGAGTGGGTGCAGGTGCTAGTAGAAGGTGGGTGCAGGATGCCAAAAAGTATGCTTATGTGGTGGTGGTTTCATGTGAAGCTTGATTTAGATGCTTCTACTTCTCCGTGTCATGAAAATCAAGGTCATCAGTTGATGGAGAGAATATGAGCCAAGTTGACATTTTTAGAAGAGAGGGAAATATTTAGTAGTCAGTTAACTCAGTAGCCATCAAAATTTTTGCTTGCATACCACATAAAATAATTTTGAAGAATGATTTCTCCTAATACATTTTCAGTTGACATCTAAAATTTTTCAACCTAAATTTAAGTCACTGAAAAAGATGAATTCACTTATATAACTAGATGGGAAGAGGAGTTTTGATAATGGTATAAAACTTTTGAAACTTCTGAGTTATATTTCAAAACCACTAAGAGAAATTACTTTAATAACTATTTAAATATATGATAGAAATTTTTTATAATGATTTATTAGCTGACAACTCAATTGGTTTTCATTCTGTTTAATTACAAAAAAAAAAGAAGAATTAAGAGCCTGGAGAGAAAGTACAAGGGTTAAGGTACACTTGGGAGACCTCCCCTCCAAATAAAGCAAAGAATTGAACAGTGAGTTGAAATGATATATTTTAAGTATGATCATATTAAACTTTTTTTCATAATAATTACACCTGCCATGCTTGGGGGGTCCACATGTTGGGAATGAACCCTGTCACCTATGAGCTCTCCATGGCTCTCAGAACGTTTACTTATTTTCTTACACACTTGAGTCACACACTGCAGTAAGATAATAGATGAGTTACATGATTAAAAAATATATTCTTACGAAGAAAAGGACAAAAGTGATGAGGGGACTCCTGAATCCCAGACATTCTTAGACAAATTAGCTTGGGAGAGAGTATATCTGCAAAGCAGCTCCTTTGCCCCACATGCTTATTAGCAAGCTTTCATGTATCAATATAGATGTATAGACATAGCCATATGTATGCATGTAGCACTGTAGCACTGTCATAGCACTGTCCTCCCATTGTTCATCGATTTGCTCAAGCGGTCACCAGTAACGTCTCCATTGTGAGACTTGTTGTTACTGTTTTTGGCATATCAAATATGCCACGGGTAGCTTGCCAGACTCTGTCGTGCAGGTGGGATACTCTTGGTAGTTTGCCAGGCTCTCCAAGAGGGACGGAAGAATCGAACCTGGGTTGGCCTCGTGCAAGGCAAACGCCCTACCCGCTGAACTATAGCTCCAGCCCAATGTGCTATTACTCCAGCCCTTGGGCCGGGTACAAATACATAACATAAATCTGGCCATGTAAACATTTCACATATATGATTTAGTGGCATTGAGCATATTTACATTACTAGCAGCTATCTCTACAATCCATCTCCAGTAGTTTTCATTTTCCCAAACTGAAATTCTGTATCTGCTAAAAATTTCCTTTTCCTTCTTCCAACTGCTCCAGCCCTCGACCAATAGTATAATATTTTCTGTCTCTGAATTTGATTATTCTAGGCATCTCATGTCAATGGAACAATACATTATTTGTCATTCTTGTGATTTGTTTGTTTCATTTAGCATAATGTTTTTAAGCTCTGTTCTTATAGTATGTCAGCATGTCACTCCTTTTTAAAGCAAAGTAACATTGCCTTGTATGTTTCTACCAAATCTATTTGTCTATTCATCTATCACTGGACCGTCAGATGGTTGTCACTTTTTTGGAAATTGTGAACCATGCTGCTGAACTTTGGTGCACAAACATGTTAGACTCCTTGGTCTTAACTCTTTTGAGTATATATCCAAAAGTAGAATTGCTGGGTTATATGGTAACTGTGTGTTTGATTAACCATTTTTAAAATATCGGGGCTGGAGAGATAATACAGGGTTTAAAGTAGATCCATTGCATGTGACCATTCATTTGATCTGTAGCACCACATGTTCTCTGGGTACAGCCCAGGAGGCTCTCAAATGCCATGGAGTGGTCCTGGGTTAGACCCTGAAAACCTCTGGGGTGATGGTCCCTGCACCATTGGAGTAACCTTGATGGTCCCTGGTACAAGAAAGCCCAAGTAGCACCACATCCTGTACCCAAACAGTTGATCACCTGCCGGGTTGGTCAAGAACCCACTGGAAGCACCCCTCCCCCAATATTTTTAAGACATGGACTGAGACAAATAGGAAAAAGAATAAAAATAAAGGTACAGCATTAATTTCAGGGCAGCATTAGGATTTAAAGTGCAATGTTTCAGCAAGTTTATGTCATTAATTCCTGACACATTCAATTGTCCAGATACAGAGAGACAGTGGGATATAACCCTAACTTCGGTTAGGCATGAGCTGCCTGTGAAAACTAATAAACATGGAGTGAAGTTGAGACTCTGCATATAATACTTAGTGATTGGCTGTGGACCATAATATAAGTAAGATCTCCAAACAAGTTTTTTTTAACTTTTTCCAAAGCACTTTGGAAGAACTCTTTGGGTTTATTTTCTGAGGTTCTTTATGAAACAAAACCCTTAAGCATGTTTTCCAACTCTTGCTAGATGATATAAATAAAATTAGCTTTAATACATTGATTATGTTATCAAAGCAGCCTGAAAAATTCACATTAATCACAATATTTGTACATAGACTGCTTTGGTTCTCTTGCAGTTAGTTATAAGCTTCAGAAATATTGTAGTCACTGTTTCTTCTTTTCAATATTTATACTTTCTTTCCTTTTTCATGTCTTGTGTTCATGCTAGTAATCTCACTTCAATGTTGAAAAAGGAGTGGTGATAAATGACTGATTTTACATTATGCTTATTTAAAATGAGTGCTCCTAACACTCTCATTAATAAATATGCTTACTCCAGGCTTTTGGTCAGTAGTCTTTATCAAGTAAAGAAGTTCCTAAGAATTGACTAAGAGCTTTTTAAAAATCATGATTAAATACTAAAGTTTTTCAAATGCTCTTTTTTGCTTCTACTGAGATGATCATATGTATCTTTTTCTCTAATAATCAGCTAATAGGCAGGTTATATTTATGTATTTTGAGGCTAAATAACTTGTCCACTCCTTGAATGATCCTAATTTGGTCAAGATGCAATCTTTTTCATGTGACTAGGTATTTTGAATATCCACACTCTCAAAAGATAAGATTTATTATACTTATTTTACAAATAATCAGTGACCAAAAACAGACACAATGTGCGTAAGGGTTTTTATTTTCCTAGCTGGTGTAAGAACCAGCCGGGTTGGTCAAGAACCCATTGGAAGCACCCCTCCCCCAATCTTTTTAAATAAAGCTTAACTTAAGCTTAAAGTTTTTAAATAAAGCTTAATTAAATATTTTTAAAAATATTAATTAAAATTTTTAATTTTTTTTTCTTTTTGGGTCACACCCGGCAATGCTCAGGGGTTACTCCTGTCTCTGCACTCAGGAATTACCCCTGGCAGTGCTCAGGGGACCATGTGGGATGCTGGGAATCGAACCCGGGTATGCCGCATGCAAGGCAAACGCCCTACCTGCTGTGCTATTGCTCCAGCCCCTTAATATTTTTTTTTTAAGTAGATTTTAATTTTTTTTTTAATTTATTTATTTTTAATTAGAGAATCACCGTGAGGGTACAGTTACAGATTTATACACTTTTGTGCTTATACTTCCCTCATACAAAGTTTGGGAACCCATCCCTTCACCAGTGCCCATTCTCCACCACCCGTAAACCCAGTGTCCCTCCCACCCTCCCCAATCCCATCTCCCCCCCACCCCACCCTGCCACTGTGGCAAGGCATTCCCTTCTGTTTTCTCTCTCTAATTAGCTGTTGTGGTTTGCAATAAAGGTGTTCAGTGGCCGCTGTGCTCAGTCTCTAGCCCTCATTCAGCCCGCAACTCCCTTCCCCCACATGGCCTTCGACTACAATGTAGTTGGTGATCGCTTCTCTGAGTTGACCTTTCCCCGGAACGTGAAGCCAGCCTCGAAGCCATGGAGTCAACCTCCTGGTACTTATTTCTACAGTTCTTGGGTGTTAGTCTCCCACTCTGTTATTCTATATACCATAGATGAGTGCAATCTTTCTATGTCTGTCTCTCTCTTTCTGACTCATTTCACTCAGCATGAAACTTTTCATGCCCATCCACTTGACTACAAAATTCTTGACCTCCTTTTTTCTAACAGCTGCATAGTATTCCATTGTATAGATGTACCAAAGTTTCCTCAACCAGTCATCCGTTCTGGGGCATTCGGGTTTTTTCCAGATTCTGGCTATTGTAAACAGTGCTTCGATGAACATACATGTGCAGATGTTGTTTCGATTGTACTTTTTTGCCTCTCTGGGATATATTCCCAGCAGTGGTATTGCTGGGTCAAATGGGAATTCAATATCTAATTTTTTGAGAGTCGTCCAAATTGTTTTCCAGAAGGGCTGAACCAGTCGGCATTCCCACCAGCAGTGAAGAAGGGTCCCTTTCTCCCCACATCCTCTCCAACAGCGGTTGCTTTTGTTCTTTTGGATGTGTGCTAGTCTCTGTGGTGTGAGGTGGTATCTCAAAGTTGTTTTGATCTGCATCTCTCTGATGATTAGTGATGCAGAGCACTTTTTCATGTGCCTTTTGGCCATTCGTATTTCTTCCTTGGTAAAGTTTCTGTTCATTTCTTCGCCCCATTTTTTGATGACCAGCCCCTTAATATTATTTTTATTAAGGCACTGTGATTTTTACAGTAGTTAAAGAGTTTTGTTTCCTCAGTACATTATGATAGAAATGTCAGAAATTAGGAATAAGCTTCTCCAATTATAAAAAGGAGATGCATATACAAAAACGCATAACTGATCATGGTAATAAGCAAAAAAAAAGCAAATAAAAAATAGGTCTGCAGCTTCTGGGAAGGAAATCACTCATCCCCTAACCTGCGAGCTTCTGGAATGGGCTCTTTGACATAGACAAAGAAGGAAGCTGTGTGAAGCTTTGGCCATGAAAGAGTCAACAGGTGTAGCCAAAATAATATTTTACTGCTTGTTGAAAGACTGCAGGAAAAACTACACTGTCACCTCTTCTGGTAAAATCAAAAATAAAGTTGTATTTCAACCTAATTTTTCCATCCTGTGGGCAAAAATAAAAGGAAAATTACTTCTGGGCAATTCTGCACACATTATAGAGTAATGAACTATCTTAGACAGTTGAGCAGCAGCAAAGCAACCAATGTTCTCTCTGGAAAACAATAATGCAGAAGCTAGACAGGGAGAATTCAATAGGTGGGAGAATGAGTTTATAAGCAGGAGTTCTGTGATTGATCCCTGGAACCATCTGGTCCCTGGGGAAGCATCATGAAAATCCCACTCACTGCCACCACCAGATATGGGGGAGAGAAAAATAAAAGGAATAGTGCAGTAAGTTTCCTTAAGGTCAGTTCCAAATATGAAATGTGGTATCAAGTAGGAGTTACAAAGACACCTCCAAGAGTCATGTAAGAACTATCTATATAGAAGCAGCAATGTGACACCTGTTTTGCATGTGTATACATGTGAATGTGCATGTGTTAGAACAAACCCAACACTAACACTCCATACCTTTGAGTCATGTGCTCCACTGAGCTAAACTACAGACTTTTTCTACTTGTAGTCATTTCCCAGCTGTTTCTTTCTCCCTTTCTCCCTATTTCTCCCCCTTCTTTCCTTTTACCCTCCTTTTGTTTTAGTTTTTTTGAGGCGTCAAACCCGGTGGTGCCCGGGGTTACTCCTCACGGTTCTTGAGGGACCATATGGGATGCCCACAATCAAACCTGGGCAGCTGCATGCAAGGAAAATGCCTTACTTTGCTGTATTATTGCTCAGGCCTCTTGCTTTAGAGTTTTTATTGACTAATAAATTATCTAACACTTTTTTTTCTATGAAGCCAACTATGAAGATTGTTCCACATGCTTCCAACATTCAAGATTGGCTTCTAATGGCACAGATATAGTGCCTCTGTGACTCTGGGATGGCCAAATTCTACAAAAGTGTCCCAGGATTTCTTCCTTACTCCCTCTATCTTGTTGTGAGGGAATCTGTAAACCCAATGGGACATTTCTCTGTAAGTATGTTACCTGTCAGAGAGATTGACAGATCCCTAATCAGCTGACTTTGAACAACTCTAGAGATGATTATCTGGGGTAGGCCTGACCTAATCAGAAGAGTCTAGAACAGAGACCAGGGAAACTCAAATTTAAATAGATTTCTTTGTTGACCTTGAGGAGCAAACAATTATACCCTGAACTTCTTATAGAGAAGGCATGTAACTAGGACATAGAGTGACATCTGGACACTGAGAGGCGTCCCAAGTTAACAGTCAGCAAGTGTTGGGGACATTACTTTAATTCCACAGGCATCTTAATTCTGCAAACATTCAGTAAGATTCAAAGATTAACCTGAGCCTCAGAGGGAAGTGCAGTCTCCATTGACACCTTGATTTTTGACCTGATGAGACCTGCAACAGAGCTGACACCAGCTAACCTATATCGATATTTGTGATAAATAAAACTATGCAGATAATAAATATATTTGAAGGGAAATTTCTCAGCAGTGCTCAGGGGTCACTCCTGACAACACTCAGCTTGACAGTCCAGTGCAAGGCTCTAGCAATGTGGTGCCACATAAGTCTAATGATGCAGGATAGGGTCATACCCCATGGTACTTCGAGCACCATGTGATGACAAGGGCTGAACTTAATGCCTTGAGCTTTGCAAAGAATGCATCACAGTCTTCTGACTTAGGTTCTGATCTTAGATATATGTTGTTTCAGGTTCCCAAGCTTGTGCAGCCATAAAAAACCTGTAACTCTATCTTTGAATCTTAAAGTTTGGTGATCATATTCTTATTCTGAGATTTTAAAATAAGCAGATTTATTTGGTAAAGGAAGAGAATACTAATAAGCTCCTTCACAAACTGGAAAAAGTTTGCTCTATTGTTTTTGGTTGAAGGTATATAACAATGATTCATTTTACTCACCAAGTATTTCTAGCTTTCCTTCCCTTCAGAATCACTGCAAATCTGTTTCATTCATCCTATTTACATAATCCTTGTTGGATGGACCATATGCAACCTTTGGGCTTATCTCTAGTACATGTAGTTTAAGAACTTTGACCAATCTAGGCCTCCCCAGCACTTCTTTTCTCTCTTCTCTAGTGAACAGCAATGTTTTTGATTGTTTGAATCCTTGAGTAAAGTTCTATGGGAATGAACTTACCCTAACAACTCATGATTTCATCTGCAGGGCAAAAAAATAAATCATCTTATTTGAACACACTAGACTTTATGGTTGATTATTGTAGCATAATTTAGACCGTGTTAACTCAAGCTGGAGATTACCAAAATACATGACCAAAACAAACATACGTAAGATTATTGAAAGAGGGGCCAAAGAGATAGTACAGCAGGTAAGGCACTTGCTCTGCACACAGCCAACCTAGGTTTGATTCCTGGTACCCCATATGATCTGCTAAGTTTGCCAGGAGTCATCCCTGAGTATAGAGCCAGGAGTAAGCCTGAATACAGATGGGTGTGGCCCCAAGACAAAACAAAACAAAAATAATATAGAAAGATAGGACATACAACCTCTTGCAGATTTTTATATGTCTAAATTGTCTCCACCCATTATTGTAAAATAAAACAAAGCAAATAAAAAACAATGTTTGAGTGAAAGGAAATACAAACCAAACAGCATGAAACTCTTTACTATCACTCGTCTATGTTGAAACACAAGAATCCCAGTGTCCACTAATATTCAAGAAGGCATAACCAATGGAGTGGCTAGTACTTTATTCTCCAGAGAAACCGTGGGGGAATCTCTTCTCTGACAACTCTTCTTAGGAATAATGTTATCACTAGTCTATGGGGTTTATATGTCTCCTGAATTTAATTACCTGAAGGGCAGAGTCTTCATAGCAAAACTTGCAAAGATAACTGGCAAAGAAGTGTGTCTGCCAGCAGAAACAAACACAGGGTCTGATAGGGGTTTTTGTTGTTGTTGTTAAAGTGCTATCATAGGAGAAAATTAAAATGAGCAGTAAAACCCTATTTTTAAAAGGGAGAGAAATGACATCAGGTTAATATGTGTTAAATTAAGAGTTTTAAGGTCCTTTTGAAAACAGATCAGGTGATTTCTGAGGCAAATCCTAAACTTAGACCTTAAAGACAGAGGTCCTAGTAAAATATTCTCTGGAAAATGAACAAAAAAATCATTATCCTTTATTTGACTTTTGAAGATAAAAACACTACAGGCTTGGGGCTGGAGCGATAGCACAGCGGATAGGGCGTTTGCCTTGCACAAGGCCGACCCAGGTTCAATTCCCAGCATCCCATATGATCCCCTGAGCACTGCCAAGGGTAATTCCTGAGTACAAAGCCAGGAGTAACCCCTGTGCATTGCTGGGTATGACCCAAAAAAGCAACAACAACAAAAAAACCCAAATAAAAAAAAACTACAGGCTCTGTGAATAGGGGGATATTTAATGTGAATGTGTATAAATTAAGGTAACACTTTGTATACCTTCCCAAAATGTTGTTCTATAAAAATGACATCAATAATGTATAGCCATGGAACTGAATTAGTTAGAGTTCGCCTGACCTTAGCACCAGTGACTTGGCCAATTACTAGAGAAGTGACTAGATTATACTTCTCATGGAACTAAATTTGATAATAATAATAATAATAATAATAATAATAATAATAATAATAATAAGCTATTATGTACTAGAGCCAGACACTACTACTTGGGGAACATTTTCCAATTTGAATATATTAGTCATGTCTACATAGTAAGAAGAAATGTAATATTGAGGCAATGATTGGTCAATTAGGCCATACACTTATATTTACAGTGAAAACATAAAATAATGGGGGGATAGGTTGTTAAATTGAATCACCTAGGGTAATTTCTCCAATTCCCTCACCTCCTCCCCTTTTTTAAAATAAATATAGATATGTGTGGAGCCATAGCACAGCGGGTAGGGCATTTGCCTTGCATGCGGCCAACCTGGGTTCGATTCCTTTGCCTGTCTCGGAGAGCCCGGCAAGCTACCGAGAGTATCCCGCCCACACAGTAGAGCCTGACAAGCTCCCCGTGGCATATTCAATATGCCAAAAACAGTAACAACAAGTCTCACAATGGAGATGTTACTGGTGGCGCTCGAGCAAATCGAAGAACAACAGTGATACAGTGATACAGATACACTGCACAGTATTCCATTGTGTAGATGTACCAAAGTTTTTTTTTTTTTTGCTTTTTGGATCACACCCAGCAATACACAGGGGTTACTCCTGGCTCTGCACTCAGGAATCACCCCTGGTGGTGCTCAGGGGACCATATGGGATGCTGGGAATTGAACCTGGGTCGGTAGCATGCAAGGCAAACGCCCTACCGGCTGTGCTATCGCTCCAGCCCCCATAATTATAGCCTTTGAGAGCGATAAGGATATTGTGGGTGCCTAAGCATTAGACTTGAATGCCAAAGGGACACACTCCTAGGGACAGTTCTTAAACTATTCTAGGTGCAAAATAATTGCCTGTTAGTCACATACTTATCTCACTCCAAGGTGATGTTACCAGCATATGGCTTCTGCAGGCAAGCTGGTTGCTATAATTTTCAGGTTTTATATATATTTTTCTGAATCTCTGTGATGATAACAAAAACAAATCATTCCTTAAAGGACTGTCATTCTACTCTCACAAGAGTGTCAACAATTCTGGGTCCATTTAAATGCAAGCACATGATTTACATTTAACAAATGATTTTATCACCAAGGAAGGTACTAAAACAGGCACCTGAAGGCCTTTCAGGTACATGTGAAATTGCAAAGAGGTAGCACCAAGGAAGCGGTTTGGATCTCTCAAAAGAATAAGATCCTCTCTAGAGTCAGTTACTCTGTTTCTCTGCGTTTCTTTTAAATAGCAATGCTAAGGCTTTATTAGTTAATCAATAAGACATGATACAGAGTATGGTTATCATAAAATAATCATACCCTGGAGCATTTTGAGGCATGAACCACTTGGCTCTAATCAGATTGGGTTGAGATTACCTTTGGATAACCACACTCTTGGGAACTGTCTCATTTCTACTATGAGTGCATTTTATAATAGGAGAAAATGTACATTTCTGAGGGGGGAAATGAAGTTGGCAGCTTATACCTAGCAATCATTTCAGTTGAGCCGAGGAACATTCCTCTTTTGAACAAAGTCAAACTCTGCTTCGTCTATTCAAGCAATCTCAGGGAAAAAGAGGCAGCTTACAAACAGTGTGGGTAATGGGATACAATGGAAACTATATTTTACTTTGGCATTGAAAGCTTCAAATTATATGCAAACATACAAAAAGGGCATTTGAACTTGGCATGCATGTTTGTAAATGGCACGTTTTGAATCTGGAGTGGGTTTAGGTGTCTAGGTTACAATAACAGATGATCTCCAATGTAAAAAGGGAACAAAGCCTTTCTTTAACTTCCTACAGAGAAAGATGTTTATTTCTGCTTCATTATAATACCAGGCACACTGGAGATTCTGTTAAGAGCAATTTCCCTCGATTTCTCCTTATCCTGACCAGCCAAAAATTTTAATCAAATTACATATATTGGAAAGTTAAAGACAGAAAAGCCCAGTGAGGCATGAAATACACTTTACAACAGTGTGCAAAGTGCTTACCCTATTGGTTTAGAATGATGGAAAAATCCATTTAAAATGTTAGATGAACACATTTCAGCTCCAGAGACGATTATTAACTCTAGAGCTCTAAGTTTTAATCCTATTTTTCTATGCACATTATTTATATCCAAGAATTTTTAACGTGGAATAAATGACAATGGGGAAAATATGGTGAAAGTATTAGAAATTAGTCTACAGTGGAAGAAAATATTTATGAATGTGGTATAAAAGAAGGTCAAACAATATTATTGCCATTTTGATTAAAAAAAGATGATTCTCTTCATGTTAATCCCCATTAGCTATATAGGTTTCATAATAAAAACAAAATTACTCCAGGTTGATCTTTTGACTGAAGGAAGAGAAGATAGGACTTATCCCAGGAAACCATAAAGAGAAACAGCTCATTTATGGGTTTGTTAAATTAGAATTAAATTTAGCTTCTATATGGCAGCACTGCTTTTGATTAATTATACCCCTTTTGAATGCTGGTTATTTCAAGAGCCTCAATATCTGTCTTGGGTCCAAAAATTGCTTAATCCTTCCTACTATTTCATTTCCTTCAAATTCCACTTGATTTCTGCAAAAACAGCTAGGGCAGCTGGGCTTAAAAGAAATGAGGTCTGGCCAAAAAGAAACCATGCACAGATTTTTACTCATCATTAAAAATTCAACTCACACAACTAGATAGAATAGTCCATTTTTAATTACTCAGAAGGCAGAAAGGCACCTCCCTCAGGTTCCCCAAGTTGGTAGATTACTCATGTTTTCTGCTGAAAGTTTCCTTTTGTCTTGCCCAGAAAAGCCCACCGGCAGTCTAAAATGCAAACCGTGATGCTGGCTTTCATATCCCAGAGTGAAAAACCAGTTAAGGCCAAGTGGACAGTTTGAATGAAAAAGGCCTTGGTAAAGCTCGTTCTTCTCTACAAACAATGTATGAGGTCCTAGCCCAGCCCATACGCCCCAGAACTGGAGTTTTTAGGGGCCTGGACCAAACACCTCATCTGTCACTGCTTTAATATCTCCTGCCTCACTGACTCCCTGTAATCTCAGCTTCCTCGCCCCTATTCTGACAGTTTTTTCTAAGGTCACTACAGAGTAAAATGAATTAATGGTTTCACCAGTGTTCTGTTTGAGTGTGGCTATATTCTACTCAATGACTCCCTAGCCCTTGAAATTCCTTCCTGCTTACAGAACAGTTCTTCGTTAGTTCTTTGCCTTCATTGTTAATCTTTTCCTACTTTGCTTAGACCCATTTATACACTAAATAGTAAACATCTTTTCCAAGGTGAGGGTGTCTGGCTCTTGCCTTCCTCTCTGGGTTAAGTGCTCTCTCACTCCCATAGTATCAATTGAGTCAAACCCAGATGTTGCATTTTGACATTCCATCAATCACTAGTTTCTTTTTCTTTCTTTTTTTTTTGGGGGGGGGTCACACTCAGCGTTGCACAGGGGTTACTCCTGGCTCATGCACTCAGAAATTACTCCCTTGGGGGACCATATGGGATGCTGGGAATCGAACCTGGATCAGCTTCATGCAAGGCCAATGTCCTAACCCGCTGTGCTAACGCTCCAGCCCCAATCACTAGTTTCTTGTCTCCCACCAACACTTAAGAGTGACAAGAACTGAACTGACTTCTGCTGGTTTGTGGGATTCCAAGGTAGATTTGTGTGATTTCCACCCCCTCACTCCTCTGACTGCCCAGGTCCTTGTCTCATCCACAGCACACCTAGAAACTGTGACTTTCTTCTGATCATTGGAAGATGGTATCAGAAGGGAGAGGGAAGGGGAAGATATCACAGGTGTAAACTCAGGACCTTAATCTGTTGACTTTCAATGAATGAAAAAAAGAGAAATGATATTGACCTACCTAGTAAGCACCTGAAACTTTTACCAGTAGATACTAGATGGTCCCTGAAAGAAACTTAAAGTGAGAGAGACACTTTCATTTCCTTTTCATTTTTTTTTAATTGAATCACGGTGAGATACAGACTTACAAAGCTGACCATGGTTGGATTTTAATCATACAGTGTTCCAGCACCATCCCTCCATCAGTGTACATTTCCCACTACCACCAGTTTCCCTCCCAAGACCCTCCCTCCAGCCCATCTCTGTGGCAGGCTCTCTTTCTCTCTCTCTCTCCTCTCTCTCTCTCTCTCTCTCTCTCTCTCTCTCTCTCTCTTTCTCTCTCTCCTTCTCCCCCTTTTGGGAAATTACTGTTTGCAATACAGGTACTGAGAGATTATGATGTTTGTTCCTTTATCTTTCATCAGCACACAGTTCTTATCCAGATTCATCATTTCCAACTATCTTTGTCATGCTGGTCCCTTCTCTATCCCAACTGCCTTTTCCCTCAGCATTTGAACCAACCCTCCTGGCCCTTGTTTCTACTGTCCTTGAGTATTGGAGAGAGACAGTTTTCTTTCTCAGCTCTTCCTTCCTTCCTTCCTTCCTTCCTTCCTTCCTTCCTTCCTTCCTTCCTTCCTTCCTTCCTTCCTTCCTTCCTTCCTTCCTTCCTTCCTTCCTTCCTTCCTTCCTTCCTTCCTTCCTTCCTTCCTTCCTTCCTTCCTTCCTTCCTTCTTTTCTTTTCTTTTCTTTTCTTTTCTTTTCTTTTCTTTTCTTTTCTTCTTTCCTTCATTGAATCACTGTGAGATAGAGCGTTACAAGATTGTTCATGATCGTCTTTCACTCATACAGTGTTCCACAACCCATCCCTCCACCATTGTAATTTTCAAGCACCAGTGTCCCCAGTTTCCCGCCCACCTCTTCAAGTCATCCCCTACCCTAGCCTGCCTCTATGGCAGGCACCTCTCTTCTTTCTCTCTTTCCTGAGACACTTTTCTTAATCTTACCCCTACCCCTACTCCTACCTCAACCTCTAATCCTAACCCAGTCCTAGCCTTAATCCTAACCCTAGCCCCAGCCTCAACTCTAGCCCTAACTCCTAACCCTAAGGATCAAATGACTGCCCTGTCAACTGCTCCAGAATAGGACTGCTTGTAGGAGCTCAAGGTTTTATCCTGTAATTGTAAGGAACTGGATTTTGCCAACAGTTTGCTCAGGTTTGGAGGATTCAGGCTCCTGATGAGAACATCAGCCTTAGATGAAACCTTGAGAGCAGCCTGAGTGAAGCACCAAGTTGTGCTGTGCCTGATTCCCAGACCATAGAAATTGAGTATTTCTTTTATACAATAGGTTCTGACAATTTCTAGTAACAGAAAACTAATCTACTTTCCTTTATAGCCTCTTTATCATTGTCCTCCCAGCCTAAAACTCTATAGAAACCTGTGACTCTTTCCTGTCAGCTATCAGGGCCTGTTTGTCCTCAACCAACACCAAATAAATTAAATCATATTCCTCTATCTTATTCAAACTATTTTGGGGGAGGGGGCAGTGCCAGAGATCAAATACAGTCAAATACAGGCCCTCACACATACAAAGTATGTGCTTTATCATGAATGATACCCCCAGCCCTCTTTAATTCAAATGCCTCATTTATTCAGCATGCATTTGCCAGACATCATGACAATCTGTGGGAATGCAATGCTGTATGAGATAGGTGTGGTTCCAGCCCTTAAGTATCTGATAAAATGATAAAATGGCGGGGGTGGGGCAGGGGGGGGAAGATGATGTGTATTTACAAGGTATTTCACTGAGTTCTGCAAAGGGTTGTTTTGGTCTCATCCATGGAGGAGTAAAAAGGTATCTTACTACCTCAGGGTCTATATTACTCTGCCAGCTTCCTAGAGTATATTCATGTTTCTCACTCCTCCGGGCAGTGCACAGAATTACTGGGTTCACCTTTTCCCAAAAAATATTTCAAATATACTGGTCTCTTTTTGAGAACTTTCAATAGCTCCCTTGACCTCATAGATATAGTAATGAAAAATTAATAAGGTTGTACAAATATCAATTGTCCCTTATCTAACAAAGGTTCAGTGAGTCTTAAATACTTGATGATAACAACAAAAATGGTGTCATTTGAATTCCCTGTGAACTAAGTCAAATTCTTTATTATTTTTTTGTTTCATTTTGTTTGGGGACCATATCTGGCAATGCTCAGGTCTTGCTCTTGGCTCTGCATTCAATAAACACTCCTGGTGGTACTCAGGAGACCTATGGGATGCCAGGGATCAAACCCGGAACAGTCTCGTGCAAGAAAGTGACATGCTCGCAGTATTATCTATCTGGCCCCAAACCAAGTCAAATCCTTTTTACACTATTGCTTTCTCTTTCATATTATGTTTATTTTTAGATTTTTAAATTTTAAATAATAGTTCACAGTATTTGATTCATTTAATATTCAAATACTAATCCCACCACCATTACTCCTTCCCCCATATATTTCAGATATTTCCATCCTGAACCTTAATCCCTGCCCCAAGGCAGAACCGAAATAATATATTTTGTATTGTTTGTTATGAAAAATTGTTGAGAATACTAGAAAAAAGCAACATTAGAGGGGCTGGAGTGATAGCACAGTGGGTAGGGTGTTTGCCTTGCAAGCGGCCAACCCGGATTCAATTCCCAGCATCCCATATGGTCCCCTGAGCACCGCTGGGAGTAATTCCTGATTGCATGAGACAGGGGTAACCTCTATGCATTGCCAGGTGTGACCCAAAAAGGAAAAAAAAAAGTAACATTAGAGGAAAGAGTGTGAGGATTGTTGTATTTCACCTAGGAGCCATTAAACTAACATGTTGTCAAAGGTTGAGCTTTGTGTTTTATATTTATATATTTATAAAAAATATATTTATATAAATATAAAGATTTTTTTAGATCTATATATTTTAAAAAATGTATATTTCCAAGATTGCTTGCCTCCTGCTTTGAACCCTATCAAACGTGGTGCAGTAATTTTGGAGTATGGGTAGAGTATGTGGTTTGAAGTATCACGCAACCGGTCCAGGAACAGATGCACTTGTGGGTGATGCTTAGCCTGAGTGTGTGGAGAGCATTCATGAGCATGGCTGCGGCTGAGTTGTGGAAGTTTTCAGCTGCTGGAACTGGGTCCTTTGGGGCTGGGAGGGTTCTCACCTGCCCCACTCTGTGAAACAGCCTGGCATGAGGTCTGGCGACTTGGTTATGGTAAGCGTTGTGTTGCTCCCTTCTGGTAGAGAAGGACGTGGGATCTCCATATTATGTATTTTTTAAAAAAAAATCTTACAATTATAATCATAAGTATGTATGGGGCTTGAAAATGGTATAGATAAAGTATGTATAAATGACAAAGGGAAGCTGGATTTATAGTACCACAGGTAGGGCATTTGCCTTACATGCATTGATGGGGTTCGATCCGTGACATTTCACATAGTCCCCTGAGCCCATCAAGAGTGATTCCTAAGTACAGAACCAGGAGTAATCCCTGTGCACTGCCAAGTGTGGTCCCAAAACAAAACAAAGCAAAACAAAACAACCCAGGAACAATTAAAAAATGAACTTTAATCTGTAGTCCTTATCATGAAATATTTTTGATTGGCTTATATGCTTAAATTTAAGATGAATCCTTGGTTGATGCCACTGATGTTACAAACTGAGACTAGAGAATGAAGCATACTTCATTTATATCTGAACTGCAACACAGAGACCAAGGTCACCTGTGCTGAAGAGGAACTAGGCAACACATGGATGTGCCTTCACCCTGTCCAACAACCTGCACCCACAAGGGTCTGCATTTTAACAAGGCACAGCTTCCTTCTTGGCCAAACAACTGCCCTCTGCAACCTCTTCAACTGGAAGGCTATTCTACCATTTACACTGAGGCTACAGTCAGCTGATAGAGAGTACAAAAGACCTGACACCTGGCCTCAAGGAAGCCAACAGTGAGATGCAGTTAACCCCCTAGAGCTCTTGTGTGAACTTTCGTCAACCTCCAGCTGACCCTCATTCCTAGGGAGCTTTTCTTTATCTTGTTTCTCTCCTACCCTTCTCTTAAGAACAGTCTTCAAATCAATCACTTGAATAAGAGGTCCCACCTCAGACTCTGCTGGTAGGGAATTTATTCCTAAGTAGTAAATGAATTCAAAGTACATCTCCTTTATTTCTTATGAGCCACTAATGGGATCTCACCTTGATCCACTAACCACTCTGTCAAGGTGGTCTCAGGTGGTGGACACCATCATTGTTTTATGTGGGTCACACCTGGCTGTGCTCAGAGCCTACTCTGGGGTCAGTGC
The DNA here is from genome assembly GCF_027595985.1 of Sorex araneus. Classification (NCBI taxonomy): domain Eukaryota; kingdom Metazoa; phylum Chordata; class Mammalia; order Eulipotyphla; family Soricidae; genus Sorex; species Sorex araneus. The sequence goes on along the minus strand of NC_073302.1, from coordinate 141,633,341 downwards.
TCAGGGGTTGCTTGCTGCAGTGCTCTGGGGATAGAATCTGGGGCACCTGCGTGAAAAAGAGGTGCTCCAGTCCTCTGTGCTATCTTTTCCTTCCTGGTGGCTACCATCTTTCCCTCTCCCATCCACATGTCCTCACCACTGCTCAGGAATCTGGTTGGCTACACCTCACTGTTGTTCCTCTGAAGTCTAATTGGGAACGGCACTATCCACGTGGAGGATGCTGCTTTGTGAGGATCCCTAAGATCTGTCCTCCAGATCCCACAGCTGATGCAACTTTTATGCAGAGCTGGCAGCATGGTCTCTAGCTTCATTCTCTGAAGATTCAGACATGTCACCTCTGAGAGCTCTGCTTGGGCACAAACTTTCAGGACATCTGGTTTCTGGCTTTTGTTTCTCCAACCCAAAGGATCAAACCCATTTTTAGGAGCAGGTGACATCATCCCTTTAAAATCTTCCAGCTACCTAGGCCCTTGACCACATATCTTTCTTTGGGGGTTCCTCGTATAGACAAAAGCCCTGAAATGAGACTTAGTGTGTAGGGAGGGGAAGTGACTTATGCCGGCATGTTCTGCCATTCAGTTCAAAAATTTTTGAGGGGCTGGAGCAATAGCACAGCGGGTAGGGCATTTGCCTTGCATGCGCCGGACTTGGGTTCGATTCCCAGCATCCCATATGGTCCCCCGAGCACCGCCAGGAGTAATTCCTGAGTGCATGAGCCAGGAGTAACTCCTGTGCATTGCTGGGTGTGGCCCAAAAAGCAAATAAAAAAGCAATTTTTTTAATTAGGATTTTAAGCCTGCGTAATTCTATCATTAACATTTTTCTATACTTGCTTTGCCATGTAGGACATATCTATCATTTCTCTATCCACCCATCAATCTCTGTGGCATTTTAATTACTATTTAAAAGACATTTTAAACTTTAATTTTAAAATAAAACAAGATACATGTATTTGAAAGTCTAAATGAAAATAAATTCTACTGGATATTGTTTGTTCAGTAATCAAAATATTAGAATCATATTCTTCTGTGTTCTTAGAGTGAAGTCTGCTATGTTCCTGAGGCATTGTAAAAATACTAGGTCTGGATGAACATTTGAAGATTTAGGAAAATTGGTCATGAAATGAATTACAAGGAAAAATTAGCAGAATGCCAGCTAAACGCTTAAGCAATAATTCATGAAATACGTGATCCATTATGTCATCAATGTGGGAAAAGCTATTTTTCTTTTGTTAGTGGATAAATGAGTTTATTTATTAGCACTAGTGTATGAAGTCAGAAACCGAATGTCACTACAACATTAGTAGATTAAATGGAACCATATATCATAATATAATAATTTATGAAGAATTCAATCACTTTCTTAGCATTTACATTTATATGATCTAGTCACCTAGGAACCGTTAAATTAGGAGCAATATGCTTTATTCTATGATGTAATGTTTGATAGGGCTTCAACAAGAGATGTACAAGTTCTGTTGAGCAGAAAGCAGACATGCATTTTGTTTCACTTGTGTAAAAATAAAATTATTTATGTTGGTACACACACAGAAGTTTTGTCATTCAAAACAGAATAACCAGTTGATTCCAAGAAAGAGTGCCTGATTTATTTTGTGGAATTACTGGCTCCTTGAGAGTTACAGAGGATGGAATTGTGGAAACCCAAACCCTATAGGAACACAGGCCAAACAGTGATCCCTTAATTCCTAGGATGGTATCTGCAACCAAACTTGGTGTCCAAGTGTCTCTAATGAACCCCCCAAAGAAGTGGCTGTGGGCAAGCCACCAGCAATCACAAGCTCTGAACAGTACCAGCATCTGTGCAAGGTGAAGTACAGAGAAGCTCTGAGGACAAAAGATTAGAGAATAGGTGATCTCAAAACTGCCTACAGGAACCATTCAAAGTGTGCAGGGTCAGGGGCAAAACTGCTGAAGACCAACAGGTTTGTGTCTACTCCAACAGTGGGTGAATGGGCACAACACAGCTAAAATGTTAGTTAGATTCTGTAAACTTTGGAAAATGATCAACAAGGTTCCTTTTCAGTTCAGGACCCCACTCTAGCAAGAAAATGACGAATGATGTGATGAAGTTGGGTGAAGATATGGACAACAGGAATCATGAGTAGAGATGATTCAGATAACGACAGGAGAGGGAAACAAAGGCAGGAACCTGAAGAACACCAAGCACAATATTTTTGTTAGCACTGTAAAAAACCAAAGGGTGCTAGAAGAAACTGAAAGGTTGTAGTAAATATGCCTCCTTTCGTCTAAGCATTCCAAAAAGCACATTTCACACAAAAAGAGATGTCAAATAGTTAATTTATTTATTAAATTGCTACTTTTAAAAAAAACAGAATAAGAAAAAAAAATTAAAAAACAGAATAAGAAAATGCCTTAGAGTCAATGAGAACATGCTAGAATGACCACAGAACAGGTCATTTTCCCTGCCCTCCCTTCCCTTTGTCACTCATGTTGTGATGACTGGAGGGTGTACATACTTAGCTATGGCACCCGAATTCTTGGTCAGGGCACTCACCTGTGTTGCACTCTTGAGCTGTGATGCTAGCTGGGGTTGCTATGAGGCTCACACTTGGGACCACAGTGCTTACACAGGTTTCAGTTGCAGTGCTTGCTGGGACTTCACACTACTTGTGGTGCTTGGACATGTCTGAAAGGGCTGGAGATCACAAACTGTTGTAACACTGGGGACTCCCAAAGAGCAGCGCTACTGGGTCCACACTTGGTCTATGTGGGCAGCAACAGGGACCAAACTCATGGTCTCACTCTCGCAAGGTAAGTGCTTCCATTAGAATCTTCCCTTAAGCTCCATAGACATACATCCTAACCTATTTCTTATTTTGCTTTGTCTTATTTGGCTTTTTTTTGTGAGCCACACCTGGTGAATGGTGTCTGGGGATGACATATGTGGTATCAGGGAACTAACCTAGCCAGCTGTCTGCAAGGCAAATGCCTTAAGCTCTATGTTATTTCTCTGGCCTCATTGTATATTATTCCAAAATTATCTAGTGACCATTAAGAAAAAAGATATAGAGACTGGTACAGTCAGGGATTAAGGCACAAGTTTTGTGTGCTGCTGACTCCAGCTCTATGCCACATACTGTGTATGTCCCCCTGAGCATCACTAGGTATAACCCTGGAAGCTCCTCAGCATAAATGAAAGTGATCCTGGAGGTTTTCAACACTAAAGGGGTGGCTCAAATAATGTGTGGGAGTACAGGGCTCAAGCAGCACATCCTTGCATCCTTATATTGACTCACTGGCTCAGTTAACTAAGAATTGTTGGGAGGGGTGTCTGGGCCTCCTGAGTATCACTTGGGAGATGCAGAAAAGGACGGAAATAAGGAAGAAGGAAGGAAGAAAGGGAGGAAGGAAGGAAGGAAGGAAGGAAGGAAGGAAGGAAGGAAGGAAGGAAGGAAGGAAGGAAGGAAGGAAGGAAGGAAGGAAGGAAGGAAGGAAGGAAGGAGTGGAAATATGATTTCCAAGGATTGGAGAGGAGGGGAAAGTGAAAAAAGGTTGGAAAAGATTGAACAAACTTTCAGCTGGAAGATGAATAAGAACTGAAAGTTTAATGTGGTGACTATAGTTGATAACACTAGAACTGAAATATGCTCAAGGAGCATAACTTAGACGTATGCACAAAGAGGTGAGATGATGAATGTATAAATCAAAAAGGGAAGAAAATGAGTAGTTGACTAAGAATGTTGATAAACTACTTTGATAAATAATAAATGAGATTGAACATGAGACAATTATAAAGCTGACACATATCAAACATTTACCATATGTAAGACACTCATGTTAGCACTTTATCTGCATTATCTTATTCAATTCCCACAATAGTCTATGAGATTATTATACTTGGTTCACAGATTTAAAAAACTAAGGTTTGGTAACTTGCTCAAAGTTACCATAGGTCTGAGGGGAGCATTTAATTTGCATCACAAAATTGGCTTAGTGATGTCAGTGCACATTTTTTAAAAAATCCAGCTACAAACATACAGATGATTTTTTTCAGAAACTGTATACTGTAGAATATGCATTTCCTTCAAAAAATGCATTAATCAGAGTCGTACTATTGCCCCTACTCTCTCCTACGTAAATTAAAAGTTGAATGCATTTATTGCAAAAGTGGAGGTGAGACTTCCTCGGCTTCCCAAACCATGTACCTAAAAAGCCAAGTTACTAAGCATCATGCTGAGCAGTGACATCATTATTTCCCTAGTTACCCAATGTAAAGGCAGAAATGAATAAGCTAGATATAAATGCAATATCTAATAGGGTGGGAGTACTATAATTTTTTATGGACATGAGGTCAGTAAGCCTTGTAACTCAAAATGTGGTCACTTGAAACATGTAACTAAAGAATGTTAAGGGGCCATCAACTCATTGCTCATGGCACTGGTAAAATATGTTCTACATATATTTACTTTGGAGGGAAGGAAATATAGTTAGTTCATTGACTAGACCTGAAATCCTGATTTTGAGATTATGGATATGTCAACACAGAAACATAATATTTGGTATTTCACATCGGGCTAGTAGATAACAAGTACCTAGTAAATATCACAAGATTTTAAAATATGCATGTGCTTATTTATATGTACACATTGTTCATTCCTTTCAGTTAAATGGTACATACTGGTGTACACATTCCAAAAGGCTAGAACAATCTTTTTCCTACCAAGATATAAAACTCAGCTTCATATTTCCTTTGTGTTTATCCTAATCAGTAAGAGATAATTTTTTTGTCTTAAAGATGACAATCATCTTAATTGCTATTTTTTGCTGGTTTTTTTTTGTTGTTGTTGTTATTTGGGGTCATACCTGATGGTGCTCAGGACTTAACTCCTGACTGTAACCAGGAATCACTCCTGGTGGTGCTAGAAAGACCGTCCACAGTGTTGAGGACCAAATTAGGGTTGGCCACAATGCAAGACAAGTATCTTAGCTCCTATAATACACCTCTGGCCCTCTTAATTTCTTCTAGGAGCAAATTATAGTAAGCTAGAGTGATTGTTATTATTTTTGGACTAGAAAAACGAAAGCATAGAAAGGTTAAAGTTCTGTGTGTGAACTGAGTTTTAACTGCTATTAACTACTTTTGATTAAGATGGGATGTAATCTCTGTGGCCAAAACAGATAACTTCTGGATAGTGAGTTCTTCATTCTCCTATCTAGAATCTGGAGAGTGTATTGACTGGCATGTTTGAGATACAGTAACTGGAAGATAAAACACACTGATCGAATAAAAAATTCAGCCTACCATATGTAACTATTAAATATACCTAAAGTACATTTTCCATTAGAAGTAGAATAGTATATTTCAGTTTTGTCAGGATACTCTTTTTTTTTTCAGTTTAACAAAGTCAAATTAGTTGGACAATGATTTTTATAGTCTTCAGTTTATCAAATAATAAGTTTTTAATATTTTTATTGGGTTTTACTTTTTATAAGAAGATTATAGCTATCTTTTTAGTTCATGTTTTTCAAATAAAAGTTTAGCCTCTTTTCAAAATTTTAGGGCTCTATACTATAGCCATTAATCTAATAAAAATCCACACTGATGAATAACACATACTTATTTTTCTCTCTATTAGTTGTATTTTTTAAAAATTAAAAGCAGGCACAGCATGCCTTTGCCATATGGAAAATGGCAAAAGAATTGGCAGAAAACCAACTGGTTGAAATAATAGATCAACTTTAGGATAAATTTCAGACAAATATCTCCAGGCACAAGTTTCTGTTATTTACTACTATATACATTGTGAGTTAGCCCTGAAAACCCCTTTATTTTCCTTTTTATTTTTATCAGTTATACATTTTTAAAACTTTGTAATAATTATAAATTTCATTTCTTATTCCCAGCCCCAGCACCAGATGTCTAGGCAATCATTTTAAACTCATAAAGCAGATTTCTCTTGTTTGTACCTAAATAATATGATTATTTTGTGACCTTTTATTTTAGGGACTCTCTATAGATCTCACAATGTATAAGATGAAAATTTCTATTTACTGCCTGCAATTCCACACAAATAAATACTTGAAAACCCTAAGTTTGATCCTAACACAATGTTGGTTACATCACTATTCAGAACTTACATTACTTAAATGTGCTCTTCATCCCCACAACCTAACATACTAAATAGATTTCCTTTCCTACATAAATATTCTTTTTGGAAAAACTAAATCTGATGTACACATATTTGAATTAATTATAATTTAAGACACATTATCACTGGTCTATGCATGGTTCTCTTCTATTTTATTCAAGTGACTGTTTTTATGTCATTAACTCCCTTGAACTGGTGTCTGAAATAAAAGCTAGACCCTTGAAAATGACCTACATTAGTGACGAGGTAAGGCATTTTCTTGCATGCAGCTGAGCCTGGTTTGATACTCAGACCCCATATGGTCCCTCCAGGTGGCCCCTGCCCCACAGTTATCCCTGAGCACAGAGCCTGGGGTAAGTCCTGTGCCCCCCCCACCCTCCGCCCTGCCAAAAAGAAAAAAAAGATAAATCATATTTAAGACATACCAAAAGAAATAAGGAAAAACATAATTCAAAAAAGGAATATTTCTTTTCATTCTTCTAATTTTCTTTGTTAGAAATACAGAGAACTGGGGCCGGAGTGATAATACAGTGGGTAGGGTGTTTGCCTTGCATGCAGCTGACCTGGGTTTGATCCCTGGCATCCGATCTTGTCCCCCAAGCACCTGAGTGCAGAGCCAGGAGTAACCCCTGAGCATTGCTGGGTGTGACCCAAAAATCAAAAATAAATAAATAAATAAATACAGAGAACACAGAAAGGAAGAAGCAATATTGAACATAAAGAACATGTGAAGGCACAATGATGTAAATTTTTCTAAAAAACCTGGGGATGTGGCCTAGCTGTAGCATACTTGCCTTCTATGAATGCATCTTTGGTTTTTCTCTAAAAATGATGAAATATACAAAGCTGTCTCCTGCTACACCCACAACACATCCTAGTATAATACCTAGGACAAGAAAAACAATAGATATCTTTAAAGGAACATTCTTTAAAACAAAAGCAATGAAAATTGTGGTACAACAAAACATTATGTTTTATAAGGACCACACCCCGTGGTGACTGGGTGTCCCTCCTGGTTCTGCTTGACTGGTGGTACAGACCTGAGAGTGTGATGGTCCAGTAGTGTTTCGAGCATGGGCACGTAGTGCCAAGGATGGTACCCAGAGGCATTGTGCATGTTATGCAGAGACAATCACCCCCCGGAAATGATTATTTTTAAAAGCACAAAGTAAACAGTCCAAGCTAGAATCCTATTCTCAGAAGAAGCAATGCTTAAGGAAAATATTTTTTAATGCATTTTCAGACAAAATCCCAGTGAATTAAAGAATATTCAATAAGTTGAAGAAAAATGAATTTGGAAGGAATTCAGAAATGTAGAGAGGAATTAAGAGCAGAACAAAACAAAACAGATAAATGTTGTGTAAAATAAGTCAATGTAGATGATGTAAAACAACAGAGAAAGAGCTATTGTTTTAAAGAGACAACTCAAAGTACTAAAGCATAAGTTTGCCTGAGAGTGGCCAAGTGCTTGTTCCCCAGCATCACATGGTCCTCCAAGCACTGCATGAGACCCAAGTTTAGGATCAAGAGAAGCCCTCAACCATTTCTGGGTGTGTCCCAAAATCCAAAAATAAAATTAACTTATAAAAAAATAGAGAACACTATATAGGAAATTTCACTTACAATCCAATCACTAAGAGTGATCCATACATTTGTTTTGGTCGCTATAAATTATGACAGTTTGTTCACCCATTCTTTTTTTTTTCTTTTTGGGTCACACCCGGTGAGGCACAGGGGTTACTCCTGGCTCATATGCTCAGGAATTACTCCTGGTGGTGCTCAGGGGACCATATGGGATGCTGGGAATAAACCTGGATCGGCCACGTGCAAGGCAAATGCCCTACCTGCTATGCTATCACTCCAGCCCCCATGTTCACCCATTCTTTCACTTATAGGCAGCTTTTGCATTGTTTTCAGGTGTCTATTGAAGCTTCATGTGCATTTTATTTACCTGCACTGTCTGTAGCACTGTCGTCCCATTTTTGGCATATTGCATACACCACAGGTAGCTTGCTAGGCTCCGCTGTGAGGGAGGAATATTCTCAGTAGCTTGCTGGGCTCTCTGAGAGGGACGGAGGAATGCCCTACCCGCTGTGCTATCACTACATATTAATCTAACTTTTTCCACCTAAAAGGAAATTTCAACCTGAAAGAGATGAAGTATGTGACAGTGGAAGTGGAGGGAGGGGAGAGACACCAGGGAACCTAGTTAATGTAATTGGTCCCTTGAAATCTTACTGAAGAGGTAATCAGTCAAAATTTATAAAGGGATGGCTGCTTCTTTAATCCTATGGAGACTGGATGGAGAGCAGCCTCACTCTGCCCCTCACCTATGCTCCGGCAGACTGCAGGATAGTAGGGCTCTCACACATACAAACGTGGCCACAGCCAGAAAACCACAGACATTCAAAGGGGCAAAGACATTCAAAGGGGCAGGTTGTCCGACGCAGGCTTTGGGAAAGAGCATAGAGTACCAACGATAGACTACTGAGAGACCAGAGCAGGTGGGACTAAGAACAGGCTTGCAGAACTAGCGAGGAACCAGCATGAAGCTGGAACACAGAACATCTGGGATCCTAAGCTATCTTCTTAAAGCTGTTACATAATTGTGACTTCATAAACATAAACCCAGGGCATAGAATATCAAGGATCCAAAATTACCTTTTTAAAGCTGTTAAGTAGCTATAACTTTATAAGTGTCTGGATTTTTGCATGAAAATCTTTCATACATTACCTAAAGACCCACGCAGGAATAAACCCATTTTAGCACTGAGAGTATGGCTTTTTATTTATTTGGAAGGTAATGGCAAAACACTTTCATCTTTTTAATCTCACAAGAACATAAAAGATTGTGTGAATTTACTTCTTAGCTAGCCTTTGATATTATCAAGTCTTTCAATTTCCCCCCAATAATATGTTATCATGGTCTTTATTTGTATTTTCCCGATCACAAATAAAGCTGAACATCTGTTTGAAAACACAAAAGGCAATTTCCTCTTTTTTGAAGTAATTGCATCTTTTGCCTACTTGGGATAAGATGACTTTGGTTTTTCTCATTGAGTTTTAGAATTTTATTATATACATGATTATGTTTTTAACTTGTGTGTGCATGGTACAAGGATAGAACCCAAGTGCCATATACCTAATCTACTATCTACTGAGTTACTTACCATTTCTTAATCCACTTTCTTGTTTTGTTGGAGCACATCCTTCTTTAGCTTCCTGAGAAAAGGTATAGAGAGATGTTTTTTAAAAAAAATATATATTTTTATTTTGGGGGTCATATATGGTGACTATTCAGGTTACTCCAAATCTGGTGTTTGGGTGTCACTCTTTGTAGTGCTTGATGGACCATGTGGTGTCAGGGATAGAGCTCAGGACTCTGACGTACAGTCAGCCTTTGAGCTAAGAGACAGATTTAGAGATCTCATTCTGTTCACTCACCTTTTTTAGATGGGAGGGAATTGAAACTGGAAATCATTTTCCTTCAGAAGTTTGAAGGCATTGCTTCATTACATTTGGACTTCTCAAAGATTCTTATTTTGATGAGCTTGATTTTTGTACAAAACTTCTCTGGGGATTGCAGGGTTTTATCTTTTTTCCCTACCGGTTTGAAATGCCAAGAAAGTATAATATTCTTTTTTTTGGGGGGAGGGGTCACACCCAGCGATGCACAGGGTCACTCCTGGCTCTGCATTCAGGAATTACCCCTGGCGATGCCCATTGACATGCTGGGAATCGAACCTGGGTTGGCCACGTGCAAGGCAAACGCCCTACCCGCTGTGCTATTGCTCCAGCCCCAAGAAGGTATGATATGGTGTGAGTCTTTTTTAGATACTATGCTGGGCAAGTTTGATTTTCTGCTCTGAGACATTTTCTTGGATTATTTTATAAAATTTCCATTCCTTTAGTTTCCTTGTTTTCTCTTTCTGGAACTGCTTTAAGTATCACATCTTCAGGAATAAGATTTTATATTCTTATCTTTTTTCCCCATATTATATATCTTGGTCTTATTTTGCTTTTTCACCATTTTATTTTTCTGAGTATTGTCTACATTCCACCTGTGGCATCTATCTTCTACTTTATGTAAACTTCCTCATATAAATATGGAAATTTTAAATTCCAAAATCATCTTTGTTCTCTGAATGTTTTGGAAGCATGGCTCCAGTTCATCTTTTATAAATGCAACAATTTATTTTCTTTTCTTAACATCTGGGGCAGAACAGAAACTTTCCCTGTCTGCTGGAACCAGAAGTTGCACAGCAAAAAGCTGATTCGAAACTGTGCCTGAGCATAAACCTTGCCACGGCGGCCTTTGTAGTGGGGACCTGAGCTGGCCTATTCCTTCTTTCTCTTCCTCGGGGACTTCTTGATGTCAGGATCTTAGTTCTTTACTTTCCATCAGGAAGAATTCTATTTTTCTGCCAGGTGCAAGGGGATTGACAGCCAGAAGGCTGGGAACCGAGAAGGTCAGGGGTAGTTGCTGTGCAAAGTGGGAAAGGAATAAAAGAATAATTGCTTCATTAACACACTGTCAGCGAAGGCTTCACCCAGGCCTTCCAGAGGTGCTTGCTTCTAGAGGGATTTGATGATGTAAATTGGGTTTCTGTGCAGCTTCTCTCACTGCTCACTGCATTCTCTTGGCTGGGAAGTCAGGCCCCATGTGTTTTTCTGTGTACACAACTGTGAGGCTGTTGTCTCCTTTCACGGTCTTTCTTTTATTCTAGGTTTGTGCCTCTAGCTGAAAATCTGACTTCAGCTTTTTAAGGCATGTCAGATCAATCCAGCAAGCACATACCTCGCATCTACCGTGTGCTGGGGTCACAGGTCCATACTAACATGAACAGATCTGTGGGCTTTGGTCTGTTACTGAATATTGAACTGGAACAGCAGCTGTGTCTCTAGTCTTGATGGTTGTCTTTGAAACTCCTGGGCACTTTCTCTAGATCTGATATTTGTTGTTCCTTTTTCCTCAAGGGGGTCATTAACCCTTTTCCTCATCTTTTATTAACTGGATTCATCTTTTTAACTCTTAAATTCCTTTTGGATTTAAGCATGCTATCTATTCTGCATCTATGCTTGCTTTCTACATTTAAAGTGTTTCATTTACCAATCTGGAATGAACAGAAAGGATTTTTCACTCTGTGTAGTAGAAAAATTACTTCCAATTTGTACTCAAGCTACAAAGGGACTATCCTCCCTACCCCCAGTTGATAGTGCTATGTCACAGAACATGTCCTAGAAATGGCCACCGCGATTCAGAGAAATTTTGATAATCATTTAATGAATTAAAATCTTTATTTGCTAAAGCCCACTATGTACTAAGAATTTTTAAAAGTGGTAGAAAGTATTGCTTTCTGGAAACACATTGTGTGAATTCCAACTCCACCAATTATTAGTTACATGATTTTGGATGTGTTCTACCATGCCACTGAGCCACATCCCTAGACTAGATAAATTACTGTTTTGTTCTCTGTCACCTCATCTGCAGAACAAGGAAGACAAAACAAAACAATGTAGAGCAACTAAGGAAGACAATGACACCTATCTCAAATAACAACTTTCTGTTCTGTACAATGAATATAATAAGAATCCTATTCCAAAGACATTTTGAAGATTAAGTGACAATACTGTCAAATTCTTTGCACAGCATCTCGTACATATTAGGCATCCTACACTAGCTATTATAGTTATTAGCATAGTATAGATATTTCAATCTGCATCCCATTGAACAGATTAGAAAATATAAGATCATTTAATTTGACTGGCTACAGAGAAGAGCTTGAACACAAACACTATGAATTCTGATATTAACACTTATTTTAGAGTGCGTCCATTTACAAATGTTTATGACTTGCCAACTATATCTTAGATAACACGGAGTTTAAATGTAATAACAGGAATAATTTCACAAACAGATGAGGCATGAGTAGCTATTCAAGCAATGCAGGAGTGTGGCCCAAGATGTGAAGGGCTAGGTTGAGTGTTCAGAAAAGGCTTCTGTCTAGAGGACAGCCCTATTTTGAGTACCTGGAGCTCAGGTGGGTTGAAAGCATCCATGGGGGGTAGGGACTGGAGAAGGATGGAGCAATGTCAGCCCTGGGAATAGGGCCAGAGATCAAGGGGAATGAAGAAGGCATTTTTACAGGGAAGAGGGAAGTATTGACAGAGTGAGAATGGTTACATACAGGGGAGGTAATTAAAGATGAAAATACACTAAAGGTAGGAGGTAGATTTCTTACTGTCAGAAAAGGGAGTTACAAATATGGAGAAGACTAAAACTAAAAGGGATTTCATGGTATTAGGCTCAAATTGAAGGGTATTGGTATAAAATGTGTATCCATTAAAGAAATGGAAATAGTTGTCTATAACATTGCTCCCACCCTACCCCCTGTACACACATATAAGCACAAACTAAGCCCAGGATTAAAAGTAAATCATTCTAAACTCTCAATAAACAATACAACAACAATTTTATTTAAACCTTTTCAAAAAAATAGAGGAAGAATTACTTCCTAAGTAATCTATGAGGCCAGCATTATAATGGTACCAAAAAGTAGACAAAGAGATAGTAAGAGAAAATTGCAAACCTATCTTTCTCATAGAGGCAAAAATTCTAAACACCATTAGCAAATCAAACCTAACAATGCATTAAAACAATAGTATACCATAGCTAAGTGGGGCCTATTCCAGAAATATGAGTTGGGTTCACATAAGAAAAAATGATCAATGAAATTAATCACACTTACAAATTTAAAAAGTAACATTAGGATCATCTTAAACACATGCAGGAAAGATAAAATTCAACTGAGACCCTACTCTTGCCCATCAAGGGAATTTTCTGCTGTGAACCCGAATGGCAGCGGTGGAGGGAAGAGGAGACAGATAGAGCCACAGGCGTGCTTGTTAGATGGCATCTGCGTCTACTCAATGCCCTCTTACCTAAATACGCGACTCTAGAGCGGAAATCAACACTAATGTTTGTTCAGATATAAAATTCATCTTAGACCATTAGGATGCACATTAGTATATTAAATGTTCTAACTCCAGGGAAGAAACCATATTCATGTCTTTTTTCTTTTTCTAATGTGAATTTTGCCCATTTCTATTTCATCAGGACGAATTATTGTACATTGCTGCTGAAAGCATTTTATTTTGATTCTCTCATCTGTTCTAGCTTATAAATTGTATAATATTTATAGGGACACAAGAATAGCAAGGCCAGACAGTCTGGGATGACCTGATGAAAGCTCTGATATTTGGTGCTGGCCCTCCTGCCAGGACCGTCTTGAAATATCTCTCAGGTCCTGTCCTGCTCCCCACCCAGGTACAGACCCACCTCTGTCCTCTGACCATGGAGAGGGGCAACTGCACGTTGCTACTTTCCCAATTCTTTGATTTTAGTATCCCTAAAGTTCATCACAGGCCTAAACTGTATAGTTCATTAAAACAGTAAGAACAGATATCTGGATAAAGAAAAACAATGAAACACTACTCACCTAGAAGGAAAGATGGAACCATGTAATTTGTTGCTAATTGGATGGATCTGGAGTGTATCATGCTGAGTTAAGTTAGTGAGAAAGAGAAGGGCATACACAGAATAATCTCATATGGAGGATATAAAGAAGAATAGAAAGGAAATAACAGGGGCTGAGGTGATAGCACAGCGGGTAGAGCATTTGCCTTGCATGTGGCCGACCCAGGTTCGATTCCCAGCATCCCATAGGGTCCCCAAGCACCACTAGGAGTAATTCCTGAGTGCAGAGCCAGGAGTAACCCCTGTGCATCGCCAGGTTGACTCTAAAATGAAAAAGAAAGAAAGAAAGAAAGAAAGAAAGAAAGAAAGAAAGAAAGAAAGAAAGAAAGAAAGAAAGAAAGAAAGAAAGAAAGAAAGAAAGAAAGAAAGAAAGAAAGAAAGAAAGAAAGAAAGAAAGAAAGAGCGAGCACCGCCAGGGGTAATTCCTGAGTGAAGAGCCAGGAGTAACCCCTGTGCATCGCTGGGTGTGACCCAAAAACCAAAAACAAAAAAAAAGTTGCATGCATAAATTCTATCATTACCAGTTTTGTAAATCACAGTGACTAAAATTTAAACAACAACAACAACTTTTAAGTTATCAAGAAAATATGTAAAATCACAGAAGACATCAGTCAGAAAAGCTGACTCACAGAAGTGCTTTTCCAGGACTTCTCTCTACCTACACCACAAGGACAGAGAAAACAGAGGATTGAGATGTGGACCCTTATAATAGAGATGCAAAATGAGAGGTGGAGAAAGGGAAGTGGTCTCTGAACCCTCAGGGGCCACAGAGCAGGCCGACAGCAGACAATGAGTCTGCCAGCACCTCGGTCTTGAACTTTCCAGACTCCTGAACTGTGAGGAATGAATTTTTGTTGTTTATGAGCCTCCCAATTTATGGTCTGTTGTAGTAGCCTAACAGACTAAGATACTAACACTGCGCTTCTTTCTATAAGCATGGAAAACACATTAAAGGAAATTGTGTCCTGTGAGAAATAAATCTACAAAGAAGCTGGGCACCAAGTCATAAACTTACCAAAGAAAAATCAAAATAAAAGGAAAAGCCAGCAGAGCATTTTGCTTTTCCATGCCTGTACCCAGGGCATTGGTGACTCATTGTCGGCGTAAAGCATAGCACAACTTGGAAGTAGGTACTTTAAATAAGGTGGTAATTTATTGAAGAGCCCCTTTTGAAAGTTACAATTCCCAAAGGGAGACAATTCATAAGATTCTTTCCATTTTCAGGGGCCGAAGAGGGAAAGAACAAAAAAAGCTCAACGCAGCTTTTCTTGTTTGTCATACAAACACATTTATTTGTCATAATAAATGTGGAGCAATATGGAATTGTAGGTGAGTGGCTTGCTGAGCTCCTGAGAAGCAGTGTTTTCTCCCAGCCTGAACCTGAGTAAAGAATATTTCACTTAATGTGCTTTACCCTTGACACTTGAAATAGTTCTTGAATAAGATGCAAAGTAGTCCTGTTAACTGCATTAGACCAATGGCCAGGCAGAGGACTTGAGCTGAGCCAGAAGAATGTGCAAACATTATTTTGATTCCTTCACCGGAGCTTTAGCATGACACCTAAATCCAGGGAGACAGTTCAAAGAGGTGGAACAAATGTCTTGCATTTTGGAGGCCCTAACTTTGATTCTTGGCACTGTATGTGCCCTTTACCCAGCACCATAGGGTGTAGCCTGAGTGGCCCCTAAGACCTGAGTACCATCAGGCTTGCACTGCTGCCCAAATATCACTAGGGAGATATTTTATTCTAAAATAAAATTATTATTATTATTATTATTATTATTATTATTTTATTCTAAAATCTCAGGGCTAGTATGAATGGAGACGTTACTGAGACCGCTCAAGAAATTCGACAATCAGGGCTGGAGAGATAGCACAGCGGGTAGGGCGTTTGCCTTGCATGCTGCCGACCCAGGTTTAATTCCCAGCATCCCATATGGTCCCCTGAGCACCGCCGGGGGTGATTCCTGAGTGCAGAGCCAGGAGTAACCCCTGTGCATCGCCAGGTGTGACCCAAAAAGCAAAAAAAAAAAAAAAGAAAGAAATTCGACAATCAATGGGAATGATGATGGTGAAAATGATGATGATATATATATATATATGAACATCTATATAACATATTTATCCCATATTTATAGATCTCATCCTATATATGATCTATTATATGTGCATTTCATAGTCCTAATTTTTTTTATTTTTTTCATGGGGGGATGTCACACCCAGCGATGCTTAGGGGTTACTCCTGGCTCTGCACTCAGGAATTAATCCTTGTGGTGCTCAGGGGACCATATGGGATGCTGAGGATCAAACCCAGGTCGGCCACGTGCAAGGCAAATGCCCTACCTGCTGTGCTATCTCTTCAGCCCCCTGAATGTTTTTTGAGAGTTTGAAGAACTTAAGACTTTGGGGCTCATTTTGACTGCATGTGTAAAATCACCACTCTCTTGTCTGCTGATAAAATTAACTGGCATAACTGCAAAAGCAGTACTGGAGGAAAATGGGCATCGTCCTTTCCTCACAAAGATTTTATAGAAGCAGCTGTCCTGGGATCTGATACCCTTACGTTTCCTGCTTCTAATGTTGATTCTAATCTCAGAGAGAAAGACAACCTCCTTTTTTTATAAAACCCAACCCTGGATCAACCCTGCCCTGTCTGCCTATGTCACCTGGCTTGAATTAAGCCTAAATTAGCCTATTTTCACGGTGTGCTACTGAATTAGATGATTACGAGGTTATTGCACTATTGTATTGCCTTTGCATTTGGACAACATCTCAACACTGATGATATGATACTCTAAGCCTCTTCAAGCTGGTAGTACACACCAGCCTAATACTTATTTTGGTAACTGATGAGCAATTTCAAGCTCTGACATTGACCCAAGAAATAAACTGGGTTGACCAACTATCCACCTCTATGCGCCAGAATAGATTTTCTGGTGCCCCACCCTCTGCCAATCATTATTATTCTATAATCCTGGGTGGGACAAAATCAATTTAATATTTAAGGGTACATAAATATAATTTGTACTCTTAGAAGGTAAATTTCATTTTCTAAAAAACTCAATACCAGCAACTAATATTCTGGTGGAAACAATATAGAGACAATACAATTTTTTCTTGATCTTCTGAAGGCTTATCTATAGCATAGCTTACTTCAAGAGACCTTGATCAAAGTGTGTGAAATAACCACCAACTATACTGTGTAAGTCACTGTGGTCACTGATTTCAGAATCAAGGCTTCAAAGGCAAAATAACTACTTTCTTCTCTCTGTCCAGGGAAAGATAAACACTAAATAAAAATGGGCATATCTTTTAAGGATAGAGATTTCTTTGATCTTGAATTAGTAGTTTCCTTTCACAATTTTTTAATAGATTGATATGGATTAATTCTGCAAGGAGGAAAGGAGGAGAAAATAAAACAAGATACAGAAAATAGAACAATTTTATAATAAATGAATTTTCTACTTAAATAATACCTATATTACAAAGCATTGTCTGATTCAATATGGTTTATGTAATATTTCTTCAAATACCACTACACACACTAAAAACATGGTATAACTGCTATAGTCCCAACTGGTTACTTTCTTCTCTGACACCACTATTATAAATGGGATGACTTTGAATTAAAGTTACCCCAGAATATCATACACATTAATATAAACATTATAAGACATCTCAAAATCAAATATCATTAATATGGGATCAGCTACCATTTAGCTTATTTATATCAAGGTTTTCCCTTGTAACAAAAATTTTAACTTTTCTATAGATCAAAGTTATACACTATAGTTATACACTATAACTTTCCTATAGATCAAAAGAAAAGATGTAAATTTCACATCCTTACAATGCACCACAAGTTGGTTCTGGATTTCTTAATAATGACTTACTCAAAATCATATGAATTCAGAATTCATATAACAAAATGTGAATTTAGAGGATGGAGTGACAGTACAGCAGATAATGTGTTTGCCTTACACATAGCCAACATAGGTTTGATATCTGGCATCCCATATTGTCCCCCAAGCACCACCAGGAGTAATTCCTAATCATAGACCCAGGAATAACCCACAAGCATAACTGGGAGTGAATCCCCAAAACAAAACAAAACAAAAATATGATTTTATCAGTTTTTAAACTGCAACATCTCTGCCTTTTGTTTTTAGTATGAAAAAACAAGTACTATTCTTTTCTTCTGCTTCTTCTCTCCTCACCCCCCAAATATCATGTATAGAATAAAAGCTAAAAAAATAAAAGGCATTTTATAAGCAAACTTTTACCCTGGAGCTTTTCCCTGACAGAAACAATGGGAATAAAAGATTACAGTCAAGCCAGAGAGACAGTACAAGATAGTACTTTTCTTGCATGCAGCTGAGTCCAGTTCTATTCATGGAATTTTATGTGACCCCCCTGAGCACACCCAAGAGTGATTCCTGAGCACCACCAGGTGTGGTCCTCTAACCATCAACAACAACAAACAACAAAAATCACAGCTATTCACCTTATTTCCTCTTCTCAGTAGTGGTAAGGAGTGAGATAACCAATTTAAGGGCAGTAGAACCCATATATAATAGTTTGGGGGTTTCCTCTGAACACTAGACCATACATTAAGTCTAAAAATTTTCTCAATCAAATATGGTTTAAAAGTTACTACCTACTTAGAGCAAGAAGCTTATTCTAAGAAGCTAATTCATTAATCCCACTTATTCAGATAATTTCAATCATACAGCAACTTCAATTAAAGTTTTGTTTCTTCTCATTAACCTTTCTTAAGATACATATAGGCAAAAAGCAAAATCTTATTTTTTTGGGTTATGTTTTGGGTACAAATGGTAGAGTTCTGACTTCTGAGATAAAAGATATCATTCATATAAATGAACCCCCTATGAGTAAATAGTTGTCATTATATTTAAAATCAAGTTCCCTTCTGCTTTTTATTTTTTAATTCTTTTGCTTTTTGGGTCACACCCGGCGATGCACAGGAGTTACTCCTGGCTCTGCACTCAGAAATTACTCCTGGTGATGCTTGGGGGACCTTATGGGATGCTGGAAATCAAACCTGGATTAGCCGCATGCAAGGCAAAGACCCTACCTGCTGTACTAACACTCCAGACCCCTTCCCTCTGTTTTTGGATAGCCAGTGATTGCTTAAGTGAATAAGTAGTAGGTTGTGTATATACAGAATTAAATTAAGGTGCTTATCTTTATGTCAGACTGTTTCTTTAACAAAGACAAACAGACAAGTCTTGCTCAATGCACACCCCTCTGAGTTGGACATTTTAGAGTTGTACTTCACTTACTCCAAGAAGGAAATCTAAAGCAATCATCCAAAGCATTAAAAAAGTCACCCTGGTAGAACAGTTTCATAAAACTAACCATCCAAAAAGATCTGTTTCTGAATATGAATAGAAGAGCTTAGACACAAATTTAAGCTATTAGGAGAAATGATGGCAAATAAGTTTTCTTAAGTTTGCAGTCAACTTGATCGGTCCTTGATCTTTGGTTATATAATTGCTGCCTCTCAATTCCTGGATTACTTTCATTCAGTGGCCATCCTTGGGCTCAAAGCTGAATGAGCTGATGGAGAAACTAGAGGCCCTCCCCACAGAGGCAGGATAGTGGTCTGAAAAAACAGCCAATGAGCCAGGGCTGTGTTCTCTTGAAGCACAGAGTACCAGAATTTTTCTATTCAATATTCCCAAGCTGCACGTTGGAATCACTTGGGCAGTTAGAATAGTCTTACCTGTGTCTCCCTTCCAGAAATTGTGACTTCGTTGGTTGTTGAATATGGCTTGGGCTTTTGAATTTTAAAGCAATTTTGAGGTATAGGTAAATTTGTAAAGGGGTTTATATTCATTTTTATCACAATTATTTTGGTTCATATCCACTTAGCTACTATATGCATCTATCTTATGCCACACAGGAAATCTCTGGAAGTACTACTTGTTCTAGAATATTCTCACAACTACTGTAAATACCTGAGGCAAACCAAGACCCCAGAATTAAAACATAAATAACGTATCATTCCCAAAAGGAAAATGAACATAGAAAAGAAATAAAGACACGAATAAGCTGAATTTTATTAAAAATTTTCTCACATCAAGAATTATTAGTGCATGGGTCTTATTTTTCTTTCAAATCCAAGCCCTAGAAACTTTAATGTTTGCCATCCTAAAACCAGACAGAGAATTAGAGATCACTGTCTGCAATGCCCTGCATTTAAGTAATGACCTGGAGTTGTATGACTTATTCCAGTTTCTGCTTTATCAGATGGACCAGGGCGGCTGCTGGAACATATAAGGAATTGGGGCTAACACATGAATAAACCTGTGGAGATACTAAGTTCATTTATGTTCTTGTTGGCAGGAATCAAAATGACTGAGAGAAAGCCAAGTTGAATTACAGGTTTGAGTTACTTAAGAGATACATGTTATGTGGACATCAGCACTTTTTTACACCAGCCTCAAGGCAGGCTTGATGAGGAGATGGCAAGCAACCCTTCCTTCAGAGAGCGAGCTCCACTGGTATTTCCCTGTGGCCTCCCTTCTGCCTCCTGTGTGTTTAGTGGTGGTGGTGGAGGTGTGGGGGTGGTGAAGGGGGTTAGAGAAGTGTGGGTGGAGGTGTGAAGTGTGAGTTGTCTAGAGCAGAAAGGAAAAACAAGTTTAAAATTCAGAGGTGGGTGGGGAGAAAACTCAGAGTTGAAGTATGTTTTCTGTTGGATTCCCAGTGCCATATGGCCCCCTGAGCACCTCCAGGAGTGGTCCTCAAGCACTAAACTGGGATGACTACCTGAGCACTAGTAGGTGGGGTCAAAAGAAATGAAAGTGCAAATGTTTCAGGTTTTTCATCATGTATATTGATTGCTTTACTGGAGCAATAGCACAGCGGGTAGGGCATTTGCCTTGCATGCCGCTGACCTGTGTTGGATTCCTCCGCCCCTCTCAGAGAGCCCAGCAAGCTACCGAGAGTATCCCGCCCGCATGGCAGGGCCTGGCAAGCTACCCTTGGTGTATTCGATATGCCAAAAACAGTAACAACAAGTCTCACAATGGAGATGTTACTGATGCCTGCTCAAACAGATAGATGAACAATGGCATGACAGTGCTACAGACAGTGCTACATATTGATTACTTAGCTGTGAAACAAAGGAGAAAAAAAGAGGGCCAAGGAGGTAATTCTGAAAACTAAGCACATGTTTTTCATGCAGGAGACCCAGGTTTGATCCCCAACACAAAATGGTCCCTTGGGCACTGCCATATGTGACTCTAAATTAAGAAAATTAAAAAGAAGAACACATACATTATATAAGTAGACAGAAACTGGAACAAATGTATTATGAACTGAGAAATAACAACAAGAACATGAGTAAGTTCACTTCTAAAATGTGAGGTTAATTTTCTTTTTTTTTTTTTTTTAAATGAAGTACCCAGGGCTCAGAGAGGCAGTAGTGAGTAGGGCGCTCGCCTTGCATGCAGCCTACCTGGGTTCAACTCTGACATCCCATATGGTTCCCCGAACACAGAGTACTGCCAGGACTGATCCCTGAGTGCAGAGCTAGGAATCAGCCCTGAGCACAGCTGGATGTGGCCCCAAAACAAACAAAAATGAAGTATTGGGCTGAATGCATTGCTCCCTGGATTTTCAAACAACATTGTGAGGATAGGTGTATGTCACCATCCAAACACTTCCTACCTCGTGACACATTGTAGTCTGAACTCAGTTCAGATTTCTAATAGTTGAGCAAACCAAGTATTACTCACCCAAATAGGAAGTGGGGCAAAGGCACCAAAGGAGGTGAGAGTTGTGTGAGTGAAGACAGCTAGAGGAGAAAACAAAGCAACGACAAGCAGCCTCTGCGGCTCTGGTTTGAACCTTGTAAAGGTTTCTTTGATTCAATGAGATGAAATATGTTCTAAAAGTCAGCACAGCTCATTCTCAAATTTTTCCTGGTTACATTGAAAACTAGCTGCAAATCATCACTAAAACCCTTAAAAATAAAATAGAAATGATGTTATCAACTATTTCCAAATACAGGAAAGCATGCACAGGACGTGCTTGACATGAAATTCAGTTTTGATTTCTATTGGCAGAGATCAGTGTTGTTTTACTTTTTCCTGAGGCTTTCAACTTAGGTCTGAAATAAGACTTCACTTTCCTTTGCCTTCTGTTTTAACTCCCCCCACATTTGCTGCCAAAGTTACAGTTTGCCACCCACACACAATGGCCAAGCTGAAACCTTGGCGAGAACCTGGGCTTCTCCCTTTGCATTGCAGTGCCAACCTGCATGTTCTAGCCAGTGGAGATCTTGAATAGCAAACAAGTGGCCCCTTCTCTTCATTCCTTCTGCCACCATCACATCTCAAGTCCTCAGAACTGGACTCTGGATTCTGAGGGTTGAGTTCTATCAATACTCTGCTCCGACACTTCCGGAATACTTTCTTCTAGTATTCAAATATTAACATGACACTTTGCTGCTTATTCCCCAACAACTTTCTGCCTTTGCTCTTGTTATAACTTTGCCTTTGATAATTCATCCCTGTGTTCTGACTGGCTTGACATTTACATTTAGCTTTAAGACTTGGCCGAGCATTTTTTCCACCAAACATTTTCTGACGCTGGGTATTACTTCTTCTGTGCTTACACCACCTGCTCCTTAACTCTGAGCTTTGCCACACCGTTGTCAGTATTTATGTTTGTCTTCTTACTTGACCTGTGAATGAAGGGTGTCCACTCAATGTTACAGCTCCTACATCTGGCACTCGGGACTTCATAAGTTGTTTCCCATGAAACCAGTGATTCTTCATCTATTTGCTGGAACTACCTAGGAAAGTTTTTAAAAAATACTGATGCTCGTGCTGCGCTTGAGATCAATTCAAATAGCATTTTCAGGATTGAGGCCCAGGCACCTATAGTTAAGAAAAGCTGCCCCAGGGGCTAGAGCGATAGCACAGCAGATAGGGCATTTGCCTTGCATGCGGCTGACCTGGGTTCGATTCCCAGCATCCCATATGGTGTCGGGTGTGACCCAAAAAGAAAAAAAAAAGCTGTCTCAGGTGATTGATAGTGGTTGGAAACCACTGTGCCAAATCATTTATCTCAAAATGTTAGTTAAAGCTGTGTCGAGAGAACAGGAAGTCGAGAGTCTTCCATGATTCTTTTTATATTTTAAAGGATACTATATTAGTTATCTGTGGCTGTAACAAATTATGCCCAATTTTAGCAGCTTAAAGCAATCAACACTTGTTCCACAGTTTCTCTTGGTCAGGAGTCAGTCAGGGTGCGGTGGGATTCTTACAAGGCTGGTGTCAGCCGGGGCTGCTACCTCCCAGGGTCTGACAGGGAAGAGCTTGCTGCCGAGCTCACCCGAGTGGCCATGGAAGGCTCAGCTCCTGAGGGAGAGTTCAGTGTTAGTCAAAAGCCCTCCTCAGTTCCTATCTCTCCCTTAGGATGGGAACTGCCTCTTCTTAGAGTGAACCTGTGAGAGAGCAAGAGAGGGTGAAGAAAGATGGATGCTTGATTCTGTTCATAGTCTGATCTCGGATGTGACACCTCATCAC
Organism: Sorex araneus; assembly: GCF_027595985.1. Taxonomy (NCBI): domain Eukaryota; kingdom Metazoa; phylum Chordata; class Mammalia; order Eulipotyphla; family Soricidae; genus Sorex; species Sorex araneus. The sequence goes on along the minus strand of NC_073302.1, from coordinate 141,610,114 downwards.
CATGGCCATACTCTATTCATCAAAAGCATATGATAAAGCTCAGCCCAGACTCAATGGGAGAAGATAGTACAAGGGCACAGATGCAAGGAAGTGGAGGCTGAGATCCACCTTAGAAGCTATTTATTACACACATTTAATGAGATTTGGATTAAAACTTAACCGGCTCTAAAGAAATCCCAACTAGACTGCCTTAACTTTGAGAATGTGCACATCATTGGTTTCCTCCTAAAATTAATGTAACCTGCTTTGAGAGAGATAAGCTAAAAAGTAAACTGACAGGCATGCTTTTTAAAAACACATTTTCATTTTTGTTCTATTATCTATACATACAAACACTAAGGCCATGTATACAAGATATTATCAAGGCAGGTCAGCTTACAGAACTCTGGCCTTCACATAAACTTATAAACTAGGTCAATGTGCTGTTTTTCAAAGAGTAAAAGTACTCACCTTGGGGGTGGAGCCATAGTACATTGGATAGGGTATTTGCCTTGTACGCAGCCGACCCGGGTTTGATTCACAACATCCCATATGGTCCCTTGAGCACTGCCAGGAGTAATTCTTGAAAGCAAAGCCAGGAGTAACTCCTGTGCATCGCCGGTATGACCCAAAAAGACCCCCCCAAAAAAGTGCTCACCTTTCTTTTCCCTGTGCAATTTCTCAGTCATACAGTTCATAGAAAAGAAGACATTTAAAATTTGAAATATTTATTATTATTTAGGCACTATGATTTACAAAGCTAAAAATAGTTTTAGGCATTCAATGTTCCAACCCCAGAACCACCAAGAAGACAACCCATATTTATAAAAATGTATTAAAGAGTCATGATTTACGAAGTTACTGACAGTTGCATTTTAGCATACAATAATTCAACACCAATCCCTCTACCAGTGTCCCCAGATTCTTTCCCCATCCCAGCCAACACTCCACCTCCGCCTGCCAACTTGACAGGCATATTACAAAATTTTAGTGGTTGCCGCTTAGATCTCATGTTTTCAACTCTGTGGAATCCATATCACTGGTATAACTAAAGCCCTGATGCTTATTAACCCACTACTGAAAACAAGCCATCTTAAGAACTTAACACTCATTTAAAAAAATCAGTAAATGTTTATTGTGCACACACAAAAAGATTGCCAACTCAAACTAAATCATAGAATGTTGTTAGCAGACATAACACTCATTTCTGTTTGCTTGTTTTGGGGCCACATCCAGGGTTCTCAGAGCTTACTCTTGGTTGTTTTGTTCTTAGGGTTCAGGGGACAATATGGGACACAGGGAATCAAACATGGACCAGCTGTACACAAGGAAAATGCCCTACCTGCTGAACTGTCACCCCAGCCCCAATGTAACACTCATTTTATAGTGAAGGGCAGGTATTAATAAATCTAAAGTAGCACTGTAGCACTGTCATCTGTTGTTCATCGATTTGCTCGAGTGGGCACCAGTAACGTCTCCATTGTGAATTGTTGTCACTGTTTTTGACATATCGAATATGCTATGCGTAGCTTGCCAAGTTCTGCCGTGCGGGTGGGATACTCTCAGTAGTTTGCTGGGCTCTTTGAGAGGGATGGAGGAATTGAACCCGGGTTGGCCACGTGCAAGGCAAATGCCCTACCCACTGTGCTATTACTCCAGCAAGGGAAGCAAAGGTATTGACTTTAAACTGTTGAATCAAACTTGTTTACCTCTCATTTTAGAGGAAAAAGTCAAATGTATATGATAACACTGAATACTGATTTAATTATAAACATTTAAGCCTTCCTCAAAAATCTGATAAGTACAAAAAGATTCACTCCCCTTGGACTGTTTACCATTTAATGCTGATGGCAAGTTGAAATTGCTTAAGAATATTCAGCAAAAATATACAAAGTACTGAAAATGAAAAGAAACCCTTCACACTTCAACCCTTCAAATGATTTGCATCCCTGATGTTGGCAGCACATTCACACAACATCCTAAACTTTTAATTTGCTTTCCAACTACAGAATGCCACCTAAGATCAGTTAGGTTTTGGTGCAGAAAGTGCTAATCTTCCAGATAAAGATTAGTGCCTGATAGGACCCTTTCCCTTGATCATTTAATAAACACTTGTTAACAATATGTAGAGTATAAGACCTAATGTATTTTTTAAAAATATAATTATAACACAAGGTTATAAGAGATGTTAACCAAGAAACTTTTTTTGCTTGAGTCAAAACAACTTAAGAACAACCTACTACAGCTTGCTTTTAAAAAGATTAATCAGCACATTTTGGGGTGGTGGTGGTGATGAACTTGCCCTTTCCTTCAGCTGAAGTGGCAATTCGTATTGACTTGATTATATGCACAAGACCTATAAGATAAAACCATGAACAGCTACTACTACCCAGCATAAACAATTTTTTGTCAACCACTGTGAGTTGCAGCAAATGAGGGTTAAAGCTAGTGATTGCTGAAGCTCCATAGTCCTTTTTATTTATTTATTATTTTTATTTTATAAAGTAGTTCACAGGGGCTGGAGCGATAGCACAGCGGGTAGGGCGTTTGTCTTGCACGCGGCCGACCCGAGTTCTAATCCCAGCATCCCATATGGTCCCCTGAGCACCGCCAGGGGTAATTCCTGAGTGAAGAGCCAGGAGTAACCCCTGTGCATCGCCAGGTGTGACCCCAAAACCAAAATATATATGTATATGTATATATATATATAAAGTAGTTCACAATATTTGATTAAATTTAATGTTGAAACACCAACCCCACCACCATTACACCTTCCCACCACCAAATTTCAGATGTTTCCATCCCGAACCCCAACCCCTGCCCCAAAGTAGAACGGAAGTAATGTGTTTTGCATTGTTTGTTGTGAAAAACTGCTACAAAAAATTTTCCTTAGAGAGAAGAGTGTAAAGATTGTTGTATTTCACTGAGGGGCCATTAAGCCCTTCTATAAAAGATCACTAACATGTTGTTAAAGGTTGAGCCTTGTGTGCTTATATATATGTATCTTTGAAAAAAGTATTTCCCTCTAAGATTGGTTACCTCCTACTTTGAACCCAATCAAATGTGGTGCAGTACTCTTGGTAGGGTGTGTTCTATGAAGTGTCTTTGCGGTCCAGGAATAGGTTCCCTCGTGGATGTGACTTGGCCTGAGCATGTGGCGAGCAGCCCTGAGCATGGTGTTGGTTGAGTTCTGGAGGTTTCCGGCTGTCAGGGCTGGGTCCCTTGGGGCAGGAAGGGCTCTAACCCACCCCTCTCCCGGGCACCCCAAGTGAAACAGGCTGGAGCGGAGTACAGCAGCATAGTTATGGAGAGCTTCGTGTTATGCTCCCTTCCAAGAGAGAAGGACATATGATCTGGATGTTGACCAATGATGACATTATCTGGCACCAGCCAGACGTGGCTTATGGGTGTGACTGCTGAGTTGCCAGAGACAGAGGGATATAGGTGAAGGATCCCCTTTCCAGGTCCCATTGAACCCAGAGTTCTCAGTCACAAAGTCCTGCACACCTGGGTTTTCTGGGGGTTTACTTGTGGGTGAGGTTCAGCCTTAGCGTGAAGTTCTATAGTTTTTTAACGATATCCTGAGCCATCTAGTTCTGATGGCCTACACACACTAATTTGAAGGCTTAAATTGGAAATTATCAACCTTATTTAAAATGTGTCTTTTCATGCATTTCAAGGTGATTGGGGCCCACATGGGAGGGTGGAGAATGAAATGTGGACGGAGTTTGGGAGGAGGGAAGTTGCACTGATGGTGAGACTGGTGTTGAAATATTATATGGCTAAAACTCAACTATCAATAACTTTGTAAACCATGGCTCTTTAAATTCTAAAAAATTAAAAAGTGGCTTTTCAGCTGCCAAACTTAGAAATGGTTTGCCTGTTAAAGGTGGTCAATTGCCAGGGCTGGAGCGATAGCACAGCGGGTAGGGAGTTTGCCTTGCACGCGGCCGACCCGAGTTCGATTCCCACCATCCCATATGGTCCCCTGAGCACCGCCAGGGATGATTCCTGAGCACAGAGCCAGGAGTAACCCCTGTGCATAGCCCGGTGTGACCCAAAAAAGCAAAAAAAAAAAAAAGTGGTCAATTGCCTCCTAAGTCACTTGGTTCTTGAACAAAAACATTATTCTTGGTTGTAGAAAGTGTTACCTCCAGAAACAAGAGGCCAACATACATAATAGTACTTTACTAACTTCTTTGTGGATGGGACTTCAAGAGGCAAGTTTGTCTTTCTCCTTTGGTAGGTAGGAGGTAATGGTCAAGCAGTGCCTTGCCCACTAGAACTTCATAGATGGAAGTGGCTGGCCCCTGAATCTTGTCCTTCTCTGTAACTGTGTATTCAATTAAGGTCTTTAGCATGCACATTGCTTGTCCAGCTTGCCTAATGTCAATAAAAGTGAGCCAGTGTAGTACTCTGAGGTGGTACTTAGGTTGGTCATATTGTGACTAAGGATGAGAGTAGGTATATCCTTGAGGCAAAACTCCATCTAAATAGTTTGTTCTATGCAAATATTAACAGATTCTGAACCTCTTTTATAATTAAGATGGGAAAAAAATCTGCATGACCAAATCAGTGATAGATCAAATACTAGAGGTCTTAGTGATGAGTATGACACAGCAGCAGACTCTGGTAGCTACTTGGTTAATCAGCAATAGTCCATAGAAAGGCTACTTAAGCTTTTTCCACTTGTGACTCCTTTTACCCCAGAAATTTTTGTGCAATCCCAGACACATAAGACAGGTAGACAAAGATTTACTGAGAATAATCAAAGATTTTATTCTTTGCAACTCCCACATTTATACAACCCAGAGTTAAGAAACTAGAATTTACAATCATTCTCCAAGATCCAGTTTGTTTCATTAGGGATCAGATTGGTTGGGACAAGCACTAACCACTATATTCTTCAGGTCTGAATAGGGAGCACTAATCATTTCCCAGGATAGTGATTTACTATCTTGGCAGATTGGATTTGGGGAGCACAGTTATAAAGGATTCCATTTGGCAATCCTCACTTACTCCATGGACTAGGACATCTATATATTCCAAGCATACACTTGGGGACTGTGTGACCACTGTGTGACTAACTTCAATCAGAATATCCACTTTGTTAGGCTGCCATCTGAACAGAAAGGCCATGTTGCGTTAGATGTCCAGATATCAGAAGCTGTGACCTTAAAATGCCTGCTTATTCCTCATCCCTGGTGTAGACACTCAAATAGAAGACCACAGAGCCCTTTGGGGGATACTGTCATATTTGCCACGGGTTGTAAAGACTCTTTCTCCAGAGAATCAGTTCTGGGTGTGAAAACTTAGATCTGGGATCTAAGAAAGGGTTCTTCACTTTTACTGTGATGACTACCTGCTTCTAGCTTGTCTGTATTTGCTTTTATGGCAATGGATGTTAATCAGCGCCCTTGAAGACTGCTGGTCTATTGTGCCCCTAGGGAGACTATGCTCTATTAGCTATCACCATAACTCCTTCTGGGTCAAACTCCTTTGGCTGTGAGAGTGACCTTGCCAGTCATTATGGTAATTGTGGTCTTCTAGCTTCTGGCAGTTAAGCAACACCACCTGGCCTCTATTACTTCAGGGCTCCATTATTTCTCTGGATGTTAATGAGCCAGCTCTGTGGCTGCTCCTTCACCTCCATCCCTGGCCTGTCACTAACACTTCAGTGAGGGCCTTTTTCTCAGAGCTTTCCTGTTGTCTTGAGTGTAAGGTATCCTCATAGAACCGAATCTTCAGATGGATCTTCTGTTCGTATCTAGTATTTCCATTTCTGCATATTCAGTTCCCTGGGCCTATTTCTTCCTCTAGTCTTCCAGAACAACTCAGACATTTTTCATTCGATTAAGAGTTGGTTGTCTTTTTCCCAGTTTGTATCAGCTTCATTAGCAAGTTTGTCCCAACTGCCTGGATGTATCTCAAGTCACACTATTGCAACAGGAATCTACAGACCAAGGGATTGAAACACTTCATTTCTCACAGTTTTGTAGTCTGCTAAGTTCAATAATAAAGATGAGTACATTTGACGTCTGGTGAGAGCCTGGGTCCTGGATCCCGATGCCTGTTTTCATATGGCAGAAGTGACAAGACATTAATCTCCATGATGGCTTGAATATCTGGATCTAACTTCCTCCAAATACCATCACTTTAGAAATCAGATTTCAGCATGAATTTTGGGGGTATAGTCTAGTAAAGCAAGATTCCTACTAGGCAATTATATTCCCCAATAGCTGAGAAAGTGTCCCCACATCAATAAATTCTTGTTCATCCAATTTTATATTCTTGTTCTACTGAACAAACACTTTTAAAATCCAATCCCCAGAGTCCTCTCCTTGTTCCTGCCTGTACATGCAAGTTACCCTTACATTCTGTCAGGGGAATTGCCTTCTTTCCTTATCAAGCTCAGCATGTCCCAGCTGGGTTATGCTGGGATTGAACCCAGTTTATTGGCATGATAACCAGACAAGGAGGAGGGCAATGTAGGGGAGGACAGCTGCCTTGGGGCAAAAGGCTTCTGGAGCATATTCCAGAACAACAGACAGACAAGCTCACCACAGAACAATCTCTGTAAATCTTGAGTAGTAGGAGTAATCCCTTCAAACAGAGGAGCTGCTCATGTGCAGGATCCTAGGTATTCTTACCTTACAATTCGTAAGCCTGCTTGGCTAAATATTCAGTGCTCAGGTGTTCCTGGAGCTCTGCGATGCTAACAAATAGCACTTTATATAATGCAGTTCAACTGAGTCTACCCTCCCATTTGAGGTGTGATAAGGCCTCTAATAAAGTTATGACAGAAGTTCCCCTGCTCACACTTAACTATTAAATGCATGCTAGCAGTTGTTTCCTGTGATCCTTCTACAATATTTCAATATAGCACAGCAGTCATCAGCGAACTCTACGGTCTTTATAGGCAGTATTCTTCACATCTGGCAAGGTGAAAAGTTGCCTCCTGGCTCTATGCTCAGGGATTAATCCAGGTGGATTTGAGAGACCACATGGCATGCTGGAAACTGACCCTGGGTCAGCTGTGTGCAAGACGAGTGCCCTATCCACTGTACTACTGCGCCAGCTCCTTCTCCACATATTTTTCAAATGCCTGTATTATCATACAGTTCCTCTCTTCTGAGACACTGTCCCAGGCTGACATTAGTGAAATATTTAGCAAGTAAGCTATACACATTTATGGAAGGGGAAATGAGTGCTCAAACTATCAGTTAATATGCTATCTTAAGCAGGGTACTGAATGAACCTCCCAAATCATGATTTTACCACCCCAGAAGCCAAGGTACTAATGTTACTAGGGGAAGTAGCTGTAAGAAAATGGGAAATCAGACAAAAGAGAGTAGCCTGCCATACCACGATATAAGTCTGGCCCCAACTGAGAGAATGGTTGGATGGAACTATCCTAGATTACCTTGTAGCCTAACGATGGTAAGGTAATGGGGGGCTCCAAAGCCCCATTGACCATCAGAGACTTTTGTCTTCCAGAAATAGGGCTGCTTTAATAACTGTATATGGTAGGAGAAGTCCAGTCTTGACACAAATGCAGTGATGGATTTCAGCACAGCAGATGGGTCGTTAGATAACTGAGGTCCTTGAAGGAGATAATTGAGATCCTTGAGGGCATCTGTGAGGTGTATTCTCACATCCACCTCACCACTCTAGCAAGAGGCAAAGTTAGAATTCAAACAAGATAGCTTTGTTCCAGAGTTTATATTTTCACCCTCAGCATTAAAAAGACATCCAAAAGCTGCAGGAGTCTGAAATAAATGATCCTCTAATATGCTGGATTTTGTGTGTGTGTGTGTGTGTGTGTGTGTGTGTGTGTGATATAAAATAGTTTTACTTAAATACGGCGGGTGGTGACAGGGAAAAGAGGTGTTAGAAAAAGAAGACTGGCTTCTCCAGAGGAAAGCCTATGTTGAAAATTTCTGTGGGCAAGGTGAGCTAGACTGCTAAGTATCATCAGGTTCCTCTAAGGAGTTTGTACTTCTTTCTACAAAGTGGAGAGGAGGCACATCATGGATTAATACAAATGGATATGTATGAATTGCAACAATTTTTCATATCCATATGTAGCTTTGGCTTCCTGTGGTACAAAAGGATTTAGCAGCCATGAAAATATTTGCCATAGAGATTCCTTAACTTATATTGTAAGATGTATAACCTTGTAGACACGGCAAGATAATCAGAAAGTGCTGACAAAGCATTCACACCTACAGAATACAAAAATTTTGAAAAAATGGACTCAGATAAATCAAGTTCCTTCTCTGGTACCAGGTGACCAAACAGTCCTTTAATATTTACTATTTTATTACTAACATTAAATATTTTCTTCTGCTATTTTTCACGTACAGGTACTCTTCACTTATGCTGTGTATCAAATAAGCATTTACGGCCTTGATGAAGAACAAAATCACTTTTTTAAAAAATTAAAAAGTGGTTTTGTTCTTTCCTGCCCCACTCTTTGCTCTTGTTACTGCTGCAATGACCAAGGATCAGTCTTTAGTAATGCACATTAGTTTGGTAAGGTTACTAAGATCATACCAGGCCAAAATGCTTGTACACTTTTAGTCTTGGTGCTGTCTGCAGGGCATGGGAGACTGAACGCTGTTGAGATGCTGGGGATGTCAAACAGCAAAGAAAATGGGACTGAGGTTGGCTTGTGTGCGAAGCACTAGGGATTAAACTTGAGACCTTAAGCTAGCAAGGTAGGCACTTAGCTCCCCCCCCCTCTTTATTTAAACACCATGGTTTACAAAGTGTTCATGATGATTTGTTACAGACGTTCAATATGCCAGCACCAATCTAATCACCATTGTCACCTTTACTCCATCATTGTTCTCTATTTTTTCCAACACCCCCTCAAGGCTGCCCCCACAGCAGACATGCAATACTCAATTTTATATTACTTGTTACCACTAAATGGCTAATGGAATAATAAAAAAATATTTCCGTAGAAAATTTTGTGAAAATTGTTGCATCTCATTACGGGAACATTAAGTCCTTATTGGCGGGGGGCGGTGTTTACAAGCTGTTGTTGCAAGTTATGCCTTCTGTGTCAGATAAGAATAGGTATATGAGAAAATATTGTGGCTAGCTGATCTCTTTAGAGGTTTGAGTCTCTGGAACAAGGCTGGTAAATGTGCTAAAATAATCGGGACGTGAACATGGATGCCAGAGCTTCCAGAAGTACTGGGAGGTGGGTAGAAGTCAGCCATCTTGACTTGAGAAGGCCAAGGCAGGCATTTCTGCCACTGAGTCATCCCTAAGTGTACCTAAACCACTCTTTAAATAGTCCACGAACCAACTTATAATAAGTTCTATATAATATGATTTTTATTTTATTTTATTTTTAAAAAATTTATTTTTTAATTAGTGAGTCACAGTGAGGGTACAGTTACAGATTCACACATTTTTGTTCTTGTTATTCCCTCATACAATGTTTGAGAGCCCATCCCTCCACCAATGTCCATTCTCCACCACCAATGAACCCAGTATCCCTCCCACCCCCCAGCCCCATCCTCCACCCCATCCCACCTCGGTAGCGGGTCATTCCAATTTGATATCTCTCTTTCCTTTGGGTGTTGTGGTTTGAAATAGGGGTATTGAGTGGTCATCCTATTCAGTTTCTAGTCTGCTTTCAGCATGCATCTCCCTTCCTGAGCAGGATCTCCAATCACATATTACTTGGTGTTCCCTTCTCTATCTGGGATGACTTTCCCCCAGTGTGTGAGGCCAGCTTCCAAGCTATGGAGCCAACCTCCTGGTGTTATATACTACCACAGAATATGATTTTTATATAAAGAAGTTATATGTTTATCAACCAGTTAGCTTTGCAAGGAAACTAGTCACTAGGAATACAGTCTACAATTGTGTCATCTAATGATGAAATATTAAAATCTAGAGATGAACTAAAAAAATGAACAAAGTAAGAAAAATTAAAACAGGAAACCCTGAAATTTAGAGCCATGAAACTCGTGAGACGGGGGTAGACAGAAAAGTAGGAAAGGCAATGCACTGCATGTGACCAACCAGACTCAAATCCACACTGGTTCCCCTGAGCACTACCAGAGGCTATGAGCAAAAGCCAGAAACCGCCATGAGCACTGTCAGGTACAGCCCCATCCCGTCTCTCCCCTAAATAAAAAAAAATCGATCATATGTACCTCTAATATTTATACTTTAAGAGAACATATATGAGTCAAAATGGAGTTTTTGGATTTTAGACTGACTCACTTCCTGACTTAAGTCCTAAAATCATAAACTGTGCACTCAGCAAAAGCAATTTATGATTTTGGGACCAGGATTATGTCTCTAAATGATGGTTTAAAAAACTATATTTATAGCCTGGCACCAGAAAATTTTTGCTCACTTCTTAAACAAAATTCCAAATACACATGTTATATTCTGTGGGCTATTAAAGGCACAAACTAGCTTTTAGAGTAAGACTTTGGGATGCAATTTAGGACAATAATTTCCTATGTTTCCTACCTCTATGAAACTAAAAATAAATATTAAAAAATAAAATTAGTAGAACTTTAATAGCAAATAGATACATATTTGCTTGTAATGCAAAAAAAGGCAGGACTCTATAAAGTCAGAGTTTTATAGACACTTAATCTACAAGCAAGCTATACCATGATTTATTTCACCAAGGATAGTAGGTATCTTATTATAGAAATATACATGAAAATGATAAATGTAGGTTTTATGTCCTAAGAAAAATATATCTGGAAAAATTCAAATGGAACTGGAGAGATAGTACAGAGTTAAGGACCTGTCTTGCATGCAGCTAACCATGATTTCATACTATATACTACATATGGTGCCCCACTATAGTCAAGAGTGAACCCTGAGCAGAGTCGGGAATAATCCCTCAACACAGCCAATGTGACCCCAAAATCTAAAGCCAAACCTAAGAAATGATAAAATGCAGATCAGCATGGATGTATAACAGGAATTTCAAAGTTGTCTCTGAAGCTTCTTGTCAGAGAGGTAAAATTCTTTTTTTTAAAAGTGGCTTACAGGGGCTGGAGCGATAGAATAGCAGGTAGAGCATTTGCCTTGCATGCAGCCGACCCAGGTTTGATTCCCGGCATCCCATATGGTCCCCTGAGCACCACCAGGGGTAATTCCTGAGTGCAGAGCCAGGAGTAACCCCTGTGCATCACCAGGTGTGACCCTCCCCCCTAAAAGAGGTGGATTATAAAACTTTTTCTAGAATTGACTTTATATAAAAGGCAGTGTATGACACAAAGAATAATGTCCTTGACAATATTTAGCAAAAATGTTTACAAAGTTTAATATGGTTGCTCTGAGTAACTTGCTTAAGTAAATGTGGTATAAGTTGAGGCTGCTTTTGCAACACACCCAGCTTTTACACTACAGGGTTTTTATACATGGGTTACCTTCCTATGGAAAAAAAAACCACCTGTTTTTATTCATACAGGATCTTCCTGCATAGAAATAAAAGGTGACTTGATAAGGATTACATATCAGTTCACAACAGGACTAATATTGGAGTCTCTAGATTCAGCAAGAAAGTTCAGTCTCATGACTTTGGACTACAGCCAACAACAAAAACAGAGAAAAGAAAGTATACAACTTTGATTATTATATGATCAAAATTCTATAAACTATCCAAAGCAGCAATATATAATCAACTGTATTCAATGTGTTCAAACATACTGAAATGATTTGAAAATGTATAGAAAAAGTGATACACAGCAAGAAATAATCAAGGAGCGAGAACCATCTACTATCCTGCACTCTGTACTGGGAACCTGAAAGCTAGAACATATCTAGGGAGGTCATCTAGTCTTCATCTACACTCTTACCCCATTTTCAAAGATCTTTATTTAGATCTCTAGTCTAGCTTGCTCTTATCTTAAATCTTAGCACCTACAGTCCAGGACTAATTTCTTTTATCTTATCAATGAAGATGATGAATCATGCTGTTCATTGTACATAGTTGGAAATCATTAAGTAACTAGGTTTTTTTCCCCCACTTAAGATAACCACAATTACGCCTTTCCCAAAGTACCTTATTTACTTATCTTTAGGCCTCTTTTCACTAGTGCATGCCTTATTACTTTCAAAACATTTTACAAGTTTGATATTTTAATGTCAACATCAAAAATGCTCAGAGTTAAATTTCATGATTCTTTCAAACAGCAATTCATTATTTTGGAATCAATTATAATTGATTGCAAAGTAATAATCTCTACATTGGGGTAACTGATCTCTCATACCTTATATTCTATGAAAAGACAAAAGGCAGCAAAATAAGATGTGTGTGGTAAGAACCGTGGAAAAAAAGGTGATGTGGTAGAAAGGGGTTTTATGAACAAGTAGCACATGATTCTGAAAAGCAGTAGCACTGCAAAGACATGAAAGTAATGTTCCAAGCTATTTTGGGCACATGTAGGTTTGACTAGTTATTCTGCTATATGTTTATGTATTCCTTCTGAATTATATAACCTTGTACAGCATTTTCCTGATTCTTGTTATTCTGAAGGCTGATTCTAACTTTAAAAAAAAGTCCCTCTCCACTCTGGTTGTCTATCAGTTGCTGCAAAGACTGGGGATTGATTACGCTCACCATAGGCTGTGTTGCTTGCTGTGGGTTGCATATCCCGCATCCTGGTTGTGGCGCTCACCATGGTTTGTACTCCTTGAAGTGAGGTGCACAAGTTATGGCTGCAGTGGTCACTGAGACTGCACTTCATTTTATGTTTACTTCTCTTCAGTTTTGGGCTGCGCTTTCTGACTGTGGCATGGGCTCATCTGTTTAGTTGTGCTTATCCTGTGTAGTGTGGCCAGAAGTCTTCCTGCAGTGCCAGGGATCGGAGACAGCAGAGCTGCAGGACTGAGGAAGCACACATACCAGGACTGTGCTCAGCACATATGGGGACTCCAGCCTTGAACTTGTGACCAGTCATTTGCAAGGCAGGCATTCTAAGCTACTCTGCTCTTCCTCAGGATGCCCTGATTCTAACTTTTTAAAGCTTTTCAGTACCTCCTTGATCAGTATATCCCATAACTTTAAGAAGCATGTCTTCTATTTTTAAAAAGTCACAATAAGGGGCTGGAGCGATAGCACAGCAGGTAGGGCATTTGCCTTGCACGCGGCCGACTCAGGTTTGATTCCCAGCATCCCATATGGTCCCCCAGCACTGCCAGGAGTAATTCCTGAGTGCAGAGCCAGGAGTAACCCCTGTGCGCTGCTGGGTGTGACCCAAAAAGCAAAAAAAAAAAAGTCACAATAATATTAGCTAATTAGTTGAGGTTGTATTTCTGCCAAAACAAATTTGATGAATAACAAAGGATGAAAACAATACTACTACAAATTCCTCTGTTACTGGAGAAGCCTAAGTGAATTTTCTAAAAAATAATTTGTGCAGGAAAAACAGGTTGAAATAAATTGGCAAAATATAACCAAATCAGAATTTGAGGCTGAAGGGAGGATGGAAGATGGGGTGAGTCACTAGATGGTGATGTAGCAGTAATGAAACTGCCCACCAGAGAATTTCGAGGTTAATGGACAAATTATGAATGTGTGATGAAGGAACAAATTGGGGAAACCTTCGCACCTCACAAGCTCTTTGAGACATGCTGCCCCCACCTGGGCAACAGGCAACTTTGAAGTATGGGGTGATTTTAGTTATGACTATCAGTTAATTAAGTTACAGAATTTAAAAAAATACTTTTATTCCATGAAACGAGCATTAAGGCTTTGGTTATCCAAAGAAAAGGAATTTGGCCAGAAGTGTTTGTGATCCTACTCTGTACTTTCTAAGTCTCTAGTTCCATATCTGTAAAATGGGTATAAGAACACTATCCAGACCGTTTCGTTTCAAGTTTAGTCCTAATGAATGTGAAGCACTTAGTCCTTCATTTAACTGCAGTAAACAATCACACAAATGTGTCCATTAAGAAATTTATTTTTTGCATTATGCGTCAATACAAGGAAAAAAATTCACAAAATAAAACTAAGGGAAGAAACCAACTCCATACAAATAAACTAAATAGTTATTGCTGAGAAATATGCACAAAATATTGAACAGGTACAAAAGTTTTCAAAGATCAGTCATGTTTAATTAGAATAAAATCTTATTCATATTTTACTCATTCACAATTTGACAAGTCTGTGAAATTAATTTCGTACATTTAAAAGAAAAAGACAAGTAAACAGATGATAAAGACTAGACTTTTCTAAACTTAGAATTTTGTAAGGCTTTGTTTTCCTAAATAATTCTATTAGAGCTAATGGGGTTGGCAGTACATTACAGAGACCCTCTTTATCTACATATAGTTAACTTAGTTAAAATTGTATGAATAATATTTTCTTTTTTTTCCTTTGGTTTTGGGGCAACCAGAGGTGCTTAGAGGCTACTTCTAGCTTCAAGCCTGAAAGGCAGTTGAAAGAGTAAAATCCAATTAAGGCTCTTTTCAAACAAATAAGACCTTTAAAAATTCCATTATCTGGGGACAGAGATTAGCACAGGGGTTAAGGCCCTTGCAAATGCACCAGTATGCTGCTGCATATGGTCGCCTAAACACTGCGGAAATGATTCCTGAGATAGAACAAGATGTAAACCCTAAGCACCACTAGGTATGGCCCAAACCCAACCCCTCTCCCCTCAAATTTGCTATCCACTAAATTCTTTACTCTGTTGCTGATTAAGATACATTAGTTAACAATAAAAGGAAAAGGCTAGGGGCTGGAGCGATAGCACAGTGGGTAGGGCATTTGCCTTCCACGCGGCTGACCCGGGTTCAATTCCCAGCATCCCATATGGTCCCCTGAGCACCGCCAGAGGTAATTCCTGAGTGCAGAGCCAGGAGTGACCCCTGTGCATTGCTGGGTGTGACCCAAAAAGCAAAATAAATAAATAAATAAATAAATAAATAAATAAATAAAAGGCTAAATTCAATCTGAGGACAATTTTAAAGCAAAAAAGAAGGCCAGTGATCACCTAGTATGCTTTTCATACATCTGTATTTCACAGTAGTAGCACTGTAGCACTGTTGTCCCATTGTTCATTGATTTGCTCGAGCGGGCACCAGTAACATCTCCATTGTGAGACTTCTTGTTACTGTTTTTAGCATATTTGCCAGCGGGATACTCTCAGTAGCTTGCTGGGCTCTCCGAGAGGGATGGAGGAATCAAATCCAGGTCAGCCACGCGCAAGGCAAAAGCCTTACTCGCTGTGCTATCGCTCCAGTCCTTTCCACACAGAGACAAGAAAACTGATTTAGAGAACAGAGAAGAGCAGAAACAAGAAGTATGAATTTCAACTCACAAACTCAAAACTTTACACTCACAATGGCAGTGCACCGTACCTAACCCCACTGTCACTTCCTGAAGGCAATGCAGGTTTCAGCAGGGCAGGCTCCACTTGCCCCCTGCTCAGGAACTGAAACTAGGCATGTTCTGCAGTGCACTGCTTCCTTTGTGTCATTCCTTCAACCTAAAACTTCAACCCGTCTAACGGGGTGCAGCAGAGCCAATTACTGGGGAGGTAGTAACTGTGAAAACCATCTTCCCACTTTTAAAACACACAGAAGCCTCAGGATTAAAGATGTTAGATCTCATGCATGAAGATGGTTTTTGGTATTTTTTTTTTTTTTGCTCTTTGGGTCACACCTGGCGATGCACAGGGTCACTTCTGGCTCTGCACTCAGGAACTACTCCTGGGAGTGCTTAGGGGACCATATGGAATGCTGGGAATCGAACCTGGGTTGGCTGTGTGCAAGGCAAACACTCCCTACCCACTGTGCTATTGCTCCAGCCCAAGATATATCTCTTTATGCATGAGATCTGGGTTCCACCGTGCAGCACACCCCCACTACCCAAAAATAAACAAACTGACCCTTCTTTGGAGGTACTATTTGGGCAAGGTGACAAAAAAAAAAAAAAAACCCAAAAACAAAACAAAAACAAAAACAACGGTTATCTCCATTGCACACCATCCAGCGACTTAAGTCGTTTTTTTCTGGCTACTACAGGTACACGCGAGGTCCAAGCAGCACAAGCGTCTAATCCATCATCCAAGTTTTCAAACAAGAATGAGTAAGAAAACAACTGCTGCTAATACAACATACAAACATTAACATATGCCCAACGAACAGTATTTGAGATCATTAGATTATCTGCCAAAAGCCTGTTCCCTGGTAAATAATAGTTACTGTTGTTATACCTAAACGGGCTATGCATGTCACGGCTTGCTCAAGAGAACATGCTATAGTCTTTCAAGAATTAAAAACCTGCTTTTCCCTGGCACCCGGCAGCCAAGAGGTCTTGCAACACGCGCAAAGGAGTAAAACAGCGCGGTACGGCGAGAACCACCACAACACCGGGTCGCCCACCCAACCCGCGCGCATCTCCCCGTTTCCGTTGATGAGAAAACAGAACTTGGCAGTTCTTTATGCGTGTGCAGTGAGGGAACAGGAGCCTGCGTGGCATCTCTCCGCCCAGACCATCGAAGCGTTGCTCAGGGTTACTCGGGGCCGGGCCCTCCAACTCTCGGGGAAAGGCAGAGTTCTTCGATGAAAGCCCAAAGCACCCCTCCCCCACCCACCCTCCCACCGTCGCCTCGGCCCGGCTGCAAGTCCCTCCCCGTGGGAACGAGGGTCGGTGGCGGGTCCGAGGTCGCCAGAACCGGGAGACCCGAACTCCTGTCCAGGTAGACGGTGACGGGGGTGTGGGGGGGCCGGGCCAGGGTGCGCACCGGCGTGAACTGGCTGCAATTCGCCGAGCCGTCGAGTGACCCTCACAGCTACTCTTGCTGCCCGCCGCTGGGGCGGTTCGCGCCCCCAGACCCTAACAGAGGGTCCCCGGCAGAGTCTGGGGGCTGTCTGGCCGCGGCGTCTGGGGCGCCCGAGGCCTCACCTGCCGCCCCCGCGCCCACGGCCCCGCCGCGACGGCCCCCGGCCCCGCGCCGCCCGGGCGCCGCCGGAAACTGACCCTCCGTCTTCCTCGCGCCGGCCGCGCGCCGGGCCGCACGGTGGGCGGGGCGGGCCAGCCGCCGCTTCCGCCTTCCTGCTTCCGGCCGGTGGTGAGTCGGGGTCCGGCCGCGGCGGCGGGGGACGGGCTCGGGCCGCGCGGGGCCGGCGGCGCCAGGTGCGGGGACACGGCCACGGACGTGCGAGGGCGAGGGGCGCGGCGGGGCGCGCGGGGGGCGGGAGAGCGCGGAGACCGGGCCCCGCCGGCGCCCTGAGGGGAGCGGGAGACTCTGCCCGGCGCCCGGGCTGACGAGCCCGCCGGCCGGTGCTCGCCGCCTCCCCCCCGGCTCGCCGCACGCGCGCGCGGGCGACAGAGCCCGGACCCCTCGGTTCCGTTGGGAGACGCCGGGAACACCGGGGGGGGGGGGGTGCAGCTGCGACTGTTTCCTCCCCAGGTGACGGGCGGTGGGCGGGCCTGCACGCTGCTTAGACGAGTTATTCTGAGGCTTCTGGAGAGAGGGGACGATTTAAAAAGGGACCCCGGAGGATGTGGGAGGAGAGTACGGGGGCTGGGGGTCGCCCTGAAGCACACAAGCAGAGAAACCACTTTTTATTCATTTTCTTGATGCTGAAGCTCTCTAAGGATACGCGCCAACACCGTTGAGCTAGTAAGTGTGTCAGGGAAAGTGAAGGCCCCATGTTCATTGAAGTAAACAACTTAATAAAATACAGGATTTAAAAAAACAACCCCCCCGCCGGTCCCTCCCCAGGTGTTTTTAGTCATACTGTTTGTCCAACCGAGGAAGAAGTAGATCACGTTGTCCTGTCCCACATAACACATTATCTTAGAGATCATTTACAAGCCGTCTGTCTAGAATGTGCTAAGTTGCCGTTTGCTGTTGTATTACAAAACGGTGAGAGTTGTCAGTTGGAACTGGTCTCTTCTCTGCTTTCCACCTCACCCACCAGGATCTGGGCGCCTCTCAGAAGTGATTGGTAGAGCTCCAGAAGAGGACAGCGGATCCACAGGCGACCGAGGTTGTGACAGGCTCCCTCGAGTCATCCAGGACGGTTAGAGATCACCGAGCTTAATTAAGGTAGATCCCCGGCTGTGACCCGCTTCCTCTCCCAGTGTTCTCATTCTGCACTTTGAATAGAAGTTGACTTAAACAGGAAGGGTTGAAGAGCCTCTGGGACAAAATAGAAAATGTCGTGTCGAGGCACACCCCATGCTCAATATGCCAGGTGGCCCTCCCTCCCCAACTCCAAATGGAACAAAATGCATGGCACCTGTTCGGGCTATTTTTTTCATGGGTTCGAATTTATTTTCATTTATTAGTGCCTTCAAGGAGAGCTCCTCAAGGCTGAAACGGGCATAAAGTATTGAATGTCATGTTTTGAATATAGCTCTTTGCTATATTTGTGCATAAATCAAAGCACCCTTACCTTCCCCTCCCCCATCACCTCTAAGCTTTTCATGTGTTTATGTGGCTTATTCTTTCACTCACTCAATTTGACGACTAGGGCTTTTTAATTAGTATCTAAAATTATGAATGGATACTATTGTTTCTTGGAATGAGTACATAAAATTCAAGATTTTTTATAAGTGCTGCTAAATAAAGTTTTTTCAAGGATAGGAAGCATGTGAAAATGCACGGACCTCATGCATAGTCCTTATGACAGGTTACCCATATCTTTTTACTTTTTAAGTTTCACTTTTACTTTGGAAGTCCCATCTTGCCCTTGGAGAAGGTTTTGGGGTGGGGAGGGTACTTTCCCACAATCTGGTTGTCCTGAGGGTGTGGTGCTGTTAGGGCCCTGTGGTGCTGGGAATTACCTGGGCCTCCATGGCTGCCTGCTATGCTTGGGGGACCATATATTGGAACTGGTCATATGTAACATGTGTGTGACTTAACCCCTATACTTTCTCTCCAGCACTAATAATTTTTGATTCTTGTGCTTGAATTATTTTTTTAACTGGGCATACTACTAGTTCTTGTAAAATGTACTAATTATTTTTTTTTGGACTATTTATTTTTTTAAGAAAACCAACTTGCGAGTGATAATGGAAATTTTAGTTAATTGATTGTATGTTGTAACTTTTTCAAAATTTGATTAACGACCATCATTTGCCTCATCTCTCTCCCCTCTCTCTTTCTTAAGACTGCTACAAAGATGTTTGATATCAAGGCTTGGGCTGAGTATGTCGTGGAATGGGCTGCAAAGGATCCTTATGGCTTTCTTACAACAGTTATTTTGGCCCTTACTCCATTGTTTTTAGCAAGTGCAGTATTGTCTTGGAAATTGGCCAAAATGATTGAGGCTAAGGAAAAGGAGCAGAAAAAGAAACAAAAACGGCAAGAAAATATTGCAAAAGCTAAAAGACTGAAAAAAGACTGAAGGAATAAACTGATTCTACAGCCAGAGGAAAATCACTTGGAAAATTATGCAGCTTTGGAAGGACCTACTGATGCTTCTTCCCTGGATTTTATGACACTATTATATAGTAAGTGAAGTCTGAGCATATGGAAGATCATCGTGTTCTGACCTCCTGTCTGTAGCAATTTCTAGGCTTCCTGTAGAAGTCATTGTAAATATGCATTTATTATGCCTACAGTTTCTTCATAATTGCCTAGTCATCCGCCATCTTGTAGCTTCTGTACTGACATGAAGACATCTAGCTGATAAAAATGACTTTAGATTATGAACAATATTCAAAGAACGGCTTTAAATGGGTTCCTGTTCTGGACAAAGGAAACTCGTGAAAAATCAGAGCAGGTCTGAGGTGAAAGTATGCTATATCTAAAAATAGACAGGTTATTATATCTTTATCATGTTTATTTCTTCGAATAGAATAATCTCTGGCTTTCACAAAGTAAATATTAATCATTGAGTACTTCTATTTTTTTTTGCATTTTTCTTTGAGATACTAGTAATTATCAGACATGAAAAAGTATTTTAAATCTAATTTTATAAAGAATTTTCTTATTATCTTGACCATATAGAATACCACCTACTGGATATAATAATTTTTGTACTTAACAGCACTGCCATTTTCTTAGAGATGACTTTGTTGGGTAGAGTAATATTATGAACTAAAGCTTTCAGGAAAGGGTTTGGGATGTACCTCAGTGGTAGAGCTCTTGATTTGCATGTGTGAGGTCCTAGGTTAAATCCCCTAACGTCAGAAAAATTTTTAAAAACAGAGCTTTCAGGAAAGATGCCAACCAAACCTTGTATTACCTTGGAGCCAGTTTATTCCGACCTGTGCTAGTAATAATTTAAAATGTCTTAAAAGATTATTGGGTAATTTGCTGATTGCATAGTACCTCTTGTTTTTTATGTCATTTATTGATATATCTCATGTAGTTGTGATGCCCTTGATTCTTTTTTATCAAATAGGTTCATGGAGTGTATATTTTTAAAATTTACATTTATTTTAAAGAATGCTTAAAGAATAACAGTTAAATCATTAATTCATAAGTGGCAAAGTTGAGAATATTTTACTGTGCAAACCAATACTTGGTGAAAAGCTAAATTATGTCAAAGAATAAAGAGCTAAAGGATATATCCTTCAGTTAAGCAATATAACTTTTTGCTATTAAACATGTTTTTTATATATGCATGGTCTAATTTTTCATGTCAATATTTAATGGTTTATTAATGTCTTCAGTTCTTATAATGAATTTTAAATCACAAAAGTTAAACAGTTTTAATTTTAAAATGAAACTATAAATAAATTTGATACTTTTTTTTAAAATATAAGGAGTTTGAGTTTTTTTTTTGGTGAGAATAAATATCCATAACTTAAGTTACATTCTATGAGTTAAGACTTTCAGAGGATTATGAGTTTGATTTTTAAGCTAATCTTACAGAAGTTGAGTGCATGTTTCTCAAATGTAAGAACCTGAGAAGCTCCGAAAATGTCTATAGACTGATTTGAACAACTTTTACTATTATTTTAGGATTCAGTTCCTACTTGCCTGTTCCAGAAAGATTGTTTATTTATGTTATTCAGGTGATCTAAGATACTTGGTTTTGTTTGTTTTGGGGCCACACCCAACAATGATCAGGGCTTTCTCCTGGTTCTGTACTAGGGAATTACTTGTGGCAGCACTCAGGGTACCATATTGGATGCTGGGGATTGAACCTCAAAGGCAAGTGCCCTACCCATTGTACTATCTCTCCAGCCCTACTATGTGATTTCTATAAGATTGAAATTAGCACTGTCACTGCACTGTCAGCACTGTCATCCCATTGTTCATTGATTTGCTTGAGCGGGCACCAATAACGCCTCCATTGTGAGACTTGTTACTGTTTTTGGCATATCAAATACGCCATGGGTAGCTTGCCAGGCTCTGCTGTGCGGGCGGAATACTCTCAGTAGCTTGCTGGGCTCTCCGAGAGGGATGGAGGAATCGAACCCGGGTCGGCCGCATGCAAGGCAGACGCCCTACCCGCTGTGCTAACGCTCCAGAGTATTGAAATTAAAACCTAAAAATATGTTTATCACTATAACCAAATCTTATGACTTGCCAGAAATCACAATGACAAGGGGGAAAGCATATTTAAAGAAACTACTGGCCTACAGGTCTGCAGAGCAAGTTAAAGTAGGTTAAGATACATCTAAAATGTGCTTGAGTTAATGCAAATATGTGGTTCATTAAAGGAATATAAGTATATATCGCTTATGGTCACATTTTAGATGTAAAAATTATGAAGCAACAGGGAATCTTCTTAATTCTCAGTTATTACTAAAGTAGTTTTCACTGTGATAATTGAAAGGTTTTCTTTAAGAACTTTTTCTGCAATTTCTATTAAAGTCTTAACACAAGCCTATATTGTATTCAATATAAGCCATATCCAGCTTTTCTCAATATTTATGGGCCCTTTTTATACATAAGTGATCAAAAATTAGAATACTTGTTTTTCTAAAGTGGGAGAGGGACTATAAATTAGAAATGATAGTGAGGTTTGGGGTTCTTCAGAAAAATCAGTATTTCTCCATGGTAACAAATAGTACTGTTTATATATATATATATATATATATATATATATATATATATATATATATCCTGTGTACTATTATCAAGGATACTTGAAAGTTGCTGTTGGTTTGGGGAGACAGCTTGAAGAGCTCAAGCACATGTTTTGCTGGTGGGGGCTTTAGATTCCATCCAACACCACATGGTCCTTTGAGCACTGTTGGGTGTGACCCCAAAACCGCCTCTCCCCAACAAAAGTCTATTATGTTTTTGAATTTCTGAGGACTAATACATCCATTACTTTCAGAGACTTTTTTTTGGTGGAAGGGAAAGACTTACTGTAATGATTTACTGAAGAAAACTTGTGGTGACCAGAGACGTCTAAGTGCTCAGTGTTAGAGCCTTAGTTTTGCATTTTTGAAGCTCTGAGTTCAGTCCCCAGCACCCAAAAAGTATTGGTTAATATTTTCATCCATGATGTCCTTTTGCTTAAACTTCAGCCTGATTATTGCATTGGATATGCAAGGTGATTTTTTTTTTTATTGTTTCTTGAAATTACAGTATATACTTTGGAAATAAGTTTGGGAAGCTATGAGCTGGAAACTGGTATTGAGATAAATGAACAACTTTTCACCAGTTCCTCTTTTTTCTTTTCTTTTTTTAAATATGGAGAAGAGTGGCAAAGCAATAGTGTTGACCTTGTCTGGCTTTAAGTTAGAGGTTTGAGTCTTACCTAGGGATGATGCTTTTATGTTTGCAGCTGCTTAGAGGGTCACCCCAATTTACTATCTAGAATACATGAGGACAAATTATTTCTCATGCATATAAAAAGGGACCCCATGTTCATATACCAAAAGTCTGGGAAACAAGGTACAACTTTGGATTTATCCTTGAATGATTTCATGGGAAACAAGTTACAACTTTGGATTTATCCTTGAATGATTTCATGGGAGTTTTTTTAATCTCTCCACAACAGTTTGAGAAAGTCTAAAGTTCAGATTACATTTTCAATAGTATGATGAATAAGATATGACTTTAAAAATACAGGAGCTGGACAGTACAGCAGGAAAGGCACTTGTTTTGCATGCAGCATACCTGGGTTCAATCCCCAGCAACACATATGGTTCCCCCATGCCTGCCAGGAATGATCCCTAAGAACAGAGCTAGAAGTAAGGCCTGAGCACTGCTGCTATGGCAAAAGAAAAACAAACCCCAAACAATATAATGGTATTAGTTTGAGGTGAAATTAAATAACAGCCAAATTATCTGTTAGTAAAAGTAAGAATGGGAAAGTTTTAACATACAGGATGTTGTTTCCAGTATTTTTGTTTGTTGATTTTGGGGGGAAATCTCCCAATAATAGCTGGCTATCTGGGGAATGCACTGGTGCTGGCCGCCTTCCTGCACCTCATAGTAGGAGGATTATATGGTATTGGGGATCAAACCTGGGGTCATACAGAAGTAAGGCATGTGTTCCTGAGCTCTGAACTTGCCTAAGGCCACCTGGCAATTCTGTCAACTCTGCTGTCTGTGAAGCCCCCCTGTGCTGTAAGTGACTCCTGTTGTGCCATAGCCTGGTGTGTGGAAACACTGAAACTTTGTGATGCTTGTTTAGCTCTGCACCAGAAAAGACGCACAAGTGCCATAATCAGGGCAAGCATCCCTGCAAGCACGCACGTGAGCACTATAATTAAAGGAGTCCGAACCCTGCTGAGCACCAGGGCAGGTGTGATGTGGGTTCTCTGGTGAGCACAACAACCACATCAGAAGAAGGGGAAGTAGGAAAAAGGTAATTGCCTAAAATATAAATATGGTGGGCAATTTAATATTTTAATACTTTAATTCTACTTTGCTCTCGGAGAGCCCGGCAAGCTACAGAGAGTATCCCTCCCGCACAAAAGAGCCTGGCAAGCTCCCCGTGGTGTATTCGATATGCCAAATACAGTAACAGGTCTCATTCCGCTGATCTTGAAAGAGCCTCCAATTGTTGGGAAAGACGAGTTAGGAGAGACTGCTAAAATCTCGAGGCCTAGGATGAATGGAGATGTTACTGGCACCCGCTCGAGTAAATCGATGAACAACGGGATGACAGTGATACAGTGAATTTTACTTGCACATGTCTAGCCTGAAAGCTTAATATAAGATTGTTTAGAAGGGCAATCAATTAGGCCAACTTTTTTATGTAAGACTTTTAACTCTGGAGGGGCCAGAGAGATGGTATAGTTGGTAAGGCACTTGAACCAGGGTTTTCTGGAATGCCAGATGGTCTCCAAGCATGGCTAGAAATGATCCCTGAGTGCAGAGTCAGGAGTAAGCCCTGAGCACTTCTGGGTGTGCCTCTACAAAAAAAAAAAAAAAAAAGACATTTAACTCTAGGACCAGGAATGTAAGCTGGCATTCAAGAAACTGCCTTGCATTTGTGAAGCCCTAGGTTAGATTCCTACATAAAGGGAAAAGACGTAACACCTAGCAGTGCAGAAAGTCATCTCAAAAAAGTCTTACTGAGATGTAATGTGGTGGAACACTGAACAGAGGAACAAGGTCAGTAGTTTCATTCATCTATATATTTTTTGGCCTCCACATATTTTAACTAAGGTTATGTTTTTGATTAGTGCTTTAAAATCTTACTGTCTCTCCAGAAATAGAAATATTCTCATTTTTCTTTTATATTTGATTGTTTAGGAGTTCACTACCCATATAATTTCTATTGAGGTGGTTCTGAAGTGAATATAAGGATGTTCACTTAAATGTAATGAGCATTTACAGTTACGTGTTACTTCTGCAGAGAACAATCCAAGGAGGGAAAAACTGAACACATTCTTTTTTTGCTTTTTGGGTCATACTCGGCGATGCACAGGGGTTACTCCTGGCTCTGCATTCAGGTATTACTCCTGGTGGTGCTCGGGGGACTTTATGGGATGCTGGGAATCGAAACCGGATTGACCGAATGCAAGGCAAATGCCCTACCCGCTGTGCTATCCCTCCAGCCCCCTAAACACATTCTTAAGTCAGAATGATGATTAAATCAAAGAAAGATCTAAGTCTAAATGTAGTTAGACTTCTATGTGAATAGCCTCATTTTTCCTACATACTAAGAACAAAAGCTTAATGGAGAACACTGTACAGTCAGAAAATACAATATAACCTTTATTTGTTGAAAGTCACATATGTATAAATGAAGAGATTTGCCCCCGTACATTCACTGATTGCGGCTTTTGCCATCTTGTGGCATCCAGGCTCCGGGCTGAAAGGTTTTCCCAGTGCTGGAGGGAGCCACTGAGGGCTCTTCCTTGCCGTAGTATGGAGCAGAGGCATGTCCTTTAATCTCAGTTTCCACTGGTGGGCCCAAAAGATTCCCGTCGCTCTCCTTACCGAGGAGTTTTTCTTTTGCATAAAATTCTTTGCTTTTTATTTCAATTTCTTCTCTGTATTTTTTATTCCTTAGTATTTCCTGCATGATATATAAATGGAAGAAATGATTAAATTTTTAGTTCAAGAATACCCAAAATGCATAAAATAAGACAGCCCATAAAGAATGTGTTATACATGGTCCTTATATTTAAATAATATATCATATGTGTAGGACATATTGTAGTTGAAAAGCTATATTCTAGTTATTGGAATTAAACAGCTATCTGTTCTGAGACTTAATTATCCAATAAGTGAAACCAACTACTTAATATGAAATAGTGCACAAGAGAATAACAGTCATTCTGTCAAGAGTTTCTAAGTTTAATAGCTATTATCTGCTTTGGAACTAATAACAATTATACTTTCGCTGAGGATGAAGCAGAGGCGAGACGGCCTCAGGACAATCCTGTCCATCTTCTTTCTTCGTGGAGACTGAAATATCTAAGATCAGCCATCCAGTGGGGCTGGATCAATAGCACAGCGGGTAGGGCGTTTGCCTTGCACACGGCCAACCCGAGTTCGATTCCCAGCATCCCATATGGTCCCCTGAGCACTGCCAGGAGTAATTCCTGAGTGCAGAGCTAGGAGTAACCCCTGAGAATCACCAGGTGTGACCAAAAAAAAAAAAAAAAAAAAAAAAGAAAGATCAGCCTGGATATCCTGCTTTCTCCCTAATGGTGTTGAAGGGAAGATAAAAAAGGAATCGGGGTTCCACATGCCTTAGGAACCAGTTCCAGAGGGACATTTGACCATAGGATGTGCTCTCTCATATCTGTGCAAGCAAGTTGTACAATGCACTCTGCACCTTAGGTTTGCTGTGCTGCTAAGGTCTATACCCTGGACTACAAAGAATCCATTAGCTCGATTTCATTGAATCCAAGACTTTCAAATTAAAGAAGCATCACTGCTCAGTGTATCACCAAAAAAAAAAAAAAGTCAATTAAACTCATATAATCTGATTCCAGAGAAGTTAGAATTTTAAACACGTGCATTTTTAGATGAAAAATCATAATTATGTCTTTGTTACCTTTCTCATCTATCTTAATGATTATAATTGGGTGACTTTAAAAAATGGAAGTAGCATTCCATTTTTAGTATCACAAATTTCAGGTATGCATCATTGGAAATGTAATGTGTATATATATATATATATATATATATTTTCACCTCAGAAAGTATAATTCTCTCATTTTATTTTTTTTTTGGCCACACCCAACAGAGTTCAGGGGCTAATGTGGCTCTGCTGAGGACACCATAAGCTACCATGGATTGAATTGAGGATGGATGTATGCACAGCATGAGCTCTGGCTGGTTCTCTCTCCAGCATACAATTCTGTTCTCAGGGAAAAAAATTTTAATGTTCTTTTGCTTATCTTATTACTTTTTCAACAAATTTATAATATAAAAATGGATGTCAATGTAATTACTATATAACAGTATTGAAAAAAGTTCATTAAGTGATTTAAAAATTTTCAGTATTAAAAAATGACACTTAAAAGCAATATCTAAGAATTCAAATGCATAATGTAGCTTTTCTACTTCAAAAGTGTATTTCAAGTAATAATAGTTCTTTAATCTGTGAAAATGTACTTAAAATCATATTTAATAATTGTACTTGAAGGGAGAAATGGGTTTATTTTGATTATAATGTTATAAACTTTTCATTTTAGACACAAAGAAGGGCCCATCAAGTGAATGTTAAATAACCAAAGTAACTGAGTTTAGTTGGTATAAGTGAGGATGAGGGTAAGACAAACTTTGTCTTTTATTACCCTGTATAATTCAGGTGAGGTGTCCATGTATCACAAAGGAATCTCTCAGAATGATACTGGAAATAATGGAAACTATAGATAGAAATCCTTTCTTCATGTTCCACATTTCTCAAGAACCTCCATGAAGTGCTGGGTCTTCAGGGAAGTTCTCTTAAGCAGAATAAAGGGTTGTGTAGATTTTAGACTAGTACCATCACAAGCCTGCAAAAGCTACTAGGAATTGGTATGCAGCTTTGGATAAGAGAATCAATCACATACTCTAAGCTGCCTAGACTGACTGCTTCAGTCCAACACTGCAACGTTACAGCTGGTATAAGCCCACAATGTCTGCATAAAAGAAAATGAAGGGCAGAGAGCTATTTTTTTCTACCTGGACATTGTTTCTCTTTAACAAGAGAAAATTGCCAAGCCAGATTCTTCTTTACATCAACTATGTATGCAAATGAAAAGCCAACTTGAATGTTAATTATTTTAACATATTAAGAGGGATTCAAGATTTTCAGAGTTGAAAAACATGGAAACTATCAAAAGAACTGCCTTACACACACACACACACACACACACATACACACACACACACACACACACACACACACACACACACAGAGCCTAATTGTTACCAGACCCCCTGTTAACAGCTTCTAGGAAAATTAAACAGAACATAAATCATTTATGAAAGGAAATCTTGTTTTGTAAATATTTAGGATAGATAAAATGAAAGTAGGTGTTCATATGGTCCCCTGAGCACGGCCAGGGGTGATTCCTGAGTGCAGAGCCAGGAGTAACCCCTGTGCATCGCCGGGTGTGACCCAAAAAGCAAAAAAAAAAAAAAATGAAAGTAGGTGGGGAAATTATAGGAATTTGTAGATTTGCATTAGTTTTGGAAAGTATTTTATAGTAGAAACATTTAACATTAAAAAGACGGGTTGTATATTATTTTATCAGTAGGAGTGTGCCACGATTTAACACCTATATTATTGCTGTTTTCAATATTTTGTTTAAAATAACTTTAAAGCACTGTGTGGGTCCTGAGAGATAGTACAGTGGGTGGGACATTTGCCTTCACATGGCCGACCCCGATTTGATCCCCAGCACCACATATGGTCCCCAGAGGAAATCATTCAGGAGTGATTTCTGAGCACAGATCCAGGAGTAAGTCTTTAGCACTACTAAATGTGCCCCCCAAACCAACAAAACACCGATGGCCATCCCCATAGTTTTTTGACTCAACATAGTTTCCATTCCAAATCTACCTCTACTAGTTCTGACACAAAGGAGCTTTTTTTTTTTTTTAAAGTATGTTTCTTATAAATATCTAGACCTCAAATACTAAATTCAGAAGGCTGTCAGGTCTTCTGAATATTCCTTAATAGTGGTGAGTATACAGGCTTTGAAGCAAGAGTACCTGCACACAACCCCCAGTTTCGCCATTTACTAGCTATGTGACCCTGTCAATGCTGTCTGATCTCCCGAGTCTCTGCTTTCTCATGCTTCAAGGTGACACGATACAATCTTCTTCTGTAGCTGTTGTAAAAACTGGGAAAGAACTGTTGGTAGCCAAAGTACAACAGAAGATTAACAGGTGGACTATAAACTGATTGTTCATTACAGTAAAAACCCAAATATACCATGGGAGCTAGAGACATAATACAAGTGGGTAGGGTGCTTGCCTTCCATGAAGCTGACCTGGGTTTGATCCCCACCACCCTACATGGTCCCACAAACCCCACCAGCGGTGGGTGTGCCCTGAGCACCACTGGGTGTGGCCCCAGGCCCAAACAAAACAACACACCAAATTTAGGGCCCACACCTCTTTCTCATCTCGGTAGAACTAAAGTCTCAATTATACTTTTGTTTCAGTACTGAAAATTTTAACTAATTTGGGGCCAGAGAGATAGAGTAGTGGGCAAGGCAACTGTCTTGCATGCAGCTGACCAGGTTCGATTCCTGGCATACCACAGACTCCCCTGAGCAGCCCCAAGGCGTGATTCCAGAGTGCAGAGCTAGCTGAGCATTGTCAGGTGTGGCCCAAACACCAAAACAATTTTTCTTAAAAACTAATTTGTGACATACAGTTAGGAAATATTTGTTGGACAATGTTTTGTAAATAGCAAAATCCCAGTGTTAATTACTTTCCTTGTAGAAAGTGAACTGACAAAATGATTAAGTTTGCTGTTGTGGAAAAAAAAAAAAGTGGTATTTCAGTGTGTAACAGCTTCCAACCAAAGCAGCAACTTTTCCCTCTGGATTGAGAACAGGGGTGTTTGACATAATGTACAGCACTGAGAACAAGCAGAGTAACTGATGCCAGACTAATACTCCTGCCCTAATTAATTATAAAACAGGACAAAAAGTTTCAGTTACTAAACAAAATACAGAGCAGTGCATTAATTCCCTGAGACAGGAGAGAAACGAAGCCCCCAACTTTCTGTCTGAAGGCATTTCTGGCTGCTGTGTGGGGTGGGGTGGGGGGTATCTTACTGAGCAAAGGAGAGACAGGCTAGGAGGTGGAGGAAGATAGAATTTGTGTATCAGAATACATGGAGAAAGTTGTGGACGTGCACAGGGATCACAGATGAGTGTGAACTGTAAGTGAGTAGGGTGAGACTTTGCAAGGCCAGGAAGAACAACTTTTGGCTATAAAAAAGAATTACTGTGGGGCTGTAAACTAAACAACTCTAGGACCTTGCCTGAATCAAAACTTCAGAGTAAGAACGAACTAGCAGGAGTGAAGAACTAACTCTAGATCTGCATTGTCCACGATGGGAGCCACATACTGCTATTCACATTTGAGTTAATACCCTAAAATTCATTTTCTCAAAGCACTGCACTGTAGCACTGTCATCCTGTTGTTCATCGATTTGCTCGAGCAGGCACCATAATGTCTTCATTGCGAGACTTGTTACTGTTCTTGGCATATTGAATACGCCACGGTAGTTTGCCAGACTCTGCCGTGCAGGCGGGATACTCTTGGTAGCTTGCCGGGCTCTCTAAGAGGGATGGAGGAATCAAACCCAGGTTTTATATAAATTATATATGATATATATACAAACATCTGTCTGTGGGGCAGGCTTGAGCAGTGGTGGGAAAATTCAAATTAATGGTAGTGGGAAGGTGTAATGGTACTGGGATTGGTGTTGAAATATTGAAAGTAATGAATTATTGTGAACAACTTTATGAAAATAAAATTTAAAAAAATTAGCACACAAAGCTCAACCTGTAACAACATGTTAGTAATCTCTTATACAAAGGCTTAATGGCTCCAGAGTGAGATACAACAATCTTCACACACTTTCTTCTACAGAAAACTTTTTTGATCATTTTTAGCAAATTACTCATAACAAGCAATACAAAGTAAATTAGTTAGGAGCAGCTGAATAAATCACCATGAGTGCTGAGGAGAGGGCATCTAGGACAGAGAGTGGACTACTATAACAATGAGAGCTGGAAATAATCACTCTGAACAAGAACTGAGTGCTGAAGGAGATAAAGGGATATACAAGATAACCTTTCAGCACCTGTACTGCAAACCATTTTCTCAGAAAAAAAAAATTGCACAAGACACCAAACGTGACTAATGGCTATCATACTGTAAAGTGCAGGTATAGAACATTTCCACAATTGCAGAAATTCCTATTATCCTACTCCTGTAGGATAATACAGCTCTAGATACACCTAACAAAACTTAAGTAGCATGTCTCCAAAAGCTTGGATTGACTATCATGCAAGTTAATGAAGTTAATGTAGTCTTTTGGGTCCATACCGAGCAGTGCTCAGGGATCCATATGTGGTGTTCGGAATTGAACTGGGCAGAAGATAATTTCATAAAGTTTATCATAGCTACCACAAATAAAAGACTTAAAGAAAAAAAGAACATAGAGAAAAAAAAACATTTTTTTTAATTGAATCACTCTGAGCTACACTTACAAAGCTTTTATGTTTGAGTTCCAGCCATACAATGATCAAACACCCATCCTTCCACCAGTGTACATTTTCCACCACCAATGTCCCCAGTATTCCTCCCCCTGCCTCTATGGCAGACAATTTCCCTCTTACTCTCTCTTTACTTATGGGCATTATGGTTTGCAATAAAGATACTGAGAGGCCATCATGTTTGGTCCTTTATCTACTTTCAGCACACATCTCCCATCCCGAGTGATCCCTCCAACCATCACTAATTTAGTAATCCCTTCTCTATCCCAGCTCATAAGGCAGGCTTCCAACCATGGGGCAATCCCCTGGCCCTGTCTCTACTGTTCTTGGATGTTAATCTCATATTATGATATTTTATATTCTACAAGGGCTGGAGCGATAGCACAGCGGTTGGGCGTTCGCCTTTCACATGGCTGACCCAAGTTCGATTCCTCTGCCCCTCTCGGAGAGCCCGGCAAGCTACCGAGAGTATCGAGCCTGAGCGGCAGAGCCTGGCAAGCTAACCGTGCATATTGGATATGCCAAAAACAGTTACAATAAGTCTCTCAATGAGACGTTACTGGTGCCCGCTCGAACAAATCAATGAGCAACAGAATGACAGTGACAGTGATATTCTACAAATGAGTGCAGTCATTCTATGTCTGTCCCTCTCTTTCTGTCTCATATCATTTAGCATGATACTCTCCGTATCATCCATTTATAAGCAAATTTCATGACTTCATTTTTTCTTGGCAGCTGCATAATATTCCATTGTGTAAAATGGAAGTTAAAGAAACGAAAGATTCTTTAACCAGTAGTTTGTTTTGGGGCACTTGGGTTGTTTCCAGATTCTGGCTATTGTGAACAGTGCTGCAATGAACACATGTAGGGTAACATTGGTTTGTGCTTTCTCCTCTGCCACAAGGAGCTTAGGTTTATTGAGTAATACCCATCACAATGCTCCCGAAGCACTCCACTGTTTCTTTTGAGGTGCAGAAGCTTCTTAGTTTAATGTAGTCCCATTTGTTTATATTTGTTTCCACTTGCTTAGTCAGTGGTGTTTCAGTTTTTTTTTTCTTTTTGGGTCACACTTGGTGATGCACAGGGGTCACTCATGGCTCTGCTCTCACAAAGACAATGTTCAGGAATTACCCCTGGCGGTGCTCAGGGGACCATATGGGATGCTGGGAATCGAACCTGGGTTGGCTGCATGCAAGGCAAATGCCCTATCTGCCGTGCTATCGCTCCAGCCCCGGTGTTTCATTCTTAAAGATGGCTTTTGGCTTCAATGTCATGGAGGGTTCTGCGTACATTTCCTCCTTATGGATTCAGGTCTGACACTGAGGTCTTTAATCAGTTTTGATCTAATATTTATGCCTGGCATCAGACAGAGTCAGAGTTCATTTTTTGCAGGTAGCTGTCCAGTTTTCCCAGCACCACTTGTTGAGCAGGCTTTCCTTGTTCCACTTCACGTTTCTTGTTCCTTTATCAAAGATTAAGTGATCATATAATTAAAACCAATACCATGCTGTTTTCTACAAGTTGTTCACTTGAGTCATCCTGAATAGGATTGGCAGAACACTAGATGAAGGACAAACATGCAAGCAAGCCAA
Source organism: Sorex araneus (assembly GCF_027595985.1). Lineage (NCBI taxonomy): Eukaryota > Metazoa > Chordata > Mammalia > Eulipotyphla > Soricidae > Sorex > Sorex araneus. Next base: position 141,577,483 of record NC_073302.1, on the reverse strand, counting down.
GTTCCGAAAAGGATTCAGCACTATCGATTATATCCACACAGTGATCAAGCTCATTGAGGTTTCACAAAAGTTCAAGATACCGCTCTGCCTAATGTTCATCGATTTAAAGAAGGCCTTTGATTCTGTTGAGACTGAATCAGTCATCGAAGCCCTAGCCAAACAGAGCGTTCAAATTCAGCACATCAGGATTCTCCACGAGCGGTATTACAGATTCACCACCAGAATCTCACCAGAGAGGGGGTGATACCATTTCACTGAAACTCTTCAGTGTCACCCTCAAGAATGTCATGTGACAACTGGAATGGGAAAGAATGGGAGTGAAGATAGACGATTGGCAACTACACCAGTTCCCCTTCGCTGATTTGACATCGTTATTTGACATCGTTCAAATAACACCAAACATTAGCCAAGCGGCACGAATGCTGACCGACTTCAACCATGAGTGTGGAAAGGTCGGACTGTAGCTGAATCTCACAAAGACAATGTTCATGAGAAACGAATTAGTTCCTGATGTTCCATTTGCTCTCAACAGAACGAACATCTCCGAATGCAGCAGCTATTTGTACCTGGGTCAAGAACTCAGAATGATGAATGACTTGGCGCCAGAACTGTGCAGGAGGAAGAGAGTGGCTTGGATGCCTTCAAGAGCGTTGAAGAAGTTGTTAAGAGGACGAAGAACCTCCAGCTCTGGGCATATCTTTTTGACTCCACCATTTTTCCTGCACTAACATATGCCTCAGAAACCTGGGCCCTATGAAAACAGGATGAGAATGCTATTCGGATCTCCCAAAGAGGAATCTAAAGAGCTATGCTTAGAGTATCATGTTTCACTTAAGTGAGAGAAGGAATCCTCAGTTCCGACCTCCACCAACGATCGAAGATCAGGGATGCCGCCTCATTTGCCAAGGCATCGAAAATCAGATGGGCCAGACACATAATGAAATTTGGAGACGACTGCTGGACTAAAGCTGTTACCGAATGGATTCCATGGAATGTCAAAAGAATGCCTGGCTGCCCACCTATGAGATGATCAGACTTCTTCATCAAGACCCTGAACAAACGGTTTGATGTTCTTCATATTCCTGGAGAGAGCAGACGCCATTGGGCTATACTAGCATGCAACAGGGATGAATGGAGGAGCTACTGGCGTCTGCTCGAGCAAATTGATGAGCAATGGGATGACAAGTGATACAAGTGACAACATGCTGTTTTAATTACTACTGCTTTGTAGTACAGTTTGAAGTTGGGGAAGGTGATAACACCCATCTTCATTTTCCCAAGGATAGCTATTTGTGGGGGTTTATTGTTCCATATTAATTTCAGGAGTGTTTTGTCTATTTCTTTGAAAAATGTCATGGGTATCCTGATAGGGACCCCAGTAAATTTGTATAGTGCTTTGGGCAGATTTGCCATTTTGATAATGTTAATCCTCCCTATCCATAAGCAGGGCATGTGTCTCCATTTCCTAGTGTCCTCTCTTATTTCTTGAAGTAGTGTTTTGTAATTTTCTCTGTATAGGTCCTTCACCTTTTTAGTTAGGCTGATTTGAGGTACTTGATTTTCTGAGGCACTATTGTGAATGGGATTGTTTTTCTAATATCTTTTTCTTTTCTTTCATTATTTATATACTGGAAAGCCATGGACTTTTGGTTGTTGATTTTGTAGGCTGCCACTGTACTATACTAACCTATTGTTTCTAGGAATTTTTATATGGAGACTTTAGGATTTTCTAAGTACAGTATTATATCATCCGCAAAGAGTGATTGCTTGATCTCTTCCTTTTCTATTTGTATGCCCTTGATATTTTTTCCTTGCCTAACTGCTATGGCAAGAACTTCCAGTACTCTATTGAATAGGAGTGGCAAGAGTGGGAAACCTCGTCTTGTCCCTGATCTTAGATGGAAGGCTTTTAGTTTCTCCCCATTGAGAATGATGCATGCTATGGGCTTGTGGTAGATGGCTTTGACTATGTTAAGCAAAGTTCCTTCAAAGCCCATTTTGCTGAGAGTTTTCATCATATACAGGTGCTGGATCTTGTCAAATGTTTTCTCTATGTCTATTGATATGATCATATGGAAGAAACACATTATTAAGAATCAAATAGAACTTCCAGAGGTGAAAAAGATAAGAAATAGAAAATGTAATAGATATACTTAACTGCAGGTTAAATTCTGCTGAAAAAAAAAATCAGTAACTCTGTAAACAAGGCAACGTAACTAACAAAACTGAAGCAGAAAAAAATCTTAAAAACTGATCCAGAGACTCAGGAATCATGGAACACTATCAAACAGTCAACATAGATGGAATATCAACATAGATGGTATTGGACCAAAACATAGATGGGACTTCTCAAAGAATGAGAAGAGAGGAGGAGGAAGAGAAATAAGTAAAAAAAGTTTTATATTTTTTTTGTTTATTTATTGCCATTTTGGAGACTGAACTCGGTAGGAGATTGAACTCAGGGTCTCACACATGCAATTACTCTAACCACAATGCCACATCCTCTAGCCCTTAAAAAGATATTTTAGGGCCTGAGAGCTTAGTGGGCTGAAATAAATGCTTTGCATGCAGGAGGCCTGGACTTGTCCCTAGTACTGAATGCTTTGCTGACACCACTTGTAGTAGTTCTTGAACATGGGACCGGAGTAGCTCCTGAGCACTACCATGTATAGCCTCCAAACTAACTATATATGTGTGTGTGTATTTAAATTAGTGTGCTTTAATTTGTGTCATGTGTATATAAATTAAAATGATACTGGTTCTCAAGATATAATTTATGTTCTTATTCCCCTCATCTTATTTATTTTCTTATAATCTCAATGTAGTCAACTAGAAATTCTATATTCTCTCTATGTATACACAGAGAGAGACAAGCTATATACACACATCACTTGTATCACTTGTCATCCTGGTGCTCATCGATTTGCTTGACTGGGCACCAGTAATGTCTCCATTCGTCCCTGTTGTGTGTTGGTGTAACCCACTATACTAGCACCAGGCTGTCTTCACCAGGGCCCCTTGGAGGGGGGCAGGCTGAGCTTCCCTCCCTGCCCCAAGCAGAGCCCCGGCAGCTGAAAACCTCCAGAACCCAACCGCAGCCATGCTCAAGGTCACTCTCCACACACTCGGATGAACTCACCCATGAAAGAACCCACAAACCATCAACATCCAAGAATCAGAGACCCAGAGACTATAAAATAAAGCTCTAGAAGAGAGGCCGTCCTAAAAACTGACCCGGGTTTGATTCCTCTGTCCCTCTCGGAGAGCCCAGCAAGCTACCTGTGGTATACTCGATATGCCAAAAACAGTAACAATAATGGGCCTCATCACTGTATCACTGTATCACTGTTGTCCTGTTGCTAATCAATTTGCTCAAGTAATATCTCCATTCATCCCTGTTGCATTCAGGGGAATGAGTCCTGTTATTATTACTGTTTTTGGCATATCAAATATGCCACGGGTAGCTTGCCAGCCTCTGCCATGTAAGATTCTGCGTTGCTCTCTTCCGGGAGCTTTGTTTTATAGTCTCTGGATCTTGGCCGTTGATGACATTACATGGCGCCAGGGACACTTTGTGGGTGTGACTGCCAAGCTACTGGAAAACTGGGGATCTGGGTGGAGGAGGCGCAGTCCCAATCCGAGCAGGCCCGGAGATCTCAGCCCCAGGTCCCACATACCTGGGTTCCTCTGTTGGTTCCTTCATAAGTGAGGCTTGTCCAAGCATGTGGAGAGTGGCCTTGGGCATGGCTGTGGCTGGGTTCTGGAGGTTTTCGGCTGCCTGGGCACTAAGTTGGGGTGCAGAGGGAAACTCAACCCACCCCACTCCGAGGGGGCCCTGGTGAAGATAGCCTGGCGCGGGGGCCTCATACACATATCTGTATATATACATGATACACTAATGTGACATGTTAAATATAAAATTCCATGACAGACTTCAAAATTATTTAATAAATGAAATGGAATAGGGCTAATGGCCAGTTTGACAGTCCATTAAATTCCTGCCCTAATTTAACTATACATAACAATAAACTAATTTTATTTTAATATAATGTTTGAAATTAGAAAGTAAGGATATACTGTATGTCAATCAAAGGAAAATAAATCATTTTGAAGAAATAGAGATTTAGGAAAAAGATTACAAGGAGTGAGAATGTGGCAAGACGTAAGTTCCAGCTCCCCAAACCAAACATTTGGTTACTGTAAGATAACCTTATCCAGAAAGGAGCCTCCCAAAATACGCCACACACCCCCTCCCACTCCACAATCAACATAATTATAGTGGGAATTTGGTGTACAACTGTTTCAAAATGTTCTAAGCTGAATATTCTTTTTTTTCTCAGTGTCAATTTTGTAACATGCCAAGAAACAATTCAGGCCTAGCAAGTGTGATAGCAATGCTGCAGCTTGAAAATATTGCCAAACTGTTTAATTAAACTACATTTTCTAGTTCTACAAGTTGGACTGCCAGGATGAAATAATAAGTTATTAGATCACCCTTTTTCAATCTATGAGAGAGAGAGCAGAGGAAAGAGAGGGGAGGGAGGGGGAGAGGTGCACAGGTCATCTGAAGGTACTCTGTGTTCTGGCCTAAGGCAGTGCCTGCCAGGTTAGTAATCAAAAATGCATTTAATCTGGCCTGGGTGGGAGTGGAAACAAAAGGGTAAATAAATGACACAGCTTAGGTTAGTGTGATAGCACTGGGTTGCTAAGAAATCTATTAGAATAAAACAACCATCGAGCAGATTCTGCTTCAGCAGAAACTGCTCCTGCTATGTGCTCTTGCCAATCACTAGACTGCCTGTGCCAGATCAGTGTCACATTTAATTTATTCACATTCAAATCTATTGCAAACATCCTTTGATCAATTACAATAACGAAAATGTACCCTGAGTTTTGTTGTTTTGACATTATTCTTGAACTTTCCTCCTCACTTGGAAATAAAAAAAACCCAACACAACCTTTCTGACTGCAAAAGTTGATGTCAGCTTGAGAATATAGCTCGGTGCTAGAGAATCTGCTTTGAACGTGCAAGGATCTGGGTTGGATCCCCTGTGCCAAAAACAAAAGATTGATCTTAATGGTCCTTGTTAATTGAGAGAAGAACTGTAAGGTCTGTTTAGATTCTTTGCTGGCTAAGGATTTCTGGCATTGAGTGTTTTTTTCCTTTTCTTTAAACTCAAGCCAAATTAATCATTTAATCTCAAAATGCCACAAAAAGAACTAGTCCATAGGCCAGAGCGATAATACAGAGGGTAGGGCATTTGCTCTGCATGAAGCCGACCCAGGTTAGATCCCCGGCATCCCATATGGTTCCCAGAGCACTACCAGGAGTGATTTCCGAGTACAGAACCAGGAGTAATCCCTGGCATTGCTGGGTGTGTCCCCAAAAACCAAAAAAGAAAAAAAAAACCCAAGCAAAACTAATTAAAGAGCTCAAAGCCATTAGTTTTATTGCATGTGGCAATTTCTTTAATTAATGAAGTTCTAGGAGCTGGAAAGAGAGCACAGGGGGTAATGAGCTTGCCTTGCATGCAGTCAACCCAGGTTTGATCCCCACCACTACGGTTACCTAGGAGTGATCACTGAGCACTTAGGCTTAAGGACTAAGCCTTGAACAAGTCAAGTGTGGCCTAAAAGACAAAACAAAACAAACAAACAAAAGAGCTTGTATATATAAAGAAAAAAGTATTTAATGAAAAAGAAATCTAAGGCATGCTCTTCAAGTCCATGTTCTCCCTTGAATATCTCATCTGCGTGTCTCAGTAATTTTTTGCTTGCCTATTTGCACTTTGGAGAAGTCTCTATTCTCTTTCAAACATGTACATCTTTCCCTTCACTTTTTAAAAAATAAGTTTCAGTAAAAACTAGCTTGTCTCTCTCTCTCTCTCTCTCTCTCTCTCTCTCTTTCTCCCTCTCTCTCTTTCACACACACACAAAATAAAAAGAAAGAAAAGAAAAAGGAAGCTAACAGTTAAACATAAAAAAAATCATTGTGGGGGCCAGAGAGACAGTACAATGGGTAGGGTGCTTTGGCTTCCACGTGGCTGAACCATATTTGATCTCTGGCACCTCATATGCTGTCTGAGCCAGGATTAATCCCTGAGCACAGAGTTAGGAGTCAACCCTGGGCACTGCTGGTGTGACTCACAAATAAAATAGCAGCAGTCACTTCACTTTGGTCCTGTTTAACTCACCTGCCCTGGTGGGAAGGAAATAAGGCCTGGAAGAAAAGGCAATGTCAGGCTCCTGTGGCTTCCCAGACAGTGGCCCCAAGATCAGGAAAGAATGGCTAAGAGACAGCTCTGGAGGAAATAGGCTCCATCTATGATTGATCACTAACATTTACTCAATGCTATGTTCCAGCTGCTATAGAGTTCTTCGATCCTAGGTTGAGAAGGGAAGAGTGGGGTGGGCAAAAAGAAGATGAGAAAGAATTAAGATGCTGCTGCAGTCTGCCTGGACAATGCAAATGTTCTGGCTGGAGACTGCCCTTCTACAACCCAGACGCAAGCAAACTGCCCTGTAATGTAAGAACGGGACTGATCTCCTTCTAAGATCTTTTCATTCACCCATGTTTTTTTTACCCTTTCATTAGATACAAACACACTGATTATATTTTAAGATCCTAGGGATACAGAGAACGAAACATGTCTCCTTTCTTGGGTATCAGAAGTTCATGGGACAGGTGAGCAAGGAGGCTTGCTGTCACACAGATTTAGCCAGAAGTCAAGGCAGGAAAGAGGCCAGTGATGTGGCAAATTCATAGGTGTGGTTCTTTCCTACTTTCTCATTCACTTTGTCACTGGTCCATTCGTTTATTACGAACCCCCATGTGCTAAGGATACGGAGTGAAACTATACCATTGTTATCCTCTCCTTGGAACTCACAATCTAAGGAAGTCATACGTAAAAAATTAAATTCAACACGAAAGCTTCTATCGTACTATTATCAAAGAGTGCTATGCAACTGTAGAAGGAAACACCAGTGATCCTATTCTTATCCACAGGGTGGGGAAGGGTGAGGTGTTAGAAATGACTTCCTAGAAGCAACGCCAAGTCTTAACAGCAGGAATCAGGGATCACTCCTGGTGGTGCTCAAGGGACCATAATAGATATCAGGGATTGAACCCAGCTTGGCCACATGCAAAGCAAAGAGCTGACTGGTTATACTCTCTCCCCCCCCACCTAATCCCTCACTGGTTTTAGGGTGCAGTGTTAGTACATTTAGATTTTATACTGAAAATCATGGTGCAGTAGTTTGGATTTTGAAGTAAGAACAGAATTTCTGTATTAAAAAAGTAGGATGAAGTCAAATTTGAACTGTAGAAAAGCACCAAAAAGCTTTTAGTATAGTAAATCCTACATATTATACAGGGCATAACATAACTATTATTTGGAGCATAAGTTTTTTTAAATTTTATTTTGGTTTTTCAGCCATACCCAGGGGTGTTCAGTGGCGACCTCTGCTAGTGTTTAGGGGACCATATACGGTGCCAGGGATTAAACTGAGATCAGCTGCATACAAGGCAAGCGCTTTACCTCTTGTGCTATCTCTCTGGTCCCTGAAGCTTAAATTTAATTGGGTGTGCTGTGTTTTTATTTATGAACTCTAACAATCATGGTATGAGATGTAGATGTCTATAACACTTGAAAAAATCTGACTCTGGCAAGTGTGGAAGTAAACTGGAAGAGGCAAGACTGGAAAAAAATCTATTTAAGATGGTAACGCAGAAATGCAAGTGAAAAGTCATCAGTGTAGGATCCATGACAATGGTATTGAGATAGAGAGGAAAAGCGGATTAAGATAGTCAAAAGGAGCAATGTGTTGGCTACCAAGAATGGGGAGGTGAAAGAGACTGAGGAAACCCCCCAAGCTTCTGCTGAGAGATGACAGTAAGTGCCATGAACTTATATAAAGAAATGCAGGGGAAATTTTCTGTCTCAGACATTCTAAATCTGAGATTCTGGAAACTATTCAAATACTATGTTTTAAACTGCTAGTTTTTTTGTGTGTGTGTGTGTACAAAGCTTTTAACATTAACTGACTTGATTATAAAATCAATCAAATCTTGCTTCAAAATCCCTCTTCCTTTTTTTTTTTTCTTTTTGGGTCACACCCAGCGATGCTCAGAGATTACTCTGCACTCAGGAATTACTCCTGGCAGTGCTCGGGGGACCATATGGGATGCTGGGAATCGAACCTGGTCGGCTGGTGCAAGGCAAATGCCCTACCTGCTGTACTATTGCTCCAGCCTCTGTACCTAAATAATTTTGAGTAGACTTCTAGAAGTTGCATTTTCTAGAAAGGCAGGAAATGCATACGTATTTTGCTCACTATAAAGGAGTGACTAGGGGGTTTGGTGTGTGGCTTAAGCAGCACAGCACTTGCATGTGTGAAACCCTAGGTTCAATCCTTTGCGTCACAATAATGTAATAAAGGAGTCAGTGGGGTTTTTCTTGGTGGGGGAGGGGTGTCTCCCACACAGTGCCTAGGAAATCCAGGGGCTATTCCTGATGATATTTAGTCTAGCACTTCGTGGAGTGGGTTTCAAAGCCCAGGCATTGTTGCTCCTTCAGCAATCTCCCAAGCCCTGCGAGTGGCCCTGTCTTCTTTCTTCCTTGCCCGATTCAGAGGCCTGAACAATGCCTTCAACATAATAGGCATAGAATATACATATTTGCTGAACGAATGGGCAAGGTTCTGTCTGTACACTCCTAAATAAGCAGATACTTTTTAATCTTGCAATACAAAAGAAAAGTTTAGATTTGTGTTATAAATTCAAAGCAAAACTTAAATTACTATCAAAAATAAATTGTGAGGTTGAAGTGACAAATATATTCTTTTTGTTTGTTTTTGGGTCCACACTTGCTCAGGGCTTATTCCTCACTCTGTGCTCAAGAATCACTCCTGGGTGGGCTGGGAAAGGGGGGAACCATATGGGATGCCAGGGATTGAATCCAAGTCAGTGGCATGCAAAGCAAATGTGCTACCTACTGTACTCTCTCTCTCTCTCTCTCTCTCTCTCTCTCTCTCTCTGGCCCCCTGAGAAACATATTATAATTCTAAGCAACTTAACATTCTTTCTTCAAAATGTAAAGAAAGTCTTAACCAAGAATGTGGGAAAAGATAGACACAATTTATTTAACTCCTGGGAACACAAGCCAGTTTTTAAAAATAATTATGGTAATGATGAGTTTGCTCTTTTGAAAAAATAAAAATATATATATATAGTAAAATCTCCTTTTTTCTTTGTGGACTTTTCACCTGTCAACCAGTTAAGTATTTGGCTTAAAATATACAACCACTGAAATACAAAGTTCCTAACTTAGGAAGACATTAAAGGAGAATAATTTAATAATAAGCAAATTATTTTGCACCCCAAACATCATTTTCAGAGAAACTGTTACTGTGGTGGTTATAGTTCCATCCTAGTATACATAAAACAATTTACCCACAGTGTGGCACTTTTGCAAGACAAAAAAAAAAAACTGCTCACAGTGTGACAAAAATCATAATCCATCATCCATAGCATCTTTGACTGAAACATGAAAACAGACTGTTGGCATCTCAGGGGGCGGCTGCTGCTGTCTTTTCTTTTTTTTTCTTCTCCCTCTCAAAATGACAAGAGTACTCTGGGAAGGCAGATGGGTAGGTAAAGTGCCCTTACTTAGTGCAAACAGAGAACGCAGGACTTTACTCCCGTCGCTCCAAATACAGTCCAAGTGCTTCCCTTTCTCTTCTGGGACTGGGGATGGGAGAGGCAGGAACAGGAAGCCTTGGAAAAAGTGGCAGGGATAGGGAGGTGACTCCACTGCCAAGGGGAAACTCTGGAGTCACATAAACATGTGTGGGCACAGCAGCTGTACCTAGAGCACCCATTTTGGGCAACAGGAGGAGCGGCAAGAGACAGGCATGGGCTGCCTCCAGCAATTACATTGGGAGGGGAGTGGAGTTCCCCCAGGAGCAGCTGCTGATGAAACCAACCGTAATGACACGGTGGGAAAGACGAAAGTTAAAACTTAAAGGAGAAAAGTCACATCTCTTCCCAGGAAAAAAAAAAAAGCTGAGAATATTAATTAGGATTATGCAGAAGGCACCTGGGGACAGGCACTAAAATGAATTCAATGGGGAATCAGTAAAAGATCAGGTGTCGACACACACACACAAGGTCAGGTGTCAATTGTCCTTCAGGTTTGGGGCCAGGAGCAAGAAAGTTCAGGGGTGTTCTTGCAGTGATGAAGACAAGAAGATGAAGCTATAAAACTTGTCATGCAGTGGGGGCTAGCAGGGGTGCAGCAATGTGGTCACTGGAGAATGAGAAAGGGACAATAATGTGGGCAGAGAAGGAATAAAGGGCTTCTTCCAAGGCATTTACCAAAGGACCTAGGTTGCTTTTTTCCTCTCTCATCCATACACTCATTTGCTATTACAGTGCACCTACTCTGAGCCACATTGTGCTAGACCCTAGAATCATGACAAGAAACAAAACATAGTTCCTGCTCTTGTGAGGCTTAACCTGGGAGAAAGATAAGGACAAACTAACAAACAGCACAGAGGTGACTGTCTGCTCACACTGCGTCCTTCCCGTTTCATCAATCTGCAAGGTTGGGTTTAAAGCTGAAATAGTGTGTAGGGTTTTCCAAAAACTTCTTAGATCTTACAGATTCCCCCCCCCCCCAAATAAAAGGAAATCACTTATCTTTTTATCTCTACAAAAGAAATATTATTTTGAAATGGAACATGTTTAAACAGCCCAAAATTCTCCACAAGAAGAAAGTGTAAGTCTAAATATTTAATATCAAGGGTTGAAATGTCTTAAGTTTTTAGGTTTTTTCAAATAACACATACATTTACAATAGTACACACATACTAAAATTTCTTTTCACTTTATATTTTCCAGACATGTTTGGGTCAATATATAGACGAGTATTATCTTTAGTGACTGCATAGTAGCTAGAATTGAAATGCATTGTACAGAGTTAAAAATGTATTCACTCAATCCCCTACAGACAAGTGTTTAGGATGCTTCATATTTTACAATGCTACAAAGAACATTCTTGTATAAAATTTTTTACACATTTGCCAAACCATTTCTTAGTGTATCTTCTCAGAACTGAAACGACCACATAAAAAGTTTCACATATATCTGAAAAAGTACTCTCTAAAGAATCAACATCAACTCACATCTGTACCTATGGTATGGCAAACAGGAATACCTGTTTTCCTACGACTTGTGCACGCGCGCACGTGCACACACCTGTATCTGTCCTGTATTTTAAAGCTTTCACCCCCAGTCTTTGGTTTGTCCTTTACTCTTAGGATTTTCTTTTTAAATATAAAAAAGTAGAAAATTTCTTTTCTCATTTTGGGCTACACCCAGCAATGCTCTCATGTCATTCCAGAGGTATTCAGGGGACTATGTGGTTCCAGGGATTGAACCTGGGGCTGTAACATGTGATCCAGCCCATTTAGCCATGCCTTGAGCCGCAAAGCAGAGATTTCTTAAGCTGTCAAATTGGCCAACCTTTCTTGTATCTCTAATTCAGTGCCAGTCATTTCTGCATTGCAGGTTCCTTTTCTTTTTTCTTTTTAAGCTTTTTGGTTACACCCAGCAATGCTCAGGGGTTACTCCTGGCTCTGCACTCAGGAATTACTCCTGGCAATGCTTGGGGGACCATATGGGATTCTGGGAATTGAACTCGGGTCAGCCACGTGCAAGGCAAATGCCCTACCCGATGTGCTATCGCTCCAGCCCCTGCAGGTTCTTTTTCATCCTTCTGTTCTCAGCCAATATTGCCTCCACAGAGGAGTTTTCCTGAAGGTCCCACCTAAAGAAGCTGCTCCTATTATGCTTTCTCAGAATCTTTGCTTTTGCCTTCAGTGCTCTTCCAGTTCACAGTGGTCCCTGTCTGTTACCTGTGTAGCATTCCCAGAGCTTAAGTACCACAGTAACAAGTGTTCCTGCAGTAGTTCCAGCCACACCTCCAACATCCAGCTTAGAAGAGACACCCTAAATTATTTGGTGAACAAATATTTATTTCTTCCTTTCTGGAGTCTACTGCTCATTTTTCCTTAAACAATGTTTCTTCTAACTGACTGACTAAGTAGTGAGCTGAAATAACCATCATGGAAAAGTAAATTAGAAGGACAGAATGTAAATCTCAGTCTAAAAGAGATGCATCAGGTCAAACATATCAGGATTAAGCAGTCAGTGAACCTTGGTCTGGACTAAGTGAATAATGAGAAATGGCCACTGAGTCAGGTAACTTCTAGATGTTTCTTGAGGATAGTCCTCGGGTTAAAGAACTTAAACATTCCTTTCAATACCCAAAGCTGCATTCAACTTTTACATCTCAAGATTTTTGATTGTTAAAAATTGACATTTGTTCATTTTGAAAATCTGACATTTGAAAATGCTTTAAAACTGGATAAATAAAGGTAATTGATGATGCCGGAAACACTCCAAAAGTTAGGAACTTTCCACAGACAACCTTCTCTGAGACAGCAATTAGTTAAGTGTTCAAGGAAAGTGGTGTTTGTTTCAGGTACTTAGGCACAGGTTCAACAAAAGTGAGAGTGATTCCTTGAATACTTGAATATCAATTCACAGGGGCACCAACTGAATGCCTGGATAGCATGGAGATTAAAGAGCTCACCTCAAAGATCCTTCTTCATTTCCTTTTTCATTTTGGGAATGAAACTTAGATGGAATTTTAGGGATAACTCAGAAGAATGCCTTTTTAGACGCAGACTTGTTTTATTTTATGCACCATGATTTACGACACTGTTAATGATAGGGTTTCCTGCTACAACTTTCCAAACCCACACCCAGCACCCATGTCCGCCTCAGGGTCCCACCTCCCCTCCCAGGTAAACTCTATTGTGAGACCAGATCTCAGATTCTTGTGACAGGAATTAGAAAAGCTATTATCTGGACAATTTTCCTAAGAATACCAAGAACTTTAAAATTCGAAAGTCTAATTTACATATGGAAGTTGAACAAAAGCTAAGTTCTGTTTTCAGTGTGGGCTAGTAGTATTTACATTCTACTATTGTTATTTACTTGTAAAGATTTGTAAATTGAGAGACATTTCCTCCTGGAATCCCTGCAATGTATTAACCTTCACAGAGAAAATCACAATACACTTATTTCATGCAAATATTTTCCCAATACTAAATGAGTTTTGTTAACAAGTATCACTCTAGTGTGATAATATACCATGGCTTTTTATAATTACTGCATTTAAATTACTATGCAATGTAATTTCTTGGCACAAATACCCATCTAGTAATGAAAATTTGGAAATAGTTCAAAAGAAGACATTATTATTGAGGTTATTTTCAACAAACACATGAATTAGATGTTTTTATGATAAACTGTCATGTAATTTAGTGACCACAAATAATGCAATTAGTCTAATTTTGTGGGGGAGACAATTAATGAACTTTTATGCCTATCAGTCCTTGCTGAAATATATCTTTCCCCCGCCTTAATAAGACTGTCAGAACAGATAATTATAGAACTAGTTTCTAGCTATCAGAGCTAGAAATAGTTTTTTTAAAGACAAGATCAGTCACAAAAACTTAATTTTACTCTAACATTTCAAATGTGTAATTAGACATCTAACTTTATTACTGGTATCCAGGAATTCAAGTATAAATAAAAAACAGGTTCATAAGCCAAATGTTTTTATACTCTGACTACAAATAAAAACACATGATTTTTAAATATGAGATTATATTAAGAAAATATCTATATTTGTGCAATTATTTTAAGGACAGAAGTACTTCAAAACTTCCCTCTGTATAGATCTTTCCTTTAGTACTACTATATCATAATTCTCTCAGGGTAATCATATTTCTAAGCTAGTGATATGATAAGATACAGAAAACCTAGGATACACTTAGTGGTGCTTTTATAAGTAGGTTGTTTATAATTATTATCATTAGACCTTAATGTAATCTAAGATTACTGAGGTACTACTATAGGTTTTTACTTTGATGACCATACAACATCTTATATTGGATGTTTTAATGCAGTATCTTATACTTATTAATGTGATTTAAGTTGTAACAATTTAACTGTATATATATAAGCTCTATAGAAAAGCTGGGCACTTTGTAATATCACATTTTACAATTTTATACCATATATTCATTTAGAATATTATTATACTTTTAAAAATTTAAGTACATATTTTAGGGCCGGTGTTAAGGTGCTTACCTTGCATGAACTGACCCAGGTTCAACCCTTGGGCATCCCATATGGCCCTCTGATCCCTACCAGGAGTGATTACTGAGCACAGATCCAGGAGTGATCCCGGAACACAGCTGTGCTTGGTCCCCAAACCAAAATTTAAATATATACTTTTTCTCCTTTAATTCATTCTCTTTTGTCCCTGTTATTGTTGTGATTTTCTCTTTTGGGGGGACTTGGAGGGTGATACTTGGCTGTGCTCAGAGCTTTACTCCAGGCTCTGCTCTCAAGGATCATTCCCGGTTGTGCCCAGCGGACCATGTACGGTGCTGGGAGTTGACGTAGGGCTGGTGACATGCAAAGCTCATGCCCAATCTTGCTCTCTCTAGGGTTTGTCAGCTAATCCTAGAGATTACTAGAGTTTGTTGTGATGACTTTGGGGGTGGTCACACACCTGGTGTGAAACGTGTCCAAAGCTGCTTGTAAGGGGCTGGACTCAAGCTGTGGTGCTTGCACATGTGCTAGCTAGAAGCTGCATTTCTTTAGACGTAGTGCTTGCTTATATTCTGGTTGTGAGACTTCCAGGGGTTGCTGCTCTGCTCATACATGTACTCACTGGTGAAACACTGTCGGCTGTAGTGTTTGCATGTCTTTAATTTCAGTGTACACAGACTTGGCTAAGCAATGGAGACTGCATGCAGTGCTGTGATACTGCAGGAAGGGACAGCAGAGCCACTAGGATTCCACTTGGAATATGTGGAGGCCCTGGTGACGGAGACTCTGGCCCCATGCTCGAGAGCCACTGGATCAATCCTCAAGACTCAAAAGTATTAAGGATTAACTATAGAGACCTGAGGACTAATTCCAGTATGTAAGCTAAAAGACAAAAGTATTAATAATTAACTATAGTTCTTTTAACTTCCATGCTAGTGTTCTTATTTCCATTCACCATTATACTAGTCTGAATTCAACCCTATATTTAATCAGTGATTTTTATATTTCATACTATCAGTGAATGTCCTTTTTATCTCAGCTTTAAGAACTCTGATTAACATTTCACTGTGTGTAGCACTGTAGCACTGTTGTCCCATCATTCATCGATTTGCTCGAGCGGCACCAGTAACGTCTCCATTGTGAGAATTGTTGTTACTGTTTTTGGCATATCGAATACACCACGGGTATCTTGCCAGGCTCTGCCATGCGGACGGGATACTCTCAGTAGCTTGCCGGGCTCTCAGAGAGGGATGGAGGAATAGAACCCGGGTCAGCTGCGTGCAAGGCAAACGCCCTACTTGCTGTGCTATCGCTGTGAGGAAAATCAGGAATGATAACCTAATTGGCTTTTTTTTTTTTTTTTTGGCTTTTTGGGTCACACCCAGCAATGCACAGGGGTTACTCCTGGCTTTCAACTCAGGAATTACCCCTGGCAATGCTCAGGGGACCATACGGGATGCTGGGAATCGAACCCAGGTGGGCTGCGTGCAAGGCAAATGCCCTACACACTGTGCTATTGCTCCAGCCCCACCGAATTGGCTTTTTAATGTACCTCTCAATTTTTAAAAAATGCTTGCTTCTTTTGGGGCACATCTGGTGGAGGTTAAGGCTTACTCCTGACTTTGTGATCATGAATCATTCCTGGGAGTGCTCAGGAGGCTATACGTGGTGGTGTGGGGAAAGATGAATGGGCATGCAAAGTGTCCTACTTTGTATACTATTTGGCCCCTCTTTTCTGCATTTTAAAGAACAAGTACTCTGGCTATAGTCTTCCTGGTCAGCATTTTATCATTCAGCATTTTGATTATATTGTGCCAAACCTTTCCGGCTTACAAGTTTATGCTGAAAAATCTACTGGTAGTCTCCCTTGTACATTACAAGTTGCATTTCACTTGCAATTTTTAAGATTATGTCCTCGTCTTTGGTCTCCTTGGATTCACTTTCTGTGAAACCTTCTGAGCTTCCTGGATTTGAGTCTGTTTCCTTCCCCAGATTAGGCCATTATTTCTTTGAATAAACATTTTGTTCCTTTTTCTCTTCTTCTTCTGGGACTTCATTGTGTATACATGTTGGCTGGATGGTGATTCATTAAACCCTTATGTTATTTTCACTCTTTCTCTTTATGCTCTCTGATTACAAAGACTGCATTACTCTGTCTTTGAGTCCACTGATACTTTCCTTTGTTTGACCTGGTCTGTTATTAAACAAGGTTTTTTTGGTTTTGTTTTGTCATTTTCTGTTCAGCTATTGTGCTCTACACTTCTGTGGTTTGTTTGGTATTTCTTAGAATTTTATTTAAGCTTAAGGATTTATTATCTAAATCCTTGATAGGATTTTTACCAAGCTTAGGATTTTATTTAAGTTTAGTTTATTTACTCCTGTCTCTGTGCTCTGAGATCACTCCTGGTGGTGCTCTGGGGACCAAATGGGGTGCTGAGGTTTGAATTCAGTCATATGCAAGGCAAGTGCTCTGCCTGCTGAACTATCCCTACAGTCACTTTGTTAGCATTTTCTGTTTTGTTCTTGTAAGTTTTTTCTACTGGCCCCAGTGAACATCTTCCTGTTCCTAGAGTGAGCAGATATCATTGGGTTACATTAGCATGTGACAGGGACAAATGGAGACATTACTGGCACCCGCTCGAGCAAATCGAGGATCAATGGGATGACAAGTGATACAAGTGACCCCAGTGAACATTATTATAACTCATTTTGAGTACTTATTCAAGTAAATAAATTTTAAATTCACTTAGGTAGAAAAATTTTCATTATCTCTTTCTGGTGATTTATCTTGTTCTATGACTTCCAGTTCTATGAGCTGGAATATGACTCCATATTCCAGTTTCTTTATTTCTCTTAACTCCCCACATTTCTTAATGGGGTCACACTTAAGCAGCAGTACATACAGGGTCATACAGAAACAGTTATAAAATTATGGGTCCTGCACATATACAACCAGTTGAGCTATCTCCTTGGTCCCCAATGAACGTTAAAGCAAACAAACTTTCTGCTTATTCCTCTATGATATGTCCAGGTACATAGCAGACTGGGGTAGAGGTTCCAGAAGGAGGAGAATGTTACCATGCCCATTAAAAACTGATTTTTTTGTTTGATTTAGTTAAGTAGTATAATCTTTACCCTAAAGTCAGACCTGCTAAAAAGGAACTGTTTCACATTGCTGACAATTAAGAGATGTTAAGGTTTTGGAATTCTGTATAAAGTCCAGGGAAAATTCTGCCAGAAATTGCATAGCCCAGCTCACAGTCCCAGTGCATTGCTGTAAGAAGCCACTTTGGGTGCCAAAATGGGTTAGAAGACCTCTGGAATCAAAGTCTTCAGGAGCAGAGGGTCTGTTTCACGCTCAGCAGCTCCGAATTTATCTGGGCCGAAGGCATGATGGTAATGTCTACTTCCCATGATTGCCTATGAGCCACAAACTGCAAAAACCGTATACCTCTGGGTTAGGAGTCTTAGAAGGTGGCTCTCGCCACGTGGATATTGGTGCTGCCGCCATTTTCCATGCAGAAAAACAGGGTGGAGAGGAAAAATCCATCCCCGGGCAGTGTGGAGTTGTAGCCCAGCTCACAGTCCCAGTGCATTGCTGTAAGAAGCCGCTTTGGGTGCCAAAATGGGTTAGAAGACCTCTGGAATCAAAGTCTTTAGGAGCAGAGGGTCCACGAAGATTTTTTAAATAAGAAAAAAATGGTATCAAATTTTTCTTTTGCAAAAAGATTGAGTTTAAAAGCAAAACTTCCTCATACATGCCCTGCCATCCATTATTTTCTTTCCAGAGCCATTTCTGCGTTCTTTTAGAGATGTAATTTCCAGTTTTCTTTGCTTTGGTGAAACATGAGAAACTATGTCTCGATTTAAATATGAGGCTCTTAGATAGAGACTAGCCCATTCTCTAAATAAATCCATTTTATCCGTCAAATATAAGGTATAACAAGAGACTTAAAAAATAGTTTTTAGGGGGCTGGAGCAATAGCACAGCAGGTAGGGCGTTTGCCTTGCACGCAGCCAACCCAGGTTCGATTCCCAGCATCCCATATGGTCCCCTGAGCACCGCCAGGAGTAATTCCTGAGTGAAGAGCCAGGAGTAACCCCTGTGCATCGCCGAGTGTGACCCAAAAAGCCAAAAAAAAATTAATTTTCAGTAAAAACTATGAAAACTATGAAGTATCAGTGTATTCAGGAACATGAATGGTAATAATCATAGTTCAAAGTATATGTCAACAAAAATCTGCCTAAAACTTTCTGTAACTTGGCCAGACACTTAGGATATAATTCACTGACAAAAAAACAGTAGGCTCAAAAATTCTAATATGAAAGTGAATATAGAAAAAAATGAAATGTTCTATGATAATGGAAATGTAATCGGTGCTACTGTGTGCAATGGATAGTCACTAGCCATATGGAGCACTGAACATTACAAATATGGTAATGTCACTGAGAAACTAGATTTTAATTTAACCTTAATTATTTCAAAGTTTTTCAATTGTTAATGGCTATTGTATTGGACTAGGAAATCTACCTAGATTAGGTCTAGGTTATTTAGATCAAAGAAAGAGAATATTAATAATTATTAAGAGAAACTGAAAATTAAAGATTTGTAAATTATTACATTATTACAATGAAGTAATAAAGTAGACTTTGGGAACCATCATAAAAAAGTGGAATATTATGCAGCTTTTAGGAAAAATGAAGTAATGACATTTGCTTATAAATGGATGGACATGGAGAGTATCATGCTGAGTTGGCACGCTGAGTGAAATGAGTCAGAAGGAGAGGGACAGACATAGAAAGACTGCATTCATTTGTGAGATATATATTGAAAAAACCCAACATAGTATGAAATAATATTCAAGGACAGTAGAAACAAGAGCCAGGAAGATTGTTCCATAGTTTGAAGTCTGCCACAAGTGCTGTGGAAGAAGGCAGCTGGGATAAAGAAGGGACCCCGATGACAGTAATAGTTGGAAATGATCACTTTGGATAAGAACTGCATGCTGAAAGTAGGTAAGGACCAGATATGATGACCTCTAATGCAAACCATAATGCCCAAAAGGAGAAAAGGAGGGAGAGAGACAAAGAGAAAGAGGCAAAGTGCCTGCTATAGAGGGAAGATGGAGGCGGGAGTGGTGGTGGGAGTGATACTGGGGGCACTGGGAAAGGTACACTGGTGGAGGGATGGGTGATGGAACACTGTATGGCTGAAACCTGATCATGAACAGCTTTACAACTGTGTATCTCATGGTGATTCAATTAAAAAAATAAAGATGTCCAACATAAAAATTCTTCACAATTTGACATTTGACTCACATTTTAGAAATAAAAACATTATCCATTTGAAGATCTGGGTACAGAAAAATAAGTATATAAGAGTATAATGTAAGTAAGTGCAGAAGTTATTTTTATAGCCATTTTTATTATCTGATAAACAGAATGCAACTGCATTTTATAAATATTTGTTGTAGCACTGTCTGTAGCACTGTTCAATATGTGTTGAACTGTAATAATTTCTGTGGTGGTAATAAGGGACATTCATTCCTCTAAAGTTACAGGTAAAATAATCTCAAGATTGTAGGTAAATTAATAATGCATGAGACAGGCATTAAAAAGTCAAGGCACAGTGCCAACATGCAAGGTGGGTATTATGGCAAACTGTCCTCATCAAGTCCTCTGACGAGTAGTTACTAAGAGGAGGCCACTGCGTTGTCATTCATAATTTCCTTTCTAAAAGTTATAATTTTTTTCTGATTATAGGAAAATATTTTATTTATGTTGCAATTTTGAAAAATATATAAAAACTTGTAAAAAATAAACTCATCATTCAAAAAAATTATAATTTTTATCTACAAATACTTCTAGTCTTTTTTTCTACAAATACAGACTTCTTTTCAAATGGATGATTTCAGATCATATGGCAAATTTCTTTATTTTTAAACATAATTTTCGTACAATGTTTTATAACAGCAATGCATATGACATTAACTCAGAGGCAGGATAAGCCAACTGACTAATTAGATTCACATTTACATCTTCATTGCTAATTGATGATAACTTGTTTGAACTAAGGTCTCCAGAGGTTAATTAACCAGCAGCATTTATCGGTAAAAGATGATATACTCAGATTTTGTAAGTATGTGCAAATTTGTAAGTCTTCTATTTCTTAATAAGCAAACATTGTCAGGGACTTTGCGCTTGTTTGTGGTATAGAGTATCTAAGCCACTAAACCAAAAACAACTGAAAACATGGGACAAAAACTACAATAATTAAAATTAAAAATTTATTTTCAGGAGCCATGACTATGACTATCACTGCGTCATAAGGGGAGAGATTGGACTATGGTGGGAGTGGGGGGGGGAGGTGGAGGGGGTTGTTGGGAGAAATAAACTGGCTACCGAAAAGCCTGGGGCCCAGATCCTGTTTCTTTATTCCCCTGGTCCGTGGCTGCCATGGACCAGCCTGGGGAGGCGGCTCTCAGCCACCGAATGCCCGAGTCCCTTGTGCCCACGCTTTTTCTCTTAGAAATTCACATATTCCTACTTTGTTTAATGTGGTTCTTAGAAAATTTAATATTTAAAGTTTTTGGATTTGGGGGTACCACAATCAGCTGTGCTCATAGATCATTCCTGGCACTTCTTGGGGGACAAGATGTGGAGCTGGAGATTCAAACCAGGAATCAGTTACATGCAAGGTAAGTACCTTACCCACTGTACTATCCCTTCAGCCCTTAGGAAAATTTAAATTATGTATGTGGCTAACATCATCTATCTGTGGGCCAGGACTGTCTTTGAGAGTCTTTCCCAACATTTTTTCATAGCAGGAAGACAGGACACACTGAAGGCTAAGAGCCCTCACACTGTAGGTTCATCTTTAATGCATGTCCCATTCACAAGTTGGACAGTTTAATCCCAGAAGACCCTCAAACATAATTTACCTTGGCCAAGCTTTAGAAATAATGAAGAATTTTGATAATCTAAGGTATCTTTCTGCAGATGGTCAGTAGCGTTCTGGATAGAGAGGATGTCTGCCTCTAATCGCTCCAGGACACTCTAGCAGAAAACTTCGTTATTGATTTTTTTTTTTTCTTTTTGGGTCACACCCGGCGATGCGCAGGGGTTACTTCTGGCTCTGCACTCAGGAATTACCCCTGGCCATGCTCAGGCGACCATATGGGACGTTGGGATTCGAACCCGGGTCGGCCGCGTGCAAGGCAAACGCCCTACCCACTGTGCTATTGCTCCAGTCTCTCATTATTGATTTTTGAGGTGGGGCTGAGTGTGTGTTATGCTGCTGAGTTACATCTCAGTCTCCTAGAGTGAAGCTGGAAAAGCACAATCAGCATTCTTTCTGGGAAAAAAGTCATTGAACAACTGTATCAGTGAAAACACAGGTGTACTTGTAGGCCAGGTTGCGTTAATCTAAAAAAGCAAATTAATCTCAGGGTTTTTCAAGTATCTGTGCAAGTTTTGAAAGACATTCCATGATTTCATTTTAATGAAATGATTTTGGTCACAGAATTTTCTAGTACATCTGTTTTCCTCTAATTCCTCTTCTTTCTGTTATAATTACTCTCCTGTTGGATTGGCTTTTGGGCCACACCTGGTAGTGCTCAGGGCTTACTCCTGGTTCTGTGCTCAGACATCACCCCTAGTGGTGGGTGTAGTCATAGTAGGACCTGGTTGATTAGACACAAGGCAAGCACCTGGAAGCACCTCTGTTCTCTTTCTCTCCAGCCTGTCATATTTCTGAAGAAATTTCTGTCATATTTCTGTGCCAGCAGGACTAATACATACTAATACATACATAATGGTACAAAATTAGTTGCTCCAGTCAATTTAATAAAGTTGTATTAAACCATTTAACTCTGGCTAAAGACAGCAATTTTTTGTTTTTATAAAGCTAATGTTGAACAAGTGATACCAGGAAAGAGGAGTAAAATGCTAGGAACAGGGAAACAGTAAAAGAAAGCCAAAATAAAAATATGCTGTGGAAGGCCAAAACCAAAGTATGCTCAGGGCACTTGACCTTCTAAGGAATTATGCTTAGTGTCTGAATTGTGTGCCTGAACTTTGCTTGAAGGGCAGAAGGGGAGCATTTATCTATTAGTGCAAAAGTTATCTGGAATATAACCCAGTCACATTTCCAGTTTGGCTCTCCATAAGCATCCCATGCCCTGTGTCAAAGGAGAAGGTGAAGAAGCTCAATGGAGCTGCTGCAAAGTTAGCCCTATGGTGGCACTACAGCAGCAGGCTGGAGTGAAAGATCAGAAGGATGCAAAAAGCATCAATATAAGGCTCTCATATGTTTTCTGGTATTTCTATTCCATAGTTTTTCTACTTCATTAAAAATAAAAGAAATACTTATAAGCCACTAAATTGATTTTATAACCCCCTAATACATCACATAAATTAAAAAATCCTGCCCTAAATGACACAACCACTAACTCATGTTTTAGAATACTGGTAAAGAAATGCACCAGAGTGATAACAAAATGTGATATTTGAGAAAGACATTAAGTATATTTGAACACATAAAACACAATAACCATCTGTATGTCAGAAAAATTCCATACAAATGCTTAATTTACTATTACCATAGCAACAACAGATGTTTATCAAATGAGTATAG
Organism: Sorex araneus; assembly: GCF_027595985.1. Taxonomy (NCBI): domain Eukaryota; kingdom Metazoa; phylum Chordata; class Mammalia; order Eulipotyphla; family Soricidae; genus Sorex; species Sorex araneus. The sequence continues at coordinate 141,554,657 of NC_073302.1, read as the reverse complement.
TGTTTTATCATACAATAAAAATTTGAGAATAATTTGTGATATGTCTAAATACATAAAATCAGAAGCAATCAACCATGATTTTAGCATCCAAGGGGTTATATTATCACCAATTCAATACAAGTTTCCTAAATATTATTTTCTTCATAGAAATCAAATTACAGCTAATAAAGGTAACTAGGGTCAATCTGCTTTCTCAAATTTAGATTTGGAACTAAAAGAAAAATTTTTAGTTCTTAATCACTGGAAGAGGAAAGTCATGAGACACTGTTTTGGTAAGATAACTGCAAAAAAACATGGATGGACCCCTCCTGTCTCCTAGCCCTCCTTTCCCCCATAACCTCATTTTAACTCCCTTAACCTTTGTTCACTCTGGAAGTAAGCCCATTTTCATTTTTAAGACTTAAATGGGATGTGTCGTGGTGACTGATGATATGACTCAGGAGGTTAAGTATTCAGAACTAATTCTGTGCACTTTTTAATATGCACCTAGGAAGTTATGATGAATCTCAGAAGAACCTGAGAAGTGTATCTAAAAATACAGAGTAATAGCGGTTTATTTATATACAACTTAAAAAAAACAAACCTTTTATATTCTGCTCCTTAAAAGTCAGATAAAGGTCAAAATACTGGGGAAAGTGTGCTAAGAATAAAATAAGCACAAATTCAGACTTCAACTTTATAAAGGAAATTATAAGAAGCAATACTTTCACACTGAAAGCCTGAAATTTGTGGTAATACTTTTTTAGCAGGATGTATCAAAAGTCAACTTTCTGAAAATAAGGAAGATTTCACCATCTGCACTAATACTTTTTTAAAACAATGAATAAACACCAATCGTTAGAGAGACAAAATAGCTTATTGGTTAAGAGAGAAAAAGGCTCAAAGGCTGGGGAGAGACAGCTCAAAGGTAGGAAACCTGGGGTTGATCCCCAGCACCACAAGGTCTCCTGAGTACCACTGGGAATGACCCTTAAGCACTGAGTTTGGCATAATCCCTGTGTAACACCAGTGAGGGCGGCAGGGTGGGGAGGAGAGAGAGAGGGGGGAGGGGGAAAGAAAAGAGGTGCACAAAATACTCAAATGATTCTTTTACAAATCTAGAGGTCAATTCCAAAGAAAACACGCAGAAAATAACTCTTCAGGGATCCATATACTATGACAGTTAACTAAAAGCACCAAACTGCAAAATAATAAATATACCACAACTACAATATATCAAAGCATACATGGACAGGGGCAGAGAGATGAGAAAGTGGGTAGGGTGCTTACTTTGCACGTGGCTGACTCGGGTTCAATCCCTGGTACCCCATATGGTTCCTAGAGCACTGCCAGGACTAATCCCTGAGCACAGAGCCAGGAATAAATCTTGAGCACCATCCAGTGTGCCCCTCTCCACGCCCCCCTCCAAAAAAAAGTATGCATGGATAAGTCAACTTGTTAAAATTGAGTTAGTGGACATCATGTGGTAACATTGTAAATAAATATTTACACTCTTGTAAATTAATGTTACGTCAATAATTATGTAATGTTCAAAATGGGCTCACTATATGAATATATATTCTAAAAATTAAGTGTATTAAAAATTGGAAAACTGAGTTGTATAGTCAGTCACAGAATTTAGGACAATGCATTATACCTAGTTTTTAAAACTGATTATAACAATTTTCAAGTAAAACAAAAGGAAATCATGGAAAGTCATCAAAGACCAAATCAAAGAGAAATAAAAGTGCCAGACAATCACACTGGTAGTTACAAATTACAGAGCATCAGGCACTTCTGAATGGCAGGAGTCAGCTCCTTTTTCCTGTTAACAGCAAAAACCACGTCTGGATAAGCAAGTTCCTGTGTTTGGCAGAGACCTCAGCCCTATGTGGTCTTTGCATTGTGAATGGTGGCACACCCATTCCATTACAGCGCCTTTGGGAAGGCAGAAAAGCCAGGAGCTTAATAAAGAATGGGTTGTTCATCAATCTTGATATGTTCTTTTTAGTCTTGGAAATGAAACATCTTAGAATGAGAGTAAAACTAAAAAACACAATGCTATTGTGCAAACTTATTCCTGTACAAATTTGTAATAAGATGCAATTTCTTTCTTTTTTTAAAAATTTTTTTACATTTATTTTTGGGCCACTCCCAGCAGTGCTCAAGGGTTCCTCCTTCCTCTATACTCAGAAGTTACTCCTGGCAGTGCTCTGGGACCATATAGGATGCTGGGGATCAAATTCTGGTTGGCCACAAGCAAGGCAAACATCCTACCCACTGTACAGTCTCTAGCCCAAATATGATGCAATTATTTTTTTTGCTTTTTGGGTCACACCTGGCGATGCACAGGGGTTACTCCTGGCTCATGCAATCAGGAATTACTCCTGGCGGTGCTCAGAGGACCATATGGGATGCTGGGAATTGAACCCGGGTTGGCCGCGTGCAAGGCAAACTCCCTACCCGCTGTGCTATCACTCCAGCCCCATGATGCAATTTTTGAAGGCAAGATGTAAATGCTTTTCTCTTGCAACCTTAAAAGAAAAATCAGACTATTTCATTTATAGGGGAGAAAAAGAACCCTAAAAACAGAATAAAAACAATCCAAACATAATTTTACAGTTATGAATTTCAACACAGGTTCATAAGAGCAAAAGAAGTCTAAGAAATTTATATTGGCTATAAAGCATATATCAGATGTTAAGTCATCTTAACACAAATAATACAACTGTATTCAGTATTGGACTGGAGCACAGCACAGCAGGTATAGCATTTGCCTTGCATGCAGCCAACCCGGGTTCGATTCCTCTGTCCCTCTTGGAGAGCCTGGCAAGCTACTGAGAGTTCCCACCCACACAGTAGAGCCTGGCAAGTTACCCGTGGCTATTTGATATGCCAAAAACAGTAACAAGAAGTCTCACAATGGAGACCTTACTGGTGCCTGCTCGAGCAAATCAATGAACAACTGGGATGACAGTGCAACAGTGCTACAGTATTCAGTATTAAAAAAAGAATCCTAGGAACCAGGGGTATAGCTAAAGGGCTGGAACGCATACCCTGCATGCTTGAGTCCTGGGCTGGATTCCCAGGAACTCACTGCTTCCTTCCTTCCCTGACCCCAGCACCATGTGGCCGTAGCCCCGGTGGCTCTGGAGCACCACCAGGCTGTCCTGGAGGTTGCAGCTACACCGGGTGCAGCAGCAACACATTACTGGACCCTGGCACTGAACTATCTGGCAACTGGACCAAGGATAGGCGGAAGTGGATCCTGGGCCTCTCATATTGCCTTGGACTCCCCCACTAATACAATAAAAAATAATAATTAAAAGAAATTGCAAAAACTTAAGTCACACTGATCGTCTCTTATGCTCACTGCTATAATTTCTTAGCTGCCTTTGTTATTTTATAATTTCATGTATTTCATTTTTCAGTTTACCCTGAAACAATTATTAAGAAATAATATCTTACTTCTACCAGGGAGCCAAAATCTTGAAATATACTGAAAGGTTTCATTATACTCCTTCTTAATAAAAAACTGTGCATATAAGTAAATATAGATCACAATATAATACATATCCATTGCCCACTTAGGATATACAACTCCATCCATGGGTAGGACCAAGACCCACTGTGGCCTGTTCCCCCATTTTCCTTCTCCAAAGGTAATAACTATACTATACTTCATCCATTCTTTCAATATTTTTATTAAATATACATATCTCCATAAACAAAATTATTATTTTTCTAATTTTTATACTCATAACCTTAGACGTTTGCAAATTGTGTACCATCTTGCATATTCAAGTTGACACTTAAATAATGACAAAGGATATACATTTTCCAGTTTATTGCGCATTTGATGCATACTTTAAATATGTTTTCGTCAAAGCCTTGGAGCTGCAGTTTAGCTTATTCAATTTGCAGAAAATGTAACCATATAACTTAATTGGCCAAGCCAGTCCTCATTGTCAAACCCAATCAGCTAAATCTAACTTATTCTCTGTCAGAAAAAGTCTGACTTAATTTTTAAATTCAAATACATGTGTTATTATGCATCCCCATGACAACTTTCTCAGTTGTGAATTTTAATTTCTAGACAGACAAATGGAGAGCTTACTAGGTAGACAAAGAAACTAAAAGGCACGAAACCCTGCCATGCATTTGTCTCCTGGATAAAATCCTGGATTGCCCCTTTCAATCATTTTTGTTGAAGCTTTTCTGCTTGGTTCTCAAGAGACTATTCCCCTCAGGAGAAAATCATTCTCCTAAATACCCTTTGTTTTGTGCCCTGGAGATTTTTAAACCCCAAGGCAATGAGTCACCATAAAACTAAGTATGGACATGATATGAGCATTATTTTTTTAAGTGGGAAATAGATGACTATGAGAAATGTCAGAAAAGAAAACAAAGACCAGGAGCTCTCATTTTTAGGAAAGACTACGTATAGAAAGAGAGGATATGGAAATTGTTTCCTAAAGTTATCCACATGTATATTTTCCAAAGGTTGGAGTGATAGCACAGCGGGTAGGGCATTTGCCTTGCACATGGCTGACCCGGGTTCGATTCTTCCGCCCCTCTTGGAGAGCCCGGCAAGCTCCTGAGAGTATCCCACCCACACGGCAGAGCCTGGCAAGCTACCTGTGGTGTATTCGATATGCCAATAACAGTAACCACAAGTCTCACAATGGAGACTTTACTGGTTCCTGCTTGAGCAAATCGATGAGCAACAGACGACAGTGATACAGTGATACACTGATATTTTCCAAAGGAAGGAGTACAGGTATCCCTATTTGAAAACCACTTGTGATAAAAATTGTTTTGATTAAGAGATAGAGTAGCTGCTCACTTTGTAAAGTTTTATTGGACACAGATGCAGTCTCCCATTATTCTGCCTATAGCTGCTGTCTCACTATAATGCAGAATTAAATCACTGACACGGAGATAAGTTCACAAAATGAAAACACTTACTATCTGGTGTTTTGAACAAACTGTTTGCTACTCCTTTATACCACTGGTTATGGTTTTTGTGTTTGTGTTAGTTTTGAGGTCACACCTGGTGGTGCTCAGGGCTTACTCCTGTGTTAAGTTTTCACTTTCCCATAAATTAACTTCCAATTTTATAGCACTTTTCTGATAGATTCCTATTTAAAAAAAAAACAAAACTTAACAGCATTATTTTATCACCACGACATTAAGCATAGACATTACTTTTTTTTTTTCTTTTTGGGTCACACCCAGCAATGTTCAGGGGTTACTCCTGGCTCTGCTCTCAAGAATTACTCATGGTGGTGCTCAGGGGACCATATGGGATGCCGGGAATCGAACCCTGCCTGCTGTGCTATCACTCCAGCCCCAACATTACTATTTGCTGCATCATGGTTTGGGTTCAAACTTCACCAATTGCCCCAATATTGTCTTTTATAACTAAGCTTTCCCCTACCCCAAGATTACTTGTTATATTTAGTTGTCATTTGCTGTATTGTTTGTGACACTGATGTGACAGGTTTGATGTTTCATGAAATATGTCCTAATTTAGGTTTTCTAGTTGTTTCCTCTTGATTAGAGATGGAAAGCTTAACATTACATTAATAATTTTTTATTCTTGATGCATCATGAAAGAAAGCACATATAATAGCAACTCTTATCAATTTGGTTTATTTTTGTCCATAAGGGTAAGAGGGGATTGGCAGTGGTCAGCAGGACTTGTACAGAGTTAAGGTGCTTGCTTTGACCCTCAGTACTATGGCCCCCTGAGCATTGTCAGGAGAAGCCCTCAGCGTAGCCGGGTGTGGTGAGGAGGAGGAGGAGGAGGAGGAGGAGGAGGAGGAGAAGGTGAAGGGGGAGGAAGAGGAGGATAAGAAGAGTACCTTTGCTCCTCATAAAGATATCCTGTTCCCCAACAAAACTGGATCCAATGCTTTTAATAACCACTGGCGATTTCCCATAAACCAATCATACTATTAGAGTTGGAAATAGTGATTTTTCATTTCTATTATTTATTCTATATTTATTCAGTCGTATCTAATTGCTTATTAAACAGACTTTCAAACAGTTTTAAAATTTTTTAATTATGAATTAATTAATGGGTCTCCCAAGAAATATTCAGGGACCCAGAGGCCTTAAAGAGATACTCAGCCAAAGAGTCAACCAGTCTCAACTCTACTTTCAGAGTTTCTGACCACTCACTTGTTTGTTTGACATGATTTTGGGGCCAAACTCAGTGATACTCAGAGTTTACTCCTGGTTCTGCACTCAGGCTCAGGGGACCATATAGGATGACCCAGATCAGTCATGTGTAAGGCAAATGCTGTAACCACTGTACTATCATGGTGGCCCCTGAGTTTTCCGTCTTCTTACAGATTAAACTGGGCTGCTTGTGAGGTTTTTCCTTTGCCAGTAGTTGAAATTTCCTCTCAATTTTGCTGAACCTATTATCAGTTGTTCAGGTCTTTCCAGTTTATAAAATAGTCATTATTTTTCTCATATCTCTTCATTCTCAGCAATGGAAAACAAATTATCAAATGCTTCCTTTTCAGCAGGTCCAACTTTAGGGGGGAGAAACTCCAAATAATAATAGTGAGGTTTTTTTTGTTGAAATATTGAATGTAATCAAATTATAGTGAAAGTAAAGTGAAATTTATCAGTTACACAGGTGGGGTGGGGGGCTGGGGAGGTGGGGGGTGGCGGGGAAGTATACTGTGATTCTTGGTGGTGGAATATGTGCATTGGTGAAGGGATGGGTGTTCGAGCATTGTATAACTGGGACTTAAACCTGAAAGCTTTGTAACTTTCCACATGGTGATTCTATAAAAGAATAAATTTAAAAAAATAAAATAAAATAGTCATTATTTTTAACTTCAATTTTCTTTGACCTTGTAGATATATGGTCTTTAAAATAAATCCCTTCACTGCCATTTTCACCAGTCTAGAACAAAGAAAATAAACCCACTAGCTTTACTTGAAAGTCCATTGTTTTTCACTGTAATTTATTATGAATGGTATTATATTGTATGAACTATTCTATAATTTGCTGTTTTTGCTCAAAATGTTTTTTAAGGCTCAACCATATTGGTACATGCAGTTTTAATTCATTTATTTAAATAAATAATGTTATAATCAAGTATTTTCTCAACTATTTCTTCTATCTTTTCAAAAATAATATTGTGAGGTTTTGGGTAGGGGGCCCATTTTTCTATAAGAACATTCCATCATTGTAATTTAAGTCAATAAGAAAGTAAGATTTTATATGCAAAATGTCAATTTTAAGCCATTTCAATCCCATAAATTATAAAATGAATTTAGTAATACTAGGCACAGAGAATTCAATAAATGTCAGTTACTTGGAGAACAGTGAAATTGGCTTGAGGAATTCAGAAGTAAGAGTCTTTTCTGAATCTTTCTCTGAAAGTTAAACTGCAAGATCAACACATTACATGTCAGAGCAGAGACATGAAAAGAGTAGAACAGAAGAATAGCTGCAGGGCCAGCAACACTTGACCATAAAATAACTATTGTAACAGGGAAAGGAATAATATGTCAATCAGAATGAGGAAGCAAAAGGAAAAAAGGAGAACTATAGAGACAAATGCTAGCAATCCATAAAATCATTGTCCAGGGGCAGGAAAAGTATGAACCATCACATGGCAACTTCTTCTATTCTAAGTCATAAAGCTATTCCGAGGCTAGAAGAACTACTGGGAATTGTGGCCAATCTTACTGAAATATTTTCATCCTATATGTCAGACTATTCTATATGAAATGGATACAAAAGGATTGTATTAGGCCTAGTGCAAGTAAACATTTATTTTACTTAACCTCCTTTATCCTAATGCCATAGTTAGTAGATTGTTTTTTCCCTTGTGCTGATATGATTTCATCATGTAAATTAATATACTGGGATTCTAGCTGATAATTTTTTTTTTTTGCTTTTTGTGTCACACCCAGTGATGCAAAGGGGTCAGTCCTATTTCATGCACTCAGGCATTACTCCCGGCGGTACTTGGGGGACCATATGGGATGCTGGGAATTGAACCTGGGTTGGCCGTGTGCAAGGCAAATGCCCTACCCGCTGTGCTATCTCTCCACCCCTGGCTGATAATTTTTAAGAGTAAAGTTTCCACCATTTCAGTGACTGTGATAATTCTCAGAGTAAAAGCACCTAGCATGTAGACAAAAATGAGTCTCTGGATGGAGCCAAAGAGATAGTTACAAGGGGTAAGGTACTTGCCTTGTATGTGGCTGACCCAGGTTAGATGCTGCATCCCATATGGTACCCAAGCCCTGTCAGGAGTAATTCCTGAGTGCAGAACCAGGAATGACCCCTCAGCATCACTGGATATGACCCCTAAACAAACAGACAAGAACAATTCTCTGGAGCTTCCAGTCCAGGACATGGATAAGTCAACACGGTACCATGGAATGTGGTTCTATGGAGCCGTGCAGCTTTTCCTTAGACTATGTCTCTAACACCATTCTCCACTGGTTCTAAAATGTTCCTTCATCTTACACAGAGCACCTGTGACACAGGTAGTGCTAGGCCACACTCAATCCCCAAACACTCTCTACTGAGTTCCACAAAGAGGGCGCTCTGCCCAGGACACGTTTCGGGCTAGCAGGAGGTAAACTCACACAGCCCACAGAAACAGTTCCCCAGGTCACACAATTAGGGATGAGTGACCTCCTTTCTCAGTGCCTGCAGGCCCTTTCCCGGAGGAAAAGAATAAAAATAAACTAGGTGAGCCTTAGTGGTACAGCCTTTCCCACTTTTGTAAACCTATTGCTTATTCCTTTACTGTCAATGTATTTATTCACTTTTTCAAACAGAAACTTTATTCTGAAAGGAGAACATTTCAAGCTATTTGTATAGGTGACTTCTAATGAAAGAGTCAGAACTAGGCAACATTAATTTTGTGCAACATTAATTCAACTTGTCCTGCAGAGATAAACAGGTGCTATGCTGTAATAGCATCCCGCAGTAAAATGTGAATTTCTATTAAAAAAAAAACAACACAGCATAGGCAATGGCTTAACTTAGAAATGTGTTCAATTTTACAGGGTTATTTTAGAGTTGGTTACTGGAAATGCAAAGTCATGTCACAGAAGCCATATATATGCATGGCATTGAGATTTTCAAGCATGTCAATAAAAGCCTATCTATATAATGATGAATCACATGCTGTGCATCCGCACATTATGATATACAAATGAATCGGACACAATCCCTGAGCCATCCAGATCACAATGTGGACAGAAAGATGAACAAATAAAATAAGTCATCCTAGTGCAGAAATAAGTTACACAGCTAGGCAGGGCAGTGTAGTTGCGCCAAGCAAAGAGCAATGAACTCTGCAATTGAAGAAGCTGCAGAGGGACCAGGAGGGCAGCTGGGCAGCATAGTTCCCTGGGTCAAGCTTTGGCACCAGGGAATAAAAAAGTTCAAGAGCATGGGGAGATTCTCCAAAGGCCTGGAGCATATGCCTGGCATCAAAGGAGCACGCATGAAGCTCAATGAGCTTGATCTCAGGTAGCCCTGGTGGCCTCAGCACCTCTGGGCCCAAGCAGCACCACCAGGCCCAACCTTTGAACACTTCAGCCTCCACAGCCAGGAGCCTGACTGTTGCAGGGGGGAAGTGGGCCCCCAGCTCCCTGAAGAGAGTAGCCGAAGGAGGGTGCAAGTAGAATGGGAGCTTAGGGACAGTGGCACGATCACGGTGGGTGCGATGCATGCACACTCCATGCCAAAAGTATAAATATTAATACTATTACAATCTATGGGAACTCTTTTTTTTTAAGTTTAAGGAAAAGAAGCTGAGGAAACCATCAAAGAAGTATAAAAATTCTTTTGTCAGCTGATGGGAGAGGGAGAACTTGAGAAAGAGCAAGTTTCCTTGAAGAGTACTGTGCGAATAACAAGTACAAGGAGGCCAACTGAGAAAAGTGAGTCTGGCAAATCAGGAGGTTTTCGTGGCTCGCCAAAGAATAAGACCTTCTTCTGTCTAAAACTTCCCAATATACCTGAACGTGGTGAGTAAGAGAGAAAGTGTTGGTCATGGGGTGGATGTGTGTTTGATTTTATTGGCAAACCATTTTCAAACCAGTATAACAAAATATATAACTGTTCAGCGATGATTACTGTCAATCTTAGAAATGTGGACCATTTTCTTAGGGGTGTGGTGGTATCTCACCATGATGCCCTTATGACTAGTAATGTTGAATATCTTTTCAGATGTTCAGTGGTTATTCTTAGATTTTTACCTAATTTTAGTAAGTTTTGTTTTTCTTTTTTTAAATCACTGGGTTGAAGTGACACTTATTTAGAGTGAGGATTTAAAGTCCTTTGTCAGACACATGTACTGTGATTACTTTCTTCCACTTTGTTACGTCATTGTTATTTTGTATGGATGAGGAGAAGTGTTAAATTTTAAGTTAAATTTATCAATATATATATATATATCTTTTGCTTTTTGGGGGGTCACACCTGGCAATGCACAGGGGTTACTCCTGGCTCTGCACTCAGGAATTACCCCTAGCAGTGCTCAGGGGACCATATGGGATGCTGGGAATCGAACCGGGGTTGGCTGAGTGCAAGGCAAATGCCCTACCTGCTGTGCTATCACTCCAGCTCCCCCATATTTGTTTTTTAAGAAAGTGTTTTCTGTCTCCTCTTCCTCTCAAGTTGTACATATATTTCATTTTGATTTTCCCTTAAACTATTATAATTTTAGTTATTTTATATTTAGTCAGTGACTCATCTTTAATGAATTATTTGTGCATGATGTGAGAAGAAATGAAGGATCATTTTTTCTATATTGACATTGATATCCTTATCCTAACACCATTTATTGAGAAGACTTTCCGCTCCTCTTAGTGTCATTGCTTTGGTGTGATCTTAAAAAAACAAATAAGGGGCTGGAGCGATAGCACAGCGGGTAGGGTGTTTGCCTTGCACGCGGCCGACCCGGGTTCGATTCCCAGCATCCCATATGGTCCCCTAAGCACCGCCAGGGGTAATTCCTGAGTGCAGAGCCAGGATTAACCCCTGTGCATTTCCAGGTGTGACCCAAAAACCAAACCAAAACAAAAACAACAACAAATAAACGAAATAATTATAGTGTTTATTTGTATCTATACTATCTATCCCTGGCCTCTAATCTTTTATATAAATGTATTTATCTGGTCTTATACCAGTACAATAGTTTTAGAGCAAATTTTAAAATCCTGTAATTTTTATCTCCTTTTTTTTTAAAAAAAATTATTCTTTTATTGAATCACCATGTGGAAAGTTACAAAGCTTTCAGGTTTAAGTCTCAGTTATACAGTTTTCGAATACCCATCCCTTCACCAGTGCACATATTCCACCACCAAAAATCACAGTATACCTCCCCCCAACCCCCAAGTCCCTATCTCCTTCTTTTTATAGTAGCTTGCAGCTATTTGAAATCCTCTTCATCCCATGTCCATTACGGAATCAACATGTCAATTATTACCAAAACATTTGATTCCCCCCTAATTTTGGGGTCATACCTGGTGGTGCTCAGATTTACCCTATGCTTAGTATTTGAGGTTTGCTCCCACAGTGCTCAGGAGATCATGCGATACAGAGACATAATCTGGGTCTCCTACATATGAAGCAGTCACTCCACCACCATGAGCCAATGGGAATATTTCTGAACTTGGGGGTAACTTGGGGGTAACAACTAACTTCTTAAAATTAATTCCATTTTCACTGATGTTAGAATTAGAGGCATGTAATACGTAGAGCAATAGTGGAAACAACATAAACTGCTAGAAACAGGCTTAAAGATGGTTGATTCGGATAGTGCACAGAGGATTAGAACCAGGGGAATGGCTCGGGGAGAGACAGCTATGTCAAGCTATGGTCATCGAGTCTTCCCTGAAGTGACCCGCCTCTCAGGTGTTGGAGCCTGTTTATATCATCATTGTTGCAGTGAAGAAACAGAGAAAGAAAAGAGAAAGTTAGTTCTATATAGTAGAAAAAAGGGAATATTTGTAGATAGTATACAAGGCAGTATACTTAGAGATTTCCAAGTATTGCTTTCGTAAAATACATTTACTTTGCACAATAATTTTAGAACATTTTGTCAATCATTTTAAAATAAAATTATATAAAATGAACAATCAAAAAAAATGCTTTGGGGGAAGGGGTGGTTTGAGCTACAGCTGTGGTGCTCTGGGCTTAATCCTGGCTGTCTTCAGGGGTCACTACTGTAGGTGCTTGGGAGACCCTATGCAGTGCCAGGAATTGAACTGGAGTTGGCCACATGCAAGGCAAACACCTTAACCCCTGTACTATCTCTCCAGATGCAAAAATAATTAAGCTTTAAAACATATATACCATAAGTATTAATGTCCTTTATATTCTTCATGCTATCTAAGCTATTTTTAAAAGTTTTAAATAAAATTCAACTACTAATGCTGAGTGCTAGATATTCATAAATGTAATTCTATATTTTAAAGTTCTTTTAGATATTTGATAGCTAAGTAGTAAAATTTAGGGCAAAATATACCATGAAAACAAGACAATAAACCGTACAATTTCCTTTTAGTTCTAATATCTAAATTTTAAATAAAGATTGTTATCAGTTGAAATTTTATATTCATATTTCCATTACATAATAGAATACAGTTAAAAGAGGTATTTGCTTAACTCAACATTTGGTTCAAATCACAATTGATCTAAATAGTTTTTTTTTGTTGTTGTGCTTTGTCTCTTGGGCTAGAGCAATAGAGCAGTGGGTAGGGCGTTTGCCTTGCACGCTGCCGACCCGGGGTTTGATTCCTCTGCCCCTCTCAGAGAGCCCGGCAAGCTACTGAGAGTATCTCACCCACGCGGCAGAGCCTGGCAAGCTACCAGTAGCAAATTCGTTACGCCAAAAACAGTAACAACAAGTCTCACAATGGAGACATTACTGGTGCCCACTTGAGCAAATTGATGAGGAAAGGGATGAGTAACAGTGACAGTGACAGTTCTTTGTCTCAGTATGGGTTATGTTGTTTTAATTCTGCTTTTGTCAAATAATTCTGAATTGTGTATTTTAAATATTTTAGCCTCATGGATCATCAGGGTGGGAGTTGTGTACTGAAAATAGATAAAGGACCAAATGTGATAACCTCTCAGTATCTGTATTGCAAACCGTAATGTCCAAAAGTAGAGAGAGAGAGTATAGGGGAAATTGTCTGCCATGGAGGCAGGACGAGGGCTGGAAAGGGGGGTATACTGGGGACACTGGTGGTGGAGAATGTGCACTGGGGGAGGGATGGGTGTTTGATCATTGTATGACTGAAACTCAAGTATGAAAGTTTTGTACTTGTATCTCATGATGATTCAATAATATATATGTATATATATACATACAGACATATATATATCAAGTAAAAAAAAGTGCAATAAACCTGGGTCTCTGAATTCTTTTTTAACTCTGTGAAAAATATTGTTTATTTTTAAATTTTCAGATTTTAAATTAAGCGCAACAACATTATAGTTTTGTCTCTTGGGATCTAGCTCAAATTTCTCCTTTGTTCACTTTAGGGGGACCACACCCAGAGGTGATCGAGGAACACGCCTGGCTGTGCTGGGAGTCACAACTAGAGGCTAGGCAGTGCCTTCTTTGTAACATCTTCCTGGCCCCTCTGCTCAATCCTTTTTAATCCCTCACTAAATGTTTTTCTATGATCTGTGCATGTATAATTAGGGGTAATGTATTTAGTAATAGTTTATATCCAAAACTTGCTATATATTCTCACCATTCTTGCTTCCTATTTATCTAATTACCAAAGTATTATCTTGAGATTAGAGAGAGGTACAATGGGTAGGGCACTTATTTTGCCTGTGGCTGACCTGGATTTAATCCCTGGTACCTCATATGGTCCCTTTAGCCCTGCCAGGATCGGTTCCTCAGCACAGAGTCAAGAATAAGCCCTGAGCACTGCCAGGTGTGCGCCCCAAACAAAACGAAATATTATCTTAATAAATTAGAAATAAAACTAAGGGGAAAAAATAGAGAATGATTTGCACAGGGCCAAGAGATTTGTGATTCTCACACTCCTCTGCCAAGGCATTTGTACGAGAACAGAGACATCTCAGAACCAGGGAGAAATATCCTGATGAAGGCACCCTAAGTCAAGCATTCTAAAATGTGTTTTTGTTTTGTTTACAATTTTAAAATTGCATAGATTTTGCTATACATATAATTTGTGCATTTATTTTATTATTAAAATGTCTTAAACTAATTTCATATGGATAGAAATGAAGACTTTATAAAGATGTGTCATGTTTACTCACTTTATGAAGATGTGTCATGTTTACTCACATGTATCCCTTTGAGTATAAAGTCCTAATTGAGAGACACAGTATTTAAACACATGCTTATTTGAATATTTACCTTGTAAACACATGTTATTTGAGTATTTACCATGTGTATCTTACCTCAAGAGTGGGCGGACTCTTTCTGGTTCCTCGAATCCAAGCTAGAGAGAAAAAATAATATTTAAATGCAAGTTTTGTAATTTGCTAGTTTTTTTATTCATTTATGCATAAAACAAATATTTACTGAGCACTTATTATGTATTGTCTTAGGTAGCGAAGATATAACAAGAACCGAACATGAATTCCCTCATCTCCTATAACATAAATACTTGGTAATGAAGGGAGTACAGATCTAAACACATAAACATATAATGTTAGATAGGGATTTGAGTTATTAAAAAATACAATAGGTAAGGGAGGATAGAGAGAAGACTATTTCATATCTAAAATTGTTCAAATTCAATTCAGTATATTTAGTGGCATATAGGACAAATCACAATTCAGTAAGCTTCAAGGCAATATCAAAATCTTATTATCCCAGAAATCTGAATTATTTATTGTTCAATTTATAAAGGGAGAAACCCAGAAAAGTTCCCATTTATAGAGACTTCTCTTCTGAGCTGCTCTAGCAAGCAGCCTGGCTCCTATGTTGGCATCCTTGGGCCTTAGCACCAACACCTGGGAAAACAGAAAAAGCTGCAGAACAGAAAAAGCCCAGGTTTGTTAAGGTCCAACGGGCACTGGACTCTGTGCTAGGTGCTGACTTATAACAACAGGAAGCAGGGCGGCTGCTTCTTTAGAGCTGCTGCCTCTCCAGAAGTATGTCAAAATCACCCGGAAGATATACAGTACTGAACTCTGGACGGCAGAACTACATTTTCCAGGGTTATCAGCTCTATCACCTGCATCGAGTTATTTAATTTTCTAACCATTCGATTTCCTGTCTGTAAAGCAGCTCTTATAAAATTATCCACATTTTAGAGTTGCTGTAAAAGTTACATGAAATTACATATCTCTGTATACTACATCCAGTGCATTTATAAATTCTTAACTCAGAGTCTGAATAGAGTAAGCATGAAAGTCTGTTACAAATATTATTTAATATTTTGTTTTTATTTTTAAAAATTCTATTTTATTTTGGACTCCGTAGTTCACGCACTGTTATTAGTCTGGTTTCATACATGAAATATCTCATCACCACACCCTCCACCAGAGTGTCAGCTTCCCTCCACCACTGTCCCTGTGTCCCTCCCCCAGGCCCCTGCGGTAAACGTCCTACTGAAAGCAAGTTCTCAGTTTCTCTTGCCTTTAGGCATGTGTTATCCCCCTACAATTATTTTTTCTTCTTTGGTGAAACAAGATAGTTTTTATTGAAAGAAATTTACTTAGAAAAATGTGAAGGGTAAGAGAGGAATATGCATTCAAGAGAGAACACGTGCATGAGTAAACCATTAATTACAATTCAGTAAGCTTCAAGGCAATACCAAAATCGAGCCACAGAATCTCAATTAAAAAAAAGAGAGAGAAATATATTAAAAATAAATAAAATGAAAAAGGAGAGAGAACAGGACCTTAAAAGAACACTCCACAATGATTCTCTATATCCCACATAAAAGGGAGATTATTCTGTATTGGTACCACATGGTCCCTCTCCCCAGCACCAAGTAGAAACAGCCCTTGAGGACTGCTGGTATGAGCCATTCCTCCCTGAAAAGGAGAAACATTTTTCATCACATAGCTTATTCTTCATCACAAAATCATGAAATATTCGAATCTGGGGGCTGCAGTAGTGGTCGAGCATATACTTCACAGAGGTGAGGCCTGGGGTTCTATCCCTAGTGCTGTAAGAAGGTGGATTTAAAATTGTGACATAACCTTATTTTATAGAAAAAGTAACTCTCCCAAATTTAAACATTAAATAAAAGTGGGGTTTAAATTCAGATCCCACTGTCTCTAAAAATTTTCCATATTCTACTAAACAGCCACTCAATATTCCTAAGCAGGGGTGGGGAGGGGAAAGCAAGGACGATTGTTCTAGGTATAATAAGGGTTACAATGCTAATTGACTGGGCACAACGGGTAGAGCGTTTGCCTTGCACATGGTGACCCAGGTTCGATTCCTCCGTCCTCTAAAAGATAGCGGCAAACTACCGAGAGTATCCCGCCTGCATGGCAGGGCCTGCCAAGCTACCCGTGGCATATTGGATATGCCAAAACCA
Organism: Sorex araneus; assembly: GCF_027595985.1. Classification (NCBI taxonomy): domain Eukaryota; kingdom Metazoa; phylum Chordata; class Mammalia; order Eulipotyphla; family Soricidae; genus Sorex; species Sorex araneus. Next base: position 141,538,133 of record NC_073302.1, on the reverse strand, counting down.
GTAACAAGTCTCACAATGGAGATGTTACTGGTGCCTGCTCAAGCAACAAGAAGACAGCGCTACAGTGCTACAATGCTAACTACGCATCAATGTATCAAAAAAAAAAAAAAAAAAACACCAAAAACCAAAAAACTGCTGACCCCAAGTTACAGATGGGAAAAATAAGGTTCAGAAAAACAAGCACCTTGTTTAAGTTTACATACTTAGCAAGTAATAGGAATCAAATTGGTAGAGCTGGCTCTAGAGTATGAGCTGGGTCAGTTCACCAGCCACCCTCGCTTCCGCCCGGCCCGTAGCACCAGCCTGACAGTCTGTCTGCACAAAAAGCCCTGCACTGAATAATTGTAGGGTAGGAGAAAAGATTCATCTGTGGGCCTGGGGTTACTAACCCGGCTCTTCTTGGACTTGCACCAATCCCATCATGAATTTTCCTAATATATTTACTCACACCACTGTCTTCTGTACTCCCATTTCTGACTTTCCCCCCTACCATTCTTTGCTGCATTCTCTTTCCACCCCTATTTGATCTATTCTAACCACAGGGTTTATATTCCTTGCTAGGCTCTATGGCTGTCAAGGGCAGGATGCATCCCTGGGAGATTTATTTTCTACCACCTTAAATGCCTCATAAGTGAAGGTACTTAATACAACAGTTGAATGAATACTTCCACAATAAAATACTTCCACTATAAAAGTATTTGTTGTAATGAGGTTTTGACATCTTTAAAAAACATAGCTTACCCATTAAGAAGGAACCATTACATACTGCTGATACTAAGATGACATTAGGTCGCGCGGCCGCTGCTGCGGCCGCGCGGTTCTGGGTTTCTGTCTAAAGTCCAGGGAAAAAGTTGAAGGAGAGAGAGAGAGATTTCCGCACGAGGGAGGGGTGTTTGAATATTGTATAACTGACATAATCCTGAGAACTTTGTAACCCTCCACTTGGTGATTCAATAAAAAAAATTAAAAAAAAAACATAGCTTAGCAATAGCAAGATTCCTCTGTGCAACCACAAAAATAAGGAGCCTATAGAATTTTTCAATTGCTTCTTTATGATCAACAGAAGTCACTTAACTGTATTTATAGGTATTTTGCCTCTGGGCGGGGGACATTTCATATAAAATTCAAGGGGCCAGAGAGATAGTACAGTGGGTAGATACTTGTTTTGCACATGGTCAACCTGGGTTTGATTCCCCTACCATTGCCCATAGGACTGGAGCGATAGCACAGCAGGTAGGGCCTTGCATGTGGCCGACCCAAATTCGATTTCTCTGTCCCTCTTAGAGAGCCCAGCAAGCTACCAAGAATATCCCGCCTGCATGGCAGAGCCTGGCAAGCTCCCTGTGATGTATTCGAAATGCCAAAAACAGTAACAAGTCTCACAATGGAGACGTTACTGGCACCCGCTCGAGCAAATCGATGAATGATGGAACAACTTATAACTTAATGAAAGTTATAATGAAAGCTTATAACTACATCTCACAGTGATTCAATAAAATAAAAAAAAAATAGTGATGGTGCTATGCAGTTTCGGGATTAAACCAGGGTCAGCTGCATTCAAGGCAACTGCCTTACCTGCTGTATTGTCTCTCCAGTCCAACTATAACATTCTTTATTACGAATGCCATGTACTCTTGAGTACATGAACTCATACACTAGATATTAGATCATGCTGAAAAGTATAATGGCACAGTACATACTATCTTCATGAGAAGAACAACTCAAAACAATGTGTCTTAGTGATGAATCTAAAAACATTTTGGGTTTTTTTTAAAGGCAGGGAAAAAAGGAAAACATTTTAATAGAATCCATGTAATCATTTTAATTTTAAAATTATTTTTATTTATTTGCTATGTCTGGCAAGTGACTGAGACTATCCCGCCCATATGGCAGAGCCTGGCAAGCTACCCGTGACGTATTCGACATGCCAAAACCAGTAACAACAAGTTTCACAATGGAGACATTACTGGTGCCCATTCGAGCAAATCGATGAACAACGGAATACAGTGCTACGGTGCTACAGTACAAAGGATTTTTCTGGTGCTACGGTGCTACAGTGCTGTGTCTGAGAAACACCTGCATGTGTTCAGTGATTACTCCAGGCTTTGTGCTCAGGGCTCATATATGGAGTTGAACCAGAATTAGCCACATTCAAGGCAAGCGCTTAAGACCATGTACTATCTCTCTAGACAACCCCACCACACCAAATTTTTTTTTTATTCTTTTATTGAATCACCATGTGGAAAGTTACAAACACACCAAATATTTTATCCCTATCATAGACTATTAGTTTGGGGAAACTTTGATATTTTCTAAAAATAAGTTAACAAAAATTCTTTTTGGAGCCACAGAGCCAGTACAGGGATAAAGGTGCTCTCTCAAAAGCCGCCTGCCCCAGTTTAATCCCAGTAACAAATCTTTGAGCACAATCAGAAGACCCTCTAAGTACAGAGCCAGGAGGAAGCCTTGAGTAATGCTAGATATGGCCTGAAAACCCCTATTGGCCAACCCCCATTCATCCTGCCATATATGAAAGGAACATGATTCAAGGAACTTATTAAATATCACCTCCAGGCTCCCCAAAGTGCTGACACCATCCACTGTGGGGGCGTGGAGGGGGGAGTGCTTGAACAAACCAGGGAGACAGTAGGAGTCTCCGGTGCAATTAATTAGGGGTCCCTCTCTTGTCCCTTCAAAGAAAGGTAGATTTCCAGGAGGGTACTGAGTGATTTGTTTGTTTGTTTGTTTGCTTTTCCCTTGGAGAAGCAGGACAAACAAGTTTGGGGATCTCTGATCCAGGCTATTCACCCTAGTACACAATTCTCTAGGGAAAGAAATAAAGGATTCCTTTACTTTTGTTTTAAATGGTCAAAGTAAGAAAGCTTTTCTTTTATCTACAAAGATAAATGCAAGTACTGAAACAAAGATGTATATTTATAACTCTTTCATAACTCTAGTTATAACTCTTTTGTATTTATAACTTAAAGTTATTTATAGTAACTAGATACTTAAAAATATCTTCTTGGGATAATAGTTGGTGCCCACTCATTGTTTTATAGCCAATAAGAGCTATTGCTGAAAATTTTCAATATGATCACTTATTTATATAATCATATCTAAGTTCCTAATCACAACATAAACAAAGGATTGTTCTGGTGATGACTGGTAAAGATTAGGGGGAGGAAGAAACAGAAATAATAAATAAGAAACAGAAATGTAATATCAAATAATTACATTTCTTTATTTTAGCCTCAGAATTATCTGGAACTGAACATTTATCCAATTTTAAATTATGCAGTGATTTTGTCATTGCTAATTATATCTGTATGGTGGATTCTGTATCAGTCTTCATTATGTAACTATTGTTTGAAAAGAATTTAGCAAGATAATGGGACAGTTTATACCTTAAGATCCTAGTATTCTTTCACCAATGCTCATTTGGATTCTCATCAGTATGCATGAGATTTTCATTGAACTTTAATACTCTCATTGGAAAATAACACACTATGAGTGTAAAAGTGAGCTTGCAAATTAAAGTACCCATTAACCATTCAAAATGAAGCAGGCAAAAAAATTTTTTTGTGAAACTTAAGTTCTTCAAATCTCCACAGGCACTGAAAACAGCTAATATACTTTTAGGAGCATAGATCACAGAGGTTAAACATCACCAGAACCAAATCAATAGAAAACATCCAAATGATATTACAGTGGAAATCTGGGTTGCTTACTTCAAATAAAAGATACTGCAATAAAGTTTCATCTTGTAAAAACTGATGTTTAGGGGTATGGTGCCTCCAGCAGGTCAAATTGTACCTGTGGGACGAGTGCATCAGCAGCTGATGGTGTCTTCAGGCTTCCTGATACCCCAAAATTGCCACTGTGCCAACCTGTGGGGGCCAAGTTTACCAAGAATTAAACGGCCAAAAGTTAGGTATGTGGAAGCCACACCCACAAACCACCTCCGGTTCAGTTATACAAGCTCATTTATTGGCCTTATTCCAGAGACCCATAGATACATCTCAAAAGAGATCAAAAGCTGCAGTTAACCTCGGACACACGCATGGCTGAATAGACTGGGGTAAATAAGAGGAGGGCGGGTTGACCTGCTGGCCCGTCCAAGCAGAGCTCCCAGCAGCCGCTTGCTTTCACAAACCAAAATCACTGCCATATCCCTGGCAAGACACCACCATTTCAGGGTGGAAATCACCAAGATATGAATCTGCTGGGAATTCTGGTATACAGGTTTTGTGACTAAAATCTCCAAACTTTCTCAGAGTTGGGGTGGGCTACCTCCCCCCACTTCCCAATACACATGGAAGCACTGGCAGTCACCCCCACTAACCAACTCCAGTGCCACCCTATAAGCTCTACTTCCAGCCTTGCTTCCGAAACCCCTAAATAAATCTTGAAAGATCAAAAGCCCCAAAAAAGCTCAGACCCGTGCATGGATGAATAGAATGGGGTAAATTGGAGGGGGGTGGGTTGGCCTATGCCCACCCAAGCAGAGCCCTCAGCAGTTACTTGCTTCCACAAACCAAAATAGCCGCCATACCCCCAGCCTTAGGACTAGAGTGATAGCACAGAGGGTAAGGTATTTGCCTTGCATGCAGCCGACCCAGGTTCGATTTCTCCGTTCCTCTCGGAGAGCCTGACAAGCTACACAGAGTATCCTGCCCGCATGGCAGAGCCTCGCAAGCTACCAGTGGTATATTCAATATGCCAAAAACAGTAACAACAAGTCTACAATGGAGATGTTACTGGTGCCCACTCAAGCAAATCGATGCAACGGGACGACAGTGCGACCCCCCAGCCTGACTCCACCATCTCAAGATGGTCCTCACCAAGATACAAACTGCTGAAAATTTTGTAATGTGGATCTTAGTACACCAACAGTCCTGACCTAGAGACACAGCAGCAAGTCCCGAAAGATACCAGAGTGCCGGAGATCTCTCCAGGCTCCATACCGAGCCAATTTCACCAGGGCACCTCAGATGGGGCAGGTGTGCTCTCCCTACCTACCCCAGATGGAATCCCAGTGACCAAGAGCTTCCACAAGCAAGGTCCAGGTATGTGGGTCCCAGAATTGAATCTCCAAGCCACCTGGTGGCAGAGGACCTGGGTTGTCTCTCCCTGGGACCCCGCCAGCCCAGGAAACTGGCTGTCACGCCCACCATTTGCAGCCGGCATCATCTTAGCGCATCAACAGCCCTGGCCTAGAGATACAGCAGCAAGTCCCGAAGGACACCACAGCACCGGAGATCTCTCCGGGTCCCATACTGGGCCAATTTCACTGGGGTACCCCAGATGGAGCAGGTGCAGTCTCCCCACCTACTCCAGATAGAATCCCAGCAACCAAGAGCTTCCACAAGCAAGCCCTCCCTCCTCCCCCCACCCCCACTGACCTGTATGTGGGTTCCAGGTCTAAACCTCCAGGCCGCATGGCGACAGAGGACCCAGGCTGCCCCTCCCCGGGTCCCTGCCTGCCCAGCAGACTGGCTCTCACTCCCACAATTTGCCTCTGGGTGCCATCTTAGCGCACCAACAGCCCTGGTTCAGAGGCTCCCAGCTGAATCTCAAAATGGATTAGTGCCATACAGAGATGTCTCTGGAACCCAACCATTTACAACCTAGAAATTTACATTTACAATCGCAGCCGTGTGGGCTCTAATGATATTCAAAATGAGCAATGGAAAATAAACTATCTAGCATCTGCCTCTGACAGGTAGGCTTGAATGGTAGTGGGAATTTTCGAACAAAACATAATGCCCAAAATTAGAGAGAGAGTATTAGGGAAATTGTCTGCCATAGAGGCAAGGTGAGGACTGGGATGTGGGTGGTAGAAAATGTGCACTGATGGAGGGATGGGTGCTCCATCATTGTATGGCTGAATCTCAAACATTTGTTTGAGCTTTGTAACTCTATCTCACGGTGATACAATTAAAAAAAAAAGTTAAAAAACAAAAACTGATGTTTGCTACTTCTATTATAAAGAACCATAAAAATAATAAAGCAAATTTTTTTAAAATGTGAAAATTCTTAAAATGAATTATGAAATGTGTCATTTTCTGATTATTAACCCTGAAGTGTATCATAAGGATAACATCTCACTGGCTCATTTACATTACATATTTTGTGATGCTCATGGTTATTACTGCCTTCCTCTTAATCAACGTCATTGAAAAATAATTTATATATAATATAGAGAAACCATTTGGACTGTAACTCATGAGTTCTGACAAATGTACACAACACTGTGACCTGCACCACAACTAGCATATAAGATATTTTCATGCCCCTTAAAAGTTCATCCCCCTTAAACACCCACCCACAGATCCTGATGAGAGACATATTTTTCACTATAGTTTCGCCTTATCTACAATTTCACACAAAATGAATCTCATATTTCTTTGCAGCAAGCTTATTTTACTTAATGTAAAATTCTTTTTGTTGTTGGCTGTTTGCTTTTAGGTCACATCAGTGATGCTCGGGAGTTGCTCCTGGCTCTGCACTGAGGCATTACTTGTGGCAGTGCTCCGGAGACCATAGGGGATGCTGGATTTTGAACCCAGGTCAGTCATGTGCTAGGCATATTGTACTATCACCCCTGTACTATCCTTCCAGCACCCTCAATATAAAATTCTCCAGGGTCATCCATGTTACTTTATACACAGAACAGGCCTCCACGATCCCTCCCCATAGGTGCTCATGACTTTATATGTTCTCTTATCTTTAGATAAGTAAGACAGGACCCATGAGTACTTCTAACTATGATAACATAAAAAAAGGTGACAGGACATATGTGACATCATATAAAATTGCAGCATCTGCCTTCCTGGAATCTTTCTCCCTTCCTGACTACAAGGAAAAAAAGTAGCCACAATGAGGGATGTATAAGGTAAGAAGCAGCTGGTGACTTTGAAAAGCTTCAGAATACCTCCAGTCCAAATGGAAGAACAAACTGAAGTTTTCCATCCTACAACTACAAGGACCCAATGCTGACAACAAACATGCATCTAGGGGAGCTGATCCATCCATATGAGAGGGTAGCCCTGGTTACAGCCTTTTTCATGGTGAACATCAAGCTAAGGCTAGACTCTTGAGAGCTGGAACTGAGGGTGGGGGGTGCAGTGATTAGTGTTACTTGTTTAGTTGCTAAATCCTGGTTGTGTTGATATGTAGCATAAAAGACAAATATGTAGAAATAAACATTTTATAACTGTTGTGTGGAAAATGACAATATGTTTACTTTTATTAAATATTTTGGTAGCTTAAATCTGGGCACTAGTATTCTTTATGTCTCTGTTTAAATACCCAGCAGAATTTCAAGGTCATATGGTAAGCGTATGTTAAAATTAATTATCTGATATACTATTTCCTGAAGTAGCTGTACCCATATTAAACCTCAATCAGAGATTTACCGAGGATTCAGGTACTTTACATCCTTATCAATACTTATAATGGTGAGCCGTTTAAATTCTAAACAATATCACTGTATCTCATATTTCATTGTGGTTTTAACTTATATGTCTTTAAGATTACTAATTTTATTTAAATATTTTGTCCATGGCTAAAATTCTGATATTATGATGTTGGAAAGATAGTAGATTGGATAAAGTGACTGCTTTGCACATAGCCAACTGGGATTTGATCCCAAGAACTGCATATGGTCTCCTAAGCCCCAGGACTAAGCCTTGAGCACTATCAGATGTGCCAAAATCCCCAAAAAACTCTGATACATAGTATCAGGATTTCTGGAAATTGTGGAAGAAATGGTAGTCCCCACTAAAATATACCAGGAATCAAATACATCTTATAGATGTATTCCTCAAGAGCTCACAAGCTGGTTTGCCTGAAAGTTACATTAATCTGTATATATAGAGGTGGGTGATAATGATATAGAACTGGAGAGTGGGGTTGAGTGTGGGGGTCAGATTGATGGGAGATTTCTGCACGGTGGTGTGGTATACATCATTCACTACTACTGCTAGCTGACGCAAGCCACTGGGGATGGGACATAATACTCCATAAGATCAGTTACCTGCCAGACAGGGCGGAGAGGCTGCACTTCTGGCAGAAACTGAGCTGTTGGGCAGGAAAAAAAATAGACAAAAAAATGGAGTGCCAGAGTTTTAGACTAGTGACAGCTGCAAACAGTGCATGTGAGTGCATAAGCAGAAATATGAAATATAGACTTTGGGCACAAATAGGAGTTGGAGTGATAGCAGAGGAGGTGGGGCAGCATTACCTCTCCAGCTCTCCTCTGGGCCTCCCCCTACACTCCCAATGGCAAACTATAACTGATTACTTCTTTTGATCTTCTCATCCTCATTACCCTTCCCCTCCCTATAATGGCCATTAAAAAGAAAGGGTAAGTCCAGTATTAAAGTCACAGGTTCACTTGCAGAAAAACAAAGAGGATAACCTAGATGTATAAGCAGGAAAATTTTACAGGTATCAATTGTAAAAATAGCATGGGATTTCTAAAAATGGAAAAAAAATAGTCAAGTTTTTAGAGACAAAGTTAGAGAAAGAGTTGGAAAACAAATAATGCGGAAGGGCATTCCAAATGAAACCCAATGAAGGAAGAGAATCTTCCTTCAGTCTAATATGGCAAAAAAGTTACAGATGAACAAGGAATTCTTCAAAGAGATTCTTTAAAAATTCCAAATAAATCCAGGTATAAAAACCACACTGAATGAAATTCAATGCAAATGAAAACTACAAGTGGACTCAATCTCATAGAAGAAAGAAAAATCAGAAAGTGAAAATAAAATCACAGTCAATGATCTAAATGTAAATAGAAAGAGAAGCATTATTTAAAGAAAATACAGCAAACTCCATCAGAATGGCAAATATTACATTAATGTCAATTCTAGAAGGCAAAGAAATAATGGAAGGAAAGACTGTTATAAAAAATATATAACCTGGGGCCAGAGCGATAGCACAGCGGGTAGGGCATTTGCCTTGCACGTGGCCGACCTGGGTTCGATCCCCGGCATCCCATATGGTCCCCCAAGCACTGCCAGGAGCAATTCCTGAGTGCAAAGCCAGGAGTAACCCCTGAGCATCGCTGGGTGTGACCCAAAAAGCAAAATAAATAAATAAATATATATATACATATATATATATATATATATATATATATATATATATATATAAAACCTGTGAGCCTTGGGAATGTGGCTTAATAGCAGAGCACCTACCTTGAGGTGTTTGATCCTGGCACTACCCCATAATGCCACGTGCAATCAGAGGCCCTGCTGAGTACAACCCCTGGTACATTAACTAGTGTGACCCTTGGCACTAACAAGTGAGTGCCACAACCAGTAACAGTGTAGAATTACTAGATTTCAATTTTTCCCCTACCCTGGTTCCACCTAAAACATCTTGAAAGCAAGTCCCGAAAAGACTGAAATATTTCCAAGTAATTTAACTTCAACTGTCTCCTAACAAAGCTCAACAGAGGGTTGAGGTGATAAGACAAGAGTTAAGCTTGTCTTGCATGGACTGAGTTTGGTTTCACCCCTGCACTGCATATGGTCTACTGAGCATCCGGAGTAACTCCTAAATGCAGGATCAGGAGTAGCCCCTGAGAACTGCTGGTGTGGCCCCAAACAAACAAAATGTATACAGGTATAAGAAATATGCAGTACAACTAGGCAAAAATTAATAATGTTTGATGCCCATTCAGAAATTGCCAAAGAGGTAGGAAAATAGGGAAGGGGGAAAATCAACCTAAACCAACTTAAAATAAACCAAATGTCTAAGGATATAAAAACCGTTCTCGGTCTTATTCAACATGGGCAAGCCCTTCTCTCTTCGACATCCATCACCTGATTATTCTACTTTTCGGACTGCTCTGATTTTCACATGCATTATCTCTAAACACTAACCTAGCTTAAGATTTGGTCTTTAATCTTTTCATTTTATTTCTTATTTGTGTTTGTTTTTGGTTTGAGGGCTGTACCTGGTAGTGCTCAGGCGATAGGGGGACCATATGTGGCACTGGGGATCAAACCCAGGCCTTCCACATGCAGAGCATGTGCTCTGGCCAATGAGCTATCTCCCCGGCCCTAAATTTCTCATTTTCTTCTTCTTATTATTTTTCTGTTTCAGCTTTTGGGCCACAGCCAGTGATACTTAGGGGTTACTCCTGGCTCCTGCACTCATGAATTACTCATGGCAGTGCTCAGCAGACTATATGGGATACCAGGGGTAAAATTGGGGTTGGCCACATACAAGACAAATGCCCTACCCACTGTACTATCTATGGCTCCAGCTCCTAAATTTCTGTTTTCTATTTAAACTTACTCCATTTGTGATCTCATCCAGTCTTCTTGCTTTTTAAAAAAATAGTATTTATTTGCAGGCAATTGCCCATTTTTATCTATAGCTCACACATTCCTTATTTTTAGCTTACATTCAATTTACTATCTCTACTTGGATATCTAATGGGATCTCAAACTTTCCATTTGCTAAAACTGATCTTATTTTTCCTCTCAAATTTGTAACTCTAGTCTTTTTAAAAAAAATTTATTTATTTTTTAATTAGTGAGTCACAGTGAGGGTACAGTTACAGATTCACACATTTTCATGCTTGTTTTTCCCTCATGCAATGCTTAAGAGCCCATCACTCCACCAATGTCCATTCTCCACCACCAATGAACCCAGTATCCCTCCCACCCACCCCAGTCCCATCCCCCCACCCCACCCCACCTCTGTAGCGGGTCATTCCAATTTGATATCTCTCTTTCCTTTTGGGTGTTGTGGTTCCAAATAGGGGTATTGAGTGGTCATTCTGTTCAGTCTCTATTCTACTTTCAGCACGCATCTCCCTTCCCGCACAGGATCTCCAATCACATATTACTTGGTGTTCCCTTCTCTATCTGGGATGACTTTCCCTCAGCGTGAGGCCAGCTTCCAAGCTATGGAGCCAACCTCCTGGTATTATATACTACTATTCTTGGGTATTAGTCTCCTACTCTGTTGTTCTATATTCCACAGATGAGTACAATCTTTAGTCTTGCCACTCTCATCAACAGCAACTCCATTTTTAAATGTGGGACCCAAGAGCTTAAGGGTCATTAATAACTTCTCTCTCCTTCTCACATTCCATATGGTTTTAATTTGGGAGTGTGTGGGGGCGTGGCACTTATCTCATACTACCTAAATCTGCCAGCAAATTCTATCAGCTCTACTTTTATTCTGTGGTGCTGGGACTGACATGTGCCAGACCAAGTACTCTGCTCCTGGGTTACATCGTAAGGGTCCCAGCAGCTCTACTTTGACAACAGACCCAAAGCACAAGCACAATTAGCCCCTCACCTGAACTGTTATATAAAAAAAAGTTGTTTATCTCCACTTTCCTCAAGAGCCGAAGTCCTCCGTTCGGCACATCTGCAATGGAACAGCCAGACTGTGTGTGATCCCGTTAAAGCCACATTCTGTGAAACATGATTAATTTCAAAAAAAAAAATTTTTTTTTCTTCTAAGGGCGTCTACTCTCTGAGTGAAAGCTAAAGTTCTTTCAATGGAAGACATGACCCTAAGAGATTGGGTACCTTGTAGCTTTCTTACTCTTCTCTCCCCTTATCCTCCCTCTGTACAGCTGCAGTCAGACAGGCTTCCTGCTGCTCCTTCACACCTGCGCATGCTCCTGTGTCTGGGACTTGCACCTGCTCTCCAGGGGTGCTCCTGTGACCTGCATGGCCATCTCTTTCTGCCTTTATTCAAAAGTCATCTTCTCAGCAAGGCCTTATCTAAACATTATTCAGATAGGCAAAACCCTCCCCAGCATCCTTTACTCCCATTTCCTGCTCCCCCGCCCAGCCCTCTGGCTATAAACATATGATATAGTTATTTATCTTGTTTATTATCTTTCTCCCATCTATGCTCCCACTCCACGTTTTAAGCCCCATGAGTGCAGAGGCCCTCAGTAGAGGTTTACTTATAAGTGAATGAAAGGGCATAGTCCTTAATACATATAGTTTGTAAAGGATATATAGTTTGTAAATATTTACATTCTGTTACTGATAATTGACAAATATGATGTTCATTTGGAACTGAAATATTTTAGATTCATGAAGTGTTAACATCATTTACTTAACAAGCTTTCCTTCTTTGCTTTTTTGTACATAATGTTTCATGTGTCTTTATTTAAATTTTAATTTACCTTTTATAGTATAGAGCTCCTATTTTTTACATTTAATTGATATATAATACTATAAAAATAACTTCAGTTTCAGGGTATGGTTGACATATTTGTTTTAAGGGTATGCCCCATGGAATACTTACGTTGAATTACTAGATCAGGAAAGAGCCATAAAACGCATTAGAACTTCATTCTAATTCTCTGAAAGTCTCAAAGGCTGAAAAATGAGTCATTACCTATTTGTTTATTTATAACAACTTATTTCTATAAACATTTTAATTCTATATTATCATTGAAAAATGATAAAATAGCTCATTATAAAAAGGCACAGACATTATATGAGAATTGCAAATGCAGTTTATAAGACTGGGAAGCCTGTTAAAGTACGAAAGCTCAATTACTCCTCCTAGAAGTTATCCATTTATAGTCTCTATTTCTTCAAAAAGTCTCTTGACTACCCATTTTTACATTCTTGCCTCATAGTTCTAGCATTTTCATAGCTAATAAGAAGGAATGTAAAATATTTCCAGGGAAATATTTACACTCACATACCAGTATAAACCAAACTTAATGCAACAGCTACCATATGTAAGGAGTCTACTATTTCCACCAAAAGGCAATAGGTCTACTGATTACAATATGTAGCTTTATCATTCTGGCAATTTATTTAACCTTTCTCAACCTTATATTCCCTATCAGTTTGTTGGATATGATTACATTCCTACCTCATAGGATTTCTTTGGTGACTAAATACTATAATGACTAAAAAGCAATAACATATCAGGCATACACATAAACATTTGATAAATAACACTGGCATATTAGATAAAGTTTTTCTGATTTCAAATAAGCCTGACTCAAGCTAGATTTCATAACCTCAAGATATATTTATTGAGAAAATTACAATGTGCAAGTCACTAGGCTGGTAAAAAATAGAGTAAGTTTGGCCCAAAGTGGATAATATAGTGGGTAGGGTGCTTGCCTTGTAACATGGCTGACCTGGGTTTGATTCCTGGCACTGTATATGGTCCTCTGAACACTGCCAGGAGTAACCCTTGAGTGCAGAGCCAAGAGTAAGCTCTGAGTACCACTGGGTGTAGCCCCCAAACTTAAATAAATAAATAAATAAGGTAGATTTGTAAGAAGAAACTGAAAGGCAGACTTGCATGTAACTTCATTCAGAAAGAAAGGGAACGGTGAAATGGAAAGAGGTTAGCAACAGGAATATGGGTCTCTGTCTTCCATGTACTTCTGATGCATACTGATTTCATTTTACATTTTTGTAGATCATCTTTGGTTGTAATAACGTTAATAAATTGAAAATGGCCACTCACAAACTCCCATATTCTTTTTTTTTTCTTTTTGGGTCACACCCGGAGATGCACAGGGGTTATTCCTAGCTCTGCACTCAGGAATTACTCCTGGCAGTGCTTATATATATATATATATATATATATATGCACACATATATATATCCTATATCATATATATGGGATGATGGGAATCGAACCTGGGTCGGCTGCGTGCAAAGCAAACGGCCTATGTGCTATGCTATCATTCCAGCCCCAAACTCCCACATTCTTATTACTTCTTTGGCCATGCTGAGAAGCTGGCTGCTACTATAATTTCTATTTGACCTTTTTTTTTTTTAAACTTAAATTCTACAATATTTAAAATAGGAATCAAGAATGCATCCTAAATAGAAGGTTCCTGTAAGTTTCACAAATAAAAGAGAAAGCTAAGGTTGAGAAGTATGAATTACTTTCCCACGAATTACTTTCCTTAGTTCTGCGGGTAGTGAGTACCAGAAGTAGGACTCAAACACTGAGGCTGAACAGGAAAAGGAGAGCGTTCTTCAGTTTTGCACCTTAGGAGCTTCACTCACCTTGTCTACTCCAGGTCTTCTAGTGCTCAACAGTATCAGCTAAGATAAGTTTACAGTGCATGCGACACTAAACTGTGAGGTCTTCATAACTCCTGCCATCCACCTCTCCCACACACCGAGGTTTTTATTGAGCTATCATCATTTAAAGTACTGTTAATGAATTTTGTGCACATAATGTTCCAAAACCATACCCAAAAACTAAGTGCCTGCTTCCTACCACCAAGGTAGTAAGAACCCCTACTTTTTTTTTTTTTTTGCTTTGCAGGTCACACTCAGCGATGCTCAGGGGTTACTCCTGGCTCTGCACTCAGGAATCACTCCTGGCAGTGCTCAGAGGACCATATGGGATGCTGGGAATCGAACTCAGGTCAGCCATATGCAAGGCAAATGCCCTACCCGCTGTGCTATCAGTCCAGCCCCTAAGAACCCCACTTTTCTTGTCCTTTCAGGGAAGCTCAATTTGGTAGATCAACTTTTCAGTTTAATTGCCTTTGGCCATTTGTTGCTCTATTACTTTTTTTTATACCCCATGTATGAGAGAGATCATTTTGTGTCTGTCCCTCTCTTTCTGACTGACTTAATTCAGCATGGTACGACTTTCAAAGAAATTCAATGCTTTAAAAAGATCGTGAATTCAGACTGCAAATGTTTTTGCCAACACTCCCTCCTCCCGCCTCCAAAAGTACAATTTTATATGCCCTGGTTGATTTCTTACAGTTAAGCTTTTTGGTTTCCAGAAGATATAACCGAAAGCAGAAACTTACCTTCCCATTCTGTTGGGATATTTCCTACTTCATAGTCTACTTCATTTTTATTTGCTGGTTCGATAATTCTTTTCGCTCTAATTGTTTGTCCTATAAGACAAAAGTGGGACTGTATTTTTAAATGAACCCATGATGAAGTAGTTACTAGATGTTATATTTTCTCTTTGGATATGGCACTTCCTCATAGGGAAAAAAATTAATAGGAAAAGAAATAAATTCCATTTAGAATCAGATGTTCCACAAAGCAATTTCTAAACTGCTGCAAAAAAAACATTTAATTTATTTCCAGAGTACGAAAAATTAAGATCAACCAATTAATCTGTGGATCATTAATAACCTACACTAATTGAATAGAAATCAAATTAATTACTAAATTAAAAGCCCCCAATTTTAATATAAGCAACAGAATACTCTACTTCTTCAAACTCTGCAAGTATATGTATTAGAGGTGTCAATGGCTGTTACTATTGCCCAAGGAAATAAATATTCAAGGTCACCAGAGATAATGAATCACAAGACACTATGTTGCTCTGTTCCCATAGTACCTTGGCAAATCCAAGGAAAACAAATCGGATTCTGGCCCTTCAATAGAATCCAAGGGAATTCAATGGAACTTAAATAAAGAGGGAAAATAAGGGTATGGTGCTTTAGATACGAGACCAACACCTAAAATAGGAAGGCAGAATGTAAAAATACGGAAACAGAGGCAAGTAAAGAAAATGATAGACAAGGGGCCCCTGGTGCCATCTTGCCACACTCAGCAGTGAAAAACCAGCAGGCTTCACAACACTGGAGAATTCTCCGGGCCCCATACCAAGTCGCTATCTCCAGGACCCCCAGATGGAGCAGATGCAGTCTCCCCACCTTCTCCAGATGGAATCCCAGTGACCATGAGCTTCTACAAGCATGGCTCTGGTATGTGGCTATAGGACTATTCCTCCAATATACTGATATACTCCTGATATACTAAATGAGCAAAGGAAAATAAATGATCTAGCATCTGCCCCTGCCCAAAACTAGAGAGAGAGTGGCAATACTCGGGGCCTCTCGGGATGAGGGTGGAACCAGCTCCTTTCCCCACCCCAACAAGGCTCTGAGTTGCTGCCCACAAATAGCTCCTGGCTCCTGGCTCCTGAACAGCCATCATCCCAGGGGCAGACAAACCAATTTCGGAACCCAGCGGCTTTTGGCAGAAATGCATCTGGACTGAGCATTAAACTACGGTGATGTGCCATCCTGGGTGGGGAAAGGTGTTTGTCCCTTCTGCCTTTTCTCCCTGGTGGCATGGTGGCCGCCACCTTTTCAGAGCCTATTGGACAGCCAGGTATGAGAGTGCAGTGATGTGACACGTGGGGCCTGACAGGACGGGGGGGTGGAACCGGCCCCTCTCCCGGCCCTGACAAGGCCCCAAGTTGCCACCCATGAATGGTCATGATCCCAGAGGCAGCAGCTTTTGGCAGAAATCCCTCCAGACTTATTACTAAAATATCAGAAATCCAAAATACTCTTCACATCACCAATAGAAAACAAATTATCTAATGATGCCTTTTCAGCACGTCTGAATGTTGGGGAAAATTCCAAATAATAATGGTGGATCTTTTGTCGAAATATTAAATGTGATCAAAGCGGAGAGAGAGTAAGGTGGAAATCATCTGCCACATAGGCAGGAGGAGGGAGGGATGGGGGTATACTGGGGCTCTTAGTGGTGGAGGGTGTGCACTGGTGAGGGGATGGGTGTTTGATCATTGTATATCCGAGACTTAGACCGGAAAGCTTTGTAACTGTTCTCAAGGTAATTCAATTAAAAAAAAAAAAAGAGGTAGACAAGGGTCAAGGGTGAGATGAGAATGCCTGTTGGTTTAATAAAGCAGTTAATGCATATTTTTAAGTTCATATAAAAGACAAACTATATGGTATTGTCTTCTTTTACAAGCCCTGACTATACTCTTCAAAGAAACTTTGAAAAACAGTGCCTTCAAAACATGTTCAATTGTCATTGAAACTTTGGGTCTGGGGAAATCAGGTAAGGATTCCATTTCCCAATAATTAACAAGTGTTTCTCCTTACTCCAGGGAATGCAAGTTGAAACAAAGAACATATTACTAGTGAGGAATGGGAGGGGGGATTAGCAGTGCCCAGCAACGCAAGAAATCTGGATCTTAGAAAATTCTACTTTCTCAACCTGCTCCTGCGCCAACCTGACCTTATGTTGAACAGATGAAATGACATAATTAAAGACATTGATCTTGTTGCTAGCAAATCTCTCTTCCACACAATAGGAAATTCGATTAACTAAATAGCCCCTCAATTTCAGAGAAGCCAATACCTGGAAGTGACTGTACAAGAGAAAGGAAGCCACAAAATCGCAGCCTAAAAAGAGACAGTGGTTTTATTATCCTTATTTTAGTCATAGTAAATGAAAGGCTGGGATTTCATAAACATGCCACTGTGGATAATAATTGAAGTATAAAATCTTAGAATCTCTGTATCTCATTTTGTACTCATATAATCATGTTGAGATATCCTCAGCACAAAAGTTCCCTAAGTTTTATAAAGAGGAGTTACCTTTTATTTACCTTTTCAGTAAAATTACAGTTGGGAACAGGATTCATAATAAAGTCCCTAGGTTACAGAAATAAGGTTCAGGATAAAAGGAGCCAACTCCAACCCAACCTCCTGCCCCCAGTTCAAATGCTAACAAATCAGTTTTTGGAAGCATGTTTATATTCTAACAGACTATAAGAGTACATCAATAAAAGTCAATACATAGGCCCCAGCTATAGGCAGCTGCCTTGTACCTAGGCAAGTGTAACACTGCTGGGCGAACAGCAGGCCAAGGCTGGTTGACATTCTGGGCTTGGTTCATGCCCACACTGTTGGTAAGTATACCAGGATGACAACATAGTCGGGGGAAAAATTAGCACAAAGGTGGAGGATAGAGAAATCTATCATTCCTAGTAGTACTACTAAATGCATATAAACAACAGATGAATATATGCGTCTTTGATAAAAAACTTTTTATTTCTGCCTTTAGGCTGAGACACTTCACTTAAGTTTCTCAAAAATTTTCAAAATAAAAAATCAGGGGCCAGAGAGGTAGTAGAGAAGTTAAGAAACTTGGCTTACACACAGTCAACTGCAATTTGATAATCAGCACTGCCAGGAGTGACCCCTTAGCACAGAGCCAGGAGTTAGCCTTGAGCACAACTGGGTATAGCCTAAACTTACCCTTCAAGTAAAAGAAAAATCATATTTATTGTGTATATATAAGAAGACAAAAATAATTATTAACTGCCTGATAATCTCTTAAAAACTTTGTTTACTAAAAGATCACATACAAAATGTTAAAAAAAAATTTGCACACATGTATAAGAAGACATTAGTTTGTTGAATAAACTTTTTTGTAATCAGGCAAGTCCCCTGCCACATATAAATAGTTTTAAGACTATTCCATTTTGGGGGAGGTAGGGAATGAATCCTAATTGTTTAATTTTTAAGAACTGTAAATAAAATTTGTGCTTCCAACTGAGTAAGAAAATATGCACAAACTATATACTTAATCATACTAATATGCATTCATATAATAGCTGTAAAACAATCCTACTCATTATAATAAAAATTTTCTATCCTTGGAAAATAAAATAAATTTGAGGGTGTTTGGGGGTTGGGGCCACACCTGTTGGTGTTCAGAGCTTATTCCTGGATCTGCATTCGGGGATCACTTCTGGTGGTGGTTAAAGGACAATATGGGATATTAGGTATTGAACCAGGTTGGCCATGAACAAGGCAAAGTGCCCTCCCCTCTGTACTACCTTTCTGACCCGAAAATACAGTAAATTTAAGTACCAGATCATGTGTCAAATTTTTAGGGTCAAATTTACATTTAAAAATTAATAAAAGTTCTAAATCTAATATATATATATAGTAGTATCTTTTTGTTGCCTAAATCCCAACATAACAAAAAACAATTGACAGTGGTATAGCCAATACCTATAAACATTGCTTTATTCAATATTAAGAAATGTTCAATTTAATTAAGTCATAAGAAATGCTTGAGGGACCAGAGAGATAATAGAAGGGTGTACCTGGCAGTTTCCAGCACCACATGTGTTCACCAGGAGTGATCCTCAAACACAGAATCAGGAGTAAATCTTAAAAGTGGCCAGATAGGCTCCTAGTACATAGCTATATCATGATGATCTGTGTTATATGGACACAAAGACTGTAAAAGTAATGACATTATTTTCCTGACTTAAAAAAAAAAATTACCCCAAAGCTGCTTCCATGCCTCGGCTAGACTCCATTGCCTCAGGACTGAGTCTCAGGGAGAACATAATTGGCTGAAAACTCCAGGCCTTCTCGGAGTCGAGATGGGTAACCTCCCCCCACCTCCCTCTACTTTTGGAAGTCCTGGCAGCCACACACATATCCCGCCACTTCTGCCTTAGAAGCGTATCAGCCAGCCTTGTTCCAGAGACTAAAAAAAAAGATCTCATAAGAGATCACCTAGCCCCCCAAATTTCTTGGATACCTGTTCCAGTTGAGACCTCTGAGCCTCTCTCAGGGTTAAAAGGTTAACTCTTAGCCAGACTGCCCAGAAAAGTAATCAGGATTTTCTCTAATATCTACAAGACTGACATCCCAGTAGTAGATGGATGAAATGTAACACAGACATCAACCAATATGGACTAATAAAAACATTAACACAGAAGGTAAACTTGCAACAACAGCTCAGTAAAGTCCCCATGGAGATATACAGCAACTTTCACGTATGTTCATCTAGGTAATTTTTTTTTTTCTTTTTTTGGGTCATACCCAGTGATGCTCAGGGGTTACTCCTGGCTCTGCACTCAGGAATTACCCCTGGCCATGCTCAGGGGCCCACATGGGAAACTGGGAATCGAACCCGGGTCAGCCATGTGCAAGGCAAATGCCCTACCCGCTGTGCTATCACCCCAGCCCCTAGGGAATTTTTTTAAATATATATAACTCTGATAGCCATTTAGGGGTAACAAGCAATATCACTGTCATTGTCGCTGTCTTCCCGTTGTTCATTGATTTGCTCGAGCGGGCACCAGTAATGTCTCCATTGTGAGACTTGTTACTGTTTTTGGCATATCAAATATGCCATGGGTAGCTTGCCAGGCTCTAGTGTGCGGGCAGGATACTCTGGGTAACTTGCTGGGCCCTCTGAGAGGGATGGAGGAATTGAACCTACGCTGGCCTCATGCAAGGCAAATTCCCTACCTGCTATGCTATGGCTCCAGCCCAACAAGCAATATAAGATAAATTATTGTTGTCCTGCTATAGGGTCTGAGGAGTGGTTGGGAAAACGGAGATAACAGCGGGAAGCTGATAGTGGTGGTGGGATTGGTCTTGAAATATTGAATTCCTGTAACAAATCTTTATAAATCAATAAAACTTTGTAAATCATGTTGTTTAAATAAAGTGTGTGGGGGGGAGTATAAAGTTAAAAAAAAGTTTTTTGCCCACTTTAATTAAACACCATGGTTTACAAAGTTGTTCATGATGATTTATTACAGGAATTCAATATTCCAATACCATCATTGTCACCTCTCATTTAAACAATTTTGAGTTTGCCCCAAATGACAGATTTTCTGCTTCTTTGTTTATAAAATAATAGAACCCAGTTTTAAAAAAAGAAAACAATGAGATCCCTAGAGAGTGGGTAGATTGCAGCTTAGTCAAAGATGGATTTCATTTATTCTCGTGAGCTTTTATGACAGAAGATAGGAAACCTGGAGTAGAGTCCTAAACCTCAGCCACTCAATAAGCAGATTTACAATGATTGTCAAAGCTTACAGCATAAGTAGTATTTCTTCCTTAACTTGCCATTTTTCTTCAACATTCACTTTTACTTTACCCTCTATAAAATCACTAACTTAACATCCTAGTTTTATTTTTAATTCATACATAAAATATATCTTGAAATTTTAACAGGGGGTGCCAGTGAGATAGTATGGTGGGTAAGGGGCTTGCCTTGCATGCTGCTGACCTGAGTTCAGTATCTGGTATACACCAAGGTCCCCAAGCACCACCAGGAGTGATTCCTGGAATAAGCCCTGAGCTGGATGTGGCCAAATCTGCTGCCACTCCCCAAAACATGTAACTAGTTGCTTTTTTTACCACCTGAAACCATCCTGCAGATAGTACCTGATTCAGCAGTTCATTAATAAAGGGACAGGAACCAATATACCTCATAAGAAATTCTTATTTATGTGGAATGATTAATGAACATAAAAAAATCTCACTTTGGTTGTGTTCAGTCTACACTTTACAAAATTCTGTACTATGTATGATAATATTAAGTGAAGTCTGAGGGAGAGCAAGGGTCCTAGAATTTCAGGAATGACCAGTGGGAAAGAATTAAAATGCAGCACATACAGATGCAGAGAATTTTAAGTTTGAGTGGCTGATTTAATTTAAACTTGACTATTCTGTGAGCCATTATTAGTTCTTTTTATAAACAAGGAAACAAGAATAAGAGGATTTTAGACATTCATTTATCTGCGAGGAAGCACCTGAAACAGACCCTAGATACTGGTGAAAGCTATAATGCCAAACTTTGAGACAGCAACAAATGTTACATCTATGAACCTACTATACTATTAGTAAAATACCAGGGTGAAGTAAAAGCAAAATTAACTGCCATTTCCCAGAAGACTGAAAGCCAACTTTTTCTTCAAAAAAGTAAAATCACTGTCTTTCATTACAATGTATTTAGAATATAGAAAACACGTTTTAATATTACTTAGTCTAACAATCCTAATGATCAATTTGCAATACACATTTGAAGAAAATTAGAAAAATACAGAAAAGTGGTTTTAGAGAGATAGTACAGTGGGTAGGGTGTTTGCCTGGCATGCGGCCAACCTGGGTTTGATCCCTATCACCTCATATAGTCTGCTGAGTCCGTCAGGAGTGATTCCTGAGCACAGAGTCTGGGATAATCCCTGAGCACCTCTGGGTGTGGCCTGAACAACTAAACAAAAGTTTAAAACAGAAAAAAAAAACCCCACAGAAAAATGAAAGAAAATATAAATAACCTACAACCTCTCCACCATAATAAAAAGTCATATAAACACTGTCTTCAGACACAGTCTAGGAGAATGCCTGTCAAAGTATGTGTAACAGTTTTCTGTTTCATATGCACAGAGAAAATGATAGAGGTATAGGGCTGCACATCAGTACAGAATATCAATCTTGCATGCACAGGGCCATGAATTTGATTCCCAGGACTGTCCCTCATGTCCAGGGATGATTTCTGTTAGTTGTGAGCCCAGATTGTGTTAGTGTGACTCTCAGTACTGGAACCAAGTGAGTGGTCAGCACCCGATAATCGAGTGTGTGAGCACAACCACCATGTGTGCAACTCTTGGCATACTGCAACGACAACAAAGGGATGGGAAAACTTTATTTTTAATTAAAAAAAAAAATAGGCAGGACCTAGGAGATAGCTCAAAGGATTGGAGAGCATACTTTGCATGTGGAAGCCCCAAATTTGAACCGTAGCATTATATGATCCCAAAAGCACTGTGGGAGTAGCCCAAAGCATAGTTGGATGTTTCTTCCAAACTAAATACAATAAAGAAAAGGCAATAAAGCAAGTCTAGAAAATACTAACAAAAATGTACAACTACTAAAAATTACGTATAAGGTGGTTAAATAAAATGGGTTTATAGATTAATGCAGATCAGAAAAGGAAGAGGCAGGATGGACTGATGTATTTGATGTCCTAGTCACCAAAGGACTTCTCTCATCTAGAAACAAAAATCCATAGGAGGAGAAAACTGTGCCAGCCACTCCCACCCCACCTTATTTTTTAAAAAATTTCTGTTCTAAGAGAAAATTCTTTACTATCTTTCTGGTTATAGTTTCATTTTTTAATGAATTAGTAAACATTGTAAATGACTTTATCCTGGAATGTGGCTAAGCAATCTGGCATTTTATACATATATCTGTATAAATTTGGATTTATATATATTAATACACATACACACAAACACACAAAGGGGTAAGGAGACAGTGTAGTGATTAGATTCTGGGAACCACTTAGTCCCCTAAGCATCACAAAAAGTAGACAAAATACACCATAAGAAAAATGATAAATATTAGATGATCTCATTCATGTAGTATATGAAGAAACAAGCAAAAAAGCACACAATGTGAAAGCAAGTCCTTTGGTTGATGACACAGACTGAGGTTAACGAAGGAAAGAATTGGGGCAGGAGGATGGAGAGATATTGGCACCTTGGTGGTGGTGGACAGACTAAAGTAACATCTGTGTCTCCAAAACATAAATATTTATACGTTTTGTTATCTCAATAAAAAATGGATAAATTCAGATATAAATTAAGGGTATTAAATAAAAACATCTTAAAATAAAGGTCATCTCTACATTACTTAATCTCATGTAAATTACTTGGATACAACATCTGTTTCTTCAGAGCTATTATTTAGGTGCTAATCATATATTATTTCTTATTTTTAAAACAACCTTTTACTGTAGGAAAGAAAGGCCTAAGGTCAACAGCTTCTCCAAATATACACAGCTAATTAAATACAGAAAGCCTGGAGCAATAGCATAGCAGGTAGGGCCTTTGCCTTGCATGTGGCCAACCCGGGTTTGATTCCTCTGCCCCTCTCTGAGAGCTCGGCAAGCTACCGAGAGTATCTTGCCCACATGGCAGAGCCTGGCAAACTACCCATGGCATATTTGATATGCCAAAAACAGTAACAACAAAGTCTCACAATGGAGATGTTACTGGTGCCCGCTCAAGCAAATCGACGAGCAACGGGATGACAGTGATACAGTGATATAGTTAATTAAAAACAGTATAAGCCAGCATTTAAACCTAAGCATTTTTAAAATTATCTACTATAAGCATTTCTAGTTATGATTTAAAATTTACAAAGGATAGCATTTACAAAATGCTATGATTTATTGTTTATAAAGTTTGTTTATTATATTATTACAGACATCCCATTTAAAATGAACACTTGATTAATAAATACCATAAGCTATTATCGTCCAATGGTGATCAAATTAAGACCTTCCTGCTTGAAATGTGACAATTCTATAATCTGACACATTCTACATATATTTATATAAGCATGTGAGAGTATCTCAGCAGGGCTCAGTAGGTAATACTTTTTTTTAAAAGGAATTAAACAGGTCTTATAGATAAGGTTTCAGAATTTTTCAGAGTGCCAACTGCTTCAATGGATTACCAAAAATCTTATTAGCATCCCCAGGTTTCCCATAAGGAATCTTACCTTCTTCTATCTCAGGAAATCCAAATTATGTCAAATGTTTGGTTATTCTGAGATGCCTTTTACAATATGGCTTAATTTTTCAGGACCAAAAATGGAAAGGTCTTAAACTGTATCCAGAACGACAGCAGAAAAATTCCAAGGGAACTATTTCCTGTTTTAGTGTAAACGTTTTGTGGCAAGTTTACAGCACACCAATTCTTTTGTTTAAACCTGACTGCATTACATTTTTAAAAAGTCATAAATAACATTTGTAAAATTAAAACCTGGAAGTACACATGAAGGATATTATAATTTAAGGAAAAAGAATAAGCAAGTTTGTGTCTGCGCTTCTCACAAGGACAATAGACTCTTATTTACTGTTTTCTGTTTAGTTCCATGATTATATGTAAACAAAAATTAAAGCTCTAAGAATATGTCCTTCAACCAGCGTATAAATAGACTAGACTACTGCACAAGTATAATAGTTACAATAATACAGTAAAAAAAAAAGGTTTTCTAATTGTATTTCCAAACAAATGTACTATAAACATTTTGCTTAATTTACTTCCTTTACTATAAATAAAATATTAAATATAGTTATGTTCTAAAATAAAGGAAAAACACTTGTACAGTATACATGAGAAAAATAATTTATTTTCCAAACTGTAAGGAATTTCCCATCCTCTGTAAAAATGCAGCTGCAATTACTCTTGCTTGCCCGCCACCCTCTCCCTGGAGCAAGAGGAGGTAACTACTAAAAGAAAATTTCAAATGATGGATTCATGTCTACAATCCATTCAACTCTAAAGAAGTGAAAGAAAAGCAGCCTTTTCGGGTTTTGATTGATGCACCGGAAATCAGTTTTTGAAAGTACTTTATTTATCTAATATATTCTACAATTCCTTATAGGACTACATTATCTCTGAAGTATAGTGTATGTTTATAATTGTGAACTTAAATTTACAAAATTAATGCGAGAAACATTAGGTGAGTCTACCATGACTATAATGGAATCATGGCAGATGAGTTAATACATCTTAAATACATATAAAAAGGGAAGTATTAAAGGTATTCTTTAATATATCTCAGGTGGGAATTCTAGGTTTCAAAGACTATTGTACAATAAGGGAAAATTTATGACTTGCTGAATAAAAATCTTCAATTTATAGTTTCTAAAGCAACCAAATTCCAATCTGGTTATTCCCTTAGCACAAAAAAATATTTTCTCCGATCAAATTTAACACATACTATACATTATAAATCAGTATAATTAGCTATTTGAATTTTACTTTGAGGATCTATGTTGAACACTTAGGGCTGTCAATAGAATGATAAGAAGAGAACTGGAAGGAATTAATAAAAAATGTTGGCAAATATTACAAGAATTTAGAGAATTATTATACAGCTTGTAGAAGTTGGGCCAGGCCCAAACTTTATTTTCAGATTTAAAATGTCGAAGATATAGCAGGGTTTTTGATGGATTTCTAGATTCAAATAGCTTCATTAAAACCATACAGTTCTAAGTGACTTAAGAAAGATTGCAAAAGAATTAAAGACTACACTGTTGGCTACTAATGAACTAATACACAATTTTAAATAAAAATAACTTAAAGGAAATAGAGTAAATTTAGTGGTGAACTAGTTGTTCCTCCACCCCGCCCCCAATACCTGGTGCTCTCAGGGGTTGCTCCTGATAAGGCTCTGGGGACCAGGCTGGAAATCAAACCTGGGCTCCCTCAGTTAAAGCATATGCTCAGCCTATTAGCCTGTGTCTCCTGCCACAAATTGAAAATATTTATTTAGGGCTAGAGGGACTGGCTGAAGGGAGCATGTGCTTTGCATGGGGAAGCCTGGGCTTAATCACTGGTACTGCATAGTCCTCATGCACCACTGGGAGTGACCCCT
Organism: Sorex araneus; assembly: GCF_027595985.1. Classification (NCBI taxonomy): domain Eukaryota; kingdom Metazoa; phylum Chordata; class Mammalia; order Eulipotyphla; family Soricidae; genus Sorex; species Sorex araneus. The sequence continues at coordinate 141,512,152 of NC_073302.1, read as the reverse complement.
AAATATCACAGCAAAAGTGGCCCAAGCACTGCTAGGTATTGCTCCAAGACCTAAAAAATCAATTTAAAAAAACAGTAGCAACAAGTCTCAAAACGGAGACGTTAGTGGTGCCCGCTCGAGCAAATCGATGAGCAACGGAGTGACAATGATACTTATTAATCCATAAATTGCTGATACTTGAATTATCTTAGTTTTGTTAACCATCAGACCCAACCGGTTAATTGAAATTTATTCTGACAGTGAGAAAGGCTCCATAAACTGCATAAATCTCATGACATGTGAGAGTCATCAGCTTAAGAGAAACTACTAGTATTTGCAAATGAAATTTCTAAGTACAGAAATTGGGCTCACTTGGTAACGGGTTGAGAGGCCAGTAATTTTCATGCTCTTTTCTTCACAAATATCACAAATATCTTCAAGAGTGGTTGAATTTACTGTGGTGAAACAGAGTTTCTCTGGCTAAGTGAGGAATCCAGAGTACTATTATTTACCTTTTCTCCCTTCCCTTGCATGGAGCCCATTTCTTCCACTTAGGGCTTGACCTATGGGAGGGAAAAATCACTGATTTTCTTCCTCTCAAAAGTACTTTACCTTTGATATGAAATGCATCCATGAACACATTTAAGTTCTCTATACAAAAACAAGACAGTGTGAATAGCAAAAGGACCATCAAGTATTTGGCTTTTTCACTTACCCTATTTTTCATGTTAATCAAGCTATCAATCACAAACTCTGAGCCATCAGCTGCAAGACAATGTAGGATTTTTCCCTGTAGGTCCATACCCGAGGGGCTATCTAGTTTAGAATGAAAGCTGGAACCTGCCCTAAGACCTGCTCCCAGGGCTTAGAGGAAGAGTTCTGTGAGAACTCTTTCTCTCTCTTTATAATATAACAAAGAGCCCTGAGGGAGAAACAAAGAAGGCTGAAGAGGAAAAGGGGAAAGCAACTCTTCCTAGGCAATCCTGGAAGCAGGCCTTCATCAGATGTTCTCAACACTTCTGTTCTCCAGACCTAAAGACACAGGTGGAGGGAAGGAGAGTGAAGTAATCTGAGCAAAGAAAGTCAGGAAAGACAATTTCATCATGAGCAACTTTACTAGAGCATCCCAATATTTCTACTATCAACTGATATGTGATTGGATGACATGAATTTCATTCCTACTCCAGTTTTAACCAAAAGGTTAAAAGCATGAGCATGAAGGGAATGATTGGTCCCATTTCACCTGTCAAAGCAGCAATAAAGACCATTCTCTTGTGGTTCTTATCTACTTATTCTTCATTGACCATTATTATTGTTCACAAAAAGAAAGACTATAGTCACAAAGAGCAAAGATCTATATAATAATATTAGTTCTTGATGGATATCTCCAGTCACACAGTGATGAAAAGTAGAGGCTGCCACCACTGAGGCTGTGCTGGTAATGTTTGCCATGATAGCTCCCTACAAAAGAATCAAATATTGGACTTAAAATGTATTTACTCCCAGAGGTTGGAGAGATAGCTCAAGCTCTGCATGGTGGAGTCCTAGGATTAATCCAAAGAAACCTTTGTCCCCTGATCGCTGCTGGGAGTGACCCCTAAGCAAAGAGCTAGGAAGACCCCCAAAACCAAACACATCTGAAAAATAAAAACTACTTTTATCTTTTAGCAGTAAAAGATAAAAAATTAACATTTTGTTACTTCTTACAAGCATCTGTGGACCATACATCATATAATTTAATTTAGCAATATGTCAATAATTACGGTCATATAGTTACTAATTGACGTTATCAACCTATTAAGATGATGAGTAGAATCATACTTAATGGGCAACACTTATGTGTATAGTTCCTATTAGACATTAAAATTTCTATTTTGTTTAATTCTTCCCCCCTTTTAGTTTAATTCTTACAAAAGCTTCACTTTTATTACTAAAGCTCAAATGAAAATGTAATGAAGATGCTTTAAATTATATCTAATTGCTCATATGTTAATTTAAGAATATGTAACAAATACGGTCCCTCCTATGCTACAGATATCTGATATGTTAGCATTATTAACATAAAATCAGGTTTATGCTGCATTCTCCCAGCTTTTATTTTCGGCTTCTAATAATCCAGTTTAAAACCACTTCAAACCACGGCCCTTCTTAGCTTTGCAGTTGAGTAACGTGACTATCATGTGTCAATAACACCATCTACTGGCTAGCAGAGGGACTGATATATTCCAAGTGCACCTGTTTCCTTGCCCTTTGGAAAGACAAATGTATGATCTGTGCTTTTCTTTTATTCTAGTTTTTACTATAAACCCAGTTGGAAAAAAAATCCCATCAAAGATAAATCCACAATAATACCCTTCCACAACAAGTCAAACTTTTAACAGAGAAAACATATTAACGGGCAGGAGTGTTAGCACAGCGGGTAGGAAGTTTGCCTTGAATATGGCCAACCAGGTTCAATCTTTAGCATCCCAAATGATCCCTCAAGCACCGCCAGGAGTAATTCCTGAGCTCAGAGCCAGCAGTAACCCCTGAGTATCTCTGGGTGTGATACCAACTGTCACTGTCATCCCGATTTCTCATCGATTTGTTTGAGCAGGCACCAGTAACATCTCTCATTGAGAGACTTATTGTTACTGTTTTTGGCAGATCCAATAAGCACGGGTAGCTTGCCAGGCTCTGCCTCGAGGGCTCGATACTCTCAGTAGCTTGCCGATCTCTCCGAGAGGGGTGGAGGAATCGAACTCTGGTCGGCCACGTGAAAGGCAATACCAAAAAAAAAAGGTGTGATAACCCCCCCCCAAAAAAAAGAAAGGAAAACATATTCATATGTTTCTCATTCATTCCTTTTATTTCCTATTTATGTGACCACCCTATCCTTTCTTTAGTAAACTGTTTACTAGCCCCTGCTTTGTTCTGGATTTGGGTAAAGGCAAAAATGCAAATTAAGTTTAGACATGGTATAATATCCTTTTAGTCACAAAAACTATCTAAGGGATGAGCACATGATTGCAGCTCAGTCAATTAACACTTTCTCAGAACTTTGCTCAAGATTCCAAGAAAGGTTATTAACTTCTATGCCCTGAGCTATAAAGACCATATGGACCAGAACTTCTGGAGTCCCTGGCACATTCTGTGGTGGAACCCTATTTTGAATGAAACCAAATTGCAGGAAGGCACTATCATATAATAATATTGAGCACTTGGACCTAGCGTAATGTTTGCTATTATTCTGTCTAAAATACTGTAGAGTAAGCTAAGCTGCAATAACAAACAGTACAACAATTAGGAAGTTTGGACAATAACAAGTATATTTCCTCTGGAACAATCTCAGCAGATGTTAGGTTATGTGGTTCTTTCTACAGAATCGTTTCCTATAGAGTCATCTTCAACACATGACTACCAATGTTTTCCCATTACTGCCAGTTTCTTCAGCCAGAAGAAAATAGCACTGAGAAATACATATGGATGGAGATTTCCATTGGCCAGACCAGGAAGTAATTCAGATAACTTCCATTCACAATGGAGAAAACTCAGTCATGTAGCTCAACCTGATTTCAAAGGAATCTGGTAACTGCAGTATAGCTGAGTGTTCAGGAAGGAGAATGTGGGTCTTTTTTGGAAAACTAGTGGTTTCTATAGTCCTGGATATAATCAAATAAACCAAAGAAACTGAATACCATATGATGGCATATTAAACCCCCCCGAAAAACTGTTATAATTGAAAATAAAATCTGATGAAACATCATGACCCATACTTCAGTGCTACTATAAGATATCCTCCAATAAAAACCCCAAGAATTAAATCTATCAAGGGATGTTGCCAAAGATACTTTTTCATTACACTGTAGAATGTTTATTTGTAAAAACAGTATTTAAAGTCATGTCAGATATAGTAAAGAAAATGGAAAAACAAGTAATTATCTTACCAGGACAAAGGAAGATTAATGACCATGAATCTATTCTTGGACCAGTCACCTCTGCTCTGAGAATAGCTATATTCTTCACAGTGTGTAAAGTACATACATAGATAATTATATTTAATGGTTAATTTTTTCCTTACTACTTCAAAGAGGTTTAGTTAGTTTTGTGTTAGTCAATTCTCCCAAAATGAAGTTTTCCTGAATTTTTGAACTGCCTGTCATAAGCCTTACTCAAGGATTATCACTTGGGCATAGAGGAGAAAAGTATGTACTCAATTTTAAACTTTTACCTAGTCTCTAAATGTGATTCTATAACCCATTAAATTTTATTTGACTTGGGTTAAAGTTGGTATTCACAATAGAATACTATGCAGTTGTTAGAAAAGATGAAGTAATGAAATTTGCATATAAGTGGATCAACATGGAAAGTATCATGTTAAGTGAAATGAGTCAGAAAGAGCGAGACAAACATAGAAATAGAAAGATCGCACCACTCATCTGTGAAATATAAAGTAACAGAATGGGAGACTAACGCCCAAGAGTAGTAGAGATAAGGACCAGGAGGTCTGCTCCACAGCTTGGAAACTGGCCTCACAAGCTGGGGAAAAAGAGTAACATACAAACAAAAATATATAAAACATACTCTTCTACAGGCCTCTCCCCGGCCAGGTGTGAAAGCGTGCCATGCGCCCCCACTTGTGGCCCTTCTTGCCACTGGACCCGCCCGCCGATCGCCCCGCCCTGGCACCCATTGTCCCTGCCGGCTGCCCAAAGCCTGACTCTCCCCGGGGAAGGTGTGTGAACGTGCCCCACACCACATCCCAAAAGGTTACTGGGGGCTTGGCCTGTATCTCAAAGGGTGTGGCTTTAAAAGGGGGCGTGGCCTCCTGCCCAAAGTGACAGCTGCTTACTCGGCCTGAGTTATTCCAAGCTGCACAAACCGTTTAAAGAGAGCATAGCCTTAAGCCTTCATGAGAGGCCCCACATAAAACAGGAGGAGTGCCTGAGAGTAAGGAAGTATCCTAGAATAGGAACAAGGCTATTATCACCTGTTTAGCTCATCCAGAATCCCTTCTGCAGCGAAATAGGGATAGACAACTACAAGGTTCCAACTCTATACTTCCATAACAATATGAAGAAACAGCGAAAATCCCCTCCACAAAGAGAGGATGGAGAAAAGATTCCAGAAGCCTCAACAGGGGTTACCCACATATATGACCGCTCAGACAAAGAATTCAGAGAGGAAATCTTGAAGAGGTGTGACGTACTCAAAGCAACCATGGAACAGACATCCAATAAATTAAGGGAGGATATGAATGAAGCATTGGAATGGTCCACCAAAAAAATGCAGGAAGAAATGAGAGCAGAAATTTCAAAGCTACGAACAGAAGTCACACAAATAAAGGAATTGGTAGATGAATTAAAAATCTCAGTAGGTGCCCTCAACAGTAAAATTACTATAGTTGAAGACAGAATCAGCGAGCTTGAAGATGAGCTGCAGAAAGCTTACAGAAAGCAACAAATAATGGAAAAAGACCTCAAAATGGCTTTAGAGCAAACCAGAGTCCTTGGGGATGACTTCAAAAGGAGCAACATAAGAATCATTGGAGTACCAGAAGCACAGGGAAATAACCCCAATGAAAAAAACAGTCAAAGACACCATTGCTAAGAAATTCCCAGAGCTGGAGAAGGCAGGCATCCAGATCCAAGGAGCCTGAAGAGTACCAGCAAAAAGAGACCCAAATATAAAGGCTCCAAGGCATATCATAGTCAGAATGATGGAGGCTGTGGATAGAGACACAATTCTGCAAGCAGCATGGTCAAAGAAGGAAATCACATACAAAGGAGCACCTCTTAGACCCATCCTCTGATAGGTCTGCTGTAAATCTAAGGGGTGCTCCTTTAGCCCAAAGACAATGGGTGGGACATAGTGAAAAAACTCAACGAAATGAATGCTTTACCAATAATACTTTATCCGGCTAAACTCTCACTCAAACTTGAAGGAACCATACACTACTTCATGCATAAACAACAGCTCAGAAACTTCATAGACTCAAAACCAAACTTAAATGAAGGACTAAAGGGGCTATTGTAAGACAAGGAAAAACACTACAAGAAGAAACCCCACAGAAAGTTGACACAAAACCCCATGACAATAATCTCTCTCAATGTCAATGGCCTAAATGCACCAATTAAAACATATTCCTCTACAGACCCCATGCCCACTAGGATAGCTACTATAAGGAGGGAAAGCCCAAAAAATAACACGTATGACATAGTTGTGAGTAAACTAAAATCCTGATAAATCTCCATCCAGCAGTGCTCAGACTTACTCCTGGTTTCACACTCAGGCATCACTCCTGGAGGGCTCAAGAGACCATAAGAGAGGCTGCAGTGATAGCACAGTGGGTAGGGTGTTTGTCAACCCTAGTTCAATTTCTAGCATCCCATATGGTCCCCTGAGCACCACCAGGAGTAATTCCTGAGTGCATGAGCCAGAAGTAACTGCTGAGCATCGCCAGGTGTGCCCCAAAAATTAAAAAAAGAGAGAGAGAGAGAGAGAGAGAGAGAGAGAGAGAGAAAGAGAGAGAGAGCATATAAGAAGCTGGGGAATTGAACCTGGATCAGCTGTATGCAAGGCAAGCACCCTACCCACTGTACTATAGCTCCAGCTCAACACCATTTTAAATAAAATGACACATGAATAAACTGACTCAATAATAGAGGCTGTAATCTATAGGAATATATCTGATTTTTAAAATTGCCAAAGTTAAAATCATGTGTGTATGTGTATATATGTGTGTGTGTATTATATAAAATAATGAGTGCAAAACCTGAATACAAATCCAAAATATTTCATTTTGAACCTTAAAATGTAATGGGGGGAGTGGACAAAGAGAGGTAGAGTAGCCATGCAGGGGTTAAATTTCTTGCCTCAGATGTAGCTGACCCCAGTTTGGTTCCTGGGACCTCACAGTCCCCTGAACATTGCCAAGAGCAAGCAGGGAAGGAGGGAAAGGAGGAGAGGGAGAAAAGACCTTTGGCTCCCAGCTAGATAAGATTAGTATTAGTATGGACTGTTTGGGCCTGCACTAGGTGCTGAAGAATGAAAGTAATTTGATTGGGAATGTTCTCTAAGCACTCCTCCCTCAAATAATCTGTCTTTATTTATTTTCTGGGAGGACTCCAAAGTGGTACTGAGGGGGTGGGGAGGGGAGGGGGTGGCGAGGGCTACTTCAAGTGATTCTCATTCTACTAGGCCATTGCATATGGTGCAAGGACTGCAGTGTTGGGCCTGGAGGTTCCCACCCTGTGCTATTTCCCTGGACCCCGTTTTAATTTTGATCCACCTGGCTTGCCACCTCAGTGCTGTTGCCGTCAAAATGACATATTTTGCACTTTCTAATTGCAGGCAAAAGGATGATCACAAAGATGATTAAAGAATGACAATTTGCCCACAATAATGTCCTCAAAACAAAACAATACAATAATCTGAAAAACACACAGTAAGAGTTTTTACTCAGGTGAGTATCTAGATCAATTTTGCTGAGACTCATAAATAAAGTAATTAACCCAGGTATAATGGCATAAAGAGAGTTGTCTGGGAGTTCACTTTGACAAGCACTAACCTCCCAATGCAAATTGTTAAATATTTCCATTACTTCTAACCTCACTCAAATTTGCTTATTCAACAAGAACCTTAATTTTCTAACACTAATACTTTATTTTGCATATAAAAACAAAAGCTGTCCTTGCCTCTGCAGTAGCGGAAGGTGTCCTACCTGGCTGAAGAGTGTGCACATTTTAAAAACTAAGTCTCATTTTCAAAAAGTTTCAGTGAGCACTAAGCCTAGGATAGAAAATAATTTGTTGACTGAATTATTTGGCAAAAATTATAGATTAGTAAAACAATTACTTATCTAATTTTCTTTATTTAAAACAGATAAACCAGCACACATATATCCTCATGGAAAGCTATCCAAGTATAATTTGAAAACTTCAAATTTTACAGGAAATAAATTTTTGAACTCAATTCTGATATGGTAGAGTGGGAGGATGGAGTGCCAAGAGAATGAGTCAACTTAACTGTGTCATTTCAAATCTCATTGCCAAAAAGGAATCCAGCCAAAATAGGTAATGGGATGATTGGGGTGGGAATAGGAGTCGATAAAAGGAAGCCCCAGCCAGACAATGCTTTATCCTTGGCCCCGTCACCAACATCCAGGGAGATAGCAGGACAGCAGGGATCGTATCCACATGCACATGGCAAAGCCTGGGAGACAAAGAGCCACTGGGATACAGCCCCAGAGAAGGCCACCAGTAATAGGTTACAGATAAGGAAACCCAAAGGAACACAAGTGAAAGGGTTCCAGCTGCAGATTCTAAAACAGGAACAAACACACTGGATAGAGAAGGGTGCAGGCACAAGATCAGGCCATTGTACACTAGAGGTGAAAAGACAGAGAAGGACAGGACTTAGATCACTGGACACTGGACCAGGCATTGAGGAACAAAGTGACTGACATAAACAGATAAGAGAAGCCTGGACATTGGAAAGAGGTATGGATCCACCACTTCAATTGTACAATAAACGCTTAGCTTCTTAAATATCTGAGTTGAACGCACAAACTTGTAAGCATTTTGTCTTATTGAGCCTCCTTCTGGACCCCAAGAAGACATACTTAAAGACTTAGGTTGGACAAGGTAACAGACAAATAATGGAGAAAAGGCATCATAATAAAATTTCATGACACTAGAAAATATAAGCAATGAGAAGCAAGTCCAAGGTATCAAAAAATGTTAATAAGTACATAAGAAAGTTTTAATCAAAGACTAAAGCTATTTTAAATTCCACACAGAGATCTTGGGTAGGAAGAGTACAATAAATGAATTCAATCTGACATATAAAACATAGCATGTAGGCTCAATATCACAAAAAATATCAAAAATTAAAGAAATAGAAACAATTAAAAAATATAATCATGAGGGATCACCATCTACACGAATAGTAGATCGAGGGGAAAATACAAATAGCAGAAATGTAACACTCTATTAGTAGAGTAAACATTAGGATAGTGGAATTCCAAATGGTGAAAGCCAGAAAAGGAAACAGAGACCATACTCAAAGAAAAAATAACACAGAACTTCTCAAACTTAAGATGTTAATTATAAATGTATAGGAAACCAAGAGAATATCTAAAGATTTTATTTCAAAATGACATACACGAATATGTAACCCTATTAAATGATTACAAGTCAATGACCCCACCCCCCAAAAAAAGATTTTCTTTGGTAAAGAAAATTGGTAAGGAAAAAGAAAATAAAAAATAAAAGGTTGGTCTTTCAGGCTTTCATCACATTCTTAGTAGTCAGAAGAGAGTGGACTGATGTGTTCATACTACCAGAAGAGGAACACTTCCAGTAATGAATAAATACTTCACCATGCAGAGCTATCATCTAAATACGATGGAAAAATAAAGACTTTGTCAGACAAATGAAAGCTAATAAGTTTGCCACCTCCAGACATGATCTACATAGATATGTTAAAAGGGGTTCTAAATGAAAAGAAGAAACCTAAGACTACAACATTCTGATCAAGGGAACCAATAGTAATATATTAACCAAAACAACAACAGTGATAATGGAACAACAACAAAAGATAAAAAGGGATATGGAGGAAAGAAAAAAAATAACCAGTGTAGTCAAATGATGATAAGTTGATACCAGCAGAAAAAATATTTTTTAGATTCAGAAAGTATGAAATAAACCCCACAGTAACCAGAAGACAATGATCTGAAATGTAGGCAATTATGAGGAAAAACCAAAGAAATATAATCATGAGGAGACACCATCTACCCCAATAAAGAAGAAAAAAATCAAAATTATAAAATGACCAGAAAACTAAAGAGAGAATCTTTAACAAGTAAACCCCATACATCAGTCATCATCCTAAATGTGAATGGTGTAAACTCACCAGTTGAGTCACAGAGTGGCTAAACAGATTTTTTTAAAAGCAAGATCTACTGATATTATGCATACAAGAGTCTCTATCAGATAAAAAGAAAAAAATTACTTCAGAGTGAAAGGCTGAATAATGTGTCTCAAGGTAATAGTGCAGAGAAAAAGGCAGAAACTATTATTTTTATAACTGATAAAGAAAGAATTTTAATTTTAAAAGATAAAGAAACAAAGACATACATTATATATTGATCAAGGGATCAAACCATTAAAAATGTCATGAATAGTAAGTGCACCCAACATAAAAATACCCAACTACACAAAACAATTAACAAACTTGAAGAGATATAATTAAAGAATTTGCAACAATTGCAGAGTATCTCAACACATCACGCACAGAAATGGACAGATCATTCAGACAAAAAGATAATAAAGGGAACCAAGTATGTGATTCAGTGGCACCAGTACCTTAAAAAAAATGAACACAGAACAACTGCATTATATGAAGCAGTGAATGACATGGACTTGTCTTTATAGAAACTTCCATCCCAGAATGAAGCTGATACACATTCTTCTCATTCTTTGGGAACTATGAAATATTCTCAAGAATAGATAGATCATAGATCACATGTTGGGACAAATTTGAAGACTGAAATCATAAAAACCATTGTTTCATCTCATTGGCATGAATCTAGAAATAAACCACAAAAACAGGAAAAATAAAAACCCCAAACATGTAAAGACTATACAACATGCTTCTGAATAACTCTTGGATGAACAAAAAAGATCAAAGGAGAGATAAAAAATTAACTGAAGAAAAGTAAAAGCAGAGACACACCTTATCAGATCCTATGGAATATAAAAGCAATAGTGAGAGGAAATTTCTCACTGTATAGGCCCAGGTAAACAAACAAGAAAAGTCTCAAACTAACTTTATACCCAAAAGAATGAGAAAAAGAGGGAAAAAAAAAACAGAACGAAAAGTCAGCAGAAGGAAGTAAACAAGAAAAATCAAGTGTAGAAAAATAGGGCGATGGGGCTGGAGTGATAGCACAGCGAGTAGGACGTCTGCCTTGCACGAAGCCGATCAGGGTTCGATTCCCAGCATCCCATATGGTCTCCTGAGCACTGCCAGGAGTAATTCCTGAGTGCATGAGCCAAGAGTAACCCCTGTGCATAGCCAGGTGAGACCCAAAAATAAAAAAAAAGAAAAGAAAAATCAGGGATATAGCATGGGAGTCATGGGTACATGCTTTGCATGTGCAGGATCCCAATTCCAACCCTGGCACTACAGGTCTCCCTCCCAAGAGCATTGAGTGTGATTCTGGTGGCCCCAGAAATCACTGGAATGATCCTGGTGGTCCCCAACTCTGCAGGGATGCAACAGCACTGCATTCTTGGGCCCCAGCATTGCACTGGCATAGGCTGGCTGATTGAGTATTATTGTGAGTAATCCCACGACGCTGAGCACTGTTTAGGAAGACCCCCTCTAAAAAAATCAAGAGACCAAAGAATAAAATAAAAACCAAAAAGTTGCTCAAAATTACTGAAACTAAGAGTGGATTTTTCAAAGAACCTATAAAATTGATAAGCCCCTTGCTAAACTTACCAAGGAAATTTGACTCTCATAAATGAATAAAGATGTAAGCAATAGTCATACTATAGAATGCAAAGGAACATTAAGAGACTACTATGGATGTGTATATGCAATCATACTGGATAACATAGAAGAAAATGGCAAAAAACCCCCAAACAAACCAAAACACCCCTGTTTGGTGAGCGCCCATTCAGGCAGCACTGGCCTATTCATGTAAAGTGTATGCTCCAACCCTTTGAACTATCTCTCCAGGTCAGAAATGGACAAATTTTAGAATCATACAAACTTTCAAGACTAAACCGGGAAGAAATAGAAAGTATGAACAGACCAAACACATGAACAGAAATAAATGGATATTCAAAAATCTTTCTTAGAACAAAAGTTCAGAACCACATAACACCATTAGTAAATTCTACTATAAAATTCTACATTAGTGAATTCACAAAAAACTAATATCTTTCTTGCTCAAACTCATCTAAAAAATTTAAGAGCCCAGGGAAACATTCCACAAAACAATCTATGAAGCCAATAAATATTACTCTAATTTCCAAACCAGGAAAAGATAGCACATAAAAAAGAAAACAACAGATCAATATCTGCAGTAAACATAGATTTAAAAATTCTGAACAAAATCTAGGTAAACTGAATCCAGCTTCACATTAACAGAATCATTTATTGTGACCAGGTGAGATTATCCCAGAGGTGCAATGATATTCAAATACAAATCAATGTAATGAACCGCATCAGCAAAAAGAAAGATAAAAGTCATATGATCATATTGAAGTATGCTAAAAAAGCTCTTGACAAGATTTAACAACCATCTATGACGGAATCAAGCAGTAAATTATAAAAGAAACATTTCAACACAACAAAACACATAATTGACAAACCCACAGCTAGTACCATACTCTATGATGAAAAACTAATAGCTTTTCCCCAAAGTCGATTTGGTTTAGACAAGGAAGTCTAGTGTCATCATTACTTTTTGACAAAATTTTGGAAGTCCGAGCAAAGGCAATTAAATAAGAAAAATAAAGTAATGAAATCCAAATTGGAAAAGAGGTAAAACTATCCCTACTTGTTGCTGGCATTATATATGTAGATATTATACTTAGAAAATCTAAAGATGACACATACATACATTAGAAATGATCGATTTAATAGGCAAGATACAATATCAATATACATAAGCCCACTGCATTTCTATCCAGAGTTGGAGTTGGAAAAGAGAAAAAATTAAGAAAAAAATCCCTTGGGGGCCTGAACCACAGTACGGCAGGCAGGGTGTTTGCATTGTATACTACCAATATGGGTTCAATCACCAGCATCCCATATGGTCCCGAGCCCACCAGGAGTAATTCTAGACGAGCCAAGCGTAACCCCTGAGTACCGCTCTATGTGGAACAAAAACCAAAAACAGAAAAAAGAAAAATAATCCTCTTTATAGAAAGGGGTGAGTATGATGAACGGTGGAATGGGGGTGGGAGAACTATCTGGGGACACACACACACACACACAAAACTTCTCCCATGGACTCAATCCTCAACTCAAAGGCCCACATAGTTGCCTAGTCTGTCTCAGATACCCATAGTACTTTCACAGAGTGATGGGACCATGGCCTGTCACACGACCACTCTTAATCCCAGGATTTGATTTTTTAAAATTATTTAAAAAATTATTTTATAAGTTAGTTCACAATATTTGATTACATTTAATATCCAAACACCAATCTCACCACTATTACCCCTTCCCACCACCAAATTCGGGATGTTTCCATCTCAAGCCCCAATCCCTGTCCCAAAACACAACCAAAATAATATATTTCGTATTGTGTCTTATGAAGAACTGCTGAACATGCTTACAAAAAAGTGTTCATACAGGAAACAGTGTGAAGATTGTTCTATTTTGACAAGAGCCATTAAGATATTCTATAGGTTACCACTAACATGACGTTAAAGTTTGGGTGATGTGAGCTTTGGTATTATATATATGTATGTATCTGAAAATATGTATATATGCATATATATATATATATAGCTGGAGCAATAGCGCAGTGGGTAGGATATTTGCCTTGCATGGGGCTGACCCAGGTTTGATTCCTCCACCCCTCTCGGCAAGTTACCGAGAGTATTTTGCCCACACAGCAGAGCCTGGCAAGCTACCCGTGGCGTATTCGATATGCCAAAAACAGCAACAAGTCTCACAATGGAGACATTACTGGTGCCTGCTTGAGCAAATCAATGAGCAATGGGATGACAGTGACAGTGACAGCATATATATATATATATATGTATATGTATATATAAATGTATGTATGTATATTTCCCTCTATGATTGTTGCCTACCATCTGAACCTCATCAAATATGGTGTGGTAATTATGGAGAATGTGTAGGGAATGTCTTATGATATGTCGAGGCCGCACAGTCCAGGAGTATGTTCACCCATATGTGAGGCTCGGCCAGAGCATATGGGGAGTGGCCTTGAGTGTGGCGGTTGTTGGATTGTGGAGCTTCTTGGCTGCCGGAGCTTGGTCCCTTCGTGTGGGTAGGGCTCTCACCTGCCCCCTCTGGAGCGCCTCGTGTGAAACAGCCTGGCACGGAGTCCTGTGGCATGGCTATGGGGGCCTCATGTTATGCTCCCTCTGGGAAAAGTAGCCGTGTGATCTGGATGGTGGCCAATGACGAGATTATCTGGCACTGGCAGGAGGTGGTTTATAGGCGTGACCCGTGGGTGGCTGGAAACTGGGGGAAACAGGCAGAGATCTCCACTCCTGGATCCCATTGAGCCCAGAGTTCAGGGTCACAAAGTCCAGGATTTGATTTAAATACACACAGTGCTGCCTGATAGGCACCAGTGTAAGTAAGCAGTAATCATCAGCACCAAAGCACTGCTCCAGAGCATCCCACCACAGTCTTAGTAATGTAGCTCCCCCGTCCTCGTCCTCGCACACAGTCTCCCCAGGTCACTGAAAAAAGGGAAGGGGAGGGGAGGGGAGGGGAGGGGAGGAGAGGGGAGGGGAAGGAAGGGAAGGGGAGGGAAGGGAAGAAGGGAGGGGAGGGAAGGGGAAAGGAGGGGAGGGGAAAGAGGGGAGGGAAGGGGAAGGGAAAGGGGAAAGGAAAGGGGAAAAGGGGAAAGGAAAGGAAAGTGGAAAGAAAGAACAGAAAAGAAAAGAAAAGAAAAGAAAAGAAAAGAAAAGAAAAGAAAAGAAAAGAAAAGAAAAGAAAAAAGAAAAGAAAAGAAAAGGAAAGGAAAGGAAAAAATTCCTATTTGCAATTCAAAAAAAGATAAAATAATTGGGGTAAATGTAACAGAGAGGTAAAAGATTGTAATATTGAAAATTAGGGTGCCATGGCTGGAAATTGGTGAGATTACTAGGTCTTATGTTTCATATATAAAAGAGTTACATACTAAATATATTTTATCAAGTCTCATGGTAATGGGCAGATTTCTTTGTGGAAAGCTAACCCGTCAGAACAAAGTAGAAAAATCTTATGGAATAAAACTGCCTGGCTTTTCTTTTTTAAGTTTTATATGAAAAAAGTCAATTTAGAACCGAAACTCCCTAATCACAGATTACCAGATTTGATCACTCAGGAGAAACTTATTTCAAAAGCTAAAACTAGTAACTAGAATTAGTCACACCAATCTGGTACAATTTGTTTATATCTCGTCCACTGTGTTTTTATTTATTATCTTTTCATCCACGTCTAGCAGTGCTCAGGGCTTACTCTTGGCTCTGTGCTTAGGGATCATTCCTGCAGGGCATGGGGGGTACCACATGTGGTGCTGAGATTGAACCTGGTTGGCCACATGCAAGGCACAATGCACTATCTTCTATACTATCACTCTGACCCTGGGGTTTTATTTTTTAAATTAAGATTTACAATTAATGATGGTTTCTCATGCCGAAAATTCCAACATCATACTCATTATCAGTGTGCCCAGTCCTTTCCCCCAATGACCTCAGTGCTCTTCCCTTCCAAACCCTGCCGTTACTAACTCAATTGTGTGGATCAGTTCTTTCACTGTGTTCCCCAAGATCTTTTTAGAAAATGCATGAAGATAGTAGAGAGTAACTGGAAGGGAAGTATAATAAGGGTGGTATGAAATTTAGAAACCATATGTTCTATTACAAAGCTGAAAGCAATACACATTTACTAATTAGAAGACTCTAGGAGAAACTTAGAGCCACACCGTGATCCAAAAAAACAGAATATGGAGTATGGGGTATGGAACCTCCTGCCCATGAATTATGTGTCTTTTATGGCTTAATATGACATACTTTTGCCTTTCAGGGCTTCACAGTTCAGTGAATAGGACAGAAATACATAATAAGCAGTAAAATACTGAATGCCTTAACAAAGAACTGTAAACCGGGCAATCTATAACAATAATTTATTCTCACACAGTTCTGGTTGTTTGTTTGCTTTGGGGATCACACCTAGAAAAGCTCAGGATTTACTTCTGGCTCTACACTCAGGGATTGGTCCTGGCAGGCTCAGGGAGACCTTGTAGCATGCTGGGGATCAAACTCGGCTCAATCTTGTGCAAGGCAAGCACCCCCTGAACTGTACCATTGCTCCAGCCCCAATTCTCACATAGTTCTGGGGTTAGAAATCTGAAATCAAGGAATAGACAAGACCATGGTTCCTCTAAAGATTCCAAGGAGCACCTCTCTTCCCTGTTTTAGAGATAATGGAATTCTGTGATGATTCTTGAATTACAGTTGTATAAAGCATACCTCTGCCTCTATTTTCCCAAGGCTTTCTCCCTTGTATATTTCTTTGTATGTCCTCTTTTCCTAGGAAGATTTCACCTTGTATTAGGGTACATTCAAATATAGTAAGACATCACTTTAACTGATGACATATATACAAGTTCCTATTTCCAAGTAAGGTCACATCCTAAAGTTTTGGGTAAATGTGAACTTTGGAGGGACCCTTTAACCCAACACATAGATCATAAATTGAAGTAAAAAGCTTAAAAGTAAGTAAAGCTTGCCAGACATTTTAAAATATAAAATTGAAGTTTTCTTGTGTTATGGTTAAGGCCTGAGAAAGAAGAAAATTTAGCAAGTTCTTAAAATTCTTATTCAATTAAGAGCTGAACAAATCTTTATTTCAACAATGCAGCTAAAATGATCTCACGGAATAGACTCAAATTCTGAGTTATCTTGCCTTGAGCCATATATCAATGACTCTAAAAATTTAATCTATGAACTATTAGAAATAACAAAACAAACTATTTATGACTGTTTCATTAATTCCTACTTATCAGAATTAAAGAAAAGTTTGGTTGTATGTTGGGTGAGACATAAATGGAATATTATTTGGCTTTCACTAAATATAATTATTCATACTTTCCAGAAAGAATGGAAATACGGTTATTACTGTTAAACTATAAGACCAACTATTTCATCACCTGAGGGACTCAAAAAAAGACACCAGAAATTCCTCAATCAATTGACACATCAGTGATCAGGATCAGGATGTAGCAGGGATCGAACCTGAGGTCCTTCATGTAAAGAATAAGGTCCAGTCCTTTGAGCCATCTCCTGGCCAAATATACATTATATCTTTACTTAATCAGTGTGTCAAATGGTATCTGGTAGGAAATGATAAATTATTCACTAGCATTGTTTTCTTTGGTGTGTGCTGATTTTAGGAAGTAGACATATATGAGCTTGAAAACTTAAAAAAAAAAAGAGATTCAGGGACTAGGAAGATAGCATAGGGGTTAGGCTGCATGCCTTGCATGGGCCAACTCAGTTCGATCGCCAGCATCTCAAGGTCTTGAGAATCATCAGGTATAGCTCTAGAGCCCCTCTGGGTACCTCCAGGTGGCCCAGGTATCACAGAGCCATCACAGAGCTCCACTCAGGGAATGCCATTGACTTGTTGACTGGATTGGTTGAGAATTGTTGGCCTGGGAAATGGAACTCTCAGGTCCACTTTGATCTCCCCACCCTTGCAGTATTCATGGATGGTTCCCAGTTCTTTCTGAAACTGTTTTCTGCTTCGTATGCTTTACAAAATGTCTGATAGAGAGCATACCTTATTCAAAAGATAGATTTTTTTTTGAAAATAAATTCTATAATATACTTTGCTCTAAGTATGGTCTCTTCCCATATTTTTTTTTCCTAAAAAAAAAAAACACTAGTTTAAATAATGCAAGTACAAATGCCACTTCTTTAAATAAATAGCTAATGGGTACTCAGCATTATGGCATGTGGTAGCTTTGTCCCCAAGGTTTTTTTTTGGCCTGTCAGCTGTGAGAAACAGTTTTCTACCAATTACTGTCACAATATGAATAAATTCAAAACTGAAAATATAAGCACTGAATATTTTCAGTAAATTTATCCCCAAAATACGTTAAAATAGGAATTTGGCACATAAACTAGGAATTTAGCATGTAATAAGAAAGAAGATTCACATTGTACTTTTTCGTCTATAAATAAAAACACAATATAAGATTTAAAAAAGAAAAAAGGATTCATTCATAGAAGAGAAATGAGCAAATGACAACAAGCATATGAAATGAAAAGAAAAAGTTACAGCTGCAAAGAGCATCAATTAAACACTATGAGACTCAAAGTGATATTATACTGTTGCTGTGTTTTCTTTTTTGAAAGATTCACTTTACATGAATGAACAATTACTTTGATAACAAATTTTTAAAGATTTATATACTGTTTATCTTCTCTCCTATAGCAATTTTAGTGTGCTGCTTTTAAAAAGAACTAGAGGAGAAACTAGCTGCTAACATGATTTTACTTTGAAAGACGATAAGAAACATGCCATAAAAGATAGCAATTTCTCACATTATCATTTTTGATGAAGCCTCAAATAAAAAGACATACTGGGCTCTTACTCTAAATTGGTTCTTTAGCAAAACTCCTTTCTTTGGAGGGGAGTGTGATAATACTAAAAATTCTAGGTATATATATTTGACAAAAAATATATAGTTTGATATGACTCTGAATACATAATTCCAATTGTCTGATTTATTAGCTTGGTTTCATCAGAACACTGCTCGTATAGTCTCTGAATCACACTATCAGTTTTAGACAACATAGTAATGCATTACGATTATTTTAATGACACATTTTTTAGATTCATTTTCAGAACAGGTATTATGTTGCCCTTTGTGTACTGTCAGTATCTCAAAAATATTTTTCCCTTTTTATGCAGATTATTTTTCAAATTGAGAACTAATTTTATATAACATTATTTTCAGGAGTTGAGTGACAATGGTATAAAATGCAAAATTATCAAATACATCTAGTTAATATCCATTTTATTCTTTTTTGAACTGGAGTGATAGCACAGAGGGTAGGATGTTTGCCTTGCACTCGGCTGACCCGGGTTTGATTCTTCTGTCCCTCTCGGAGAGCTGGCAAGCTACCAACTGTATCCCATCCACATGGCAGAGCCTGGCAAGCTACCCGTGGCGTATTCGATATGCCAAAAACAGTAAGAAGTCTCACAATGGAGACATTACTGGTACCTGCTCGATCAAATTGATGAACAATGGGACGACAGTGACAGTGCTACAGTGCTACTTTTTTTGAGGCATTATGATTTATAATACTGTTAAATAATAGAATTTGGGGCATATAATGTTTCATTATCGCACTCACCAACAGAGTGTTAGTATCCCTTGACCAGTGTCTCAAGGTCTCCTCCAGTTCGCTTAGCAAACTCAGCTCTGGGGGTCAACTCTCAGGGAATGCTACCATTGGCCAACTGTTATTTCCTAATTGTGCTATTTTGTTTTTCACATATGAGAGATGCCGCTCTGTAACTGCCCCTCTCCTTCTTATTTCACTCACCGTGATACCCTCTAGTTCCATGCAGATAACTGAATTGCTGAGTTAATCTTTTCTTATAGCTAAGCAGTATTCCACACAGTTGAACATGTATTTGTTTTTAAAAATGCTTTTTTTTTCCAGTGGGGAATTGTAGAAAAAGCAAGATGTTTCAGAGTTTCTAGTATGCTAAAAACATATAAATGTATATATATATATAGAGAGAGAGATACACACACATATATATGTATATAGATAGATAGATATAGTCCCCACATTTATTTCATTACAGATACTATTTCTAAACATAATTCTACTGTTGCATAAATTTCCCCGTTGAACAAGATTATATTCTAAGCAAGTTAAATATATGTATAATTCTGTCTTCCTTCTCTATAAAAACTTTTGTCAACTGTTCATAAATGCAAAGTCCAAGTTCTGCTTGCTTCACAATGCCTGCCCTAACAATTCAAGAGCATAACAATCTCTTCTTTTTCTGAGTAACACCATTTACACTTCCCCTAATGCTCCATGTGGCATTCAATCGCTGCATGAACAGAAATCTTGTGGAGACCTGCCTTTGAATTCAGTTTTTGTTTGTGTTTCTCCTCCCTTACCAGAGAACAAGGTCCTTGAAGGATAAGGCATACTTTAGGTATATGTCTATAGGATCTACAGCTTTACAATGAATAGGTCCTCACAAATATTTACAGAACAAATTTTTTAAAAAAAGAATCTTACGAACATGTGCCCCTCCAGGTCCCTTACTTCTCTGCCCTCTGTCCCAGAAAACTAACCTATATGGATTATATCAACAGATTCATGCCAGTGCCCTCTGGCTCTCACTGGGATTCAGATAATAGGGAATACCAACAGAAGACCTGAGGGAAAAAGAAGAATCAAGTTAAAGTTTATTTTGCTGGTTCACTTCCTTTAAGGTCAAATGGGCTGGTCCTTTCCCCTAGCCCATAATCACCACTACTTAACTCTTAGGATTTCCTCCCCTTTCAGGCTTGAAAATAAATGGTCTACTGCTTACTGCTGGCCCACCAGTATTGCTCCTGTAGCTCCCTATATCCTGTGGTTTCCTTCCCAGCTCCTGCTCACACCTTTACAACTCCTCTTTTTACCTAATTTAAATGTGCCATCTGCTTCTTTCCTTAATCCTAACTAGCGCAGATGGTAGATACAAATTGTCTGTTTTTAAAAATACTTATTAGACTCATAATACATAGGCAATGAATTTTGGAGAAGCTGAAACTAACTACAAGTTCCAGTCTACAGTGAATCTTACTTAGAAGACACCCTAGGAAAGAAACCATTTTTATTTATCTTTGCATCCACCCCTGTACCCAGAAAAGTCCCATGCAGAGTGTTTGCAATAAAAATTCATCAACCCAAATTTGATGTCTGTGACTAAGATAATTAACACTTACAAAATATTTTTGGCCCCCATTGTTAAAGGGGGTGATGATTCGGTTCAGACCAGTGGAATATAGAGATAAACCTTCTTCAGGGCTAGTTCTTGAAATCATTCTGAGTCTTTAAGTTCTCTTTTTCCTTGATGTACCTTGAAGAATTTTTTTAAGTGAAAATAAAATTAGTTTCCTGATTAATAACATTTGTGCTAAGATGCTGAGCCTTAGAATTTATCACTTCAAATAGTTCATATATCCCCTATTTAAAATAATATTTTTAATTTCTAATTTGTTATACCTTTCTTATAATTAATTTTTTTCCATCTCAGGATATAGTAAGATTAGCCATATGCTCTTAAAAATCAGAGCTTCTTAAACTTTTTACACTTGCAAACCCTTCACTCCAGAAATGTTTTGTTTTTTTCGTTCTGTTTTCGAGCCACACCTGGTGGTGCTCAGGACTTACTCCTGGCTCGACACTCAGGAATTCCTCCTGGTGATGCTTGGGGGATCATATGGGATGCTGAGAATCAGATCAAACACATGTCAGTCTCATGCAAAACAAATATGCTACCCACTATACTATTGCTCAGGCTTCTCACTCAGGACATTTTTTGCAACCATATATCACTGTATCACTGTCATCCCGTTGTTCATCGATTTACTCAGGCGGGCGCCAGTAACGTCTCCAATCGACCCAGCCCTGAGATTTTAGCAGCCTCTCCTTACTCATCTTTCCCAAGGATTGGAGGCTCTTTCAGGGTTAGGGAAATGAAACCTGTTATTGTTACTGTTGTTGACTAGCTAGCAGAGCCTGGCTAGCTCAAAGAGGTAGCCAGGCTCTGCTGTGTGGGCGGGATACTCTAGGTAGCTTGCTGGGCTCTCCGAGAGGCACATATACACATTTCCCTCTATGATTTTATAGAAAATGGTTAGGGAATGTCTTATGATGTTTCTCGAGGCCACAACCCAAGCATGTGGAAAGTGGCCTGGAACATGGCCCCAGTTGGGTAGTGAAGGTCAGCTGCCAGGGCTGAGTCCCTTGGGGTAGGGAGGGCTCTCACCCGCCCCGCTCTGGGGCGCCCCCAGTCAAAACAGCCTCTGGCACGGAGTCCAGTGGCATGGTTATGGGAGCCTCAATTTATGTTCCCTTCTGGAGAAGCAGCCGTGAGTTCTGGATTGTGGCAGATAAGTAGATTATTTGGTGCCGGCAGGAAGTGCCTTATGGGTGTGACCCCTGGGTGGCCCGAGACTGGGGGAAGCAGGCAGAGGCTCTCTGCTCCCGGGTCCCGTTGAGCCCATATATATATATATATATATATGATTATATACATGCATATATATGTATATATATGTATCTATAGAGTAAAGAAGTCATGAAGAAAGTATTTTAAAATCAGATTTCTTAAAAATTACATAACTCTTCATAGAGTTGTGAACCACAGTATAAGAAGCTATTTTCTAGAATCTGTAACATGGGGTTACATGATGCAGACATCTAACAAGCACTTGCCTGTGTGCAGGTGACCCCAGTTTAATCCCTGATGCTGCATAAAGTCCCTTAACACTGCCAGGAATGTTCCCTGAGCACAAAACTGGAAGTAAGCCCTAAGCATTGCTATACATAGTCCCAAAACAAAGAAGTCAGGATCTAGATTACACAGTGACTAAAAATATATTCTTATGTTTAAAAAAATTTTTTTTTTCTTTTTGGGTCACACCCGGTGATGCACAGGGGTTATTCCTGGCTCTGCACTCAGGAATTACCCCTGGTGGTGCTCAGGGAACCATATGGGATGCTGGGAATTGAACCCGGGTCGGCCATGTGCAAGGCAAATGCCCTACCCACTGTGCTATCGCTCCAGCCCCCTGTTTCAAAAATTTGAGCAAATGTAACTGACTTTGTGTTCCTTAAAATAGTCTGAACATAATATTTTGTTGAATTTTAGTTTTTAGACAATACACATTAGATCTCCTATCTCTCTGCTATCACACTTCTTATACTCAACTTAGTTCTCTGCCTTTCTAAAATCCTATTAAGTCATTCCCTTTAGGCAATTTTCCATCTTCTCTTCATTAGGATCATTAACAGAAGCTGACAGCAATTGTTTAAAAACTTTCTGCTCTTCTTACACAAACAACTATTTTTTTTATGTAGGTTTCTCAAGTCTCTTCTAATAAGTTAGAGTATGCATCTAAACTCCCAAAATCCTACTTTCCATAATGTCATAAACACTTCAATTCTATACTAATTTTTCTCAAACTTTTGCTGTACTGATCAATTTTCTCCTTGATTATCAAAATCAGGCCACAAATAGTCTCACTCACAAAGGTCTCACTCTCCTTTTGATGCCACAAAGGAGAACATTAGCTATGCATTTATCACATGAAACAACTGTAAATTTGCCTATATATTTACTTAAAGGAGGGAAAGGAGAGAGGGGGGAGGGAGGAAGGAAAAATGCCTATCATAGAAATCATAGGAGCAGGCTTGGGAGTGGGGAGGAGTGGCAGGAGGGATAGAGATGGGTGTTGGAACACTGTGTGACAAGGAAGCTTTGTAACTCTATCTCATAGTAATTCAATTTTTTTTTTTTTAAAAAAAAAGGGGTAGAAAGAACAAGAGAAAAAACATATCATGGTAAAATTCTTGTTTGGGGGTGGGGGTGGGGATGGGAGGAAAGCTGACCTACTAGGCGTGCTTGGAGGTTACCCTGGCTCTGTGCTGGGGAAGGGGCTGCAGTGCTGGAGATCAAGCTAAGGTCTGCCAGCACACAAGGCAAGAACCTTAACCCCTATTCTGTCTCTTAGGCCAAAATGTTGCTCCTTTCAATGCAGAAGAGCTCACTAGTAAGCTAGAAAATTAAAAGTTATCTTCAAACATGTTCATACTAAAGAACAGAGGGGATATTTATTTATCTATCTATTTATTTTGGTTCCATTGCCATACTTGGTAGTGCTCAGGGATTACCCCTGGCTCTGCACTCAGTGATCACTCCTGCTGGGGCTCAGAGGACCATATCAAAGCTGGGTGACTGCAAGGTGAGCACCCAATCTGTGGTACTATCTCTCTACCCCTAAATGGGACATTTAATAAAATAAGGAAGAATGAGAAAACAGAAGAAAATGGC
Source organism: Sorex araneus (assembly GCF_027595985.1). Taxonomy (NCBI): domain Eukaryota; kingdom Metazoa; phylum Chordata; class Mammalia; order Eulipotyphla; family Soricidae; genus Sorex; species Sorex araneus. Next base: position 141,488,341 of record NC_073302.1, on the reverse strand, counting down.
TTTTTTGTTTTGGGGCCACACCCGAAAATCATTCAAATGCTCACGAATCACTTTTGGTGGTCTCAGGGGACCATATGTGATACTAAGGATCGAACAAGGGTTTGCCACATGCAAAGCAAGCACCCTACTTACAACACTATTACACTGATCTCAGAAAAATAATTGTTAAACTGTAGTTATATTACACCGTATGACCTTAGATTTATCAGAATTAATTTAATAGATTGAAACATTTCACATTTTTACTTCACATTTTTATTTTTTTTTTGAGGGGGGGTTCACACCCAGCGATGCACCAGGGTTACTTCTGGCTCTGCACTCAGGAATTACTCCTGGCGATGCTTGGGGGACCATATGGGATGCTGGGAATCAAACCTGGGTTGGCCGCGTGCAAGGCAAATGCCCTATTCATGATGCTATCACTCCAGCTCCTACTTCACACTTTTAAATACTAAGAAATAAAATAAGTAAAGGAAAAAATACTGAACACATAATGAATTTACACATTAAAAAGTGAAAGAAGCTGGAATCTGGGGAGGGGAGGAATTAGTCCACAATAAATAGCAACAGATTCAATAAAAGATTTAAGAGCTCAAACTTATTACAGATAAGAGAGCAAGGAAGAATTTTACTCAAGATCTGATTCACTACATGAATCTTTAACAAATAGTAGAGAGTATCCACATACTCTGTGATTAAAGTAAACAATGACAAGAGGGCCAGAGAGATAATATAGCGGGTAAGGCACTTGCACACAACTGATCTGCATTCAATCCCAGGAACCCCATATGGTTTGTGGAATCTTGCCAGGAGTGATCTCTGAGTAGAGAGCCAGGAGGAAGCCCAAAGCACAGCTGGGTGTGGCCCTCAATTGTTTTAAAAACCAAAAAGACGGAGAGAAGGCAGGACCAAGATGGTGAAACATAGAGAACCTGTCCTTACCTGTTTCTGTAATCACATAATATCTACACCAAAATCTGGTTTGATCTACATAGAAACTGATCTGAAACATGAGTAAACAGAGGTTCCACAGCAAGGAATAAAAAACCATAGCCTCCAGGAAAATAGGAGGCACTGAGACGTTCCTCACAGAAACTGTACTGCAGGGAAACAAACTGCAATTGAAAGACACTTCTAAAGTAATTTATGCTGTGGTTTGGGGTAGCAGGGTTTGTCCAGTACCCAGAATCCTAGTCCTACAAGTTAGCAAAATGGAGGCAAGCCCTTCCTGGAACCCAGCCTTTGAGGGACACAGTAAAGTGAGTTCAGAACACTCTAAAAGAAAATGGAGATTGAAATCTAGTATTTACAAGTCTGTAACTGGATTTACTTCATCCTGGGATTCAAAACAGTAGCAATAATAAGGAGTGACCAGTGCATGGGAAGAAGAAATCTCAGATCTGAACTCTACAGCAATTGAATGAGGGTCCAAAAAAACGACATGAAGCAAGAAATATGAAATGGAGGAAGGAAAGTATCTTCAATAAGTGGTGCAGGGAAAACTGGGCAGCTACAAGCCAAAAAAAAAAAAAAGAACTCAGACCTCTTTCTAAGGCCAAGCACAAAAGTCATATCAAAATGGATTAAAGACCTAAAGACCACAATACCAGACCTGAATGCACAAGATACATGGAGGGAAATGTGGACAGAACCTTCCATGACATCAAAGCTAAAGACATCTTCAATGATGAAACACCACTAACCAAGCAAGTGGAAACAAACAAACAAATGGGACTACATTAAACTAAGAAGGTTCTGCAACTCAAAAGAAATGGTGAACAAGATACAAAGACAGCCCATAGGTTGGTAAAAATTATTTAGTCAATACCCATTTGATAAGGGGTTAATATCCAAGCACTGGCAGAACCTTACAAGCAAAAAACATGCAACCCCATCAAAAAATGGGAGAAGAAATGAACAGAAATGAAGGAAGAAATGCAAATAGCCAAAAGACACATGAAAAAAATGCTCTATATCCACCAATAATCAGGGAGATGGAAATGAAAACAATAAGATAACATCCCATACCACAGAGACCGACGCACATCAAAAAGAACAAGAACAACCAGTGCTAGTGTGGATGCAGGGAGAAAGAAACTCATTGTTGGTGGGAATGTTGACTGGTCCAGCCTTTTTGGAAAGCAACATGGGCATTCCTCAAAATTCTAGAAATTGAGCTCCATAAGACCCAGTAATATCACTTCTGGGAATATACCCTGGGGGTCCAAAAACACACAGCCGAGAATGCCATCTGCACTTTTATGTTTACTGCAGCACTAGTCACACTAGCCAGAATTTGGAAACAATCAGAGTGCCCGAGAACATATGACTGGTTGAAGAAACTATAGTACATCTATACAATGAAATACCAGCCAGCTATTAGAAAAAGAGAAGTTATGAAATTTGTTTATAAATGAATGGACATGGAGAGTATCATGCTGAGTGAAATGAGTCAGAAGGATAGGAACAGAAATAAAATGATTGCACTCATTTGTGGGATATTATGTATATTACTCTTACATATATGAGACTATAGTAGAAGCAAGGGCCAGGAGGATTGGTCCACAGTTGAAAGCCTGCTGCATCAAGTGCTGGGGGAGAAGGCAGTTGGGATAGAGAAGGGACCACTGTGACAACGATAGTTGGAAATGATCACTTTGGATAAGAACTGCGTGCTGAAAGTAGGTAAAAGACCAGACAAGATAACCTCTCAGTTCCTGTAATGCAAACCATAATTCCCAAAAGGGCAAAGGGGAAGAGGGGGAGGGGGAGGGGGGAGATAGACAGAGAGAGAGAGAGAGAGAGAGAGAGAGAGAGAGAGAGCGCAACACAGAGGCAAGCTGGAGGCAGGGGAGGTGGGAGGTGGTGAGATGGATACTGGAGACACTGGTAGTAGGATACATATACTGGTGAAGGGATGGGTGTTGGAATATTGTATGACTGAAACCAGATCAAGAACAACTTTTTTTAACTGTGTAGCTCAGGTTGATTTAATTAAAAAAAAAAAAAAAAAAACAACCTGCAGGGAGTAAGCTGGGGGCAAGTTTGCGGTAGGTATCATTTAGGTGAACTCTAGCAAGTTTGTTGATCCACAGTGCAGCACGGGCCTTCTGGATCCCATTTTCCTTGTTGTTTGATCCAGGGGACAGGAGCACCATCCACCCCCGCAAGCAGCTGAGCCAACTAGAGGCTGAGAGACAGTTACCAGGAGTGCTCATGCTGGGAAGATTAAAAAAAAAAAAAAAAAAGTGGTTCCTATTAACCTCACCTGACTGCTTGCAAGAAAACCACATTCCTACAGTTATGAAGCAACTCTCGGGCCTCCCAAATCTCAGCCGGCTATTAAAGGGCCTTCGGCAGCCAGCATGCTCACTGACCACAAAGAGTCAATCCGTCAGACTTCCTGACAGTCCTGGAGTGACGCTTGGTCACCAGCTCGGCCTGTGTCTCCACTCTTCTTCCAGACCTGCCTGGGGAACTGGTTTCCCAGCTCCCACACAGGAATGCATGACCGCAGAGTCTCAGTGATTGCCAGGAACTTCAGACCATGGCCCCAAGCTGCACACGTAATGTTGATACCAACTACACTGCCCCAAACTGTGCAACCCTGCCCCCATTTACACCGATACCCAGGCCCTCTCAACTCTGATGCTGCAGGCACTTGTGATGGTCAATCCCCATCTGCTGACCAGTCCCCACTTGACTGTACCACAGTGAACACCAGCCACTTGTGACCACAGCTCTGCAGCTGTGCTGGCAGGCACTCGGCTCTGTAAATAATTGGTTGTCGCCAGGCCTACTCAACCTCAGAGTCACAGTCACTGCCAATCACTCATTACCAGAAATCCCTGGCTCTGTCCCAGGCCCTAGTGGCACAACAGTCATAATGAGAGAAATTCACTCTAATGGACCAAGACAAATTCCTGGGGAGGATTTCTACCACACAAGAGATCTATAAACAAATTGAAGAATTCACAGCAAAGCAACAGTCATTACTGATGCTCACTGAAATGGTATCACTGGAGGAAAACGTCAACAAGGACAGAGACAATTCCAAGCATCAACCACAGAGCTAAAGAATATAGTATCTGGGCTGGAGCAATAGCAAAGCGGGTTCGATTCCCAGCATCCCATATGGTTCCCCGAGCACCAGGAGGAGTAATTGCTGAGTACATGAGCCAGGAGTAACCCCTGTGCATCACCGGGTGTGACCCAAAAAGAAAAAAAAAAAAGAATATAGTATCAAAACAGAAAAGCATAACAGGGAGCCCCAAAAAGTAGAATGAAAAAAAAAATCTAAAAATTGAATCAATGTGCTTTAATATAGGTAATGGAACCATCCAAACAGTTTGGAATGAAAAAAGACTATTTTGGGGGCTGGAATGATAGCACAGCGGGTAGGGTGTTTGCCTTGCATGTGGCCGACCCGGGTTTGATTCCCAGCATCCCATATGGTCCCCTGAGCACTGCCAGGAGTAATCCCTGTGCACTGCCATGTGTGACCCAAAAAAAGCAAATAAATAAATAAAAGACTATTTTAAAAATTGAAGATAGCCCAGAGAGTTATGGCAAAACATTAAGAAGGTGAAAATTTACAGGGTTCCAAAAGAAAAAGTAGGAAATATATTATTTGAAGGAAGAATCATCTAGAAATCCCCCAAAATGAGGAAGAAGACACAAGACACTTAGATCCAGCAAAACAAAAGTTCCAAACAAAATGAAGACAAACTGACCTACACCGGCCACAATACAATTAAATCAGCAAATGTCAAAGTTAAAAAGAATTTTAAGAGTACAAAAAAGACTATCAGAGAGCCACATGTAAGGAAGTCAAAGATTATCAGATTTTTCAACAGAAACTCCACAAATCAGAAGAAATTGGCACCATATAGTCACATACCACTGGGAATGAAGCCTGGGTGTAGAGTCAGGAATAACCTCTGAACAATACAAGTGTGTTCCCCTCCCCTGCATAAAGAGAGACGGGGAGAGAGAGAGGAGAGAGAGAAAGGAGAGAAAGAGGAAGGAAGGAAGGAAGGAAGGAAGGAAGGAAGGAAGGAAGGAAGGAAGGAAGGAAGGAAGGAAGGAAGGAAGGAAGGAAGGAAGGAAGGAAGGAAGGAAGGAAGGAAGGAAGGAGGGAAAGATTAAATCTTGTCTTTTGTGACAATATAAATGAACTGGATGAGGGTCGTGCAAAGTGAAAAAAAATATCAGAGGGAGAAAGACAAATACCAGGTGATTTCATTTACTTGTAGAACATACATTAAAAAGGAAAATTACAAAACCAAATGGGAAAAAAGGCAACCCACATGTGAGGTGCAAAAATCCTCATGCCCAACAACAAAACATGATATACCATCTAAACTCTTCACACGGGTGAAGGCCGAATAGTCATGGAGACCTACCTTTAATTGGTAGGGCTCCAATGACTATTCAAAAATGTGAATGTGACAGAAAATGTGAATTCTATCACACTTTCTCTTTCCTCTGGGGTCCAGCTGCTAATGCAGACCATTTCTTTGGTCACTCAGACTCATGCTGGGTGACCATACCTCCCACTATGCATGAAGAATAAAGGCAGAAATTAAAATACACAGTAAGCATAATCTTGTAGAATGACGGACTGTGAAAACTAGAGTGGGCTAGCTGATAGCAAAGGGACATTTAAAATGAAAATCTGGTTGAAACTAGGCATGCACTTTGTTTACACTTTAAGTCTTAAAATAGGAGCACACTTTATCTGTTACTGTAACAAACAGCTTGGCAAATGACAAACAGCTTTGCACCTTGCCTGACCTCTGCTCACTGGTGCACATTATAAACTATGGTAAGGACAGTTATCCAGGAAAGTGTCAACAATAGTACTTCAAATTTTTCAAGAAAATAGGTCTAGAATATGTATATGATTTCAGAGCCAAAAAATAAATATAGGGTATCAGGCCACAATGTGATAAATTGAAGAACTGTGTCCTGATCATAGTATTGTACAATATAGAAAAATACTTACATAAATCCCAAAGAAAAGTCATGTTTCTCTCTCTCTCTTTTTTTTTTTTTCCGCTTTTTGGGTCACACCCGGTGATGCACAGGCCTTACTCCTGGCTCTGCACTCAGGAATTACTCCTGGCGGTGCTCAGGGGACCATATGGGATGCTGGGAATCGAACCCAGGTCAGCCACATGCAAGGCAAATGCGGTATTGGCTGTGCTATCACGCCAGTCCTTTTTTTCTCTTCTTAATGAGTATGTTTGCCCTTTCACACAGAGCCTGGCAAGATCCCTGTGGAGTTTTTGTTATGCCAAAAACAGTAACAATAACAGGTCTCATTCCCCTGACCCTGAAAGAGCCTCCAATCCTTGGGAAAGATGAGTAAGGAAAGGCTGCTAAAATCTCAGGGCTGGGATGAATGGAGACATTACTGGCGCCTGCTTGAGTAAATCGATAAACAACGGGATGACAGTGTATACAGTGATACAGTGATGTTTGACCTTTTATTTTTTTTTATTTATTTATTTTATTTTTTTATTTTTTATTTTTTAAATTTATTTATTTTTAATTAGAGAATCACCGTGAGGGTACAGTTACAGATTTATACACTTTTGTGCTTATACTTCCCTCATACAAAGTTTGGAACCCATCCCTTCACCAGTGCCCATTCTCCACCACCCGTAAACCCAGTGTCCCTCCCACCCTCCCCAATCCCATTTCCCCCCCACCCCACCCTGCCACTGTGGCAAGGCATTCCCTTCTGTTTTCTCTCTCTAATTAGCTGTTGTGGTTTGCAATAAAGGTGTTGAGTGGCCGCTGTGCTCAGTCTCTAGCCCTCATTCAGCCCGCAACTCCCTTCCCCCACATGGCCTTCGACTACAATGTAGTTGGTGATCGCTTCTCTGAGTTGACCTTTCCCCGGAACGTGAGGCCAGCCTCGAAGCCATGGAGTCAACCTCCTGGTACTTATTTCTACAGTTCTTGGGTGTTAGTCTCCCACTCTGTTATTCTATATACCATAGATGAGTGCAATCTTTCTATGTCTGTCTCTCTCTTTCTGACTCATTTCACTCAGCATGAAACTTTTCATGCCCATCCACTTGACTACAAAATTCTTGACCTCCTTTTTTCTAACAGCTGCATAGTATTCCATTGTATAGATGTACCAAAGTTTCCTCAACCAGTCATCCGTTCTGGGGCATTCGGGTTTTTTCCAGATTCTGGCTATTGTAAACAGTGCTGCGATGAACATACATGTGCAGATGTTGTTTCGATTGTACTTTTTTGCCTCTCTGGGATATATTCCCAGCAGTGGTATTGCTGGGTCAAATGGGAATTCAATATCTAATTTTTTGAGAGTCGTCCAAATTGTTTTCCAGAAGGGCTGAACCAGTCGGCATTCCCACCAGCAGTGAAGAAGGGTCCCTTTCTCCCCACATCCTCTCCAACAGCGGTTGCTTTTGTTCTTTTGGATGTGTGCTAGTCTCTGTGGTGTGAGGTGGTATCTCAAAGTTGTTTTGATCTGCATCTCTCTGATGATTAGTGATGCAGAACACTTTTTCATGTGCCTTTTGGCCATTCGTATTTCTTCCTTGGTAAAGTTTCTGTTCATTTCTTCGCCCCATTTTTTGATGGGGTTGGAATGTTTGACCTTTTAGACAACATCTTTTAAATGTAGCAAAGGCTCGATTTTGTATATTGATTCAGAGAAATTAATAAGCACAGAGAACACAACATAGCCAGGCAATTAAAAATGCCTTGTATATTTGATTTAGAAGGTAAATATTAAGTGCCATGTTGACGTGTTACTAATGTGTTGTGGGTCAGAGTGGGCAAAGATACATATACTTAGAGGTGGACTGAAGTGACTGGAGAGGGAATAGAGGATAGAGCACTTGCCTTGTATGCAGCTGATACAGGTTCAATTCCCCACGCCCCATAGCCTTACTGGATGTAATCCCTGTGTGCAGCGCCAAGAATAAGACCTGAGCACAACCAGGTGTTCCCCCTCTTAAAATATGCTTTTTAATTAAAAAAAAAAAAGAAATGGAAGCAACTCAGAAGTCCATCACTACATTAATCAAGAGTTAAATGATCTTTTGTTTACCCATATTACAAAACATATGCACATATATGCAAATACAACCAATTTAGCACTCTCTACCTTCTGACCTAATCGATGACTTAATTATCGATTAATCGATGATTTAATCTAGAGCAAGAAACATAAGTGTCAGGGAAAGAAAAGTAAATACGACTTCCAAAAAAGATCTTATTTGTGAGTAACTGCAACAGGGAAAAGCTGGGGCAGCAGGGAAACAAACTCTAGACTATTACTATTCAGTGTGATTTAAGGCCTGGGATTTGAGTGGGAAACAACCATGTATACAGCACAGTGAGATAGGGGAAAAATTCATATCTAAGCTAAATGGAAAATAAATAGGATGTCATATCACTGTACATCTTCTATTATATGTTGTAGAGTAATATGCTACATCACGAATCACGAAATCCCGTTAATCATCGATTTCTCGAGCAGGCTTAGTAATCTCTTATTCGTCCTTTCCCTGAGATCTTAGAAGTCTCTCTTGACTCGGCCCTCCCAAGATGTCACACTGGAGGCTCTTTTAGGGTCAGGAAAATGAGATCCAGCTTGTTACTGGATTTAGCATATGAATACACCATGGGAAGCTTGCAAGGCTGTCCCATGTGGGCAGGAAACTCTCAGAAGCTTGCCAATTTCTCCCAGAGGGAAAAGCAGGTTTTGCGGCCGGGCACTTCTGGGAACTTGCTTTTAAGTCTCTAGATGTTGACCGTTGATGGGATTACACACACCTGGGTTCCTCTGCTGGTACCTTTATGTGTGAGGCCTGTCCGAATGTGTGGAGAGGGGCCTCGAGCATGGCTGTAGCTAGGTTCTGGTGGTCTTCGGAATATGCTACATAGTTCATTGTATAAGGTAGTTAAGGAAATATGTAGAATTTCCATAGATTTCATTGCAAATGGTATATCCTCAGATGTAGTTTTAGAATTTCTTATCAAGTCATCACATTCCCATCCTATCATAATGTAGTCCCCTACTTTGCTTTGTAGCTTCTTTTTAATATTTCCACATAACTTTATATTACATACTCATTTAGATATTGTTTATCTCTTCCCCTAAAATGCAAACCCATGAAATGGAAAGAGCAATTTTTTGTTATTGGTATTTTTTAACATTGTGTCCCAGCAATTGAAACTGTCTCCCTCACACAGATATCAACCAATACATATTTGTTATCAGTCAATAAATATTTGAATAAACGAAGAATTATATCTAATATATAAAAAATAAGTATACACATGGGCAGAGAAAAGAATATAAAACAGCACATAAAGAGAATGATCCTATTTATTTATTTATTATAGAATCGGGCTGGAGCAATAGCACAGCGGTTGGGCGTTCGCCTTTCACTCGGCCAACCAGTGTTCGATTCCTCCGCCCCTCTCAGAGAGCCTGGCAAGCTACCCGTGCGTATTGGATATGCCAAAAACAGTAACAATAAGTCTCTCAATGAGAGATGTTACTGGTGCCTGCTCGAACAAATCGATGAGCAACGGGATGACAGTGATACAGTGATTATAGAATCACCATGAGATAGAATTTCAAAGCTTTCATTATTTGAGTTTCAGTCATATAATGATCAAACACCCATTCCTCCACCAGTGCACATTTTCCACCACCAATGTTCCCAGTATACCCCACTTCCTAATCCTCCTGCCTCAAGGCAGACAATTTCCCCCATACTCTCTCTCTACATTTTGGGCATTATGGTTTGCTGAGAGGCTATCACATTTGGTCCTTTACTTTCAGCACAAAGTGATCCTATTTATTGGGTGATAGATTTGACAGCAACTTAAAACAAAAAAAAAAGCATGAGTTTTAATAAGCAATAAGTTAAATGTTAAAACTCACATATTAGGACTGTTGTAAATAGAAAATTCTCAAAATGGGTATGCAGAAAGAAATCAATGAAAGGCTATTTTGACTTCATGAGCAAAATGTGCGTGTCTGAAAATGTCATGAAGAAAAAGCATAAATGCTGGATCTCAAAATAGTTTGTTTTGGTTTGCAAACTAATGCATGCAAATGAAAACAGATTAAAATAGAATATTATGATATTAATACACAGAGAATAAAACATAGCAAATGATGTTCATAAGAAGCATTCATAGACTCCTAGCAGAATAAGAACACTCCTACCATTTAACTGGAAGGTGCTCATTTAACACCCAAAGAAAATTCTGAAACCGAGAAAACTTTCAGAGGTTAAAACGTATATTTTAAACACAAGTAAATGCCATCAATGTGCATTGCTTTTCTCAAGTTAGGCTATCTTATGTGCTCTCAAATTAATTATATACAAGAAAAACTAAGAGAACAATCTCTAGTCTTTGGAACTCTCTATAAAACATAGTATATTAAAAAAATAAAGACCACTGATTTATATGTCTGTGTGCTATGCTCCCTTCTTATGTTTAAGCTACATTACTTTAAATATTTTTTTTTCTCAGTAAAGGCACTATTTTTACAAATAGTTGGATAATGATTTTCAAGTAAAGTCAATTGGGGCATCCCACTGAAGGCACACATTGTCTGCAAAGACAGAGAATGCTGCAAAAACAATGAACACAATCTTAAATCCTCTGTCTCACCTTGAATCCATGATTATTTTTAAACCTCTAAAAGACTATCATTAAACTAAAGGAAGTATTTTTGTTGATTTTTCTTAAAACACACACACACTTAAAATAAAAAATAATTTCCTTGAAAAGGCAAGGTGTTCTCTGTAATTGTTACTTGACTGATAATTGTACACAAATATTTCTTATTATTTAAAATAATGAGTTGATTTTCTCAAAAAGTGAATTGTAGTCTACTTAGAAGACCATGAAATAATTTTTCACCCTACAAGAAAAACAAGGTTGTGTTGTTTTCCTATAAAATTCATCTCCTGCATTCACAGGCTTTTATGAAAATAACCTATATAATAATACCCCCCATAACTTCGGGAACTACCTTAGTCTTCCTATTTAAAAACAGTATCTTTTATATACATAGTATATTTTCCACATATGACTGAACACATATTTAGATATCAAATGTAGACATATTTAGTTAAAATCAATTAAACTGAGAAGTCCTTCCCTTCTGGCTGTCTATATTTTCCTTTAATCCTGGTCAGTGTAAACCCTTATTACCAGTAATTTGCCACTATAAGGCTTAGGAAAAATGCTGGCCTCATGATTTTTGTCATTTCTCCCCCCTCCTCTTCCCTGCAGGCTGCTACTGTTGATGGCCTTTATGGAAATATAAATTCAATCAGCAGCTGCAAATTTCATGAGACGTCCATCTTCATGCTGAATTTCTAACTGAGTGTCAAAACAATCTGTGGATTTCTCCCTGATGAAACACACATTGAATTGTAAATTTCTGCAATTTCCTCATGTTTGAATTTCAGCTGCAGCAAAATAGTGCTAGCCCAGATACACTGTCTATCAGACTGAAACAAATAATTTTCTTATCCCTTCATACATCTAAGAGTTAATTTTTTTAAGTCATGACATAAAATACTTCCTCCTAAAATTATATAATTCTTTTAAAATATTGTATATAAGAAAATTAGGATGTAAATATAATTAATATATTTCATGTTTTTAAACTCGTTTCCCTAAAGACTTATTTCCTTTTTTCTTCCTTTGCTTCCTCTTTCCTTCCTCCTCTATTTTTCTTCCACCTTTCCTTCCCCCATCCTTCCTTGCTTCTCTCCTCCCTCCCTTCCTACCTTCCTATCTTTAACTCTAATATAAGCCCTAAATAAAACAGTCTAACTAAAATCACTTATAACACATTCAACTTATTTTCATTAGAAAACATTTCCTGAATACTTATTCTTTGCAGTCACATTTTTAAAGTGTCTGAGCCACTGATAAAAATGTTAAAATCTCAAGAGATTATTTTAAAAGTTATAAATGTAATAAACATTATTAAACATTAGACAATTCATTTAACTAGGTAGAGCAAGATGGTGTGTAAGGGCTTTCTTCCTACTTTAAATATATAAAAATTATAATAAAATACTTAAAAATATATTACTGGAGCCAGAGCAGTGGTACAGGAGATAGGGTGTTTGCCTTGCATGCAGCAGACCTGGGATTGATTCCTGGCACTCCACATGCTCCCTCAAGCCCTCCAAGAATAATCTGGAGTGCAGTTCCTGGAGTAAGCCCTGAATACCACCAGGTATTGCCCCAAAAGCAAAAACAAATTACTAGATAAATAAAATAAAATAAAAATTTCTTTTGTGCTGAAACATGTCATCGGCCCTTCTGTCCTACAGCACAGCGGGTAGGGTGTTTGTCTTGCACGCGGCCGACCTAGGTTAGATTCCTCCATCCCTCTCGGAGAGCCTGGCAAGCTACCCATGGCGTACTGGATATTCCAAAAACAGTAACAACAGTCTCACAATGGAGACGTTACTGGTGCCTGCTCGAGCAAATCGATGAACAACGGGATGACAGTGCTACAGACGGTGCTGAAACATGTCAACATCAGAGTCTTATGTTTGTACGAAAAGATAAAGTAACAATCCACATGGTTTCTGACCCAGCTTTTGGTCCTATGGGCTAAAGGCTTGGAAGTGCAGTTGTTAAATCCCTTGTCTGATGGGCATTTGTGTGGTGTTCATAGCACCAAAGGGCAGTGCTACTCAGGAAAAGGTCTCTAGAAAAATGCTATCCCATAAACTGGAAGAGAAACAAAGAAGCCAGTCATGAGTTTAAGACCTTGCTTAAGATGGGGACAAAGGAGTGCAGAAATCACCAATAAAACTACAAAAAATTCTAGAGGAGATCACATGTATGTGAGATATTTACATTTACACAACTGCATAGTGCAAATATCATAAATTTTTAAATCATATAAAATCTAGATTTTTAAAAAACAAAATATAAGTGTAAATAGACCCATAGAGCTAGTTACATATTACAAAGACTTCCATAGAAGAAATAATCCTTACTAAAGATAAGATTATAATTTAAAAATTACAATGTAGAGAAGTTATAATAAAGGGGAATTTTTAGTTTATGAAATAAATGAATTAGTTAAAAAAAAAACTACAAACATAGTTATTAGAAAATGGCTAAAACAATAAAAATGTTTTAAATGACTGCAAATTTTAATTAAAAAGCCCTTACGGTGAAAATTAGCTATATAAGAAGAGCCCTAAACTAGACAAAGGAGAAAATCAATAATAATTGAAGAAAAATATCTCAGGAAGTAAAGAGATAGTTGACACATATTTTACAAAATATTCTAGAAGGAAATGATAGAAAGAAGGGGGAGACTCAATACTTGAAAAGACAATAGCTAACAGTTTTCCAAATGTTATGAGCCATATAAAGACTTTCCACATCCAAGAAGTTTTGACAAAATAAGGACTAAAAATTCATGCCTACAATAACAACTGAGAACTTAAAAGACAAAGAAGGACTTCATTTATTTATTTATTTTTATTGAATCATTGTGAGGTACAGTTACAAAGCTTTCATGATTTTCAGTCATAAAATGATAGAACACTCATTCCTCCTCCAGTGTACATTTTCCACCACCAATGCCCCAGTATTCCTCCTGCCACCTCCACCCAAACCCACTCCCTGTCTCTCTGGCAGACAATTTCCTTCTTACTCTATTTTTTTTTTTTTTGCTTTTTTGGGTCACACCCGGCGATGCACAGGGGTTACTCCTGGCTTTGCACTAAGGAATTACTCCTGGCAGTGCTCAGGGGACCATATGGTATGCTGGGATTCGAACCCGGGTTGGCCACATGCAAGGCAAACGCCCTACCCGCTATGCTATCGCTCCAGCCCCTCCTTCCTACTCTTTCTCTATACTTTTGCACATTATGGTTTGCATACAGATATTTAGAGGCCGTCATGTTTGGTCCTTTATCTATTTTCAGCACACATCTCCCATCCCAGGCAATTCCTCCAACCATCATTGACTTGGTGATGATCCCTTCTCTACCCCAGCTGCCTCAAAGAAGGACTTTAACAGCAACCGAAGGGGGCGGGGCGGGCGGTTAGTCTGCAAAGTCTAATACATTTACTTCCATTTATTGGAAGTAAATCTCTCAAAAGCACAACAAATACAAGAAAAGAGAAATACCTACAAAGAGCTAAGGAAAAAGAGAAATACCAAAGCACTGAAACATCCAAGAATTTTTCTATACCCAGCTAAACCATCACTCACATTTTAAAACAGTTAAAACTGAAAATTTACTTCCTACTGAGTCTCAGGAAAGCCATGCAAAAGAAAACAACATAGCAAGCAGAATGAAACACAAGTACAAAATATATGAAACACATTGGTAAACTTATTGGTAAACCTAAATAAGCACAGAGTCTTAACAAAACTGAAAAATATGAAAGATGAAATAGTTAATTTTATGTCTCTGCCTCACTGGACCATAGAGTCAGATATGATCAAACACTAATATAAATATGCTTGTGAAGATGTTTTTGGATGATGTTGACATTTAAATCATGCATTTTGAGCAAAGCAGAGTACCATACATAATACAGGTAGGTATATCTAATTAGTTGAAGTCTTTAATAGAAAAGAAATGACTTCACTCAAGCAAGAAGGATTTCATTCAACAGACTATTCTTGGACTCAAATTGTAACTCTTTCCTGGGTCTCCAGTTTTCCAGCATCTCTCCAGACTTCAGACTTATGAAGCCTCTACAAGTTTGTGAATCAATATCTTTAAAAAAATCTTTCCCTCCTATTGCTGCTGCAGAACCCTGAATAATAGAGGGAATTTTATTTTATTTTAAAATTATTATTATTTTGACTTTTTGGCTGTACCCAGCCCAAAAGAGATTATACCTGGTGGGGTTTGGGAGACCATCTTGGGTGTTGAGGATCAAACCCAGGTTGACCAAGTGCCAAGTAAGCACCCTATTCACTGTACCATCTCTCCCGCTCCTACTCCTACATAGCTATTTTTTTAATGAAAATTAAAATGCTAGAGAATACAATGACAACACTAAGTTAGATAATAGTTTTGAACTTTTAGGATTTTTTCCCTTTTTTAGGTAGTTCAATAGAAATATTTACTTCAGGTGTTGTTAGGTTAACCATACATGTTAACTACCTAATAGCAAGACTTAGGGAGAAAAAATTTATCGCATGGAAATAAAGATATAAATAAAAGCTACAGAATACAAATATTAACCAGAATAAAGTGAGATTATAAGTATTTCTAAAGATGAAAAGTAAACAATTTTGAAAGAACCATTAATAACAAAAGGGAAACTAACTGGAATGCAAACACTCCTATATACACATAGTCAAAAACTGATAGAATTATAACTAGAAATGTACTAACACTGAGAAAAATTAAGAAACCTTAACATAGCTTTCATAATATATTAAAGACAGTTAAGTTTCGGAAGGCATAGGGGCCAGAGCAATAGTACAAAGGGAAGGGTGTATGCCTTGCACAAAGCTGATGGGAACTAATCACTGGCACTACAACAGTTTCGAAAGCCTGCTGGAGAAATTCCTAAGTGCAGAGCCAGGAGAACCCCCTAAGCACTGCCAGGTGTAACCTAAAAACAAAACAAAAAATATTTGATTGGTATCGGAACAAATATGATAATACATATTGACTAGACTACATATCAACAACTAGAGAACCTGTATCAACCACTAGAGTACGCTCAAACACATTGGAATCTTAGAATTAACCAGCCCCTAGACTAACACAACAACTGTGACAGACAGAATCCTCCTAACCCTCACAGACAACCTTGTATTAATCCCCGTGCTCTCTAACCATGCAGAAATGACTTCCTAGATGTCATTAAATTAAGGGCCTTGACGTGGGGGAGATTATCCTGGTTTAACTGGCAGATCCAATTAATAACAAAAGTGATGAAATGGATGTGGGAGGATTGGAGTGAAATAAGACAAAACAGAAGTAGTGCTCTGACAATTGAGTGAGATCTGAAGAGGGAGGAAGGGGCCACAAGTCAGGAAACACAGATGATCACTACAAAGTACAAAAGGCAACAGAAAGAGATTCCACCCCGATGTTCCAGAAGGAACACCATTAGCCCTGAGAGACAGATTTGGATGTCCTACCTTAAGAGCCATAAATAAGTTTGTTTTGTTTTAAGCTACTAAACTTGTTGTAAATTGTTAGAGCAGCAACAGGAAAGAATAGCTTGAAATGAGAAATCAGTAATAAAATAAGCACCAAATCAAGTTTACCAATGTATTGGGGAAATTCAAAATTTTTAAAAAACAATTCATTGGTGAACTCACACAAAAAAGTATAAGATAGTCAAAACCTTATCAGAAAACCATTGAGTATATGTTTAAATTATTGTTTATCATTAGCATACATTATATATTAAATTTTATTAATGACTAATATATATTAATAACCGTTAATACATAGCATATTTATATCATTATTCATTATATAACAAAAATATTTAAAATTAATCATCCAAAATTCAATTAAATGCAAGATAAAAATAACACTATCACAGTGTGGTGTTGGAAGGTCAAAAAAATAATATGTGAAATAATAATACAAGAAGTAAATAATACTTAATCAAATAAAAGAAGTAAATAACATACTATAGAAACAATCCCTGTACTGGAACAAAGGCAGAGCCGCAGTCCAATGGAACAGGGTTGAATATATTGAAACCCTGCCCAAATATATGATCATCTAATCTTTGAAAAGGGAGCAAGAAATGTGAAGGGGAACAAGGAAAGCCTCTTTAACAAACTGTGCTGGCAAAACTGGACAGCTACATGCAAAAAAATGGGCTCAGAACTCTACCTAATACCATGTTCAAAAGTCAGACCAAAATGGATTAAAGACCTCAACATCATGATGACCAGAATCCGTAAGGTACACTGAAGACAAGGTCGGCAAAACCCTCCACAACGTTGAAGTTAACGGTATCTTCAAAGATGACACACCACTGACCAAGCAAGTGAAAACAGAAATAAACAAGTGGGACTATTTTAAACTAAGAAGCTTCTGCACCTCAAAAGAAACAGTGACCAAAATACAAAGACAATCTACAGAATGGAAAGGATATTTACCCAACACCCACCCAATAAGGGGTTGATATCAAGGATATACAAGGCACTGGTTGAATGCCACAAGAAGAAAATATCCAACCCCATCAAAAAATGGGGTGATGAAATGAACAGAAACTTTCTCAAAGAAGAAAGACGAATGGCTAAAAGGCACATGAGAAAATGCTCTACATCACTAATCATCAGGGAGATGCAGATCAAAACAACAATGAGATATCATTTCACACTACAGAGACTGGCCCACATCCAAAAGAACAAAAGCAACCGGTGTTGGCACGGGATGTGGGGAAAAAGGGACTCTCCTTCAATGCTGGTGAGAATGCCGACTGGTTCAGCCCTTTTGGAAAACAGTATGGATGACTCTCAAAAAATTAGAAATTGAGCTCCCATTTGACCCAGCAATACCACTCCTGGGAATATATCCCAGAGAGGCAAAAAAGTATAGTCGAAATGACATCTGCACTGGTATGTTCATTGCTGCATTGTTTACAATAGCCAAAATCTGGAAAAAACCTGAGTGCCCGAGAACAGATGGCTGGTTAAAGAAACTTTGGTACATTGGGGCTGGAGTGATAGCACAGTGGGTAGGGCATTTGCCTTGCACGAGGCCGACCCGGGTTCAAATCCCAGCATCCCATATGGTCCCCTGAGCACCGCCAGGGGTGATTCCTGAGTGCATAAGCCAGGAGTGACCCCTGTGTATTGCTGGGTGTGATCCAAAAAGCAAAAAAAAAAAAAAGAAACTTTGGTACATCTACACAATGGAATACTGTGCAGCTGTTAGAAAAGATGAAGTCATGAAAATTGCATAAAAGTGGATCAACACGAAGAGTATCATGTTAAGTGAAATGAGTCAGAAAGAGTGGAACAGGCTTAGAAAGATCACACTCATCAGTGGAATATAAAGTAAAAGAATGGGAGACTAACACCCAAGAGTAGTAGAGATAAGGACCAAGGTCTGATCCATGGTTTGGAAACTGGCCTCACATGCTTGAGGAAAAGGCAGCTCAGACAGAGAAGGGAACACCAAGTAAGGGATGTTGGGAGCACCCATTCGGGTTGAAAGATGCATGCCAAAAGTAGACTATAGACCAAACATGATGGCTGCTCAAGACTTCTATTGCAAACCACAACACCCAAAAGGAGAGGGGGAGCAAAAAAGGAATGCCTTGCCACAGAGGCGGGGCGGGGTGGAGGGGACAGGATGGGGGTGGTGGGAGAGATGCTTGGACCATTGGCGGTGGAAAATGGGCACTGGTGGAAGGATGGGTACTCGATCATTGTATGACTGAAACTCAAGCACAAAAGTTTGTAAGCCTGTAACTATACCTCACAGTGATTCACAAATAAGAAAAAAAAGAAAAAGGAAAAAAAGAAAAAAATAGAAAAGAAATAAATAATAAGAAGAAACCATAAAATTGAAATCTAGGTCTCTGAAACAAATTAAAAATTTCATATTAAAATCTGTATTATACGAAAAGGAATAAGAAACTATTATAATTTTATTCTAATAAACTTGAAAATGAGTTTCCTCCCAGATAGGCCTGGCAGCCTCCACACACAACCTCCACCACTTCAGTGGGTTCAGCGTCACAGCTCCTGACTCGTGTGCCCATATACAGCTCCGCAAAATTTCACATCACTCATAGCACAGCAGGAGTGCAGCAAACCTGATGGGGAAGACCACAGAAACCTACCAAGCTTAACAAGCAAAACCAGTAACATAGAAGGCTCAACCGGAACCAACCAACTTAGTAATTCCTCAGATACTGATTTTTGTGACACTGTGAGGATGTTTAATGAGCTCAAACAATGGCACAAGTAGTCAATAAACCCAGCAAAGCACAAGAAGGTATCAGTGCTGAAATGGGGAAACTATAAGCAGAAATATTCCAGATTCTGGCTGTTGTGAATAGTGCTTTAATGAACATAGGAGTGCAGATGACTTTTCTGCATTGTGTTTTGGGATCCTTAGAGTATATTCCCAGGAGTGGTATTGCTTGTTTCATGGAAGCTCAATTTCTAATTTTCTGAGTTATGTCCATACTATTTTCCAAAAAGTATGGTAAGTGATATTTAAAAAAAAAAATGAAAAAAACCTCACTTAACAGAACCTCCAAAGCATTGCCAAAACGTAAGCAAAGTATCAAGGAGCTCCAAGATGAGATGAAGAAAACTGCTAGAATACAACAGAAGGTAGGAAATAGTCTGAGAAGGAATAAACAGCATACTAAGGGATGATTTCAAGAGGAACAATAGAAGGATCACCAGAATCCCTGAAGAACAGGAAGGCAAATTTGGTGAAAAAACAATAGTTAAAGAAATGATCAATAAGAATTCCTAGAGTTGAAAAATATGGGACTGAGATCCAAAAGGCCTAAGGAGTTCCAGGGAAAGCAGAGTCAACTAGGAAAGCTCCAAGACAAATGTACTCAAAATGACAAGAAATTAAAGACACAGGACCCGGGGGGGCCATGTTTTTGCAAGGCCGCTTTGCTGCTGAATGACCAAGATCCAGAGCCAGCTACATTACTTCTGGTCCCAGCAAGTGCTTGCAGCCATGTCTCCAGACTGTGAACCAAGCTTTTGCCCCACGCCGGCTAAGGGGGAAAATATCCTTCTTCCTTGGTTTTTCTTCCCTCTGGGAAGAAGCGGCGTGGCATCTGCCATATTATGGGACTTTTAAATAGGTATGAACTTGGTGGCACGGGAAAAAAACTGTATTTTGAACTTGAAACAGCGGGACGCTTGGGCAGTCTCGGGCCGGGGCCAATACCGGCTCGAGTTCCACCGAGATTTGACCCAGGTGGCCATGCTTTTGCACGGCTGCTTTGCTGCTGAACGACCAAGATCCAGAGCCAGCTACATTATTTCTGGTCCCAGCAAGTGCTTGCAGCCATGTCTCCGGACTGTGAACTAAGCTTTTGCTCCATGCTGCCCCAGGAAGGGGAATGATGCAATTTCCAACTTAAATCTCCCTGGTCTTAATTACTGAAATAGAGAAATCCTTTATATCTCTTCATTCTCATCAGTGGAAAACTAATTATCAAATGTTTCCTTGTCAATAGGGCCATATTTTTGGGGAATAAACTCCAACAAGAATAGTGAGTTCTGTGTTGAAACTCCAACAACAATAGTGAGTTTTGTGTTGAAATATTGAATGGAATCAAGGTAAAGAGGAAATGAAGTGAAATTTATCAGTTATGCAGGTGGGGGTGGGGGGTATACTGGGGTTTTTGTTTTGTTTTGTTTTTTGGTGGTAGAATATGGGCACTGGTGAAAGGACGGGTGTTTGAACATTTTATAACTGAGACATAAGCCTGAGAACTTTGTAACTTTCCACATGGTGATTCAATAAAATAAATTAAAAAAAAAGAAATTAAAGACAGAATACTGAAAGCAGCAAGATTAAAAAAAAATACAAACTTACAAACAAATGAAAGCATATAAGATATACAGTAGATCTATCAAATGGAGACTCTACGAGCCAGAAGAATAGCACCGCACTAAGCACTGTTGTCCCCTTTGTTCATCGATTTGCTTGAGCGGGCACCAGTAACGTCTTCACTGTGAAACTTGTTGCCACTATTTTTGGCATATTGAATATGTCATAGGTAGCTTGCCAGGCTCTGCCATGCGGGCAGGATACTCTAGGTAGCTTGCCGGGCACTCAGAGAGGGAAGGAGGAATCGAACCTAGGTCGGCCACGTGCAAGGCAAACGCCCTACCTGCTGTGCTATCACTCCAGTCCAAGCCAGAAGAATATAAAAGGATAAAGTATAAAAACTTAATGAAATGAACACCTTACCAAGAATACTCCATCCAACTAGATTTTATCATTCAGATTTGAGGGAAAAATATAGTTTCATGGACAGGCAACAGAAATTCATAGCTTTTAAACCAGTCTTTTTTTAAAATTAAAAAAAAAAAAACCATTGACGAGGAATATGATCAACTGGTTCAGCACCTCCATGACTGCAAGGAATGTCGAGAGTGAGAAAGCCACAAAAAGACGTTTGTCTTTGGAAACTCTTGAGCTCATTCACCAACATGAGTAAGCCTCAGGCAATCACAAGCTAACATCCAAGCTTGCAAAGCTGTGCAGAGAAGCAATAATGGAAGACCTCAAAGAAAGAAGAGCAGCAGTTTTGGCTAATGTGGCACAAGCCTGGAAAAGTACTCGCAATGCCTGCCTGTTCTTCGCCAACTACAAGACCAAGATGACTGCCCTCCGATGTCCTGATGGATCTATCACATCTTCCAGAAGGGCAATGGGGGTTATCCACGACTTCTACTCGGATCTCTTCAATAGCCACGTCCACCTGCCCAAATACTAAATTCTGCAGGATGGATATGTTGTTCCCAGTGTTCTCCCTGCCTAAGTCCAACACGCCATTTTGTCGGTAAAAACATGTACAGCACCGGGTCCAGACAAGGTCAGACCCCAAACCTGAAGAATCTGCCACCAGTACTCATCAATATACCGGCTCGGCTCTTCACACGCTGCCTGCCTGCATGCAAAGTTTTGTCCCAATGGAAAACAAACAGAACCATCCCTTTGTATAAGAAGGGAGACATTCACAACATCGGCAACTATCGCCCAATCTGCCTGTTGTCTGTTGCCTACAAGTTGTTCACTCGAGTCATCCTGAATAGGATTGGCAGAACACTAGACAAAGGACAACCATGCGAGCAAGTCGGGTTCTGAAGGGGATGTAGCACGATCGATCATATCCACACAGTGACCAAGCTCAATGAGATTCTTGAGAGTTCAAGATGCCACTCTGCCTAATGTTCATTGATTTAAAGAAGGCCTTTGATTCTGTTGAGACTGAAGCGGTCATCGAAGCCCTAGTCAAACAGGGCATTCAAACTCAGTACATCAGGATCCTCCGTGAGCTGTATTACGGATTCACCACCAGGATCTCACCATTATACAAGGAAGTGATCATCGACGTAAAGAGAGGGGTTCAGCAGGGTAATACCATTTCACCAAAAATCTTCAGTGCTACCCTCAAGAACATCATGCGATGACTGGAATGGGAATGAATGGGAGTGAAGATAGATGGTTGGCAACTACACCACCTCCACTTCCCTGATGACACCAAGCATGAGTCAAGAAGCACAAATGCTGGCCAACTTCATAAGTTTTGAAAAGTTGGACTACAGCTGAATCTCACAAAGACAATGTTCATGAGAAATGGACTAGTTCCCAACATTCCATTTGCTCTCAATGGAACGAATATCTCTGAATGCAGCAGTTTTCTGTACCTGGGTCAAGAACTCAACATGACGAACGACTTGGTGCCAGAACTGTGCAGGAGGGAAAGAGTGTCATGGAACGCCTTCAAGAGCATTGAAGAAGTTGTTAAGAGGAAGAAGAACCTCTGGCTCTGGGCACATCTTTTTGACTCCACCGTTCTTCCTGCACTAACATATGTCTTAGAGACCTGGGCCCTACGAAAACAAGATTAGAACGCTATTTGCATCTCCCAAGAGGAATTGAAAGATCTATGCTTGGAGTACCACATTTCATTCAAGTGAGAGAAGGAATCTGGAGTTATGACCTTCATCGACGATTGAGGATCAGGGATGCTGCCTCTTTTGCCAAGACATCGAAAATCAGATGGGCCAGACACTAATGCGATTTGGACACAATCACTGGACTAGAGCCATTACTGACTGGATTCCACAGCATGTGAAAAGAACACGTGGCCGCCCACCTATGAAATGCTCAGACTTCTTCGTCAAGACCCTGAACAAATGGTTTGATGCTCTTCTTGTTCCTGGAGTGAGCAGACACCATTAGGCTACACCAGCACGTGATGGGGATGAATTGAGACGTGACTGGCGCCTACTCAAGAAAATGAGCAATGGGATAACAAGTGATACAGGTAATAGAGATAGATAGATAGATAGATAGATAGATAGATAGATAGATAGATAGATAGATAGATAGACAGATAGATAGCTGTAGGTAAATTTGTTATGGGGTCACACCCAGAGATGCTCAGGACTTACTCCTGGCTCTGTACTCAGGAATCAGTCCTGGAAGTACACAGGGGACCATATGGGATGTCAAGTTCAAACCAAGGTCTGTTACATGCAAGGCAAGTGTCTTACTTGCTGTACTATTGCTCTGGACCTCTTTAAACCAGTTTTATAAGAAGACTTAAAAGAGTTTCCTAAAAGTATAGGATAAATCAGCACATAGCACTGAATATGACACTTACCCACGGTGTTTATGGTTTATTAGATTAATAATCTTTTATTAGATTAAGAAAGATATATTTACTCCTAGCTAGCTAGAGGATTTTATACATTTTCAATAATGAGGAAGCTATCTCATTTACATCAAACATTCTATATCTTATCAGTTTGTTTTACATCCATAGAGATTTTTATTGTAATCTTTTACTTATTAATTGCAGGCATTTAAGCAGCATTTAAAATATTTTTTAACATAAAACCAATATTCTCTTTCTTAGGAAGAACACTTTATGCTTTTATAGACCTATTCAGGTGTTTCTCCTTTCAATTTTCTTAATTCTCTTCACTCTTACTAAATTTTGCATTTGTAGGCTTTACCTCTTTCATGTTAACTCCAAACTATATTAGCAGATAATTTTTTAAAGTTTTTTTAAACTTCCTTTTCATTAACAAGGAACACATAATTGTTACCTCTATTCAACCCAAGTACACAGGAATTTTTTTTTTTTTTTGCTTTTTGGGTCACACCTGGCAATGCACAGGGGTTACTCCTGGCTCTGCACTCAGGAATCACCCCTGGCGGTGCTCAGAGGACCATATGGGATGCTGGGAACCCGGGTTGGCCGCGTGCAAGGCAAATGCCCTACCCGCTGTGCTATCACTCCAGCCCCGACACAGGAAAATTTAATGCAATATATTTTAGATGCCAGAGTTGAAAATTTATTTATGTAAATGAGAATAGGCATATTGTATTACACGATTTGAATTTCTTTATTTACATATGTTAAAATCATAAAGCAATCAATCATCACAAATTGACCTTTATTGATTTGTTTTCTGATAATTCCATTTGTCATTCCTTTAAGTTTTGTTGCAGCAAGCAATTGAAGTAAATTTGTTATGTGCCTGCCAAGGCTGGGGGGGGGCAGGTGGGAGGGTCATACTGGTGATAGGATTGATGTTGAAACCTTGTAGGTCTGAAATAATTGCATTATGAGCAACTTTGTAAATCACAATGTTTTATTTATTTATTTATTTTGCTATTTCGGTCACACCCAGCAATGCTCAGAGGTTACTCCTAGTTCTGCACTCAGGAATTACTCCTGGTGGTGCTCAGGGGTGCTGGAGATTGAAGCCGGGTTGGTCACAGGCAAGGCAAACGCCTTATCCGCTGTATTATCACTCCAGTCCCTCACAATGTTCTAATAAAAATTTTTAAAAATGGAAATGATTAAACTACCAAAATATGTAAATTATTTTAAAAAAGGACCAAAGGAGGATTGGAAAAAGTGAACATAGCCTACAATATTAAATAACTTGAACTTGTAGTAAAAATAATTCACTCTTAAAAGTGCCACATTCCAGAGTCAAAGGTTAAGGAATATGAGCGATGAGCAAATTCTAGTGAACTTTGAATCTTTCTTCTTATAACCACAAGAACTAGGTTCTGCCAATGACATGAATGAACTTGAAAGTAGAATCTTCATCTGAAACTCTTGCTGTGGAAATAGCTCAGCTGATATTTTGATATTATTCGATATTTGAGACCTTGAGGGTCCAACTAAAAGGTATTGAGTACTTGACTCATAGTAATTCACATAACAAATCCATATTGTTTATTATCTTTAAAAAGCAACAGCCAAAATCCAGCAGGTTTTCTGAGAATAAGAATAGATAAACCCTGTTCCAATACAATCTATTCTATGGGGCACTGGGAAGATAGTGCAGAGGTAAGGCACTTGCCTTGCATATGAATAATCCCAGTTTCATCCCCTGCACCCCAAATAGTCCCCCACGCAATTCCAGGAGTGACTGTGAATAGAGTCAGGATTAAGAGTTCTGGTAGGTGTGGTCCATCAGTTTGCCCCCAAACAAAACAGAGATAATATTTCTTAATCTTCTGCTTCTGAAGAAGGAAAGAACTCATAGCTTATTATAAACTGGCTGCACCTTCATAATTTCAAATCAAGGACATAAAATCAAGAGAAGGATGTGAAAACAGAGAAAGGTTGAAAAGGGAAGAAGGGTATAGGAAGAAGATAGAGTAGCACGAATTATTTATATAGAATCTGTTTTGTGGCAGAATTCTTTAAAATGCTAACATATTTACTGACCTAAACTCCAAGACAACATCATGATTACAGGTACCATTATTGAGCCTATTATGCAGAAAAGAAATAAACTGCACTAATCTGCCTTTTAGTTATGAATGAGAAATTCATTGAGCGCAGAACCAGTACTAAAACAAAAAACAAAAGCCCTATGAATAAAAAGTAACACTTTAATCAAGCATCTCTTTTACCTTAAATATTATCTAATGTAATTCCCTTATTTTACAGATGAGGAAATTAAGGCATTTTTAAGAGAACGAGACTATACAAGTAAGGTAACAGAACCCCAAATGACAGAATAAAGACAAGAAATCATAGGACTTCAAATCTTTTAAAAGGTGTTAGAAATTATGACATGCAACCATACCCAAACCTGTTATTAACACCACAACAAAAGATTTCTGCAGCATGGCCATTCACATATCTCTGAGTTCAAAATCTCTGTGATCAATACACACTTTTGTTGTCAATGTTTTGTATTCCAATTTTGGGTCATGCCTGAGGTGCTCAGCACTAAATGCTGGCTCTGTGCTCAGGGATGACTCATGGGAGAGCTCAGGCAACCACATGGAGTGCCTGAAATTGAATGAGGGTCAGTTGTGTGCAAGGCAAATGCCCTACATGCTGTACTATTGCTCTGGTCCCTTTAAAAAAAGAAAGCTTTTCTAAAGTTTTATGTTTCATTGGTCATATAGTAAGCTTCTTGATAAAGATATTATTAATAACAAAAATGAAAAAAAAACAATACCTAATTTCATAACAAAGTATGTCCAAAGTCAGCTACATGCAAAACAAATAAACTCAGACCTCTTTCTAATTCCAGGCACAAAAGTCAGATCAAAATGGATTAAAGACCTCAATATCAGTCCTGAATCCATAAGGTACATGGAGGAAAACGTAGCAGAACCCTCCATGACACTGAAGTTAAAAGAATTTTCAATGATGAAACACCACTGAACAAGCAAGTGGAAACAAATATAAACAAATAGGACTATATTAAACTAAGAAGGTTCTGCACTTCAAAAAAAATGATGACCAAATACAAAGACAGCCCACAGATTGGGAAAAATTATTTACCCAATACCCATCTGAAAAGGGGTTAATATCAAAAATACATATAGCACTGGTAGAACTTTAAAAGAAAAAAAAAAACACCCAACCCCATCAAAAAATGGGAAGAAGAAATGAACAGAAACTTCCTCAAAGAACAAATTACAAATAACCAAAAGACACATGAGAAAATACTCTACATACTAATCACCAGAGATATGCAAATCAAAACAAAAATGATTCATCGTCTCACATCACAGAGACTGGCACACATCAAAACTTACCATCAGTGCTGAAGTGGATGTGGAGAGAAAGGGACTCATTCATTGCTGGTGGGAATGCTGATTGGTCCAGCCTTTTTCGAAAACAATATGGACATTCCTCAAAAAAACTAAAAATAGAACCTCAATATGATCCAGCAACATCACTTCTGGGAATATATTATGGGGGCCCAAAAACACACAGCAGAAACACCATGTTTATTGAATCATTATTCACGATAGCCAGTGTCTAGAAACAACCTGAGTGCTCAAGAACAGACATCTAATCAAGAAGCTAATGGAATACTATACAGCCATCAAGAAAATTGAAGTAATAAAATTCACTTATAAATGTATCGACATGGGGAATAACATGCTGAGTGAAATGAATCAAAAGGAGAGAGACAGATATAGAATGACTATACTCATCTATTGTCGAGTAATAAAAAAAAAGCATAATATGAGACTAATACCTATGGACATTAGCAACAAGGGCCAGGAGGACTAGTTCACAGAGGGAAGCTTTCCACAAGCGGAAGGGCAGGGGGAGCAGTTAGGTTAGCAAAGGGACCACTACAATAAAGATAGTTAGAAACGATCACTCTGAACAAGAATGAGTGCTAAAAAAATTGGCAAAAGAATATTCATGATAACCTCTCAGTACGTGTATTGCAAACCATAATGCCGAGAGAGGGAGAGAGGGGGAGAGGAAGAGAAGGAGAAAGGGAGAGAGGGAGGAAGAGACTAGAGGGAGGGAGGGGGAGGGAGAAAGAGAGAGAAAGAGAGAGAGAGAGAGAGAGTGAATAAAAGTGCCTGCCATAAAGGCTGGGGTTAGGGGACAGGTGGGGAGGGTGGTAGGAAGGAAACTAGGAATGAATATTGGTGAAGAAATATAAGTATTGGAACATTCTATAATTGAAACACAATCATAAAAAACTTTGCAACTGTGTATCTCATGGTGATTCAATACAAAATAAAAAAAACAGTCTACTTGACTACATCTTAATTCAAAGCTTTTACAAAGATTTTTGTTTATCTTGGGCAGTGGTGATCAGGCCTTATTCCTGGCTCTGAGTTCAGGTGGGGTTCAGAGGACCATATAAAGTGCTGGGGATCGAACCCAAATTGGCCACCTGCAAGAGCAAGTCCCCTACTCTCTGTATGTCTCTCCATCCCCTCTACAAACATTTTTAATTTAGATTACAAATTTATACGAAAGTCTCCCATGTTTTAAGTCTTTAGGGTGAGATTAATACTCACTGTCAATATGACATTACTATAAATTTATAATATTTCAAAATAATTTTATTAGAAATTATCAACCCTCATGGAACCTACTATTTATTGGAGGCTGTCTTGTGTCTAACCATACTTATAGAGGAGGAATAAAAGATGCAACCTAACATAGAAAAGATACTTATAGTGAAACAAACACTGAGTCCCTAAACTGAAAAAAGGAGAGGGGTAAGTCCTTTCTTTGGCATAGTTCTGATTCCTACCGAGAACAGCCAGGCACTCAGGAGGCCAGACATCATAGATAGGTATAAGATGTAAGATAGGTTACCTAGGTACAAGGAGCTTGCTACCCTTGAACAGAAAAAAAGCATATAGGCACATCTCCATTCTGTGGTCAACCACATCTCAACTTGGGATGTGACCTCAGTTTGCTCCCTCTGGAGATGTCTCTTGAATGCATGTCTCTCTTTCTCTCTCCTCCCCCTCCTCCTCTCTTTTTATCTCTCTCTCTTTCCCTCATATTCTGATATTCACTAAATAAAACTATTTTGTTTTTTAAAAAAATTAAATAAAAGAATGTTAGCTTATAGATAAAAGCCAGCACCACCCCGCCTTTCCAATAAAGCACTGGTCCCTAACACTCAAACTCCCTGATTAGTATCTGGATTTATGGATATAAACTGGGTACAAAAAGGCAAAGTACCATTAGTCTGGGATCCTTTGACTTTGGAGAGAAAACTGTGCCGGAGACTCGTACCATGATAGCAGAGGAAACCATGGTAACTGCTCGAGCATTTATATCCATCTCAAGAAATATACCACTTCAAGACAGAATATATTAGTGTGGCAGAATGCAAAATGAGTCAAAAAAGAACAAAGCTTCAAATTTCCTTCTGACAGTTAAGCCACAGTTTTCCTACCACACAGTTATTTGCTACCAGTTTTCGTGTTACTTGGATGCCACCTACCAAAAATGTCATTACTATAATTTCAATATGCATACAACCACAGCAGTCAATAGTATTTAGTTAAAATTAGTTCCATCTCCCAATATATATAGTTACGTAATTTCAGCCCTTTGAGACTCCTACTTACCAAGCATCCCACTCTGCTGCCTTTTGTCTTTTTAACTTTTCTAGAAAAGGGCTCCTCAACAAATCTCAAAGGTAAATTATTTTACGCCTCTATGAATCATTTAAAAAAATACTGCTGTGGGAGAAAAATACTGTTCACAATGTATATACTAAAATATAACTATAATCCTTATTGTTGTTGTTTAGACTCTCCCTTCAGATGTTAAACCATCTTTTAAATAGAATCTTAAACATTCACAGCATGAGTAGCTACTCTGACATATAGAATTTTCTTTGCATTAATATGGAGAGTATCTTGAGCACTGAATTAAGCTCAGAAATATTTTTAAATCCTATTTAGTGACTGTTTCTTAAATATAGAAATTAAAAATCTGAGTATTACTTTAGTGGCATTATAATTAAAATAGTATATCAGAAAATATATTGGTTGCCAACCAATATATTAAGGTTTTCAACTAGAAGGTTTAGTTCTACAATAGTATAAAACAGACTATAGAGATGCTTGTTAATGATATAACACATAAATTATACAACCATCACAGAAATTTTTCAATATATTTTCTAATTTTTAGCTGTTCCCTCTAGCTGCTCCTTTGAATGCTTGTTTTATTACCCTTATTAATTTCTTACTCTACAAAAGGAAGAAATAAACTTGAAAGTGATCAGAACCAAAAGATTTATTGACTGGGCCCAAGTAATGCACTAACAATGATCCATAGAATGATGCTGTATAAGCATGCTCAGTGTCATGATTCACAACAAGGAATTTAAAAATGAACTGTTTTTCAAGAATCTTTAAGCATTCAAACAGATGTCTAATATAAACTAAAAAAGAACTAGTTAGAAATAAATCTGGAGGCTGGAGCAATAGTACAGTGGGTAGGGCATTTGCCTTGCATGCGGCCGACCCGGGTTCGATTCCCAGCATCCCATATGGTCTCCTGAGCGCCACCAGGGGTAATTCCTGAGTGCAGAGCCAGGAGTAACCCCTGTGCATCGCTAGGTGTGACCCAAAAAGCAAAAAAAAAAAAGAAAGAAAGAAAGCAAGAAAGAAAGAAATCTGTTAGCTTTAATATAATCCATGTACAAAAAGTACAGAACATTAATCAATAGATCAACAAAAGCAAAGATTAAAATACGTTATTATAAGGAAGTTGAAAAAAGTATTATAGAGTACAAATTTCATAAGTTTTCTTTTTATGTATCTTTGAATAAAAGACATTAAACAAAATTAAAATCCAAAAGAAGGTATTATTCTTCAATAAATTAAATACCTGAAAAAAATCCTCTTAAGTTTTAAGCCTTTCCAATGAACAAAATTACACTAAGATTAAAAAAAAAAAAATCAGTTGTTTCCTAGGGATAACTAAGCACAACAATCAATCCTGAAAAATTCAGTAGTTCTCAACTTGTCTGTTTGAATTTTTGCAACAGTAACAGCCAATTTTTGTTTATGTGGGCTTTATCATGTCACAAATATAAAAATGTTTTCTTACAAGGTAGCCAATTTACTGGGGAGGTTTATAACTGAAATAACCTTGTCATACTATCTAAGTGATTGCTAGTGAGAGAGTTCAGGAAAGATACAAATTGAGTTTAGGAAAATTATGGTTAAATTTTTCAAAACACTTAATTGAAAATGTCAAAGTAAATGAGGTTATAGGTGAAATTTTTATGTAAGAAATTAATGTGACTCAGCTTGACTAATTTTTTTATTATGTCCAATTTTTTGGTATGTTTTATATTTTTCTGAAAGCTAACATGTTCATTCTCCTTTGAAGAAATTTAAAATCCAATTAAATAAAAATAGCAAATTAGAATTGTTTGAAATGTAATTTAAATGATTTATCAAAGTAGATAAAAAAGATGCAAATGTATTCTACAATTTAGGTCTATTCAACACGTAATACTAATGTATTATTATTCATGTCTACATTCAATAGTAAACTCCTGGTATTAAGCAGAATTTTGAAATTTATAAATAGTCTAAATTATACAATAATAGAAAAAACAAAGTATTAAAGAAAATTTCTGAGAATAAATTTTACTGGGTGCATACACATGCATATTACTTAATTTTAGCTAATCAGCTAGAATTAGTTAAGTAAATGATTTAGATAAGAAACATGTCTACAGTATCTGTCTATGGAAGAACAGAATAAAATTTGTTTAATTTTGGATTTGTAGAACATATTGATGTTGAGAGGCTTCTAAGATATCCAGACAGCAATACTGAGTAGACTTTTGAATACAGTGATCTGAAGCTCAAGAAAGAAGTCGAGGTAAAAAATTAGTTTCAAAGTCATCAACTTGTATAGCAACTCTTGCTATTGGAGTGGTAAGCTGACAGTAGTTTAACAGCTGGTAGATAAAGAGGAACAATTTCAGAAGCTCAAAAGAGAACTGTCAAATGGCAAAATGAGAACCACAAAGGAACAGTATGATCAAAGCTTCAGCCAAGGTAGAGTGAAAAGTACCCATTGCATTTGGAAAGTGAATACCAGCATTGATCTCATCAAGAGCAACTTCAGTAGATTAATAAAGTTAAAGTGAAATCACTGGGATATGTAAGAAGGTTGAGACCAGAGGTATATATTCCTCGTTTACTTTTTAAAATGGAATACCTATATAATGTATCAAATATTGAGTTAGAAGTTATTGAGAACCTAGACACTGTGGGGATATCCTAATGAGACAGCAGCCCTTACATGTTTACGATCTTCTAGAGAAGAACAAATTAGGACTATTTCAGGACAAGAATTTACCTGTATCAATAGAAACCTTTGCTTCGTTTACATAAACGAGAAAATGTCAGTTCATAGAATTGTTAGAGATTGTAGGAACAATACATAACCTACAGAATTATGGGGGAAATCATGGAAAATAACCATAAGAATTAGTCCAGAAAAGACTTAACTGTAGCTGTCACCAGCCTGAGCTGCTTTAATTACATTGACTACCTCACTGCCACTAATCAATGAGATGGCACCTCTACCAAAATACATTACAGCTGTCTACCTTCAAACCTTCTATATAGCTAAAAGCCACTCCAAGCAGTAGTTTGCTGCTACTATTTATCTGTATAACTACCTCATGGATTCAAATGTACAGAATTATCTAAACACAAAAAGAGGCTCATATGAAAAGTTGCCACACCAGAGATCACAAATATGTACTGGATAAAGGAAATGAAATTAATTTAAATGAGATGGAAGCTTATTTTCTTTTAACATAAGGGAAACATGGCGACCAAGAGTCTCAGGCTACTATGATACCCAACTAGTTGTAAAAATCCAAGGTCCCTTCTATTTGTTGTTCTGTTGTCCATAAGGCCACCTCATGACCCTGCATGGCTACTCTTTGGCCAGTAGCACATTCAGATTCTCATCAGAAAAAAATAGAAAGGGGAAGGCACAAAGAAGTCTGTTTTTCCTTTAATGATATTTCGTTATCCAAGCCTGAATCCTAAGACCAAAACTAGCTGTAAGAGAAAAGAAAGAATGTAAACAGTTGCTGTGTGGCAATGTACCCAGTTTAAAACATAGTCATTGTTACTAAGTAAGGATGAGTGTATAATATTAGGCAAATAGCAGCCTCAACTCCAATAGGCCCACAATGAAAAGCAACCACCACAAATTAAACATGAGTTAACCATGGAAAGTGTTGAAGGATTCACAACACAATTTATATAGCTGCTGAACAAATAGCATAGGTTTCTACCCTGATCTGAAAAGTAACAAAGGTGTCTTTGAGGAATAAATGAAAAGTAAAGCATGAGTAGTAGTTGAATGAAAAGGTAAGAAGAAGAAAGAAAATAAGAAGAAGGAGGAAGATAGCAAGGAAAAGATGTATTAAGGCATAGTATGAGACACAGAAAAAAAATTTTAAGAATCTCTCATATCATGAAGGGTAGAGAACAAGAGGCAGAGTGCAGCTTTACACACCCATGTATGAATGTATATGAATACATATGTTTTCAATTCATTTGGGTAAGTACCAAAGAATAAGAGTATTCAATATAGCAATGTGAGTTTACTTTTAAAAGAAACTACCAAACTGTTTTCTAAGTTGTAGTCACATTTTCACATTCCTGCCAGTAATAAGAAAAGCTCTGTGGCTCCACATAAAGAAGACTGTAGTGGGGGCCCAGAAAATGGCCCAGAACCTTACAGAAGTTCAACTTCTGGTGCCATCCGAATGTACAAAGGTAATTGCAATGGCTGCAGTGTGGTACCCCCAGGGAGAGAGAGAGAACTGAGAAGTTGGCTCAGTAGATGTAGGTTTCTGATTTGAACATCTAAATGAAGAAAGGCATCACTTACAAAATTTATTTGTTTACTTTGAGGAAGAAAATAGTTTGCTTTTGTTGTTGTTGTTGTTGTTTTTCTTTTTGGGTCACACCCGGCGATGCACAGGGGTTACAACTGGCTCTGTACTCAGGAATTATTCCTGGCAGTGCTCAGGGGACCATATGGGATGCTGGGATTCGAACCCAGGTCGGCTTCGTGCAAGGCAAACGCCCTACCTGCTGTGCTATCACTCCAGCCCCGAAAATAGTTTGTTTTAACTAAGCTGACACTGAGTTTCTGCAAAATATCTAATTGGAGGGTTTTTTTTTTTTTTTTAGTAAACTGCTGTCTTAAATTATGTATAATCCGAAAACAGAGGGAAAATAGTTAATGTGTACTATAGCAATGAACCCTGAAGCCATGAAATCTAATTCCATGGCTTAAAGAACAAAGGGAAAACAGTAGATAGCTGAGAACAGAGTTCCAACTTATTCAAAATTTTAAGAGATGAGGAGGAGGAGCTGGCGAGATAGTACAGAAGGTATGGCACTAGCCTTGCATGCGGCCAAACTGGGCTTGATCTCAGCATCCCATATGGTTTCCCCGAGCACTACCAGGAGTAATTCCAGAGTAAAGAGCCAGGAGTTATCCCTGAGTATCACAAAGTATGGCCCTAGAAGAGAGAAGGGAGGGAGAGAGGAAGGGAGGGAGGGAGGGAGGGAGGGGGGATAGATGAGGATGAGGCAGATAACAACAGAAATCCTTTATCTTATTTCCCTAAAATTCTGTCTGAATAAGACAGAAATGAGGCCTAGTACGTTTTTAACTTCAGGAACCCTAACCAATTCTGATAAATTTGGTCTAGGGTGTTCTGGCAAACCACTGCTGCTAGCTGTATATTCCAATAAAATGAGCATTTAGAGATATTCTATGGAGTAGGAAAAAGGAATTCCATGGTTACGTTATTAAAGAGATGTTCCATGGTCCACCACACACCCATATTTCCCCTTATAGATTCTCAGTGCACAACAACAAATTAAAAAAATTTCCCTAACTACAAGTCTCACAATGGAGATATTACTGGTGTCCGCTCAACCAACAACAAGCAACGGAATGACAGTGACACAGTGACAGTGATATATATTTCATAACATGATATATATAACTGACGAACAAATTGCTTCCAAA
Organism: Sorex araneus; assembly: GCF_027595985.1. NCBI lineage: Eukaryota > Metazoa > Chordata > Mammalia > Eulipotyphla > Soricidae > Sorex > Sorex araneus. The sequence continues at coordinate 141,453,748 of NC_073302.1, read as the reverse complement.
TTAATCAGCTTTGGAATATATTTCACAGGGGGTAGAAGGGATGTCATGCCTGATAGTGCTTGGTGACACTCTTAGCTCAGGGCTTGGAGATCACTACTGGAAGTGTTCATGGGATCATGCAGTACTAGGGACTGAACTCAGGGCTCCAGCATGCAAAACCTTTTATCATGTAACTTCATGATTTGAAAGCATTGCCAGAGTTGTAACAAAATATAGGGAATAACTATAAACCATGATGATAATGATAAAAGGATTAGTAAAGATGAACTTTGCACCTAGAAATACTATGGCTTAGTAAAAGATTAACATCATACCTAAAAGATGATAATGTACAAAGACACAAACAGCAGAAATGACTAAGTTCAATTAGAAGACATGTTAAGGAAATAATGAAATTAGAAAAATTGATGAGATAAACCATGAAAGTAGTTCTTTAGCCTTAGATACCACATACCAGACAATCTAACTTTCAAGGCCTGTTCATAGCAGTTTTCTACACAAATATTAATATGACTTGTTTCACTTTGGAATGAAAAGGGTCACTGTTAACATCCTGATTCCGTCACTTACTAGCTAAGTCAACTTGCAAGATGTGTCTGAAATGTTTAATGAAAGTAATGATGATGATGAAAATAATACTACTACTGACCACCATTTGTCGATCATTTACTGCATTTCAAACACTTTACATGCTCATTTACTACTTAAAGTGCTTCAAAATAGATGAAATCATCCTCATTTAATCAATAGATAATGTAACTGAGGCTTGGTTAATTTAATCAAGTTTTCTAAAATCCTGAGAAGTTGTTTAGAATATCAAGAGGAGTAAGTTGCAAACAAAGTATTGTACAAATCATTATACAAATTTTAGTTTTTATTCAATAAAAGGGACATTTTATTCAGTGTCCCTCTCGGAGAGCCCAGCAAGCTTCGGAGAGTATCCCAACCTCACGGCAAGAGCCTGGCAAGCTACCTGTGGTGTATTCGATATGTCAAAATCAGTTAACAAGTCTTACAAAGGAAACTCACTGGTGCCCGCTCGAGCGAATTGATGAACAATGGGATGACAGTGCTACAATATTCAATAACAGTGTATGTAAATACCTTTGCTATCTGTATACTTATGCTTATTCATCCTTCTCAGAGATTGCCTGTAGACCAAGTTATCGAGATCTGAGGACATCAATTCCTTTAATTGCTAAAGAATTTTATCTGTGTGTTTTGTTTTTGGGCAACAACCAGAGATGCCCAGAGCTTACTCCTGGCTCTGTGCTCAGAGATCACTCTGGGCACTGCTTGGGAGATCAGATGTGGTACTGGAGATTGAACCTTGGCCAGCTGCATACAGGACAAGATAGTACTTTAACTCCCTATACTATCTCTCTAGCCAAACAATTAAGTATTTTTACTTCATTGTTTAAAACTGGAAACTGTAGTATTAAATAGCATTTTTCTAAAGTTATGATGAATCAAATACTAGATCAAAATGACCACTGAATTTAAATAAATGAAAGTGTAAGTTTCTACTGGTAATACACATCTATAAGACATTCTCTAGACACATCTCCAGGAATGCTCAATGCTGTGTTAAATATAGTTTCCTAAAGAAAAGAATAAATGCACCAGTCTTATTGACATGAAGGATATTTTACAGGAATGCCTGGAATGAGGCTGACCCCTAGAGGCCTAACTGAACAATTTTGAGTTCAGTGCTATGGCTAACCCACCTTTATCTCTTTTTAACTTCTTCTTTTCTACATGTTTGTAGGATAACATTGGTTTGTCCTTTCTGCCTTGCTGCAGGGAGCTTAGGTTTATTGGGTTACTCCCACCACAGTGCTCCCATTCCTCTTTGTTTATTTGTAACTTCTTTGTGCTCTGTTGACTTGTAAATATTGTTTTTCTCTTCTCCTTAAGTCCTTTGCATAGTTAATTCAGAGCAATGTTCTTTTTATATGGACACAGGAAGAAGTTAATGCTATGCTTTTGTAACTTGGGAGTTAATGGACTCTCAAAGATATTTACCTCCAGGGCATCTGTTCTCTCAACTTAAGCCTCAGTTGCCCTAACATTAGCACCCCCAAAAGCAGGGACCTGACTAGGGACTGGACAGACCCAGGGCAAGTATGAGCTATGTGCTACCTTGCCATCAAGATGGGCCTGGCCAAAGTGCCATAATGCTTAACTATAAGTTAAGAGCATGGTCATGGACAAATTCTGTCATGATCCAAAAAGTAATAACTAGATTCGGACCCTGCTAGGGTTAGGAATGATTAATCTGGCCTGAGTACTGTAGTCTGGTCTGTGGCAAGATGTTCCCAGGAGAGCTACCCTACAAACCTCAATATATCTCTTACTGTGTCCATACAAATAACTAATATTAAGATGTTAAGTTATTGGACTGAGGAGAAGAGAAACACCCCTAGGTGGTGTTTCCCGTCCTTGAGCCTGATGGGTGGTCAGGAAGGGCTTTCTTATGTTGATTTTGCTACGGAACTGGGTGTAGCATCCGCCCAGAGTGAGAGTTGAAGGAGTTGGGAGAGATCAGAGAGCAAGATGAAGCACAGAGAGATGAGCGGGAGGGAGAGACAGAAGGAGACAGGAATGAGGGACAGTGTGAGGCTAGATGGGGGGCTCAGAGAGATTGGAACAAGCGCGTGGGGAGAATGGAAAAAACGGTAACTGATCAACGAACTGGCTTGGCCCTCATTTCCTTCTCCGTTTGCCCTATGACTCGGATTGCCACGTCTGGGCAAGTGGCCCGAAGACCACCTAAACCCGGGAGGCCAGGTGTAGCCACAGGAGCTCCCCTGGTTGCCCAGAGATTATACACATGCCCTTATTTTAAAACGGCCCTTTGCATGTATTGCTCCACGGCTGCTGATAACTGATCACTAGACTTTCTATATTCTTCCATAGGCATAATGGTATTTAGCTGTAAAAGTGTCAGTCAGTATGCTACATTGCTAGTAGAGAAGGCCCTATTACCATTGAGATTATCAGCCCCTGTCAATTTTGTATTCTCAGTTTTTTACGTAAAACAAAAAGGTCAAAGGTCAAATGGTGCATTCAAGCTCTACTTCCATTGTGTACATTAGAATTTTTAAAAAATAAAACAAAAAAGCAATTTAAAAGAAACTAAAATGAAAGTCTTGTATGATCACTTCCAAATTTAGAATAAACACGAAACTTATGGGGCTGGAGTGATAGCTCAGCAGGCTGAGTGCATGCTTTGCATGAGGGAAACCCGAGTTTGATCAGGAGGGATCTAGAACATCATGGTCTTCCGAGCACCACTGAGGAGTGACCCCTGAACAGAGATCCTGAAGTAGCCCCTGAGCACTGCTGGGTGTGGCCCCCAAGCCCAAAAGTAACAACAAAATACTCTAACTAATGAGTCTCTTTTGATCTGGTCTTCAGGCTGTCAAATATCATTGTATATCTCTCTGCTTCTGTGCTCAGCAGAGTCTAGCTATAAGCCTTCTTTCTATTACAAGAATACAAAACCATTCCTGTCTATGAATCCTTTTGATCATTCCGTCAAAAGCATTATCTAAATGTGCCTAGCCCTATCTTGTCACATATCCCAGATTATTTCTTCACAGCACTTCTCATTATTTGACAGCTTATTATTTATATTTGTTTGTCATCTGTCTACATTTTCTAAAAGTAGAATACCATTGATACCTCACATCTGTTAGAAGCGTTATTTTCAAAAAACAACAGAAAACAACTGTTGATGTTGTTTTATTTCTGTGTGTAGTGAAAACATGTGGAGAAAAGGAAACCCTTTCCCATTGTTGGTAGGAAAGTAAATTGATACAGTCACCATGAGCAACATGATGAAAGTTCCTCAAAAAATAGAATTACTACATTACCCAGCAATTTCACATCTGTGCATATATTCAAAGGAAATAAAACCAGTATTTCCAAGAGCTAATCTGTATTCCAACATTCCTTAAAGCATTACTTAGAGTAGCCAAAACATGGAAACGATCTAAGTGTACATCACAGGTGAATGGATAAAGAAGATATTGTGAGGAATGTTATTACTCAAACGTGAAAATGAAGAAAATTCTGTCATTGTGGCACTATAGCTGGATCTTAAAGGATTATGATAAATGAAATAAATAAGAGACATAAAATACTACATAATTTTACTCTATGTGGAATCTTAAAATTCATAGAAATAGTGCTAAACAGAAGTGAGGTGGGACAAAAAAAAAGGAGATGTTGAGAATTTTCAGTTATAAGATAAAAACTTTATGGGAATCTAAAGACTAAATTATAAATATGAATATAGCTAAAAGAGATTTTTAAATATTTTCACACACATAAATAATTACCTAAGGTAATGGAGGTATTAATAACCATTTCACAATAAAACTGTGCAGCAAATCATCAAGTATTACACCCTAGCTTATACAAAGTTATATGTCAATTAAAAAACAAACTGGGGGGAAATAGACTGTCATGAAATAGCATGCTTACTGAAGTATTCAGTAATTAGAATAATACCCGACATATAACACCCAGTAAGTATTTGTGAGAGCAACAAAGAATCACTGAGTAGTTGAGCGGCTGTTCAAATTTAGGTCTGGTTGGCTGCTCATCCCGAGTATTTGTCAACTATGTAAGGACGGAATCTGACTTAATTTCATTTCCCATAGGTACACTGTGAGATGTACAATATGCTATCATACCTACTGGGTAACATTTTAGATTTTATACTGTAAGTTCTTAATAAATAACAAAATCAAGAGCATAACAAAAACAGTATGTGAATACCTTCTTACCCCAACTAAATAAATGATTTTTTTCCCATAAGACTGAGCTCACGCAGGGACCTGACCCAAAACTTTTGTTTGCCTTTCTTTTTTTATTCCTTCCTTTTCTTTTCTTTCCTTCTGCTTCTCTTCTTCCCTCTTTCCACTTCTTTCCTCCCTTCATTTCTTTTCTTTTGTATGTGATTAAGGAAAGTGATTTAAAGTGCACTTCTTCCCTGCACAATAAAAGAAAATTCCACCAAAACCAAAAGATATCTTATTAAATGAGAGAAGCTATTTGCACATGATACAGCCAACAAGTACACACACACATCAAAAATGGGCAGATGTCTCAAATAGACTCTTCACACACAGACATACAAATGGGCATGAGAAAAAATGATAATAATCACATTATTAAATAAATGTAAATCCATGAACTATCACCTTACACCTACAAGAATGTCTGTTACACAAAGAATCAAAAAATACCAACTGTTGGAGCAGACATAGAACACTGTTGGTGAGAATGCAAACTGCTGCATCAATTATGGACAAAAGTATGGTATTACTCAAATAGAAATTTCATATAATCCAGTTACCTTTTTTTCTGGGTATTTACCTATAAAATTTCAAAACACTATTTGGAAGAAATCTATGCACCCCATGTTTGCTGCAGCACTATTTACAAAGGCAAGAATTGGAAACAACCCAAGTGTTAAGGTTAGGTTGCTAAAAAAAAAAAAAAAAAGGTTAGGTTGCTAAATTACGGGTTAACCTAATGTACAAAGATGTCATATTTATACATAAAGAATACCAAGTTGTTAGGAAAGGTTGGTATTGAAAAGTTGAAAGAAATGTGGGTTCCTAAAGTCATTTGCAATAACATAGATGAATCTAAAGGTTATTAGGCTAAGTAAAACAAGTCAGACAGAGAAAAACACCATAAGATTTTACTCCTACATTGAATATGGAAAAACACATGCACTGAATAAGAAAAGCTTTTCACAAGAACATACATATCTGTAGTATATATACTGATAGTAATACTTGTCCAACTAGACTAGAGTTGAGTATTTAAGCCCACCAATGAAGGAATTGAACTCCGAAGCCTCCTAAGCCCGTAGAGTAATCATTCCAGCCCTCTAAATAAGCACTTTAAAAAGATAAACATGTAGGGGCAGGAATGTGGCTGAGTGACAGAGCACAAATCTCACATGCCCGAGGCCCTAGGTTCAATATCATGTAACTTGTGGTATTACAATAAAGTATTATCCTTTCATTCATGTGAACATAGCTTAAATACTACTGCAAGGTAAAGTAAGCTTTTCTCAGTATGTTCACAGTAGGCCTTTTTCAAAAGAAATTCTTGGTATAAAGAACTAAATTCAATGAGGCTATGTAGGTCTTGGGAGGAACTATAATCATCACCTAAAATATTACCTGCATTTAGAGATATCTCCAGAAACACACTTTTTATATATATAAAAAAAAAACTTATGTTAAAACAGGGTACACATGCAGAGATAGGGTTCTTTCACATGAATCCAATTCTCACCAGGCAAAATCTCTTCCTCACCTCTCAGTCCCCTTCCCTGGTATCTAGGCCCATCCATGTGAGACTGGCACTCCTCTATCCCTGGCTGAATTCACACTTACATTATTGTAGCTTTCCCATGCACATTATTAAATTTATTTTTTCCCATTGCTAACCTGTCTGACATTGTTTTTGTTACTGGCCCAGCCCTAAAAGAACCCAGAAGAAGCAGGGGGCTTTCTCCAGGACTCCAAAACCATCTAGCTGCAGTTCTCCAAGAAAAATGTGTACAAGAGTAAATATGACAAACTAATCACGATGAAATAGAGACACGAAAATAGCACAAATTGGAAACTTTCTCAGAAGACTAGGCCCAAAAGATTTCAAAGAATACTAGATGTAAATGCTTTAAGTCACCCACATAAAGTACACAAAAGTACATATTTTTAAATTACTATAGCAAAAAAAAAATTCCTAGTATCTGGAATCTTGCAGTCCTAATGTTCCTAATGTTTAATACTGTTAAGAATACTCTTTTGATATGGTCACTAGGACTATAATGAGGATGCTGATGTCACATGGTCATACGAAGTAGGTTGTAGGATAACATAGCCTCAGGTAGTTTAGGTTTATTGGGTTACTCCCATTACAGTGCTCCCATTCCTCTTTGTTTATTTGTAGCTTCTTTCTTAGTGTTCTGTTGACTTGTAAATACTGTTTTTCTCTTCTCCTTGAGTCCTTTGCATAGTTTATTCAGAGCAATGTCCTTTTTGTATGGACACAGAAAGACTTAACAAATGCTATGCTTTTATAACCTGGGAGTCATTTGACTCTACATGATATTTTCCTCCTGGGCATCTGTTCTCTCAACCTAAGCCTCAGCTGCCCTTACTTCGTAGCACCCCCCAAAACAGGGTCCTGATGAATTGACAAGATGGACCCAGGGCAAGCGGTGAGTTGTGTGCTACCCTGGCATCGAGACGGGCCTGGCCAAAGTGCCTAATGCTTAACTATAAGTTAAGAGCCTGATCATGGACAAATGTCATGATCCGAACAGTGATAACTAGATTCAGACCCTGCTAGGGTGAGGAATGATTAATCTGGCCTGAGTGCTGTGGTCTGAGTCTGTGGCAAGATGTTGCCAGGAGAGCTGCCTTGCAAGCCTCAATGTATCCCTTGCTATGTCCATACAAAAATAACTAGTATTAAGATGTTAATAAGTGTTTGGACTAAGGAAAAGAAAAAAACCTTAAGAGTGAGGAAGGGCTTTGGAATGCCCTGCCCTCAGGAAGGGCTTTCTTATGCTGATTTTGCTACCTGGCTGGGTGTAGCCTAGAGGGCAAGGTGGGAGAGAGAAGTAGGAGGAGAGACAGAGAAGCGAGAGAGGCTGCCATTGATCCAGAGAGAGGCCGGAGCTGGGAGTGCGGGAGATGGGAAAGATGGAAGATTGAATAAAGGGTAACTAATCAGCAACCAGCTTGGTCCTCGTTCTTCCTTCGCCTGCCCTTGGCCAACGGCCGTCCCGATCCAGTTCACACACTGTGGTTCCAGAGCACCAAACACGGGTGGTGAGACAAAGCCACCCGGGGAGCCCACGAGTGCACACACCCCTCGGCGAGCCTTAGTTTTTTACAGTAGGTCATATATATATATATTTATATATATATATATATATATAGTCATGATGGTCAATAGAACTAAAAGAGAGGTCTGGGGAGAATGGAGGAGGATCCTTCTACCTGTGGGTACGGAGTAGCAGCATAGCAAGTATAAAACAGCAACACCAGTTCTGTTGTAAATAAATAAATTCCAACCAAAATTTAAAAATAAGGGGCTGGAGGGATAGTAAAGCAAGTATGGCACTCGCCTTGCACACAACTGACCCAGGTTTGATCCCCAATATCCCATATGGTGCCCCGAGCACTGCCAGGAGTGATTCTTGAGTGCAGGGTCAGGAGAAACCTGTGAGCACTTCTGGGTATGGGCCTTAAACCCAAAATAAATAAATACATACATAAAATTTCTTAAAAATAAAACCAACATCATGAAAAGATCATATAATTTTAAATATATGTGTTCCAATGAATCATGTAACCATAGTTTTTAAATACTCTATATATTGAATAATGTAGAATTGGTTATCCAGAATATCAAAAACTGTACCTTAGAAATATAAATTTCAATTTTAGAATATTATTCTCCACAATGAACAGATGAATATATCATCAGATTATAGTACTCTAACTTATTCATTGGTTTCATGTTTGCCAGAGGAAAGTGAAACGAGAAAAGAGAAAAAAAACAAAAATAAAGACAATAACACTGTGAGCACTGCCATATAGGACATATAACTAACCTAATAGCCCAATGTATCTCCTAGGGTTTTGAAAGCATAAACATTCCACAGCTAGAAAAGTAAGGCTCATTAATATAACATAAACCATTTTATGGGCTGGAGAGATAGCATAGCGGGTAGGGCCTTGCATGTGGCCGACCCAGGTTCAATTCCTCCATCCTCTGGGAGAACCCAGAAAGCTACTGAGAGTATCCTGCCCGTACATCAGAGCCTGGCAAGCTCCCTGTGGTATATTCGATATGCCCAAAACAGTAACAAATCTCACAATAGAGACATTACTGGTGCCTGCTCGAGCAAATCAATGAACAACAGGAGGACAGTGCAGTGCTACAGTGCTAAACCATTTTATAACTTCTTCCTGGTTATGCTTCAAGGATATATCCCTCAATTTGTAGAAGAGGCTCTTGTTGCTCTTGTTTAATTCAGTTCACTTAAATACTATGCCTGATTTATAAATAGAAATTACTTTTTTCAGGGTTAATTAATAGTGGAATATTAATAATAGAAAGAAATATTTCTGCCTTTCACCAACAAAACTTTTTGTAATGTATTGTTAGTTCTTAAAGAGTTAAAAACTTTCAAGACAGTACATTCCAAAGGCCTCTTCAGCCAGTTTTCTAAAGTACAAAAATGATCGATAAAAATCAGCCTGTAAATGTAACTTCCAAACATCAAGTGGAAAGAGTCTGCATTCAATAGAATGCCAAATAGAACTGGCAGACATTTACTCTTATAGAAAGAGAATGCTATGTTTGCATTGTTCTGTTAATAGCATGCTAACAAGTATGTTTCCTGTAGGGTCACTAATGGACAGAAAAAAATAAATAATGAAACAGTGAAAAGTGGACAGTCATTCATGAACTATTGGGCTATAGTTACTACAGAGGGAAGAAAGCGTAAGTTCTATAATTGTAGGCAACTATAATATATATATGTATGTATATATATATATATATATATATATATACACTCTTGTTAAAGCTCAAGAGAATCTAAGGGGGAATAAAAGAGAAAAAAGTCAGACAGATTATGCTGTCAATTTTAGTTGTCATAATGTGCTTCAGAGATAAAACATTCTTCTGAATGGCAACTGAACAGATGGAAATTTTCATTTTTGGTTAACTGGATGGAAGAATTGGACCAGTACCTAAAATGACATTGAAATGAAGCTCAAACCCCCTCCCACAAGAAGGAAACAGATGCATCACTCCAGATACAAAATAAATTATTGAACAGTGCATATATTATATTGGCATCATTGTATCCAACTGTACATCTGCACAATGTTTTAGTCTCCTGGTGAGAGAACAGACATTTCTGAAAGTGAAAATAGGCAACTATTGAAGAGAATCAGATAAGTATACCATTTGGGTAAGAAAAGCCAAACAACACTTCACTGAATTTGAAGTTACTCATGCTGAGAGGGGGAAAAAAAAGAACCATAAATTATACTGATTCAAATAACCTTGAACTTTTACATTGATTTAAATGCAGTAGATTTGGAAATATCAAACCACATTTTCAAAAAGTTTAAAATCTGAAGTCAGACTGAATAAAAATTATGATTACCTGAGATTCCAAAGGAATAAGGATTTGAAGTCCACCCTCCTTGCACGAAGTGATAGAGAAATGCATGATATATTAAACTAAAATTACCTTATATAAGCTGTTATCAGAGAATTCAGAGTTGGTCAAATAAACGAGGTCTGCTTGCCAGTTTTAAGCTAATAATTGATCCTATTTGTTGTAAACTAAAGAAACAAGGTTGACCACAAACTCCTATTCATTTTTTTATTCCTTTCTGACAATATTGTCCAGATTGATACTTTCAGAGCTTCCTAGTCAGCCCCTAATTTCTGAAGCTAATCCAAGATCCGTATCATCCTCTTACTCCATCCTACACTTTCATCCCAGGCTTCACAGCCACTCTCTCCATCTTTTCCACAACCCATTAATCTTTAATCCTGCTGCAAAGGAAATAAAAGGATACTAGTGTTTAGAATAGGTGAAGCAAGGGGGGGTTATTATTTTGTTGTATTTCTAAGAGCTCAGCTCCTTTGCATTGGGCTAACAACACTCTCATAGCAGGGTGCAAAAAAGTTGGATCAAGGCATGTGGGTGATGTCTAAGATGACATAGAAAAGGCTGGTGTTAGTACCTAAAAGGTAAAGGAAAAGAAGAAATGTCACCATAAAAAGGTCTTACATTAAGCAACAGAAAATTCTGATATAATATATAATATTAATGTTAGGCATTAAGTTACTCATCAAAAATGTAGTAAGATTTTACTAGGTATCTAAAGTGATCAAACACATGGCTTCCAATCAAACTATATTTAATAAGGATTTACAAAGATCACTTGAATTGTGTCTCACAGGATAGTAAGAACAAAGCAAGTAAGAAAAATATGTTTAGTTCAACTCAACAAAATATTAATGGAGAAGCAGATAGAAAGGGCACACTGAATCACAAATCTATAGTGGTGCACAATCTTCATATTGGTATTCCCTTTAGAAATAAAGTTGCAGGGGGGAGTCATTCTTTGCATCCTCCCAATCATTTTTAAACACAGGCAAATGTGAAACAGAGCTCATTAAAGATATAGGAAGACAAATATAACCCAAAAAGTAAAAATATAAGGAGGCTGGGCCCATCTGGACTTATTAGACAGAGAAAAGCCTTGAGGGGAATAGCTGGGAATGTGGGATAGAAGAAATAGTTAGAAGGTAATTGGGAAAAGGGGAGCTAAGTTGGCTCCCTCCCCAGGGTGTTTCTGCCAAGGAAGGAGAATAAGAATAGAACCTTCAGGAATAGTATCATGTGGTGGCTAGAAGCCCAAAGAAAATCTGTGCTCAAAAAAAAAAAAAAAAGGACTATGGTATAATATGGTAATGATTCACAGAAGGATAAAATAAAGAAGTAGACCAGAAATCATATCTTGTTCCTCTGATTCATTCCGATGCTCTCCCTCTTTTATTTGAATATAAACTGATCTGTGGTTTCCAGTCACTCTCTGTAAGCTATATCTTGTATATTAATATTACTGTAAATTTCACTTAAGACAACCTATAACCAAAAAATGTTCATGAAACATTTCATGTGTTCAGATGTTTTACGTGCAGTGGTCACTTGAACTTGTACACTAATCTGAACGTGAATGTGGCAGATTCTGAAATACTGAATCTGAAATACAAATCTGCACTTTCAAAAATTTGTATAATCTTAAGTTAGACTGAATAAAAAATGTAATTACCTAAGACTCTAAGAACTTAGAGCCTCCCCTTGTATTATGTAACAGAGAAGTGAGAGACATATTAAACTAAAACTACATTTCCCAGCTTAAGTTTTGAGTATAGGATTCACAGAACAGTTAACTAGGAGACCTATTAGGTCACAGGAGTAATGGAGGCTGTTTATGGACCATCTACCAAGAAGTCAGGTAAAACTTACCAACCCACGAGATAGGAAACCAGGTACGAAGGAGTCTCTGGTCTTATGTCATTTATGTCTTCTAAATGACATAAGACCAGAGAGCCAGAAAGAGCTAAACCGAAGGACACACTCCTTTCCAGTTACATTCATCTTTATTTCCATTATATTGTCATTAGGGATACATTCTTGAAACTTGTATTTTGATGTCTGCATGTTTTCTTATCAAACATACTATCAACACAGCTTTTACTGACTGTAAATGAGAAATTGGTTTATTTATAGAGAATTTCTAGACATGGATATTGTAGTTTAAAATGTATTGAAATATACCTTTGCAAAAACAATACACAAAAAACTCTGCAGGCCCAATGAGAAACCAGATTTGCCTCACTAAGTGAAAAACCTCAAATGGGGACTAGGGAGATAGCAATACAAGGGTTAAGGCCTGAGCTGACCTGGGTTCAATCTCTGACAGCACATGGCTTACCAAGGAGGTCAGGCGTGGCCCTGAGAGGTCCCAGCCCCACAGTGTCCAAGCAGCACTAATCCTTGAGCGGCCCTAGCACTGAGCCACCAGTGCAAATCACTGAGTATTGCTGGAGCAGCCCCCAGTTCCTTCAGCATAGCTTGGAGAGAAAAAATAATGATCAACAATCAAAACAACAACAATGACGACAAAAAAAAAAAACACCCTCAACAGTGGCATAAAAAGGCTGATGTATTATTAAGGAAACTTTATATGGCAAATGAGTATTAAGCCTACGCAACTTTCAGTTTTATAAAGTGCTTAGAGGGGTTGGAGAGATAGTAGAGTGGGTAGGATGCTTGCCGGGAGGAACCACCATGGAAAGACCCACCATTTTACTTTTAAGAAGGAGGCATGTAACCTCTAATGTTGCCCAGGATGCCATTACAATTAGAGGCTACTTGAAATTTATTCATGAGATATCAGAAGTCTGCTTCTTTCTGTATCAGCAAGAGAAAGAGTAAACTTGAAAGCAATAGAATTAGTCATCTGGCTGACAGCTGTCAGGCCTTGTATCAGGCAATAGGAGAAAACTACCTTGCAAAAGCTCTACCTTATATGTCCCAGATTGTTAACAATACTATTTCCTTTCCTACTGAGGCTCTTCATTCACAGAAAATATCTTCTGAAGGATTATACATTCTACTATTAAAAAAAGAAAACATTCTACTATTTAAAAAAAAAAATCAGAAGGGAAATGATGAAAATCCCGAGAGGGAAAAGTGATCTGTTTCTGAAACCTCTTTCAGGTGGTAAATCCTTTGCACAGATTCCTCTGTTCTTTCTCTCCACGGTTGCTTGGTAAGCCAAACACACTTAACTCAGTTACTAGACACTTAAACCAGTGCTTCTCAAACTTTCAAGTGGGTATGAAGCATCAGTAGATCTTTTTAATAATGGAGATTTCATTCAGTAGGTCTAGGGTGGATCCTGAGAATCTATTCTAAAGTATAGGAGATTGCATCTGTCAGAGAAAAGGAATTTTCAGGGACACACTATGTGGAAAACACAAAAAACAAAAAACTGAGCAGTCTACTTTAAACAATCTATTCCATTTTCCAATTATCTACCCATTTAATGTCTTCTGATTCCTTCAATCCAAAAAGACTTCCATGGGGGGCTGGAACAATAGCACAGCAGGTAGGGCATTTGCCTTGCATGTGGCCCACCTGGGTTCGATTCCCAGCATCCCATATAGTTCCCTGAGCACCGACAGGAATAATTCCTGAGTGAAGAGCCAAGAGTAACCCCTGAGCATCGCCAGGTGTGACCCCAAAAAGCAAAAAAAAAAAAAGAAAAGAAAGAAAGAAAAACAGACTTCCAACTCATGAAGTCTCAGAAGTACATGGTAAAGAGATCTCCTTTCTCATTAAGATTCAAAAACAACTCTCGCAGAGGAGAAGTAAAGTGGTGTAACATTGTAACATTAAGGCCTTTCTTTTATTGTGGTGTATGTGGATGGTAATATTCTACAAAATTTTTATAGTTAGTCATGGATTACAAAGTTATTCATGATTGGGTTTCAGGCATATAATATTCCAAAACCAATCCCTTCACCAGTATCCACTTCTCTCCACCAAAGCTCCCCATTTCCCTTCCAGTCATCAGGAGCCTGCCTCTATGCCGGGCACTTAAATAACAACAACTATATATATATGTATACATACACATATACTATATAATAGATATTAATATATTATATTTATATATAATATATTTAATACACAATATATGTATGTACACATATACACATATATAAAACTTTTGGCACTGTTGTTTTCTGTACTATTACTGATATAGCACAGCGGGTTCGATTCCTTCGTCCCACTCAGAGAGCCCGGTAACTACCAAGAGTATCTTGCCTGCACAGCAGAGTCTGGCAAGCTACCCGTGGTGTATTCGATATGCCAAAAACAGATTAACAGCAAGTCTCACAACAGAGATGTTACTGGTGCCCGCTGGAGCAAATGGATGAACAATGGGACAACAGTGCTACAGTGCAGTGCTACTATTACTGATAGGGTTTCACGATAATACTTTTGGTACCCCCTCCTCCTTGTGCTTAACTACTTTTTTTAACCACTGCCTTTGAGCTTTTGTTATTCCGCTATTATGTTTCTTTATATTCTGCATATGAGAGAGCTCACTCTGTGTCAGTCTTTCTCCCTCTGCATAACTTAATTCAGCATAATACTCCCCAGATCCATCTACTTAGCAGAAAAATGCAACACTGTATCTTTTCTTATAGCCAAGTAATGCTCCATTGTGAATATGTACCATAGTTTCTTTATCCAGTTTTTCTTATCACTAAAACAATTACTTGGGGTTTTCATATATATTATTTCATAATTTTAAGTAAAAATATATCATATAACAAAAACACTTCCAAATGATATACCAAAAAGAAAAGAAAGTAGTGACTGAATATTTTATTCCTTCATATCTATTGGTTTTCCAAAGAACACATTTAAAACATTAACAATTACATTCTACTTACCAAAATTAAGGCTTCAGATGGGTTGGATTTACTTATTCATTCGATCAAGTTTATTGTTGCAAAAAAAAATAAAGTTCCTGAATGTCTGCTTTTTGACTATTTAAGTAGTAACTTCAAAACTTCATTCTGTTGGCTCCAAACCTTGTTCTAATTTATTTTAGACTTCAAGAACGTAAAGGTTCAACTATTATATATCTCTTCCCCCATAAGGAAATATATAGGTGGGTGCTATTTCTTGGCTCAGAGTCAAATTAAGTACTTAGTTGCCAAAATTCAGCAGGACACTTGGCAGGTAGCCAGAGAAGAAGCCTTTCTCTAAGATGTGAATACCTCATTATAAAACTGCTATTTTTGAGATTTAACTCCTTTTTTGGCTAAGCATATAATTAAAATAAAAGGGAGAGGCAATCTAAGCACATTAAAAGCAAGAATGAAGGAGATGCTGAAAAGATTTTATTTGCTAATGATATTAACATATTAAATGGACATTAAAACAATTCAAATATTAAACTTTTAGCTACAAAATGTTTGCTTCAGTGTACTATCCGGAGTGATAGTACGGTAGATAGGGTTTTTGCCTTGCAAAGATGACCGGGTTTGAGCCCTGGCACCCCATATGGTTCCCCAAGCACCGCCAGGAGTAATTCCTGAGCACAGAGCCAGGAGTAACTCTAAGCATCACTGAGTATAGCAAACAAACAAACAAAAAAATCCAAATAAACAAAAATGTTTGCTTCATTTAATTTATAAGTAAGCTCAACTATTGTACCACAGTGTTATTAATCTCTAATTTCATTGTAATAGGTTATCAAGATTTATCTTTCAGTGTATGAATAATAAGCTATTCAAGAAGAAATATAAGTTGATTTTTATGTGTCCTACGATCCTGGGTTTCAAACCAGCAGCCATCCACATGTAAGGAAATGCTCTAATGTTAAGCAACATCCCCAGTCTCAATTAAGTATCTTAATGTTAATATCAAGTCTTTCATCATATCAACTTTGAAATTAATGACATTCACTGCTTTCCTTTCTTAAAGCTCCACCAATTGCTTTTACAGAATTTCCAATGTTTCAGCCCTTTTCCTCATTTGAACAATCTGCCTAAATGAAAACATCATAGTGAAGTAATATGCTATCATCAGAATACTGCATAACAGAGCCAGACAGACTTTTTTGTTAGATTTTTTAAAAAGTCTTATTGGAAAACTATTCTTCAGTCCAAACTTTGGTGATGAACACATGTTCAGCCAATCACCGTATCAGGTTACTACTGTTGGCATGTCAATGCTTCCACTATAAAATCTTGCAGCTTTCATAGTTTTGAGACCTAATTATAAATGTTAATTTAATTTAGCAAATAAACTACTTTCAAAAATTATATGTCTCCCTATCCCCACCAGGAGTGATCCCTAAGTGCAGAATCAGGAAGGAAAATAGATAAGAACTTAGCTTTTTCAGAAGAAAGACAAATACAGACAAATACAAACATCACTTATCTGTGATATATAGAGGAACCAGATGCAGGAATGCAAAGAGTATGGAGAGAATACAGCTAGAGAAGGGAAGAAATCGAGAGATGAAGGAAGAAAATGCGAAAGGGAAGCAGCGAGGGAACAAGGGTAAGAGGACTAGGGTACATTGGCAATATGGGCGAGTAGTACAGCTATATATCCAAAGCACAGACACAACAACACTGAAAACTCTAGATTCAAACTATAACCAGAAAACTTTATAACGTGCCTGTCAAGGTGTAAGAATGGGGGGAAACACTGGCGAAAAGAAGCTGGCACTGGTGGTGGGACTGGTGCTAAAACACTGTATGCCTAAAACTCAACTACCAGTAACTTTGAAAACTATGGTTCTCTAAATGAAAAATACTTTTTAAAATTTTGGTAGTTTTAGGGGGGCCAGAGAGATAGAAGTATAGCGAGTAGGACGCTTGCCTTGCACACAGCTGACCTGGGTTCAATCTCTGGCACTCTCTATGGTCCCCCAAGCCTCCCGGGAATGATCTCTGAGCAATGCCAGGAGGAAGCCCTGAGTACTGCTGCATGTGGCCCCAAAATTCTTTGAAAAGTTATTTTTTAAATGTTATATTAAAATGCATATGATGTTTAAATATTTTGCATTCTCTTTTATTATCTATTCACTAGTTCAAAACCTTATAATTTAAAAAAAAAAACATTTTAAGAGTTATACCAATAGAGCTTGGGAACCCAGGACCTTCCCCAGAAGTGCTCAAGGGCCCATGTTATACTGGGTATCAAACTCATGGCTTTGCATGTGGCTAAGCACGTGCTCCACCTCTTGGACTATCTCCCAAGTTCACCTAGTTTTACTCTGGGTCTTCAATGAACTCAAATATTGAAGTCTAATATTCAAGGAAACAACATTTTTTTTAATGCCCATATTTAAATACATTGTTGAACTTGTGATTTCTGATCACTGCACTAATCTAAATATTTCATTATAAACTATGTCTTAACATCCAAAGGGAGGTAATTTATGAAAATGGCATTTCTAATATAAATTAATTTCTAAAATATAGATGCTTCTAATAAATGCCCAGACATAGATTAAATAACCATTTAATTTCAGTGTTGCTGCAGTTTAGGTAACCTGGTACGATAGTGTTAAGCGTTGTTTCTGATGTTTACAGTTCCTCCATCTTCACCACCATCAAAGTGCCCAGGACCCCACTCCCTACTGTCCTTATGTCACTTCTAGCCCACCTTTTCCTTCTCCCCATCCTCTCCCCTCCATTCCTTGGCAATTTCACTTCTGTAATTTAAAGTCAAGGAGTTTTTTCACCATGGGAGACTATTTCTTTGTTTTGCTCTATATACCACAGATGTGTGAGATCACACAGTATTTGTCCTTCTCCCTCTGGCTAATTTCACATTCCATAATGGTGAATAATTTTTTTTAAAGATGAATAAAAGTGGGAGATGCTAATCCTAGTTGTGATGTGCTGTATACATTTCTCCTCGTGTTACAACACCTGCCTCTGAGGACAATATACAAACAGAATAATATATTTTATTCCTTTTTTTTAAAAAAAAAAAAAAACAGGCATTGCTAGGAACACTTACTAGATGTAGGTTCATTTCACATGTAGAAAGGAAGGGATCAAAAGTAACATATTAAAGAAAAACAGGGTCAGAGAGAAAATATGAATCTGAATCATGCATATAGTGGACCCAGTTCTAATTCTGGTAGCACATGGCCCCAAAGTATTGCTGGGTGTGACTTTGGAGGTCCCCAAGAGCACTGATGGAAGGATAGGCCAGGTAATTCTTGGTACCACAGCACTACATCATTGAAACACCTGGTTAGCAGAGAATCATCAGGAAAACCTTCCACCCCATCCCCTGAGCACCACCTAGGAGGCCCTACCCTCTTCTCTCCCCCCACAAAAAGAAAAACAAAAACAAGGGAGCTGGGGGTAGTGGTTCAGTAGTAACGTGCATGTGCAGAAACTCTGGGTTTGATCTCTAGTACTGAAAAAAATAATAAATAAAATTTTAGAGGCAAAATAACAAGGAAATATTTTAGGTATAAACCATCTCAAGGGTTTTTATAATCTCCAAGTGATCTTTTTCTTGATTCTGCTGCAGCTTAAAACAGAAAATCAAAAGTGAAAAAGTGAAGTGAGGTAGGGAAAGCCAAAGTCTATCCCTGCAAAGCATCTTTTCCTCAATTTAACAAACACTAATGAAATATCTACTTTATTTCAGGTGCACCATGACCAGCATAATTAAGATCATAACAGACATATGTTAGGTTAGAAGATTCTAGATGCTTCTAGATAAAAAAGTCAAAAGGTATGAATGAACCTGAAATTACAAATACAGTTACAGAAAAGCTTTGATATTATAGTTTAAAAAGCACCTATATTCCAATCTCACTTTCCCACAATTCATTACAGAATTAAGAAAGAAAAAAATACTTTTCCATTTTATTCTTTTCTTAAATTTCACAATTGGTCATGTATTCTTGAAAAGTTCTTTAAGAGTGTTTTTTACTCTCAGTAAAATTTCTCGCTTCCCTCTAGAGATTATTTAAGAGACAAATGGTGAAACAGATACCATCAAGCAAAGCTCCCTGCTAAAGTACAACCAGAAACCAACTACATTATCACAGACAAAAAAAAGGAAGGAAGGAAGGAAGGAAGGAAGGAAGGAAGGAAGGAAGGAAGGAAGGAAGGAAGGAAGGAAGGAAGGAAGGAAGGAAGGAAGGAAGGAAGAAAGACCTATGTGAAATGTCAGACTCCGTCAGAGGATTCACTATCAGGATAATAAGAATTCCAAATGGTGGAAAGTTAAGAAAAAAGCAGAAACCATATTTAAAGAATAGCTCTGAATTTTCCAAAACTAGGAAAGAACCACAGATGTCCAGTAAGCTAAAGAACACCCAAACTTCTGATTCAAAATTATATACCCAAAGACACATCATTATTAAATTATCAAAGTCAATGATATACAAAAATATTGAAGGGTGCTAGGGAATAGAAAAAAGTACCATACCTCTATCAGTCATTTCCTCAGAAGAAAACCTACAGGCTAGAAGGAAGCAGAAAGGCATATCACATTAATAAAAGATCAGAAACTGCCAGTCAAAAATACTTTAGCCTGAAAAGTCAGTCAAATATGATGGATAAACAAAGCCTTTTTCAAAAAAACAAAAGCCACCAGACCGGCTCTACAGAAATGCTGAAAGTTCTTCTACATGAAAAGAAACAAAAAAACACAAACCCTTGAGCAAGGAGATAAATTGTAATACACTAGCAGAAACATAAACAACAGTGATACAAGACAACAAGAGATAAAAGGGGGAAAGGAAAGTACAGAATTCAGAAAGTCAAATGACAATGAGTCAAAACCAGACACAAAGCCTTTTTTTTTTAATGTAGTAAGATTAACATAACCCTCAATCTGCAAGAAAACCACAAAAGTCTGCAACAGAGATATCTAAAGGAATAAATAAGACATAAAACGTCATTTTACATGAAAAGACAGAAAAAAATATATGTATAATATGATTAAAACCCAAAAGACGGCAGTATGTAAGCCCCATATACCCATAATCACCCTAAATTTTAAGGATCTAAACTTACCAATCAAAAGACAGAGTGTCTAAATGACTAAAAGACAAGAATCTGTCTATACTATGAACAGAAGAGTCTTCTATCAAGTATAAGGACATGCAGACCCCAGGTGAAAGGCTGGAGCAAGTAAGCCAAGCCAATAATTCAGAGAGAAGGGCAGAAACTGCTCTTTTCATATCTGACAAAATGGAGTTTTAACCAAAAAAAGTATTAAGAGAAAATGATGGATATTATTTATTGATCAAGGAATCAATACAGCAAAAGAGATAAAAGTAATCATCAGTATACAGACGTACCTAACACATGCACTGAAATATATAAATAAATTAACAGATCTTGAGACAGTGACGACAACACAGTAATTGCAGGGAATCTTACAGCAAAGGACATATCATCCAAACAAACTAATAAATAATTGCATTAAATGGAGTAACTGAAGCCTATTTTTTAGGGGTTTTTTTTTTTTCACTTTATTTTTTAGGTTTTTTTGTGGTTTTTTTTTTTTGCTTTTTGGGTCACACCCGGCGATGCACAGAAGGAGGTTACTCCTGGCTCTGCACTCAGGAATCACCCCTGGTGGTGCTCAGGGGACCATATGGGATGCTGGGAATCGAACCCGGGTCGGCCGCCTGCAAGGCAAACGCCCTACCTGCTGTGCTATTGCTCCAGCCCCTATTTTTTAGTTTTTGGGTCAAAATGAACAATGTCTTGGGATAATTCCTGGCTCTTCCTGGCTCTACATTAAGGAATTGTGCTTACAGGACCATAAGGGATGCCAGGGATTGAGCCCATGTTGATCATGTACAAGGCAACACTTTACCCACTGTACTATCACTCCAGCTCTGAAGAGACTATTTAATACAGAAACATCCATCCCCAAAGAAATGATCACAGATTTTTCTTATTTGCACATTCTCAAGGACAGATACATCGTGGCACTAAAGTCTTGATAAATATGTGAAGGCTGAAATCATATCAAGCATCATTTCTAATCACAACAGAATGACACTAAAAAAATCAACAACAAAAATAAAATGGGAAACATCCTACACTAGACTTCAACAACTGAAACACCTCAAACAACTTAAACATCTTATACTACTAGGGCTGGAGCAATAGCAGAGTGGGTGGGCGTTTGCCTTGCAGGCGGCTGACCAGGATTCTATTCCCAGCATCCCATATGGTCCCCTGAGTACTGCCAAGGGTAATTCCTGAGTGCAGAGCCAGGAGTAACCCCTGTGCATCGCCAGGTGTGACCCAAAAAGAAAAGAAAAAAAGCATCTTATACTACCAAAGTTGCTTCTCGATATCTATTGACCTACAGAGAAATTCTACTGAGACAACTATGAACTAAAGCTTACAATATAGCACGATCATAATTGTTTCAGAAAAACCCTGCAATGTAATCTCAAAAGAGATCAACTAGCTGAGAAAACTTCTAGGCCACCTCGGGCACTCTTGGAAGGAGCGGGCCACCGCCTGTCCAAATAAAGCCCTAGCAGCCACTTGCTTCCACCCCCCAAAGCCATGGCTTGGGCCAGAACTCATTGCCTCAGGATTACTAAGCCTTAACTTAACCCAGAAAAAAGCTCGGGTGTTTGGATCCCGAAGGCTGAAAGCTCTTCGCCTTCTTGGAGTCAGGATGGGTTACCTCCCCACACTTCCCGTATTTCCGGAAGCCGCAGCAGTCATGCCCATGAATCACCTCTACTGCCATGTAAACTTAGCAGTAAAAAATTTAAGTCCTGCTGGATTGACCAGTTAAATATTCTGGATTTTCTGGAGTGAGGGCTCCAAAAGCTACAACACTGATAAGTAGTAGCCCACCAGATTGAAGTAACGTAATGTAGCAAACAACCGATGTTAACTAGTAAAAACATTAACACAGAAGCTTGACTTGAAACATTTTAGTAATCCCTCTGACAAGGATTTAATATCCACCTGGTGAGATACAACAAATTTCACTAATTTTCTTCAGAAAAGCATTTGTTAATCACTGTTAGCCATTTATGGGTAACAAACAATATAAAATAAATTATTGTGGGCCCACCATGGGGATCAGGCTTGAGGGATAGGTGGGAAAATGGAGACAATAGTGGAGGGAAAGTGACAGTGGTGGTGGGGTTGGTGTTGGAATACTGAATGCTTGTAACAAATCATCACAAACAACTTTGTAAACCACAGTGCTTAAATTAAGTATAAAGTGTGTGTGGTCACTGTTTCCTAGATGAACACATTTTTGTAAGCATGTTCAGCAGTTCTTCATACCAGACAATACAAAATATATTATTTTGGTTGTATTTTGGGAGAGGGATTGGGGTTTGGGATGGAAACACCCCGACTTTGGTGGTGGGAAGGTGTAATGGTGGTGGGATTGGTGTTTGAATATTGGATGTGATCAAACATTGTGAACTAATTTATAAAATTAAAAACTTTAAAAAAAATAATGTGAAGTTCACGCCCAATTCAATCAGCTTAATCAATGGCTGAATAAATAGCAATGCTCCTACATTACAAAATTAAAAAAAAATAAAGTGTGTGGTGGGAGTGCGGGGCTGGGGAGGGGGGCAGAGAAAAGCTACGTATAACAGTACTTAATTCACTCTTCATTCCATTAATTAGTTTATGGTAGAAATTACATATTTTGCTAAAAAAATTAAGTTTTCTTTTTTTCTTTTTTCTTCCCCTTCCATGTTTTTAAGGCAGGACCTTTGTCACTGAACTCAGGTTTCCTTTTCTACATGAAAAGGTAATAAACACCCCCTCTTCCCTTCCTCTCTTTCTTCCTTCTCCCTCTCTCTTTCCCTCTCTCCCCCCTCTCTCCATCCCAATATCAACCCAACCCAATCAACCTTACCACCATCAACCATACATAGCTCTCTTCTAGAACACTCCATTCCTGCAAATGGTCCTCTTTGAGCATCCTCGTCAATCTTGAGTGTGAGTAGTAAATGAAGGCAGAAGATAATAAGATTTTTTTTAAAGATGGTTTCCAGAAAAAAAGATCTAAAACATATGTATTCTATTTATTTGTTTGTTTGTTTGTTTACTTATTTATTTTTGAGTCACACCCAGCAATGGTTGGTGCTCTCTATGGTTTAGTGCTTGGGGATCACTCCCTGCAGTACTTGGGGGATGCTGGAATCCTGGTGATCAAATCTGATCAGTCACATAAAAAGCATGCACTCCAGCCCTTTGAGCTATCTCCCTGGCTCTGGACCAATGTATGTCTAACAAAAGTTATGCATTTTAAAATAAACAAAATATACTTTATAAACCTCTTAACACTTTGTGGTTTATAAACCACTAAGTGCAATTTTTCACTTCGACCACAAGATGGAGACACTACTACCCAAAAGGCAATAAAAATAATAGGAAATAATCACACTGTCACTGTCGCTGTCACTGTCATCCTGTTGCTCATCGATTTGTTCGAGCCGGCACCAGTAACATCTCTCATTGAGAGACTTATTGTTACTGTTTTTGGCATATCCAATACGCATGGTAGCTTGCCAGGCTCTGCCGTGCGGGCGCGATACTCTCAGTAGCTTGCCGAGCTCTCCAAGAGGGGTGGAGGAATCGAACACAGGTCTGCCGCGTGAAAGGCGAACACCAACCGCTGTGCTATTGCTCCAGCCCACGCGAGTGCTAAAATTACAAAACTAATTTTTTGTTTGCAGTGCTAGAGATTTAACTCAGGCACTTATACACGCAACAAATGTGCTTTATTATTGGGCTATATATCTGGTTAACCCTATATTAACCCTACAAAATTAATTAAAAAATCATATACTTTTCTAAATCATTTTGTAAAAATCGAAGTTTGTTCTAACAACCAAATAGCAAAGACAGTTATAGATTCTGGTGCTATTTCTCCACACAGATCCATTCAATGGTTAACTAATTTTTTTAATAGAGTAACTTATATTTAGAATGTTTTCAAATAACAACAAAAATAAATTACTGAATTAAATATTATAAACCTTGAAATGTTAAGGATATGTAAAAAAGCCATCTGTTAGTATAATTTACAATGATTCCACACAAATAATAAAGAATTTCTCACAAAATAACCTTGATAAAACAATACTAACTTTAAAAAATACAATGAATGAACCTGATAAGTACAGGAAAAGTATAAAGTTCTCAGTACTTAGTAATACCAATAAGTTGTTATTGCTGTTATAGAAAATAATTTTATAAAATCCTCAATTCAAAAGTGAACAAGTAATTCTCTTACAAAAAATATTATCAGCCTCACTCAGAAACAATTATGACATAGATTAGTCATTCATTACTAGATTCCATTTCAGCCCCCAAAGTCCCATATTTTATAGGCAGGAAAAGTCAGAACTCATTATTAAGGTTCCTTAATTTCAAAGCTTATGTAGAACTATTGACAAGTATGATTGTGAATACATTTCACTCTTTTTCTCTCTTCGATGAAAACATGACATCCAAGAAAGTATGACTAGTAGATGAAGTCCTACTGGCAGGAGATATGAATGCAAAGAAAAACTATAAGGAAAACATCAATATTTTCACTTTACCAAAATACAATGAAGTCTTCAATATATGCAAGCATACACACATAAACTAAAGGTAGGCAATAAGCAAAGAAACAATCACAGAAGAAAGTAATTTAAACACAGGAATTTAAAATGAACATGTTTACTTGTAAGTCAATACCAATAAAAAATTTTAATTAAATGATCAGGGATGTAGTTTAATGATAGAGCACATATCCCATGTATGAAGGCCTAGATTTGATTCCCAGCATCAAAAACAAACAAAAAATAAAGACAAAAAATTAAAAATTCAGATCGGGAGCAGCCACACACAACACAGCCTCTGTGCTCCTTAAAGACTATGATCCGGGAGGTCTACTAACCCATTTTGGCACCCAGAGACTTATAGAAATGCATCTTGACTGTAAACTGAGCTAAAACAACAGAAATCCAAATCTTCATTCTCAGCAATGGAAAATAAACTATCAAATGATGCCTTTTCAGCAGGTTTGATTGTTGGGGGGAAATTCCAAATAATAATAGTCAGTTCTCTGTTGAAATATTGAATGTATCCAAAGTATAGAGAGAATAAAGTATAGAAAGAATAAAGTGAAGATCATTGGCCACTCAGGTGCGGGGGGGGGAGGGGAGGGGGCATGGGAGGGGGGCATATTGGGGTTCTTGCTGGGGGAACAGGTGCACTGGTGAAGGGATGGGGGTTTGATCATTGTATGACTGAGACTTAAACCTGAAAGCTTTGTAACTTTTGTCACAGTGATTCAATAAAATTTAAAAACATTAAAAATTCATATTCAGATAATCCTGATAGAAATGCCTACTACTGTCAATTACATTCAACTTCTAGGTCTTTCTAAAAAAGAAGCATATTTTAACTAAAACCATGATGAATTTTAAGATCTCCATGCAATTTGGTGATGCCCGCAGTGATTATTACATTATTTGGTCTCTGCCAAATCAAGGCAGTATATTTACTCAATTGTAATGTTACAATACATTTTAATTTTTTTAATTTTCTAAATTTTATTTTTAAAAAGTTGTTCACAACAATTTAAAATTTTTATCAATTCTTCAAAATATCATTGCCACATACATTATTATACATTATTGACTAGAAATAATCTCTAATACCATTTAAAAATGCCTGTCGTGAGTGAGTAGTCTATAAAGAGATACTGTGTTTATTAGGAAGAAAAACTTTAATTCAATTATTTTAGATTAAAGGATTCGTTTATTAAATCAGCTTCAAGAAAACTATTTAATAAGATGGCAGCCTTTATTTTTTAAAACAATGTTGCCACCTACTGGAAATATCTGAAATGTCTTCATTATTTCCCAAGTATCAGCACAGGTACTCAAAAGAGCTACATTAAGATCTTCCAATTATCTGCTAAAACACGATATACCTTACTTAATAATTCCGACTTTTTGAATTTTCTAATGGTTCTTAATAGCATATTTCACTCTAGTATCATCAAGACTGCATAAACACTAAATCCCATTTTAAAGTCATACGGGCACTTTTCAAAAAACTTTTACATAATGTTCATATCCCATTATTTTCCTCAAGAAAAATCTAGCATAAAATTTGTGATGATCATGCCATAAAATACAATAGCTACATCTTAATTCAATACCAATTAATTATAGACTTTAGTATATTTAAACATGAAATACGAACAGTTCGGGTAAAATCATCAAAAATAACGCGGCTCTATAATTACACATAATAATAGATGATATAGGTTTTGATTTCTGAGATGACACTGTCTAAGTGGGATAAAAGAAGACTGCGTAATTAATAGAATCTTGATGTGAGCAAAGAACTTATATTTAGAACACTAAACCACTAGAATAGTTACAGAAAAGGTAGTCTTCTAATGAGAGTCTTTTAGTGTCTGAAAAATAAAATTAAGGCCAGGGATGTGGCTCAGCAATAGCACACATGCCTTGCACGTGTAAGGACAGGGGGGGACGGGGGAGGAAGAGGTAGAGGAAGAAGAGGAGGAGGACGAGGAGGACGAGGAAGAGGGATGATAAACTGTTAAAGATTATCATCAGCTTTAAGGTTTTGTAAAACTAATTCCTCATTTTCTAAAGATTTAAAATATTTCTTTGCTTTGTTTTTTATAATTCTGGGTCCATAATGTGCAATTCATCCAATGGCTGTTCACTGAACACCTAATTCTACACCCAGGCAAATATACATGAACATCATTTAAATCTTACCAAATGAAACAATTATCTCATATCTGTTCCTATATACAAGGCCACAAAAACAAGAAAAAAATCAATACTAGTCTCTTGGTACTTATCATTAATGTAGGCTTTACTAAAAAGATTGGAGGACTTATTAAACTGAGAATAAGATGGAGGGAAAACAGGTTTATAATTAGCATTAGTGGTTGCATAATACATGAAATGTGATAACTGTAGTTTAAACTAGCTAGAGACATAGCTAGAGACACCAGAGACATAGCTCAATGGTGAAGCCTTTTTGCATGTAAGAGGCCTAGGTTCAATTCCCAACACCACATGTTCCCCTGGGCACAGAGTCGAAATAAATTGGAACCAGGTGTGGCCCAAAACTGCACTACAGGACAAGCAGGTAAATCAACAACCAGCAATTTCATGATATTAAGGAACTGCAGATGTCTGTATTTGGCAAGGATGTTAGTGTTATGAGGATAGTTTAAGAGTATAGTCTTATAAGAGATATATGATGAAATATTTATAGGCAAATTCAGATGATGCTTGGCATTGGCTTTAAAGCCAGATGAGCGAGCAGAGTGAAAATGAAATTTAACCATCACTGAGTAAATGTTGGGAGTTTAGTTTTATCATTCGTCTTTGAAATATTTTGTAATTCAATAGTTCAAAACAAAAAGAGGGATATAAAGAAATGACTGTTGTGTTAAAAAGAGAAGGTAAAATCCAACTAATAAGCTTCCCTCCTTCACCAGGCATCATGGACAGTGAGGCTGCATGCTTTCACCCTGAGCCACCTTCTATTCCTCTACATCACCTTCCCCTCATATATATATATATATATATATATTTTGGTTTAGGGGCCACACTGAGTGATGCTCAGGGCTTAGTCCTGACTCTGAGCTCAGGGATCACTCCTGGTGAGGCTTGAGGGGGACCATATAGGGTGCTGGAAGCTGCATATTCAGAGACAAAATTTTATTTGTTTGTTTTGGGGGGCCATACTAGCAATGTTCAGGGTTACTCTTGGCAGGCTCAAGGGGCCATATGGGATGCTGGGTATGGAACCCAGGTTGGCCACGTGCAAGGCAAGCTGATGATACTACCCACAGTATCATCACTCTTACCCCCAAGATAAACATTCTTAACTAAAAAGCATAAACTTAAAAAAACATAAAAAATAAAAGGGCAAGCTGGAGCGATAGCACAGCGAATAGGGCTTGTATGCCTTGCATGTGGCTGACCCAGGTTCGATTCCCAGCATCCCATATGGTCCCCCAAGCACAGCCAGGAGTAATTCCTCAGTGCATGAGCCAGGAATAACCCCTGTGCATCGCCGGGTGTGACCCAGAAAGCAAAAAAAAAAAAAGGCATTTATTGTAAATAATGTGATTGTAAATAATGTGATTGGTTCATTGAAATCCAAATATATCTGAATAAACTCATAAATATAGAATATAGAAATTATAATTTGAGAGAAGCTTTCATTAAGTGCTAGCATAATTTTTTCTTTGCCCATAATTTTATATAAATATATAAGTAATGTTTCATTAAAAACAGAAAAAAAATTAAGAATTAGCAATAATTTTCTAATTAAATGCTGAATGTAAACAGAGGATTTATTTCATAATGATTAAAAAGTTAATAGTTTGAAAATGGGAGGTAATGGCCTAGTAATACATGATTAATTACTTTTCCTAAATCCAACTACAATTTTAGTGACCACCTCTATAAAGGTGGTTTCCAGGCCTGTCATTCTTCAAATCTGTATTTAACTGGTGGCATTTTCAGAACTGCAAATTTAAGTATACAATAACCTGATTAAACAGCCTCACCATTTATAGACAACAAATTCTATTTACTTTTCACTAGCCCAATCCTAAAATCTGCTTCTCTATTTACATCTATCACTATCAGCCTCTATTTACATAAATAGTCCATAGTAATCCATCACTTCCCAGATTTAAAATAATAAAACTGAATCTGACCTCTTTTCTTCTCTTTTCCCTCCCACCAGGCTTTGTCACTATCAAGTCCCCAAATTAGGCAGAATCAACACCTTCTTTCCATATTCATCACTTCAGCACAATAAATATGCCTTCTAGTATCACAATAAATGTAGCAACATCCCCACTTAATAGTATTTAGTTTTCTCCATCTTCCTTTAGTTAATCTTCCCTGGGATCTATCGAGTTATTTTTCTGCCAGCAGTCAAATCACACAAACTCTCCTCTGTTGAAAGCATTCTGTGGCTACCTATTACCTACAGAACAAAGAACATACATCAAACCTACAGTGTTCGAGACCTTTCGTCATCTCATCTTGTCTATCACCTCATTAAAATAGCTTTCAGAAGCCTACCTATGTGGAACTACCTTCCAATCTCTGTGGTATTTCCTACCCATTCTTAGTCATGGTTAGAAATACCCCACTACTCTTTCTAAAAATTCATTTATCCTTTTCGGTGCTGGTCATATGTTTGCAGCCATTTCCCTCCCTAAATTCTCCCAGCTAGTTCTCAAGGTATATTCTCTTCTACTAACATAGCTATAATAGCCTTGAAATTGCTTCTAATAATTTAAATAACTTAACACTGGACGGGGGATGCAGCTCAGGGTTACAGCACATGCTTCCTATAGATGAGGGCCTGGGTATGACTGTCAACACCACCCTTGCACACACAACCAACCTAAACATTTACTTTTTTGTCTGTTCTGAATTAAAAGGCTATACCATTGAACTTCATTCTTTCTACTTAACACTCTCTTCAATACTTGAAGCTCCTCAAATCTTCTCTTCCTAAGACATACTTTCTCTAGATTCACAGCTAGTAACCACAGGTATTTCTAGAAAATGATCATCATCCTAACTACCTAAGTGCTCTAGATTATCAACCATCATTCCTGAAGTGTGGTGAGTAGACCCAATATAAAATTCCAGTGCTTTTATAAGTTGTGCAAAACATTCACCTATTCACCCAAATTTGGATGTGCACAATGTCTATTACCAAATTAACAACTCTAAATAGTCCCTCAGTTATTTAATGGGTTTATTTATTGAGTGCAAATGTTTAACAAATGAAGAGGAGGAGGTTCATATAGTAAAATTGGTGGGGCTGGAGAGATAGCACAGAGGGTAGGGCGTTTGCCTTGCACGCGGCCGACCCGGGTTCAAATCCCAGCATCCCATATGGTCCCCTGAGCACGGCCAAGGGTAATTCCTGAGTGTAGAGCAGGAGTAACCCCTGTGCATCTCCAGGTGTGACCCAAAAAGCAAAAAAAAAAAAAAAAAACAGATAGTAAAATTGGGACCAACAGAGATTCAAGACAATCAAGGATAGAAACACATGCTAGGTGTTTGAGGACCGGTACACAGGTTCAGAAGGGTCTAGGATCACAAGTTCAATCCCCAGTATCCCACATGCACTGAACACAATCCAGGCAGCTCTGCCTTATGAGATGGGCATTTCTGGCCACACTGCCTCCCAGGTGTATGTAGGCACCACAAAGAAGGGCTATAACCCAATCCCAACTCCCACCTCCCACCCCCTGTAAGCACAGCAACTTACAAGATGTGAGAGCACCACTGTCAAGAAGTATGACCTCCGCCAAACACATGTGTGAGCACCGCAGCCATAACAGACAAGCAAATCCAACTGGCCTGTGTGTGCCAACTCTGTAAGCAATGCCCATCCTGGTGAGCACCACAGCCATGCATGCAAGTCTGGAACCTGATGTGGGACCTCTCTGGTGAGCACAAGGCTATATATGTGCGAGCACCACAGCCTGGCATGTGTAAAATCTCTGATTATTGGAATGCCACCACCATTAACAACAATGTCATGTATCCCCAGTGCTGCAAAAATAAAAATGAAGTGAAGGGGAAAGGAGAATTAAAATAAAATAGAATAATAACTTATCTTAGAAGACCTTATCAAACATGAGATAAATGTAATCAATTGGAGAAAGACTCAGCTAGAGAGAGAAGATAGGTATAATAACAGAAATTTTGGTTAGCTGTTTTGGGGGTCACACCTGGCAATCTGGGAGGGGCACAAGGCTAGTCTCAATAGTGCAGGGAGCTGGGGCATGCAGTGGTGGGACATCCAGGGCCTCTGCACATTTAAGGGACCACTCTCCGGCCCGCATCCCAACCCCAGCAAGAAATTCTGACATAGTTCATTAAAGGATTCATTCACTATCATTAATCAAACGTTCAGTGAAAACATGTCAAGTAATATTACTTTATGACAAAAATAAACTATATACTATATTGATAATCAATTTTTTAATCTACATATGTCCATTTTTAAAGAAAAAAATAAAATTTCAACAATCTATTCTAAATTGAAATTTAACTGATTGGACAATACTCAAGAAACTTACTTTAAATTATACAACATCTTTTCTCTCATTAAATTATATTTTATGTAGTATATTTTAAGTAGTTTTTTGATGAAAATCACCACATTGCTGATGGAATTAAAGGAAAAAGCAATTTTTAAGCGTTCTTTAACCCTCTATCCACTGAGTGAAATGCTCAACAATTAATGCAACTGAAAGAAAATTTAAAGACACGGATAAAGAACAAACTTTCAGATCAGGGTATAGCAAAGTTACATGACTCATTTTGACAAAAATATGCTTTATTTAAAACAAACTGAAGATACTCCCCGTGATTTACAGAGGAAGCCTGTGACTATAAGATAACAATATTTACAGTGTGCACATATCTGTGCCAAATGCCTTTAAAAACAGACACTGAGATGTTAGCAGCATACAATTACTCTCTTGTGTCATCAATAAAACCATTCTCACAGTCAAGAGCACATAAATTAAAAAACTCAAACAGATTTGAAGTATAAACTTGCACTTCAGAAAATGTGGTATTATAGTTAGCTAAAAAACAAGCATTCTTGGGGCTGGAGAGATAGCACAGCGGGTAGGGTGTTTGCCTTGCACGTGGCCGACCCGGGTTCAAATCCCAGCATCCCATATGGTCCCCTGAGCACTGCCAGGGGTAATTCCTGAGTGCAGAGCCAGGAGTAACCCCTGTGCGTCGCCAGGTGTGACCCAAAAAGCAAAAAAAAAAAAAAAAAAACAAGCATTCTTTCGCTCACAAATTATGCTATTTCTGAATAGGCATTTAGTTAATCTAAACCTTTCTTAATAATATTGTATTTTCACAGTTATTTCAAATAAACAATGAAAACTGATCATTTGCTTTGGTTTGGTTTTGGTTTCTGGTCCACACCCAGCAGCACCCTGGAGCTACTACTGACTCCGCTCAGGAATGACCCTGGTGCTGATGGGAGACCTTACACAGTGCTGAGGATAGAAGGGGACTTGGCAGCATGCAAGGCAAACATCTTAACACCTGTCTTCTCTTCCCAGCCCTTTATAATCTTTTTTAATGCGCAGAAGTCTTAAGCAGGTACATTACCAAAGATCTATGGATGGCAAATAAGCACATTAGAAAGATTCTCAGCATCCTGAATCACAGGAATATGAAAAATATTTTAAAATAATGAGCTGTCACTATCAAATATATACAATAGCTACAATATCACTGTCATCCGGTTGCTCATCGATTTGTTCAAGCGGGCACCAGTAACATCTCTCATTGAGAGACTTATTGTTACTGTTTCTGGCATATCTAATACGCACAGGTAGTTCGCTGGGCTCTCCGAGAGGGGCAGAGGAATCGCACTCGGGTCGGCCGCGTGAAAGGCGAACGCCCAACCGCTGTGCTATTGCTCCAGCCCAATAAAAACAAAAAATTGTCAGTACCAAGTGCTGCTGAGGATATAAAACTACAACTTTCATGCATTGCTGGCAAGAATGCAAAATGATACAATCTGTAAAATAGTTTGGTCTTTTCTTGTAAAGATGCATATACATTTACCCTATGAGCTGGCAATACCACTAGAGGTGGGATATACTCAAGAGAAATAAAAAATATTCTGCTCACACAAAATGTACGGGAGGGGCTGGAGCGATAGCACAGCGGGTAGGGCGTTTGCCTTGCACGCGGCCGACCCGGGTTCGAATCCCAGCATCCCATATGGTCCCCTGAGCACCGCCAGGGGTGATTCCTGAGTGTAGAACCAGGAGTAACCCCTGTGCATTGCCAGGTGTGACCCCCCCAAAAAAAAAAAAAGCAAAATGTACGGGAATGTTTGAGATTTTTCTTATAATCACCAAAAACTAGAAACAACTGAAAGTATTTCAGATGATTAATGGATAAAGTGTGGTAGAGCCACACTATGGAATACTCCATAGCAGTAAGAAATATCTAATGACACATGGATCAATTTTAACTACTATACAAATGAAATAAAGTAAGCTCGA
This sequence comes from Sorex araneus, assembly GCF_027595985.1. Classification (NCBI taxonomy): domain Eukaryota; kingdom Metazoa; phylum Chordata; class Mammalia; order Eulipotyphla; family Soricidae; genus Sorex; species Sorex araneus. The sequence goes on along the minus strand of NC_073302.1, from coordinate 141,420,441 downwards.
AAGATTGTATCTGATCGGGCTCCCGCTGCTGACAGAAAAACGGTCCAGCTTCACGACTGATCTCGGAAAGACACTAGCAGCTGAACTATCCCAGGTATGCCCCATCACCACAGGGTCAAGATCTCTCGACCCTCGGCAAGACGCCCCCAGTGGGGAGCAGACCAAGTCCCTGCCCTGCCAAAAGTCCAGGGCTCCACCCACACACATCCTGCTTCAGCTGCTGCCAGAGAAAAGGTCCAGCTTCACGCGTATCTCAGAAAGACATTGACGGGTGATTGTCCCAGCTCCAAAACTCCTGAAGTGTGCTGCTACATATGAGGCCGCACAGCACCAAACTTCAGAGCAGCTGACAGCACAGTAGAAGCACAGAAAATCAGATGGGAAAGTTGAGTAGAAACCCGTTAAGCTTAATGAATGAAAACAAAAACACAGAAGGCTCATCTAGCACCTGATAGCTCGGAAAAACTTTAACCATGACTTTAGCAGCACCATTATAAGACATGTTGTAACAAGCAATGTCCAGCAGGCTTGGGGGCTGCTTGGGGACTGGGGACACTGTTGGTGGGACTGATTTTGGAATACTGAATGCTTAAAACAACCTGAATTATTATGAACAACTTTTGAAAGCACGATGTTCAAATAAAGTTTCATTCAAGGCAAAAAAAAATGAGAGATTATATCCCACATAATTGCATTGATACAATAAACTGGAAGGGTAAAACTATAGGGACACAACACAGATCAGTAATTGCTAAAGGCTGGGCATGAAAAAAGGGAATTAACTACTAATAGATAAGGGATTATTAATTCATGTCAAAAATCATAAAACTGTGCATCATAAAGGGTGAATAATATTATATATGTAAGCTATACTACAATTTTAAAAATCAGCTGTTATGTCTATTTTTTAGGTTACTGATGACTTGAAAAAAAAACTTTCTTGTCTGTGTTTTTTTTTTTCTCCCTTGGGCCACAGCTGTCCATGCTCCTGGCTTTGCACTTAGGGATCATTCCTAACAGGCTGGAGGGACCTCATGGGATACCAGGGATCAAATCTGGATCAGCCGTGGGCAAGGCAAGTAAGTGCCTTGCCACTGTATTGTCATTCCAGCCCCAGGAAAAGAAACTTCCTCCCCTCTTGCATGCAACCTATCAATTCATCAACTTCTTAATTTTTTTGTGGACTTTTGTTTTTTAAGGCATAATTCTCTGTCCTGACAGAATATAAATATATTAGGAAAACAAGTTATGATGTTATAGTAAATTACTGAAAGGGAATAGGGAAAACAACTTTGAGTGATAAATCACAAAATAAAGTTCTTATTAGCTAAGGAGAAAGGAAGGAATGTAGGAAGGGAGGTAAGAATTCCCTTTTGTCAAAAGTTCTGAGAAACCAAAGGAACGTAATTTTGGAAAAACCATGGAGTGTCCCAATATTGTTATTTTTATCTCTAATTTTTAAATGAAAAGACTGAGAATTGCGAAGCACAATTATTTGTCCGTAATCCCTCCGCTATTAGGTGTGGAATTGAGATTCTGACCCCAAAATCGGAGATCTGTTTGGGAAGAGGGGCAGAGGACCAGGTCCACCCCAAACGTTTCTTGGGCAAACACACCCGCATTCAATCCTGGAGCCAAAAGATGCGGTGCTTTCCTTGCGGGGGCTGGTGACTGGGACCAGTACTGCCACCCCTGGCGGTGCTGGAGGGCCTGGAGGGCCTCTGAGGCTACATTGGAGATGCTGGAGGAGAGTGGTGGATGGGGGATGGTGGTGGTGTTTGCTGCCTGGGGTTGAACCCGTGTCCCTTATGTGATCTGTCTGAACCAGCCTGAAATCTTTCGACATCGCAGACACGAGGTCACGGTGTTTCACAAAGGTTGAACTCCCCTAAACATCACTACTTTGCAGATAAACGCTAGCATCTCAGTGGTTAGAGTTAGCTTCCTAAGGCTGCGTGCAAACTAGAATCAGAACTCACGGGGGGAAAGGAACTTGGAACTCCAGGGCCGTCTAATACCCCCACTCCCACCCCGCCAGTGTGCAGGGACCCACATCCCGCAGCTGTGACTGTGAGGATGGAGCAATCTCAGGGGCCCGCACCGGAGCCAAGGAAGAAGGTCGGCGACAGAAAAGCCGGGACGCTCGAGCTGCCACCTCTTCAATGACACCAGCAGGACCAACGGGTCGCCAAGGAGAGGAAAGGCCACTTGCCTGCCCCTCCCCGAGGCCCTGTGCCCTCGGGAAACCTCGAGATCCCTGAGACCTCTGGGCTCGGCCCCAGGAAGAGAACTGGGTGCACGGGGCTCGGCCCCAGGAAGAGAACTGGGTGCACGGGGCTCGGCCCCAGGAAGAGAACTGGGTGCACGGGGCTCGCCCCCGGAGGAAAGCGGGGTGCGCCTAGCGCAGGGACTGGGGCCGCACAGCGCCGGGGCTGGGGCCCACGGCTTCAAGCAGCTCCCCGCGAGAGCCGCCCGAGTGAAAGGAGCAGTCGGCCAAACACAGTCGGATCTGTCTTCTCGAGTGACAGCACAAGTGTCGCACGTGGCGTTAGTTTGCAAGACTCTCGTTTAACTACCATGCAACCTCTGCCCTCGCTCTCTCACCTCTCCAGTTCTTGTACGACGGGACGTAGTAATATTTGTTCCCAAGATGGTCTGTGCCCACTTGCTCCCTCACCTCCTTTGACAGCGCCCTCCACAAGACGCGGAACAAATCCTGAGACCAGCCCATGCTGTCAGGCCCCCAAGCCGAGCAGACGGCCGCCAACCCGCCGCCGCCAGCCACCAGCCGCCGCCCCGCCCCCTGCGCGGAGGACTTCCTTCATCGCGGCCTCCTAGTAACAGCGCTCACCATTAGTCGGACGGCACCACGACTGGACCAGTGGGAGGCTCCGTTATTTTAGCCCCGCCTCCGAGGTCTGTCATGGCGGCGTCCAGTGAACAAGCCGGTGAGAAGGAAAGGAATGCTAGGGTTCTTGTTGGCTCGACAAACGGGTTTGGACGACCCGCTTCGCCTCCGGAGGGCGGAGTCTACACGGAGGTAAAGCAAACCTTCCCTTCCACCCCGCTGTGTTCCCAGAGGTACTGCTTAAAATCCTGGGCCAATGGCTGTCATCACTCATGACCAAACCCTTCTGCTCTGCTTGCTAATTAGGATGCCTGTTATGTGATTGCAGGCAGGTGTGCACTCACGCGGGCCACGGTGTGGACACTGTAAACCTACGTGACACTTCAGTTTCACTTTACTCTTTCTCGAATTAGTAGAACAGGACTGAATTAGAGAGTCGGGGAGGGGTGAAGTTTTGATTAGAGATCAAACTTAGAAAAGTAGAGGGAGGCTAAGTGGGGGGGGGGAGAGTCTAATTGTGCTTGGTTAAAAGTAATCACGATGCTAGAGGCTGAACTTGGAATTGCACTTCACGTCGCTTGGTGACTGCACTGGAGATGAGATTTGGAGTGGGCAGAGAGGGTTGATGGAAACCTGCACCCGAACGCTTGCAACTGGGATGCGGAAGATGGAAAAAATAGTTTTTGGACATTCTTAAGAAACTGAGTCAACTAGCCATGGAAATTGATTGGAAGGGAGGAGTCACCGATGACTCGCGTATGTGCCTTGTATGGCAGGGTGAATAATGGTTCCCTTTCTTTTCAAATATAACTTGGGAACAAGCTATATTTTAACCTTGCCCACATCACTTACAAAAAAACTTGTGAGGCTTTCACTTGGAGATTGAAGGACCCAGATACATATATGTTCACTACTCCGGTAAAATTTATATATCTTGAATGCAAGTAGTGTTAACTTAAGATCTTATTGATGAAAACCCGCAAGACATCAACACAAAGTTAGCAGATGAGACTGCAAATTAACTGAGGAGTAGCCATCAGGCAGCTGCTGTAGCCTGGATGCTGTGAAAAGACTGTGTGGGCGTGGTCAAACTTGTTAGTTGCTGTCCTCAATCTCCTTTCTCTGCTCTCTTTATTCGCCCCATTTCTCAGCTCTCTTTTTATGATTTAATTTATTACAATAGAAATTGTACTATCTGTAGACTTTCTTGTTAGTATATGTCTTCTTAACCTTACTGGGAAGAGGCATTGTACTCCCAGTACCAAGAAAAGAGACTGACACAGTTTATATGATTTTGGTGTGGGCGTTTATTTTTTCATTACTCCGTTTTGGTTAATTTGAGACATAATTTGGGTTCACTTCTATTGTTGTCCCTTACCCCCTACTCCTAGTTAAGTGCAGAGTTGACAGTAATTTTAGATCCAGTCATCTACTTTTTTTGGGGGGAGGGGGTCACACCCGGCGATGCACAGGGGTTACTCCTGGTTTTGCACTCAGGAAGTACTACTGGCGTTGCTCGGAGGACCATATGGGATGCTGGAAATCGAACCCTGGTCAGCCACGTACAAGGCAAACGCCCTACCCGCTGTACTATCATTACAGCCCCAAGTCATCAACTTTTATAAAAAGAAACATATATCCAGAGGTTTTTATTCCAGTGATTGCAAGGACTCGGGCAAAATTTATATGTATCAAAATTTGATGATACAGGACTGAGACATATATCGGTGAGCTAAGTGCATGTTTTGCATGCAGGAGACCTAAGTTTGTGTCACCCCCAAGAACAAAAAATTATTTTTCAAACAAAATTTTATAATATGGATTTCTTCTACCATGTGTTGCTTATTGTTTTATGTGTAATTTTATTGAAGATAATTGTACTTTTTGTGAAGAAAACATTATTTTATTTTCTCTAATATGTTCAGAAGTCTTAACCACATCAGTCATAAAATTAAGGGTGTGAAAAATTGGGTATTTCAGTCCTCTAATTTCAAAAAATTCTTGTTCTAAGGATGCAAGTATAGCTTTTTTGTCAAAGTTTCATAAACCAAACTTCTCATATCATTAAGACGCTTGCCTGGTGTGCTGCTGCAGCTGCATCCTTGGTTCAAATCCCAGCACTGCATATGCTCTCCCGTGTGCCACCAGGTATGGCCCGAAAAACACAAACAAAACAGTTAACAGTCTATTGTGAAGTCCAGGGTTCAATCCTCTGTAATGGGAAAAATGAAAACCATCTAACTAAATCGCCAGATTAATGATTAATTTATCTATAAATGAACTTTTAATCCAATGTCTACGAAGCTATAGTACTCCAATGATATCACAGACATTTCTCCCACCAGTGCTGTGCTTGCCTATCAAAAGTCTTTATTTGCCCCTTAACACATATTTATTCTGATTGTGTCATCTTAATGCAAGTTAATGAAGTATTGATACCAAAAGAGCATCAATATTCTTACAAAACTTGATGGACTGCTTTTGGGTTTTGGATCTCTTTGGTTTTTATGTGGGGGCCTTGCCCAATAATAGTTGAAGGTTCCTCCTGGCATTGTTCAGGAGGCATGTCCCTAGGATCAAACCTGGGGCTCCTGTGCTGAAAGCATGTATTCCAGTCCTTTGAGCATCTTCCCAGAATAACACACACACACACACACACACACACACACATACACACCCTTTGTGTGCAGTGACAAGGATTAATCCCAGGACCTTACATATGTGAAGTATTCACTCTACCACTCAGCCATTTCCCAGACCTTGAATAGACTACTTTGAAATAGTTAAAGCAAAAAAAAAGAGAAATTGGAGAAAGGAAAATTGCAATGGATCAGTAATCATTAACTTTTTTTTGGTCAGACGCTTTAAAAACTCATATACCCATTATAAATGTGTAGGGAAATGGAAAATGGACCAGGAGATAACTCAATGACCAAAGACTTTCCTTTACAAGCAGGATTTTGATCCTTGGTGTTGCACGATCCTGGCAGCTTTGGTATTTGTGCTTGGCAACTCTGCCATCTGCGCTCTCCACCCCACAAGGAATTTCTAGCAGTACCACAACCAGGTACATGCAAGTGTCTCAACTAAAAGGATGTGACTCCACTTAGCACTATAGCAAAAATGTGTGTGAGCACTGTGTCCAGGAATACAACTCCCAAAGAGCACCACAGCCAAGTTTGTGCCCCAGAGGAACACCACAGCCAAATGTGCAAGCACGACCAAGCATGAATGTTACATAGGTCATTGCAGCAGTATCTGCAGGGGAAGGGCAGGAATAAATCAAAGGAAGATAGTAATGCTCATATTTATTTCATACACTGTGATGTAAAACAATGAGAGCAAAGTTATTTCTTGGTAAAAGAAAAATTATGTATCAAATGCAGATCAAGTACTTCTCAGTGTACAATTTACAAGTCGAGCATCTTTTCTACACCTTGACTAATTATAATGCTTTAGAAATTTGGTTCAGATTCCAACATTTATCTTTTAGATTTTCAATGTCAAGTAACATATCTGAGAAATCCTCTAATGTTCAGTTATTTGCTAAATTCCTTTCTTCTGGGACATCCTTAGCCTTTTTATCACAACACTTCTCATGTATATCAATTAGTTCTCCTTCATTGCCTTTCTCTGCATGCATATATAGAGTTTCTCAAAGGCAGCGCTGACAGCATTCCCAGAGTTAGCTATTTCTTTATAATTCTGTTTGCATTCAATTTGAGTTTTACTTTCAGCATATGAATTTATTTCTCAGGTGCACTTTAATTTTACTAGCTAATTCCCTTCTGAGTTATCCATTTATGTAAAATTTCTTGTGGATTTATCTTGGGGACACTGAGGAAACAAAATTACACACTTTGCAGACTGTGAGCTGAATATCAAGTGCACAGTAACCAATCCCCTCAAAGCTTTGAAAGGAGACATGTAAATGGGTCACTAACTATGGTGTGCATGATATTTTCATAGTGATTTATAGACTGAAGAGCTTTGTGCCTGATGCTATTACACAGTAACTGAAATTTAAACCATGTTGTCAAAGCTCTTAGATGATTTAATCGGTAGTTACTGAAAGTCATGTACATGACTGTCCAAAATAAGGCATGCTTATATATTTAAGTTAAAATGTTTAAGGTGGTACCTCTTTTTTATAGGTGACCCTTAATAGGTGATGTTTTGTATAACCAAACAGCTCACACCCATTTTTTAGTCAACCATGCCTCCTATAATTTGCACCTGGTTCTTTTTTTGTCAGTGTTAAGAACAAAGGCATCAACACTGAAATTCTATGTTTAGAATTCACTCCCCCCAACTTATTTTTAATAACTTTATTAACGTTTAATTGACAAACATAGAAAAACTGTCCATTAGAGTGATATTTTGATGAGTTTTGACTGAGAAGTGCATTTATTTTTATTTTTTGTTTCTGTTTTGGTCCACACCATTGGTACTCAGGGCTTACTCCTGACTCTTTGCTCAGGGATGATTCTTGGTAGACTCAAGGACCAGATGGGATACCTGAAATAGAACCCGGGTTGGCCATGTGCAAGACAAGAGCCCTGCCCGCTGTACCATCGCTCCAGTCCAGAAATACACTTACAAAATTATCACCATAACCAAGATAACTATACAGAACCCTCCCAATATCGCCATGACTTGGCTCTCTACACTACTACTTCAGGAAACCACTTTATCTGCTTTCTGTCAATATCGATTAATTTGGATATTTTGAAATTTTATGTAAATGAAGTTATGTTCGCTTGACTTATTTCACCTACCATAATTGTTTTGAAATTTCTCCATTATCAATCACTTTTTTGTTTATTTTTGTTTTGCTTGTTTTTGTTCACTCCTAAATGAACATTGAGCTGTATTCAGTTTGGAGTTATCCCATTTTTGCACATAGCAGCTTTATATGGAATAGCAAGAGGGAATTCAGCTCTGGTCACATATGTTTTAATAATAATTTGTTATATTTTTCTAGCTGTATGTCATTTCTGTTTGTTTTCCTTTATTTCTAATATCCCCAAACTTTTCTTAATTGTAGCTTAGGTGACATGGTTACAATAACATTAACTTTCATGGTTTTAATATATAAAGTTTCTCTACCTTCATCACCACCCAAGTGCTGAAGACTTGTACACCAACTGATGCACGATCTTTCTGATGAATTGTTGGATTCTGTTTGCTAGTACTTTGTTGAGGATCTTTCCATCTGTGTTCATCAAGGATATTGGCCTATAATTCTATTTTCCGATGGTGTTTCTTTTTGACTTTTGTTATTGGGGTGATTATTGCTTCATAGAAACTGTTTGGGAGGGATACTGGGATCATTGGTGGTGGAGAATGGGCACTGATGAAGGGATGGGTACTCGATCATTGTATGAATGAAACGCAAAAACGAAAGTTTGTAAGTATGTATGTGTACCTCACAGTGAGGGAGGGAGGGACTGAGGGAGGGAAGAAACTATTCGGGAGTGTTTCTCTTTCTTCAATTTCCTGGAAAAGCCTGAAAAGGGTAGATCCTCTTTAAAGGTTTGAAAGAATTCACTAGTAAATCCATCTGGCCCTGGACTTCTGTATTTGGGAAGACTTTGATTACCATTTCAGTTTCCTTGATAGTGATGTGTCTGTTCAGGTATTCCTGATCATCTTGATTCATCCTTGGGAGGTTATATGAGTCCAGGAATTTATCTCTTTCTTCTAGGTTCTCTTGTTTTCTGGCATAAAGATTCTCAAGGTAATCTCTGATGATCCTTTGAATTTCTGTGGTGTCTCTTGTGATGTCCCCTCTTTCATTTCTGATTCAGATTCAGTTTATTAGCATTCTCTCTCTCTCTCTCTCTCTCTCTCTCTCTCTCTCTCTCTCTCTCTCTCTCACCTCTCTCTCTCTCTCTCACTTTTTGAGTCTTGCTTACAAAGACTATCATTCTTGTTTATTTTTTCAAGGAGCCAGCTCTTAGTTTCATTGATCTTTTGAATTCCAGTTCATTAACTTCTGCTCCAAGTTTTATTATTTCCTTTCTCCTGCCTGCTTTTGTTGGTTGATTCCAGTTTAAGTTGTGCAATAAAGTTACTTATGCGGATCCTTTCTCTCTTTCTGATGAATGCTTGCAAGACTGTGAACTTCTCTCTTAAAAACCACCTTTGCTGTATGCCGCAAATTCTGGTAGGTCGTGTCCTCATTCTCATTTGTTGCCATTAGTTTGAGTTGTTTCTTCTTTACTGTCTGTGATTAACCTCTACTTTCAGTGCATTCTGGTCTGAGAAGATAGTTGATATGATTTCTATGCTCTTGACTTTGTGGTGGTATGTTTTGTATCCTAACATGTAGTCTATCTCAGATATATATATATGTATGTGTATATATATATACGTATATGTATATATATGTATACACACAAAAAAAACCCTTGTCTTCCGTTTCTTCCTTCAAAGCAAATATTTCCTGAGCTAACTGAGCTAACCTAACTGAGTCTAGTTCCTCTGTTGAGAGGTGACAAAGTGGTGTTGGAGGTTCCAGCTTCTACTGTATTGCAATCAGTGTCTTTCTTCAAGTCTATTGGCATGTTATTTTAAGTATTTTGCTGGTCCCCTCATTAGGTTCATATACATTTAGGATTCTTCCTGGTGTGCAGATCCCTTGATCATGAAGAAGTGACCTTTGCTGTCTCTTAAAACCTTCTTCCCCCTGAAGTTTATGTTGTCTAATACTAGTATGACCATCCTGGCCTCTTTGACGGAGTTGTTTGCTTGAAGAATAGTCTTCTAATCTTTGACTTGAAGTCTTTGTTTGCTCTGATTATTCAAATGTGTTTTTTGAAGGCAGCAGAAAAAAATTGGGTTCAGTTTTCTAATACAACCTACCACACTGTGTCTCTTAATTGGTGCATTAAGCCCATTGACACTGGAGATTTCGGGTCATGAAGTTCTGTGACATCTTTTTTCAGGAATTTGGCATGTTTGTAGGACACATCCTGTCTTAAAGTAGCTTTTTAGTTCTTGTAGATGTGGTTTAGAGTCTGTGAAGTTCCTGAGTTATTGTTTCTCTGTGAAGTCATGTATTGTTCCTTCAAATCTAAATGAGAATCTATCAGGATAAAGTATTCTGGGTAACACGTTCATTTCATTGAGTTTTTCTTTATATCCTATCACTGCCTTTGGTCCCAGAGAGTTTCCTTGGATAAATCTACTGTAACTCTTAAGGACACTCCTTTAGGGGCTGGAGTGATACCACAGCTGGTAGGGCATTTGCCTTGCACTCGGCCAACCCGGGTTCGATTCCTCTGGCCCTCTCGAAGAGCCTGGCAAGCTACCCGTGGCATATTCGATCTGCCAGAATTAGTAACAAGTATCACAATGGAGATGTTACTGGTGCCCACTGGAGCAAGTCGATGAGCAACGGGATACAGCGATATATACTTTCTATATACTGTATAGATATAGTATATATTTATAGTCCAACCCACGTTGGATGAGAGTGAGAAGCTTATGATTTTGTCCACTAGGTGTCCTCAGTTAACTTTAAACTTCTAGCATTAACTTCCTGAAAATTTTAGTCTGAGTAGTATCTTTGTGTGTGTGTGTGTTTGTGTGTAAAACAAGATAATTTTTTTTTTTGGTTTTTGGGTCACACCTGGTGATGCACAGGGGTTACTCCTGGCTATGCTCAGGGGACTATATTGGGATGCTGGGAACTGAACCCAGGTCGGCCACTCCAGCCACAAATTTTTATTGAATGAAACTTACTTAGAAACCTAAGTTAGAGGAGAAAAAAAAATACATGTTTGAGAATACAGGTTTCTCCAGAGTGAAAAGAATAAAACAGATATATTGCGGCAGACAACTAGACAGTGTGGAAGGGAGAACATTGGCTTGAAGAACAAGCCTCTCTAAATATTCTAATGCAAATAAAATACACTTTTTAAATAATTTTAAATAATGCTTCAAGAGAAGGCATTTAAGGGCTGGAGCAATAGCACAGCAGGAAATGCGTTTGCCTTGCATGCGGCCATCCCAGGTTCTCCAGGTTCGATTCCCAGCATCCCATAAGGTCCCCTGAGCACCGCCAGGAGTAATTCCTGAGTGTAGAGCCAGGAGTAACCTCTGTGTATCGCCAGGTGTGACCCAAAAAGCCAAAGAGAGAGAGAGAGAAAGAGAGAGAGAGAGAGAAGGCATTTAAATGTAATTATTGTTACATTTAATTATAATTGTTATTATTTTGTTTGCATTTTGGGCCATACCTTCTATTGCTCAGGGCTTAATCCTGGCTCTACAATCAGGGATCTCTCCTTGTTGGGGCTCAGGAAACCTTATGGGGTATGGGGAATCCAACCCAGCTTGCCCTCAAGCAAGGTAAGTACCTTAACTACTGGAATATCTCTCTGGCCCACTGTCGATATATTTGGTTTTCTACAGGATTTCTAAAAATCTTTGGATATGTGGTAGAAAGAATATTAATCATAACTTGCAATTCTAGCACTATATATTAATCTTGATAAAATATGGATTTGTAAATATGAAATTACTTTATTTAGCTTTATCTTTACTTTTCTCCCCTTTATTTTTAAAATTTCTTAAAGGGTTTTGGGCCTGGAGTTAAACAAAGACCGAGATGTTGAAAGGATCCATAGCAGCGGAGTCAACACCCTTGATATTGAGCCTGTTGAGGGGAGATAGTAAGTTTATGATGTTTATAACCCCCATTTTCCTTTCTGCCTGACATGCGGTAAAATCTTGATTTTGGGATTAGGTATGTAAGTTTCTAAAAGTAGAATTAAGCTGTTGCATGTTTAATCAGGTCTTATTTAATATGGATTTCAAATAAAGCTATAGTCATTGTCAAATTAATAAGTACTGAAATTCTTTTTCATTTAGATAACTTTTAAATGCTTTGAAGATTAGTTGCTAGTCTGAAGCCCAGAGTGTAGCCAAATACAGCAACCAAAAATGTACTTTGGAGAATTAGTTTGAAACAAATCATATTTATATTTAACTTCCTCCTGACTTTATTACCATTTATCAGCTTGTGACCTTTAGCAGTTTGTCTAGCCATTCTAGTCCTCTGTTACCTTGGCTATAAATGTGAACAGTGATAGCTAACTGATAAGTTTGTTATGAATGTTAATTGAGATAATGTGCATACCATGATTGTCATAGAACCTGCTATATCATAAGTAATAACCATCACTGCTATTAACCAAAAGCAGTCCCTTTACTTTTACCCCTTTCCTCAATTCTCCACTCAAAAGTGAATACTTTGAAAAATCTGAATATGCTCTCCCTTTAGAACTCATTTTGACCTCATGTTATTTCTGAGAGAAAGTTCAAAACCTTCACATGGTTTTATAATGAAAACAAATATAGGAACAATTTTAAACTTTGTCTTGTGAGGTTATATTTAGTATTCGTCCGGAATTTTCATATTATAATGAGATTCTTTTTTTTTCCTTAGTATTTACATTAAAATGAATCAGGAAAAATTTAAAGAATCTCTCTTTGTTTGTTTGATCTTTGTTTTGGGGCTACACCTTTCAGTGCTCAGGTATTCTCTTGGTTCTGTGCTCAGGGATTACTCTTGGATCAGGGGACCATAAGTGGTGCTAGGGATTGAACCCAGGTCAGCTGCTTGCAAGGCAAGCCCTGCCCTCGTATCTCCTCCTTCAAATTTCCACTTTTTATTTTCTGCTTTTCATCATCTAGTATATGGTCTCATTTACTAGTATAAGAGAAACAGTTGGTGATAAAATTCTCATTTCAGCACTTAAAAATGACTAGGATAATTCTTTTCCTTTTTTGACATTTTCTAATCTTTTATATAATAGTCCTAGTCAGCATAGCCATGGAGCCTTTATTTATAAAATAATGCAGGCATGAAAGATTTTAGCTCAGTAATAGAGCACTTACCTTGCACGTGTGAGACTGGATTCGCAGCACTGCAAGAGGACACTAATAAAATTAAGTAATATGAACATGAGCAACAAGGGAGAGCTCTGTTTCTTTTGGTCTTTGTTTCTCGTGGAAAAATTATTTAATATTCCAATTAACCATTTATATTGCCATTAATTTTATAAAATATATGTCTCTAGTGCACTCTCAGGAGGGTCATTTGGAAATGTGAGAAATTAGAAATTATACATGTATGAAGTATTTATTGACAATTATAGGCTGAAACTTGTTTAAAGAGAGTTTAGAGAAAAGTCAAGATTCACTATAGTGGCTTTCTTTCCCAGTTACTGCATGACAAAAAATTTGCAACTGTTTCATTCTTAGCTAAGATTTGTATTTTGCACCAAACATTTATAGCAACAAGGAGAAATGAAAAGCAAAATGTGTATGTAATAGAAAATTAAGTATTGATTTTATTTTGTTCAGATACAAGTTTCTCAAAATATTTAATATCTATCACTGTGGGGTCTGTGATAATAACACTGAAAGCTAGAGTGGAGTCTAGACTACAGAAATCTAATAAAGAGGGATTTATTGCCAAAATAGGCATTTATTTAAAGAACTTTTCCGGGGACTAAGAGATGGTTCAAAGGGTGCATCCTTTGTGTTAGGCAACCCTCAGTTCCATCCCCCTGCTATTTTGTAGTCCCCCAAGCACCACTGGGTGTGACCCTCCAAAAAAATTTTCTGCACAAGTTCACAAATTACACTTGCATATCACTCTGAAGCGTGCAGGAGAGGTGCCAGTTCACTAGTCTAAGAAGGCTGAAGAATGCCACTGTAGTAGAATTCACAACAGAACCTACAGGATGAAAGCTGTTGGGGTCTGTAATCTCCTCAGCTAATCAACTCAAGGCCCACTGCAGGGGAGTAGGGCAAGGAGCAACTGCTTGGAACAGAATCTATTCTATTCTATTCTATATGTTCAAATGATAGGCTAAAGAAGTGTCTAGCTACCACAGAAACTAGATGCTCCAGGAAAGGTTTGAGGGACTAGAGCTAGGGTACAGTGATGGGACGATTGCCTTGCATGCAGTCAACCCAGGTTTGATCCCCAGCACAGCATATGTTCCTCCAAGCCCTCCAGGAGTGATCTATGAGAGCAGAGCGAGGCGTAAACCTTGAGTACCACCCAGTGTGGGTGCCCTTCCCCACCAAACAAGAAAAACATTGATAACGAGAGAAAAACAAAACACAACAGGAAATGGTAAACTGCCACATTTTGAACACATTTAAAATATTTTTTTAACACATTTAAAATATTTTAAACCAAATACTGGATAGAGTTCAATGAGCTGTTTGCATGTTTTGCATGCAGGACTGGGATCAATCTGCAGCATTGTATGGCTCCTCAAGCTTGACCAGGAGTAATCCCAGAGTCCTGAACACCCTCCAAAAAAAGTCCTGAAACAAACCTCTTCTCTTAAAGTTTGGTTTTGTTTGATTGTTTTGCCACACTGGGTGGTGCTCAGGGCTTTCTCCTGGCTCAGTACTCGGCGGTCACTCCTGAATGGGATTGGGGGACCATATGGGGTGCCAGGGATTGAACCCAGCTCTGACACATGCAAGGCAAGCACCCTACCTGCTGTACTGTCACTCTTGTCCACTCCTATTCAGAGTTTTAAGAAAATTATTTTAGTTTGGTTTGGGGACCACACCAAGCAGTGCTCAGAGACTGCTTCTAGCAGTGCTCAATTCACCTTATGGTGCCAAGGATCAAACCTGGGCCTCCTGCATAGAAAGCATGAGATCCAGCGTTTTGGGCTATCTTTGTAACCCAAGGAAATGATTTTTGTATAAAAATAAGCAAAAGAATAAAAGATCAATGTTTATACAAATTATAAGAACACAGTAAAGTAACAACACTATAGTTAATAAAGTTATGTCCAAAAAATATGGTTACAGACTAGATGAGAATTTTCACCTAATATTAAAAAACTCTAAAAGTCATTTTTAAAAGATAATGTTATGTGAAATTAACAAATTGAAATTAGAAAATCTGAGAAATGAGATTATAAAACTAAGAAAGAATTAAAAATAAAAGTTTTTCAGAAATGAAGGCAAAAACGCCAGAGGGGGCCAGAGCGATAGTACAGCAGGTAGGGTTCTTGCCTTGCACTCAGCTGACCCAGCTTTGATCCTTGGCATTCCAAATGGTTCACCCCAAGTGCCCCCAAGAGTGACCCCTGAGCACAGAAGTAAGCCCTGAGCGCTGCCTGGTGTGGGTCTCTCTCCCCACAAACATAAGACCAGAGAGATAGTACAGTGGGTGAGGCACTTGCTCTGCACATGACTGACCCATGTTCAATCCCCAACATTGCCTGTGGTCCCATGATCTCCAGTAAAAGTGATCTCTGAGTGCAGAGCCAGGAGTAATTCCTCTGAGGACCACTGACTATGGCCCCCAAACCAAAACAAAATATAGAAATGAAAGCTAAAGAATAAGCAAACATGCAAATAAATAAAAAATGCAATTTTTTTAGAGATGGTGTGTAGGAGGAAAATGTTTACAATAGAAAAATAATGGAGAGTGCCGGGGAAGTCATTGAAAGTGAGAGTGTATGGTTTGCTTGCAGGAGCCCAGGGTTCAATCCCTGGAGCACCACAGAGTATGGAGTTAAAAAAACAAAAAAGATCAATTGGAGGCTTAAATGATGATGGAATGTCTACCTTGCTGATATGAGGTCATGAATTTAATCCCTGGCACCACCCCACATCATGAGAGTAATCCTGGTGCCCTGCCATTTGGGATTCCTGGTTCCACTACAAAGTGTGGTCACTGGTGACTCACAACCACATATGTACAAGAGTGCAGCACTCAGCAATCATTGCAGCCTAATTGTGCATGAGTACCACAACCAATGTGTGCAGCCACAGTAGAGGTGTGTACACTCAGCTGTGTTATCCCTGGAATAGCAAACAAGCCTGTAACCCATGCTCATTGTAACAACAAAAGGAACAGTAGGGGAAAGTTTTTTAAAGAACTGGAGAAAGAAAAAGAATTCAAGATAGGGCCTATGTAGAACATAGGCTGAGATCAAGCATTGATGTCATAGAAGATCTAGAGACAAAACCCCAAAGAAGAAAGCAGAACAGGTATCAAAACTGTAGCACTGTCGTCCCATTGTTCATCGATTTGCTTGAGCGGGCACCAGTAATGTCTCCATTGTGAGACTTGTTGTTACTGTTTTTGGCGTATTGAATACGCCACAGGTAGCTTGCCAGGCTCTGCCATGCAGGTGAGATACTCTCGGTCGCTTGCCGGGCTCTTTGAGAGGGGCGGAGAAATTGAACCCAGTTGGCCGCGTGCAAGGCAAACACGCTACCCACTGTGCTATCCCTCCAGTCCATCAAAACTGTAATCCAAGAAAATTTTGTTAGGATAAATTTGTTCTGAACTTAGATATAGATAAAGGAAAATCACATCAGTCAGGCTTTGATTTGGGGCTTTATGCCCAAGTAAATGAAGTGGTTTTTTTGTTTGTTTCTTTGTTTTTTTATCTAAGATGATCAAGGAAATGAAATGTACACCAAGGATTTTATATTCAATCATATTTATATCCAGATACAAAAGGACAAATTGTCAACAACATACAAGAAATTCAAGGAATATGTTCTTATTAGCGCTTCTTTAGGAATGTAACAGAAAAATAAAAGCGCCAAACAAATGAAGGTCAGCAGCATAAAGATTGATGATGAGCAATAATACTAGTCAATAGCAATATTTCATAGTGGTACATAAATCCAAATCTCTTTTCCTACTATATTGTTAATTAAGGGAAGACAGGAATAATAACTGTTTGTTCACAGATGTAATAATAGATAAGGTTGTAATACTATGTTTGCTCACAGTTGAATGAATTGAATTATAATGAGGCGGTGTCTGACATTTATGAATCCCCTATTCTTTAGCAGGCAGTGTAAAGGATATTTATATATAACATTTATCTTTTATTCAGCTTTGGTCCAGGTGACACTCTCCCTCTTTTCATAAATTTGAAAAGCTTAAAAAAGATGAAGTAACTTTCCCAGACTCAGATAGCTAGCATAAGTCCTAGTTGGTCTGATTCCATTTTCTTTTAGCATAGTAACAGTTAGTACATTCAACTTTCATATGTGCTTACGTCATTTTTCCATGGCCTTTTTGTAATCGTGAAAGTAAATTATAAATCTATATTCATTCAAAAAAATTTGAAATCCGTATTAGTACATTTACTTTATCTATGAGGGCATAGTTGGGTTTTTTGCAGATTCATAATTTTCAGTATCAGAAGTAATTGGGTGAATTAAAATAACTAATGAGAACTTTTTTATCCAGTATGTTGTCAGGTGGTTCAGATGGTGTGATTGTACTTTATGATCTTGAGAACTCCAGCAGACAGCCTTATTACACATGTAAAGCAGTGTGTTCCGTTGGCAGGTATGTATTAAAACTGTAACTTTAGGCTGGAGTAATAGTATAATGGGTTGGGCACACAGCCAACCTGGGTTCAATTCCCAGCACCACATATGATCACCTGAGCCTACCAGGAATGATTCCTGAGTGCAGAAGCCAGAAGTAAGCCATGAGCACTGCCTAGTGTGTGTGTGTCCCCCCACCCTCCCAAAAAAGTAACTCAAAGGTGTATTAGCAGTTGAATATGCTCTTGCATCAATTGTAAAACATGAAAATTACAGTTATATGAATATCTCCTGCAAGTTGTTCAAGTGATGTGTTTTAATGGCTAATCTTTGAAAAATAACTTGAATTCAGGTACAGCTGTTTTTTAACATGTGATTTCTCCAAAACAACTTTGGTATCTGTTTTCAAAATGACTTTATTTTAAGAGGTTTTTATCAGGTCCCTTTTGTTATAATATATATATATATATATGTATATAACACTAATAGGTTAGTGTTGAACAAAAAGGATCTCATTGTCATATCCATTATGAGTCTTTCAACTGATTAAAAATACAAATTAGATTTTCACCTGACATTAGTAGACACTGACAGAACAGAAGATTAATGGGTAGACACAAGAAATGTATTGGTAGTCCCTCATGAAACAGACATCCTCATGTTTGGCTACACACACACACACACACACACACACACACACCATTACCTCCCCCTACATTTAATTCCCACCCCCTCTCCCCAACACACACATACCATAATCGCTTTTCCCATATTTACCCTTTATATTCCAGACTAATCTGTTGCAAATATCATCATCGAAACAAATTTTCGCCCCCCCCCCAAAGGATGATAATCTTGAATCTGGTTTGTTACATCTAGCTTCCAAGATTATTTCCACTGACTATCTACTAATTTATGCGTCTAGGTACTATGATTTATCACTATATGACTGTCATCCCATTGCTCATCAATTTGCTCAAGCGGGCACCAGTAATGTCTCCATTGTGAGACTTGTTACTGTTTCTGGCACATCGAATACACCACGAGTAGCTTGCTAGGCTCTGCCGTAGGGGTACGATACTCTAAGTAGCTTGCCAGGCTCTCTGAAAGGGGCGGGGGAATCGAACCTGGGTCAGCCGCGTGCAAGGCAAACGCCCTACCTGCAGTGCTATCACATCAGCCCACGTGATTTATAGTAGTGTTAATGTTTTTGGAATACACTGTGGTTACAGTCCCCCCCATGGCCAGAGTACCAGCATCTCTCTGCCACTGTCTCTAGGTCTGCTGCCACAGCACACACACTCAAACTCAGTTCAGAAGGTAAACTCTCAGGATTCATTACATCCTTTTATCACAGAGTGAGGTTTCTTGCTCAGAAGCAATATGCTGTGGGTTGCCATGCAACTCTCACCAGTTCTGAGGGTGGTTGCACTGATGAAATATCTGGGAAAAGTAAATCCTAAAGCAGAGTCAGCTTCTCTCTTTATAAAGAAAAGTTTCTGTCCCTTCCTTGAGGTGGTCGGGGTATCTGACTCATCCCTCGAGACTATAGTACAGAAACAGAAGTTTCCTGGTTTTAAGTCTCCATAACCGGTTTTAAGTCTCTATAAGAATATCCAGCCTCCATATAGAACTATAGAGGCCTGGAACTTGAGGTACCTAGATATTCTTTTTTTTTTTTTTAATTAGTGAATCACCGTGGTGTACAGTTACAGATTTATAAACTTTTGTGCTTGCGTTTTAGTCATATAATGATCAAGTACCCATCCCTCTACCAGTGCCCATTCTCCACCACCAATGATCCCAGTGTCCCTCCCACCACCCCCAACCTTTCCCCCCAGCCCCACCCTGCCTTTTGTTCTCCCTTTCCTTTTGGGTGTTGTAGTTTGCTCTAGAGGCATGGAGTGGCCATTGTGTTCGATCTATAGTCTGTATTCGTTCGCATCTCCCAACCTGAGCTGGTCCTCCAAATACCCTTTACTTGGTGTTCCCTTCTTTATTTGAGCTGCCTTTTCCCCCCAGCATTGAGGCCGGCTTCCAAGCCATGGAGTAAACATCCTGGTTCTTAACTCTACTGTTCTTGGGTGTTAGTCTCCCATTCTGTTACTTTATATTCCACAGATGAGTGCAATCTTTCTATATCTCTCCCTCTCTTCCTGCCTTATTTCACTTAACATGATACTTTCCATGTTGATCCACCTATATGCAAATTTCATGACTTCCATCTTTTCTAACAATAGCTGGGTCAAATGGGAGATCAATTTCTGATTTTTTGAGAATCGTCCATACTGTTTTCCAAAAGGGCTGAACCAGTTGGCATTCCCACCAGCAGTGAAGGAGAGTCCCTTTCTCCCCACATTTGCACCAACACCGGTTGCTTTGGTTATTTTGGATGTGGGCCAGTCTCTGTGGTGTGAAATGATATCTCATTGTTGTTTTGATCTGCATCTCCCTGATGATTAGTGATGTAGAGCATGTTTTTCATGTGCCTTTTGTGCCTGGATATTCTTGAACCTTCCCTGGATAGCTAGGAGATAGCCACATGATATAGTCTTAGTCATCTACCTCAAACTGATAATTTGTTAATAATATTAGTTTTGAAACTCATGTAGGTCATTCATTTCTGTTTCACAGAAGCCATCCTGATGTTCACAAGTACAGTGTGGAGACTGTGCAGTGGTACCCTCATGACACCGGCATGTTCACATCAAGCTCATTTGATAAGACTCTGAAGGTGTGGGACACAAATACGTTACAAGTGAGTACATCGGAACTGTTCCATATTGCTCCATAGAGTGAAGGAAAACAAAATGCTTTGACATAATAGAGTGATAATTTGCCAAATTGACATTTATGTTAGATGTGAAAACAGAGTAGTGGTAAAGGAGACCTAGATCACTTAAATTCTTATTCTCACTAAGTTGCCAGTAGGTTTATGGTTTTGAATAAATATATGATGCTCTTTTAGTGTCTTCCTCACAAATGGAGGTAGTGATTATGCCTTATAGAATGATTGTAAATGAGTTGATCAATGTAAAGTACCTGGAATAGTGCCGTAGCATATTATAAATCACCTCAAACCACTGGATATTTATTATTTTTATTATATGAAAACTTCTATAATAGTGTCCTAAGGTGGGGGGGAGTGGCAGGGGGTAAGAAATGAAGTTATATCCTGTTGATCTAAAAAATTTTAAAGAAAAGGTTACTGATATTTTCATTTGAAACAGGTAGATAGATAATAGTCTTGTAATACTTAGTTAAATTTCTAGTGCTAATCTTTTTCCTTGAACTCTGACTCCATATTTATATAAGTACATGTCTACAAAACCTCTCGTTTTTTTTTTCTTTTTTGGGTCACACCAGCGGTGCACAGGGGCTACTCCTGGCTCTGTCTCAGGAATTACTCCTGGTGGTGCTTGGGGAACCATATGGGATGCTGGGAATTGAACCCAGATCAGTTGCGTGTAAGGCAAACATTCGACTGGCTGTACCATCGCTCCATCCGTACAAAACCTCTCTTATTTAAACCTACTGACATATTTTTAAAGGCCATGTGTTCAAAACTGAACATAATTGCTCCTCACATTGTCCTTAAATCTTGACAATTAGTCCTTCAGACTCTTATCTTTCTCTTTTATGTCTTCCCATCACTATACGTATGGGTCATTACTAAGAACTAACTGCTTTACGGTATTGCTTTTCTTCTCACATTTTCCATGGTGAGTACTACCCTGAGTTAATCTTATAAACTAGTTCCATCTATATATCCAACCCCACTCATGATGCTTTTTGGCATTCTGAGTTCTCCATAATCTCACTCTCTTCCCCCTCACCCTAGGTTCTACTTCTTTTTTTTTTTTTTTTTCATTTTATTGAATCACCGTGAGATAGTTACAAGCTTTCATGTTTGGGTTACAATCACACAATAATCAAACATCTATCCCTCCACCAGTGCACATTCCCCACCACCAATATCCCCGGTATACCTCCCCCTTTCCCATCCTCCCCCTGCCTCCATGGCAGACAATGGGGGACTATTGTCTGCCTTGATCACATCTTGACTGTGTTGTTTTCTTACTTCAAATTGCTTTTCCCTTCTCTTATTTCTCATAACTACAAGTCTGTACTCTTTGACCAACAAACATCTCCACAATCTCCCCAGCCAACAGCCATGGGCAACCATGTATGTGTCTTGACTCCTCACAACTTTCTTGGCCCATCATAAGAATGAGTCACATGGGGGAAATTATCCATAATCAACTCAGATTAAAAAATTAAATATGAGTAGATAGATTTGTCACTGGTGAACTAGTCTTTTTCATAAATGTGCTTGTTCTTTAGTATTAGAACTTTGATACTGATGATTAGCCCAGTAATTTTGAAAGATCTCTTTTAGTTGTGAGAGATTATTTACCTTTTTTATTTTATTTTTTTGTTTTTATTTTTTTTTCAGGGTGACACTGGCACTGCTCAGGACTGACTCTGGGCCCTGCACCCAGGGATCACTCCTGATGAGCTCAGGGGACCATATGGGATGTCAGGAATTTTACCTGCATTAGCTGCATGCAAGGCAAGCACGCTACCTGCCATACCATCACTTGGGCCCCAAGATTATTTACCTTTTGTTTGAAATTAGATAGTCCTTTATAGCAAATAATTTAGTGATTATATTTTAAATTTCTTTTAAACCTAAGTGTTCATTATTAATCAGTTGTATATATTCTGTTATTTATATACACTGAATGCAGCTGAGAAAAAGTCATGTATTTTTTCTTTTTTTCATTATTATGACAAAAACCTGGAGTCAGAGTGATGCTAGGGGTTAAAGCACTTGTCTTGCATGTGGCTATCCTGGGTTCAATCTCTGGTACCACATATTGGCCTCTTTGAGTAATGCCAGAGTGATCCCTGAACACTGAGCCAGGGGTAAGCCCTGAGCACTATGTAATGTGGCCCCAAAACTAAAAAAAAAAAAAAATCCTGCAGTAGGTTACTTGAATTCAAAACTTTGAGTGTTCTCTCAGCATCATGGACATATGTGACTCTAGCTCTTTGATTGGTTTGGGATATTATGGGATATTATTTTGAAAATATGGTTATTGTGCCATTTCTGTCTTCACCTTCTGGCATTGCTTTAAAAGTCTTGATACTTACCCTTTTTGGTGGAGCCTATTCTTTCCTTTAGATTTTCTTTCTTGAGTCTTACTTCTCTTCCCTGGCATCATTGCTATGAACACTGCTTCGGTTTCTGATATTCTTTGGTCTGTGTGATCGAGTCTTTTCTTTATGCTTTCCATGTGAGACTAGATTTTCTTCAGTTTGCTCTTTTTACCCAGCATGTGCCTGAAGTTTTCTAATCCCTTCACTCAATCTGGTGAAGTGCTCCTTGTCGTCTTGTCCTCCTGTAACTCTTTTTCGATGCCTTAGAGCTGCTTCTCTGTGTTTAGTTGATATTCTCAAGAGTCATTATGTTTTATTATTGCGACTCCTCTCATCTTTCTTATCTCTGGCAATTCTGGTTTTGATATTTTTTCTTCTTTTCCTTTTTCCTTCAAGTGGTTTTTGCCCAGAGAATTTTCTTACTCATCACAAAGCTCCTCCTTTCCTCCTGCAGATGGCGCTGTGGTGTTAGTATTGGAAATCTTTGTTTCTGTGCGTGACTGTGAGGGGAAGGGCCTTGAAGATGAAACAGAAAATCTAAAACCTATGGATTATGATATTGTTAGTGGGGAATGAATGGGTAAAGAGCAACCCAAAGGGAAAGCGCCACATTGCTCTTTCACAGAGTGGCCTCTGTGGCCACTTTAGTCCCCTGTGTCTGCAAACAGTCTCCACCTCTAGGCCGTTCCTGTGTGCTGTTATTCCCAGTGCAGGGTGGAAGGTACCCTGCTGACCAGCCATAGCTAGCCTAGATCACCAGGACTAATACCAATTTTACATTTTGTCCAAGAGCTAAATTGCCAGCAGCATATTCTGTATCTAGGATTGAAAATTGGGCTGACATTTCTGTTGTCTTGACCGTCCCAGGTCAGGTGTGCCCACAGTAATGGTGCCTGGAGGCCACTGTACTTTCCAGCGGTCTCCTCTCCAGGCCATTGCTCCCTTCTGGTTCCACTGGTGCTGTGATCATGTGCCCTTGCATAAGTGGATGCATGGTCTCTCAAGCAAACAAGGCTGTGAGTAGGTGAGGCTTTCTCTAGACCATGTAGTTAATTTATGACTGTACTTTAGCCGGGAGCTTTGTTTGCCAGTGTCTGGTCTGCCATTTTTCCAGAAATCCCCGGAGGTCAGACAGTGTAGTTCTATTTTTAATTTTCTGAGAAACTTCCAAACTGCCTGCCATGATGACTCTGTCAATTTATACTCTCAGTAACAGTTCTAGAATCCTCTTAGCTCCCCAGCCACACTAATGTTTTCCTCTTCTGTTTGATGAGATCCATTCTCACAGTTTGGAGGAGATAATCCTTATCATTTTGATTGGCATTTTCCTGATTGACATTGAACTTATTTTTATGAACCTCTCAAAACCTACCTCTGCTTTAAGAACGGTGTGCAATATTATAAAGTTTTTGTTATTTTAACAATATTCATAGCACCTTCATCATTTTCAGTAGCTTCAGCTTCAGATCTCAAGAACTCACTCTCTGTGCTCAACTATAAGAAGCAATTGTACATCTGTTTGTTAGTTTCATCATGCGGTTACATAGTACAGTCACATCTTTAGGCTCAACTTCTAATTCTAGTTCTCTTATTTCCACCATCCACATCCAACTTCAGTTACTTCCTCAACTGAAATCGTGGACTGCTCAGTCATCCAAGGCGAGGTGGAAGGAAACAGCTTCTTTCAAACTTCTGTTAATGTTTATCTTTTGACCTTTTCCCATACGTCTCAAATATCCTTGATGGGATAGAAAATGTTTCTCAGATGACTTTTAATTTACTTTGCCTAGATCCACTAATGAAATTGTTGTCTGTGGCAGCAGTAGCCTCACAAAATGTATTTTCAAGTAACACTTGAAAGTGAAATTACTCCTCAGTCCATGGGTTGCAGAATAGATGTTATGTTAAAAGGTCTGAAAGCAATATTAATCTCCTGAACACTTTCATCAGAGCTCTTGGATAACTAAGTGCATTGTCAGTGAGCAGTAATATTTTGAAAGGAATCTTTTCTAAACAGTAGGCCTCAACAGTAGGCTTGAAATGCTCAGTGAAGCATGTTTTAAACAGATGTGCTGTCATTGTTGTTTCTTTTGTAGAATACAAATAGAGTAGATTTAGCTTTATTATTTAGGGCCCTAGAATTTTTGGAATGTTAAACAGGGACTGCCTTCCAACTTGAAGTCACATGCTGTGATCGTCTGTAACTAGAGAATCCTATCCTTTGAAATGCTGAAGACAGGCACTGACTTTATTCTGTAGCTGTGAGTCGCAGATGATATCTTCTGATACCTCTATTTCACCTACATTGAAAATCTGTTTGGTGTAGCCACTTTGAACATCAATGATCTTAGTCAGAACACCAAAGGAATAAATAGGAGGTAAGAAATTTAACACAAGGACTGGAGAGATGGTACACAGATTAAAGTGCTTGCTGAGCATTGCCTAGTGGCCATGATACTGATTTAAGTCCCACACCCCCAAGCACTGCCAAGTCCGGCCCCTGAGTACAGAGCCAGAAGTGACCCTGAGTACAGAGCCAGGTATGGCCTCTAAAACAAAAAAAGAAAGCAACTGGAAACAGTTTTTTAAAAAATGGATTTAAGGAAGAAAAAAAAGATTAATTAGTAGGAATTTAGGTAGAGTGATTTTTTTTTTTTAACTTGGGAAAAGGGATTGCTGTTAAAATGAAAGACCTTCACAATTACTTAGTACAGATGAGAATAAGCCATTAGGGATCGAGTGGATAAAATTGATAGAGTAAGATTTCAGTTACTGCTAAATGGCATCTGACCACTAGTAGAATTAATTCTATGAGAAAGAATTCATTTTTCATGATTTAACAGTAAAGGAAGAAAAGGCTTAAGTAGAAATAAATGTCTTGGTAAGTTTGTTGATCAGACATTGTGGGAATTCTGATTGAATAGCTTATAGAAGTTATTGTAACCAAGTGGCTGTATTTGTGAAGAATGGAAAATTAGAGAAAGAGTGCTGAGTATAGATGAGAGGCAGATATGGTTCTAAGGTTGAGGTCTTGACAAGTGCAATGGTATGACAAAAGCATTGACATTTGAAATACTGGACTTTGAAATCCAAGCTAAACAGGATAAAGAAGTAAAATTAGGAGGAACTTAAATGAATTCTAGGATTTATTTGGATAACCTGGAAGTCACTGTCACTGTCATCCCGTTGTTCATCGATTTGCTCGAGCGGGTACCAGTAATGTCTTCATTGTGAGACTTTTTGTTACTGTTTTTGGCATATCCAATATGCCACGGGTAGCTTGCCGTGTGGGCTCTGCCGTGTGGGCGAGATACTCTCGGTAGCTTGCTGGGCTCTCAAAGAGGGGTGGAGGAATCAAACTCTGGTCAACCGCGTGCAAGGCAAATGCCCTACCTGCTGTGCTATCACTCCAGCCCATCTTGGAAGTAATTGGACAAAACGCTGAAAATGATATAAGGTTGTGGTCATACATATAACTAAAATGTGTGGTTCTGTGAAGGAGCAGCTCAAGCTGAGGGAGAGCCCTGGGTGTAGTAACTAGGGTTTCATGGATCTGAGAGGCAGAGTATTGATGAGATCATCTGTGTGAATGGTGAATCCCTTGGGAACAGTAGAAAGAAAGATGGTGACCCAGGTTTGTGCTTATTAATTACAATATGTGCTTTTGTCACATAAAGGAAGACAGTGGTATAAATGATGTAAGATTTTAAGTTACCAGGTATTTGAGATTTTATATTCCTATAAGTGAAATAAATTAATAGTCAAAATTTGCTAGCCACGTAAAAATATGTAAATAGGAACTTGTTGCTTTTGTGATTTTAATTAGAACTTAAATTTGTAAAATATCTTTTGATTATCAGACTGCAGATATATTTAATTTTGAAGAAACTGTTTATAGTCATCATATGTCTCCAGTCGCCACCAAGCATTGTTTGGTAGCAGGTTGGTACATGTATTCTTTTGTCTTTAAACATATTAAAATGTTTCATCATTTTAAATCTGGTTAATTTTGATACTGAACTTTTAACCCACTGGAAATAATAGTTTTTAAAATAAATATATTATTTATGTTCAGCTTAAGATATATTGTGAAAATTAGACCCTGTGCTACTGACTAAGAATCAAAGATTAAGAAAGCACATTTCGATGCTTTAAAGAAACAGCTGAGTTGGGGATGTAGCTTAGTAGTAAAGTACATGCTTTGCACATTTAGGGCTCAGGTTTGATCCCTACTACTGTCAAAAAAATAAAGTATTTCTTTTAAAACTACCAAATCTGTAAATATTTTACATGAACAAAGCTTGGTCACTTTTCCAGCTTAATGTAATGAAGCAAAGAAATTGATCCTTTTCTCCAAGGTTGTGTGACTTTAATTGAACATCCATTTATATGAAAGCACCTGCTTTTACATTTTTTTCCTGTACGAGGAAGAAAATAAAATTGTTTTGTAAGTATCAGGTCCCTGTGATTTCACTTTTTCCTACAATGGATCTCATTTAAAGAAAAAAAATTTAAAAATCTATTCAAATAATTTGAAATGATAAAGAATTTTACGTGCATTGTAGCAATGCAAATTTCCTGATTTTGATGTAGGCAAGTAGATAGGAAAGGGCCCCATAGCAGTGGAATTCCATGGGAAGTAATAAAACCAGTTACCCCAAAGCTGCAAAAAGAGCCCACCTTACAGACATAGAAACTAAGGCCTAATAAGACTTCACTTGGTGCCGACAGACCCAGAGAAGGCTGGACAGCCCTCCAGAGAAGCTTCAGCAGGAACAAAAGAAAGGAATTTCAAAGGCCTTCAACCACTCCCAGCACTACCTGCTTGGCAACCATCCTAGTAACGAACTCTTACCTAGCTAGAAGCCCCACATAGGACAGCTTGGAGAAACCCTATAAAAGTCACCTTGAACAAAGGAAGTGGGCGCACATTATGCTGCGAGAGCCCAGGTGCTGCTTGTGCCCATGTAGCCAAGTACATGCAGTGCCTGAATACATGTGTTGCCCGCGTCTCCCCTCTTGAGATTGTACTGGGGCCCTCTCTGTCGCTGGAAATGCCCGTGTCCTCTCTTAAGTGTGTCACTCTCTCCCTTTCTCTCCCCATGCTCTGGCCTGTGCTATGCAGGGGCTCATTGCAGACGTTATCAGTCCTAGCCTTCCCAGTCAGTCCTGGGGTGGCAGAGGTGGACCTGGAGAATGGCCGTCTCTCCTCGTCTCTTCACATAAGCCACCTGTGAGAGCCCACCAACTTCAGTTTTAACCTTGTTACTGGAGTTACTTAGCATAGAGCCCTCTGGGGGAAGATAGGTGAAGGCATTGCAGACCTCTAGGCCACTTTCTTTGCAATTCCCTGCAAGTCTGATTCCTTCAAAATTGTATGTGTGTATGTGTGTGTACATATGCATGTATATTGTATATATGTTTTAAAAGCTGCAAACTACAGTTAAATTTCCTGCCTATAAATAATTTTTAAGAAACTATGTAAAATGTTTTTACATATATTTTATTCTCTGTAGGGAGAAAGTGCAAATGTCATCATATGGTAGCTTCTCAATTCCTTTTGATAGTAATTTATAATAACACTTATCCAAAATACTTGTTTTTTGTTTTTAACAGTTGGTACTAGAGGACCCAAAGTACAACTTTGTGACTTAAAGTCTGGATCCTGTTCGCACATTCTACAGGGTATTTTTTTTTTTTTTAATTTGGGACAACAACTACTTTGAGTAAATGTTCAATAAAAAAAGCATTACTAACAATGTATTCTTTGTAAGTGACATGACTAATGTATTTTGTACTTGTTGTTAAATCAACAGGGAAATAAAGATCCTTCTGTGCATTATTCTTATAAAACTGAACTATTGAGGAAATGTTTATGTGAACAGTAGACATAGGGGAAGCTCAAAGGAAATGAAAGTTCTAATTCAAAACCTTGTGCGTTATTTTTAAAATAATGTAGCAGTATACCTCTGACACTTGATGTGGAAAATACTTATAAAACTTAAGTGGATACATTTGTCTCATGAGTGCTGTATTAATATTGTTGTGACTGAATAAACATCCTTAATATCTAGGTAATTTTTCCCCTCAGAAAAAAAATTTAAGATACTGAAATAACACTGTTGTTTAAGGTAATCTGAATTATTTTTGTTACTTTTTGGGAAATATATCAGAGAATCTAATCTAAACAGTGAATAAATGGAAAGTAGAGCCAAAGAGATAGTTCGGGTGGTAGTACACAGGACAAGCATGTGTGAGGCCCTGAATCTGATCCCCCGCATCCTGTCCTCCCTGAGCATCACTGGCTGTGCCCTGGTGGTCACTAAGCACCTGAGGACTGCTGGTTCAAGCACAAAACTTTCAGACATTGGATTAACCATTGCTGAGGAGGGTCCTGCTCCCCTCCAGCCCCTGCCTCCAGCACCACTGGAGGCCCCTATTTTAGAATATTGAAAAGTAATAGAGAAATACACACCAGCCAGGGGTGCAGCCGTCAGCCCAGCAATGTTACGGTGTGCTCACATCTCTCAGTGCTCACAGGCCAAAAGGGCCTTGACAGGGGTGCCCCAGGGCCAGAAAAACACAGTGCTCAGAGACCGTCAGGGACAAAATGATTAGTTTATCACTGTAAAAAGGGATTTCAGGACAGCACGTGTCATGAACACTTGATGAGGGGATGTTTATTTTCCTTTTTGATGAATTCCTGTTCATCTGAGCTAAGTAGATACAAATATCTGATTCAAATAGTCCTATGAATGTATTACCCTTGCTTTCTAAAAAAATAAAAGTTTTATACAAATGCCTTTTTTTTAATTGAATCATCATAAGATACAGTTACAAAGTTGTTCCTAATTGGATTTCAGTCATACAGTGTTCCAACACCCATCCCTTCATCAGTGTACATTTTCCCCCACCAATGTCCCCAATTTCCCTTCTGCCTGCACCTCTAGCCTACCCCTGTGGCTGTGCAAATCCCCTTATACAGTGATGAGTTCATCATTTTGTTTTAGAATTTTCTGGAAAATTTAAGAGATTTTTATTTTTTAGAGTATCTTGCTGATTGTAGTGCTTTTTATGGTAGAGGTAAGTGAGCTTGAACTGTAACCCTTTGGGGTAGTTTCATTTATTACACTACGGCTGTATTTAAAGAGAAAGGCTCTCTTGCTCTAACTGGTCTTTCAAAAGCAACCAGACCTTTTAAAATAAAATGTATGAAAAAAGCCTCATAGGCTTCACAATATTTAAACATAGATTGTTATGTAAAAAGTTTTACAGCTTGTTTATAATAGTCATCCATTTCTTTAGAATCAGACTAAATTAATTTGCACTTTGTTTTGATATTTCAGATACTTTGTGAGACTTTTTACACCATTATGTTTGCAGGTCACAGACAAGAAATACTGGCGGTTTCCTGGTCACCACGTCACGAATACATCTTGGCTACTGCAAGGTAAAGATCAATAGTTTGGTTTAAAATTAACATGGATATTGGGCTGGAGCAATAGCACACATGCACTCATTTATATAATGTACTTAAATAAATGTCAGCCGAGTGCCAGGCAAACACCGTACCTGCTACGCTATCGCTCCAGTAAATGGATTGGAGAGATAGCACAGCAGATAGGGCGTTTGCCTTGCATGTGGCTGACCCAGGTTCGATTCCTTAGCTAAGTATGATGACGATCTATGAAAAAAATCAGAACTATTGGAACACAGAGACAAACTCTAAGAATATACCATGTATATTTTTAAAGACTTATGAATGAGAAATGGGCTTATAAGTTGTTTTGTAATGTGCTTTCTACTTAAAATGATCTGGATAGGGCCAGAAAGAGAGTACAAGTGGGTAAAAAGACGCTTGCTTTGCAAGTGCCCAACCTGTTTGATTCCTGACACCCCAGATAATCGCCCATTGCAGCAGGAGTGATCTCTGAGCTCAGAGAAAGGAGTAAGCCCTGAGCAGTGCGGGGTATGGCCCTCTCCAAAAAATAATTATAATAACAATAAAATGATCTGTATAAGCCAAATGAGCTATAATATTGTTGAGGCCTTTGTGAGGACATGGGTCATGTTAGTTGAATTGATAAATATTTTTTCTTTAGAAATTGCTGAAATTGATGTGTTGTCATTATTTTGTATTTTTTGTTTCACTTACTGAAACAAAAATTAATGTCTCGTGTAAAAGATATTACAGTTCTTATATATCCGTGAAGGTTTATTTGAGTACAGGAAACTAAAATGAAACTATATTACCCTCATTTATCCATCTTAACTCTCTGTTGTTTATATATATAAACATTTATATTCATACATGTATATATATATTTGAATAATATCAGTATGCCTAAGTAGATAGTTAAACAAAGTGAAATTATTTAACTGCTTGATTGCCCAATAGATATTTAAGTAACTAATAGTATGAAGAAGGTAGTAACAAACTTGCTAAGGAGGCTTCAGGGGAGAAAGATCCTCTTATTATTAAAAATGTTAATTATTGGGGCTGATAGCACAGTGAGCGGTAGGACGTTTGCCTTGCATGCGGCCAACCTGGGTTCAATTCCCAGCATCCCACATTCCCAGTCCCCCAAGCACCACCAGCAGAAATTCCTGAGTGCATAAGTCAGGATTAATCCCTGAGCATCGCTGGGTGTGACCCAAAAAGCAAAAAAAAAAGTTACTTATTAGGGTCCATAGTACAGCAGGTCCAGCACTTGCCATGCAGCTGACCCAGGTTCAATCTCAGGCATTCCATATCATCCCCTGAGTGCTGCCAGGAGTAATTTCTGATTTCAGAGCCAGAAGTTAGCTCTGAACATTGCCAGGTGTGATCCAAAAAGCCAAATAAATGAATAAATAGATAATATTTAATTATCATTTGAAAAAAAAGTTAATTATTGGTCAGCTAGTCCCAATTAGTACAGGAGGTACTCCACTGGTCTTAGTTCAGTCCCTGCATATGGTCCCCTGAGCACTGCCAGGAGTAAACCCTGAGCATCCTCAGGAGTGCTCATCCCAAACAAACAGACAAAAAAATTGTTAACTTACAACAGCAGAATTTTGTCCTTATGATCTAAAAGTTCCTTACCCACCACCCTATGGTTAGTCTTTTTGTTACTGTTAATATTGAATATTTGTTGATATTCAATACAACATTCAAATATACAATAGTCTTAATGTATAAGTCTATTCGCACTGATATACAAAGACCACTGTGTCCCAAAATGCTAAGAAGGTGAGTTCGGGATGTAGTCACTGTCTTTACTCTGTGTCACTGGAATGATTTTTTTTTTCTCAGTGCAGACAGTAGAGTCAAATTATGGGATGTGAGGAGAGCATCAGGGTGTTTGATTACACTTGATCAGCATAACGGGAAAAAGTCACAAGCTGCCGAATCAGGTAATGAAAAATGCATTAATATAGAAATATGTCAGTACCATATTTTATATGGAATATTTTGAAACATTGACAGATTATAAATTTTTTATTTTTGAGACATTTGCTATGAGTTAATTTCTAAATTTACACAAACTAGTGGTTGCCTTTTCTTAGGATTCAACTAAGTATTGTTTCATCTCTCTCTGATTTTCTTTTCTGTTTGTTTTGTTGTATTGGGCCACACCTGGCAATGCTCAGAGGTTACTCCTGACTGTACACTCAGGAATTACTCCTGGCAGAGCTCAGGGGATCATATGAGATCAGACCCAGGTCAGGCTCATGCAAGGCAAGCACCCTACCCACTGTGCTTTTGCTCCAGCCCCTGCCCCTGAATTCTCAAATGCAGAAACTTTTCTGTATTGCTTATTATGTGTTTTCTTTGTTTGCTTAATTATTTTACATCCATAGACTAATACAAATTCAGTGCCATTTAGGAAGTTACAGTAAGTTATAGGAATAGCACTATTTTGTGGTTACATTGTAGCAAAATCTACCAGTCATGTTATGAGTCACCTAAAACCCAAGAGATGAGAGTATCTCATTTGCATTTTTGCAATATAATTTAATTGCTGTATTGGTTAAAATCTTGATTCGGAAGTAATTCTGGACCAGAAATATGTTAGGATTAACTGTATAAAACTATTACTATTTTAGTAATATGTAAAATTAAATTAAACTGTTGAAGAATTATGCTTTCTTAAACTTGTTTAATTTGAGTTGTAAAAGTCTTTTTGTTTGTTTGTTTTTTGGGTCACACTCGGCGATGCACAGAGGTTACTCCTGGCTCTGCACTCAGAAATTACTCCTGGCGGTGCTCAGGGGATCATATGGGATGCTGGGAATCGAACCCAGCTCGGCTGTGTGCAAGGCAAACGCCCTACCCACTGTGCTATCGCTACACCCCAAGTTGTAAAAATCTTGATTGAGGGAGCTGGAGCAATTGTACATCAGGTAGGGCATTTGCCTTGCACTCAGCCGACCCGGGTTTGATCCCCAGCATCCCATATGGTCCCCTGAGCACCGCCAGGAGTGATTTCTGAGTGCACAGCCAGGAGTAACCCCTGTGCATTGCCAGGTGTGACCCAAAAAGCAAAAAAACAACAACAACAAAAATCCTTTTTTTTTTTTTTAAATTTTTGGGTCATACCTGGTGATGCTCAGGGGTTGTTCCTGGCTCTGCACTCAGGAATTACTCCTGGCATTGCTCGGGGAACCATATGGGATGCTGGGAATCAAACCCGGGTCAGCCGCGTGCAAGGCAAACGCCCTCCCCGCTGTGCTGTCGCTCCAGCCCCAACAAAAAAATCTTGATTGCGACTAGAACCGTTACTTTTCCCTACTAAGTTTAAAAAAAAAAAAAACCTGGACATACTAGTATTTTTTTACTACTCCATGGGATGACTTTCAGATTAAGAGTGAAAATAGTATGTAAATTTGAAAAGCATTAAAATGTTAGTGTTAAGTTGTACACCAATAGCTGAGCTTTCTGAAGCAAAAATGGAATTGTTAGGGTTTTTTCCTTCTGGTTTTTCTGAAATTTTTTATTATAATTTATATATTTTGCCATATCAGATAATTTAAGGAATTGATAAATGTAAAAGAGAAACAACTTTTGCATTTTAATTAGCTAAGGGGTTTGTCTTTTATGTGTGTAAACACCTTTATCAAGCATTAAGTAGGTGCAGAACACAAGAACAGATAAAAATGAACTGTATTTTTCATTGCAGCAAACACCGCTCATAATGGGAAAGTTAATGGCTTATGTTTTACAAGTGATGGGCTTCACCTCCTCACTGTGGGTACAGATAATCGAATGAGGCTTTGGAACAGTTCCAGTGGAGAAAACACACTCGTAAGGGATTTTAATTATACTTTCAGTCTTTTGGATATAAAATAAAGGAATGAATTTGTGATGTGCACATGATGTTCTTCTATAGATCTAATTGTAGTTCTCCCTTCTGAATTACACTTTTTATTATGTATTACTTATGAACTGAATCCAAAATGAACTGGATGAGCTCTGTGATAGAGCGCATGCTTCACATGTGGCCCTGGTTTCAGTCCTTGGCACCGCAAAAAATGATAATAATAATGATAACCAAAATGTTTGTTCTAGTACTTTATTAGCTAGAATCAATGTGTTACATGTGAGACATAAAATAGGTTATTTACCTGAGTTTCTGAGAAACGAGTAAGCAAGAATTTGACTCGACATCTATGTTTCCAAAGTAGATGATGCCACCCCTGCCCCCCAGAACACTAGGACAATCCAGTGTCAGTAATAGCCTTGGGTGCATTCGGGGGCATGCTTTCTGTTTGTTCCCTCCAACAAGGCAGATTTGCAGGAGCTCCTGAATGAACTTTTTTCTGAGAAGGGGTAATAAACCAAATAAGTCTGGGGACTTCTGCTCTAGATTGTACTCTACATAATGCTGCTATACCCAAACCTCTGAAATCATTTATTAATACCTTAAGGTAGGTATTAATGTTAATATTGTTTTACTTTAATCGTCCCTTCTAGTCAATAATTATCTTTCAGATGCTCTAGTTACCAATTTTATTATTAAGTTCTAATTTTCCTATAATGTCAAAATTGTTTATACTCGGTAGCTTCAGAGTTGCCTAATCCCACAAGTCTCCTTTTTTTATTATTATTTATTCATTTTGCAGTACCAGGGTAATTACTCATATCCTTTATGAAATTTTTCCCCATCAGATCTCAGGCTAGACATTATAAATTATAATTTTAATGACCATCATTACTGTGTACAATGTTCCTAATAATAGCATATCTTTCTCATTTATTTAATAAATATTTATTGAGAAGTTCTTATAGCTAGATAGTTTTTACTCATCAGGAGACTAAGCCTAAGCTTATGGAGCTTACATTCTAGGAAGAGGAGGCAGGACATTCAGCTGTCACTCAGTAAATGGATGTGTAGGTAATGTAAGTTAGCTGCATTAAGCACTATGAAGTAAAGAAAAGCCAGGAAAGGAACGTGGAAAATATTGGGAAGTTAGAGTTAATTTTTACATAGAGTATTTTTACATATACTTGTAAGTATAAGCCTCACTTACAAGAAGACATTTGGGGGAATGGAGCTAACTTAAAAGGCTGGAGCCTTTGCCCGGCATGCATAAGGCCCCAGGTTCAATTCCTAGCACTGGTGTTCCCTAGTAGTACTGTGTATTGCTCTAGTGACCCCTGCACTATTGGGGCACTCCTATTCCCCAGAGAGAATATTTGACATGAATGAAATCCAGGAGTGCAACTTTAGATATCTAGGAAGGAGAGTATTCAAGACAGAGGAAGTGGTTAAGTACAAAAACCCTGAAATGGAAGTATGTTTAGTGTCCTGAGAAATATATAAGAGGTGGCTTTATGTTGAATAAGCTAGGGGGAAGTAATAGGAGATGAACAGAAGGAACAGAACATTAGAACGTGAGCAGTTTGGAGGCATTTGTGAAGGTTTAGACCCTATCCCTGACATGGTAGGCCAGTCAGAGGAGTTGAGTGGAGAAATGACAAGGGAACTTAGTGGGGCAAGTATGTAGAAGGCAAATGAAATGATAATAAATGGTAATAAGTAGTACATATGTTAGGTGATACAGCTCCACTCATCTCTTTTGAAGGTGATACTCATACCCTGTGGATTTTTTGCTAATAAGTTCACATCTAGCTAGACTAATGTGTTTAGAATGGGAAAAAAAACTTTTTTTTTTATGGATATGATCATACCTTGCAAGCATGATTAGAATAGCACAGAAACTCACCTACAAATGACACTTAAAGGGACTTTTTTTTTTAAATGTCACACCCAGCAATGCACAGGGATTACTCCTGGTTTATGCACTCGGGAATTACTCCTGGCGGTGTTTGGGGGACCATATGGGATGCTAGAATCAAACCCGGGTCAGACACGTGCAAGGCAAACACCCTACCTGATGTGCTATCAAACCTGGGTTGGCCATGTGCAAGGCAAACACCCTACCCGATGTGCTATTGCTCCAGCCCTGAATTTGGGACATTTTATCCCAGTAAAAAACACAGGAAAACATGCTGTCTTGAGATATTTAAGAAAATCAATTCCAGGGATTGAAGACATGGTACTGCGGATATGATGTTTGTTGTGCACAGAGCAGTCTGACACATTGCTGTGTGCAAAGCATATTGGGATCTAACATACTGGGGATGTAAAATTAATACTGTTAATTTTTAATTAATACATACAGGGATCTAATACACTGGGTTAGATCCCTGACATCCTGTATGAATTCCTGAGCATTGCCAGGTGTGCCCCCGACTTCCTGAAGAAAAGAAAACTGATTCCAATTCTGCGTTTGTAATTTGGGGACACCAAAGGTAATGTCTTGAAGGACTATGAAATGAGACTTAGTATCTCCATCCTGTGATTCAGGAGTATTAACTACTTAATGTATAATTATGCAGGTAAAAGGCAAGTGTGTAAAGAATAGACTTACATACTTTTAAATAATAGACATAGGGGCCGCAGCGATAGTACAGTGGTGGATAGGGCATCTGCCTTGCATGTGACCAATCCAGGTCAATTCCTGGTGTTCCATATGGTCCCCTGAGTGCAGAGCCAGGAGTAACCCCTGAGCATTGTCAGGTGTGACCCAAAAAGGAAAATAAATAAATAAATCATCATCATCCTGTTGATCGTCGATTTTCTCAAGCAGTCTCAGTAACATCTCCATTTGTCGTAGCCCTGAAATTTTAGAAACCTCTCTTTACTCGTCGTTCCCAACGGTGCCGCATTGAAGGCTCTTTCAGGGTCAGGGGAATGAGACCCATCATTGTTACTGGTTTTGGCATATGAATACGCCACAATGATGGAGCAGTCTGTTAGAAGATCATTTGAATTAATTCTCAATTTGAAATTATGGACCCAGTTAAATAAATAAATAAATAAATAATAGGCATACCATAAATTGTGCAAGGGGTTAAACCTAGGGCCTCATACTTGGGAATCATGCAATTTATACTGAGGTGCATCTCCAACCTAAAGTGAAAATTATTCTTACTGTATGTTACTGCTCTATTAATAGTATACTCATGTATTTAAGTCACTGTTGTCACTGTCATCCCATTGCTTATCGATTTGCTGAAGCGGGCACCAGTAACATCTCCATTGTGAGACTTGTTACTGTTTTTGGCATATCGAATATGCCACAGGTAGCTTGCCAGGCTCTGCTGTGCGGGCAAGATACTCTTGGTAGCTTGTCGGGCTCTCCGATAGGGGCGAAGAAATCGAACCTGGGTCGGCCGCATGCAAGGCAAATGCCCTCTCTGCTGTGCTATCTCTCCAGTCCATTTACTGAAGCAATAGCATAGCAGGTACGGCATTTGCCTTGCACGCAGCTGACATTTATTTAAGTACATTATGTAAATGAGTGCATGTTTCCAATATATTTAACTATACATAAATTATGTGCAGATACTATGATGACACTATATGGTTGATCAAAGCATAGTTCCTTAATCTTAGGTAACCATGAAATCTAAATTATGTTCTCACAGTCATCCTGTAGGCTCCTTGGGTCCCTTCAGAATGACACTCTGGGTCTATAATCTTTGAACAGGGCTTCCTAAACTTTTCCTACTCACAACCCCTTTTCACCCACCCCCTTTTCTGCCATCACTATGACCCTTCCCCCATCCCCTCATCAATATTTAGTTAAGTTTGAATTAACACTATTGTCAAAATTTTTGATGACCCTCACGTTCAGTTTCCTGAATCCATACTGACCCAAAGTTTAAGAAGATCTACAGTTTAGGCCTTAGACTACACAAGTACCTGCAGGAAAATTCAGAGACAGCTTCTGCACAAAAAAAAAAAAGAAAAGAAAAACAGTTTTCAAAGTTCTGATGTTTACTGTTATAGTTAGATAAGTTAGCCAGTCACCGAAGTATGCAAACTTAACTGGTGACTACCCAGTCACCAAAGTATGAATTAAGGTATCAATCTTAATTCTCTGTCAACCCAGCTGTTATCAGCAAGAAACTCTGTGAGTTCTTTCACTTCTTCACCCTTTCATCTCT
The DNA here is from genome assembly GCF_027595985.1 of Sorex araneus. Classification (NCBI taxonomy): domain Eukaryota; kingdom Metazoa; phylum Chordata; class Mammalia; order Eulipotyphla; family Soricidae; genus Sorex; species Sorex araneus. The sequence goes on along the minus strand of NC_073302.1, from coordinate 141,382,582 downwards.
TTCTTTGCCAAGGGTTCTCTTCGTGACTGTATTTAGTTACTCTAACATCCTTCCTAAGCTCATCTCCCAATGGGAGTCATCCACTGTTTTCCTAAATGCTTACTGAATGCTCTGGCTAGTTGTACTCAAGGCCTTGTTTTGTTTTGTTTGGGGTCCATACCTGGTACTCCCCTCTCTGTGCTCAGAGATGTTTGTAAGCATTTGGGGAACCAGGTGGGATACCAGGAATCAAACCCAGGTCTGCCACATGCAATCACTCTACACGCTGTACTATTGTTATGATCCACACAAGTTCTTCTTAAGCTAATCTAGCACACCAGAGTTCTCTTGCCATGCTCTACTTTTCATTGTCGTTAGCCATGCCGATCTACTTAGCCATCATTAATATAAAGAGCTCACTCACCCTTCAATCTGCTGACTTTGCTTTAGAACCTCTCTTCTTAAAATTGTGCATTACCTCAGTAGCATTAAGAGTTGATACATTGGAAGTTGTAAGTGGAAAATATTAAACTTTTGATTACTGTTCTTCCTATTCTAGCTGTTCTCAACTTTCAAGGTTCATATCAGGCACAAATGCTCTTTAACTTCTCTAATGTAGCTTAGATATTTCAAGACTGTCCAGTGCTCACCCATATTACAATGGACCACTTCATAGAGTGAAAAAAAACATAACTTGTGGTAATGTGGCACAGAGCTATTTGATTAATGTGTTGTAGACCAAGTTTCTTAGTCATTTACTAGACAAAAGACCTTGATGGAATTAACCTTTGTGGGGTTCCCCCCTTCCCCGTATAATAATGGTACTATTTCTATAGTATAATTTTGTATAGTACATGAACTAATAGGACTGGAGCGATAGCACAGTGGGCAGGACGTTTGCCTTGCACGAGGCCGACCCAGGTTAGATTCCTCCGTCCCTCTCGGAGAGCCCGGCAAGCTACTGCAAGTATCCCTCCTGCACGGCAGAGCCTGGCAAGCTACCTGTGGCGTATTCAGTGTGCCAAAAACAGTAACAACGAGTCTCACAATGGAGACGTTACTGGTGCCCGCTCGAGCAAATCGATAAACAATGGGACAACAGTGCTACAGTGCTACATGAACTAATAGATGTAGAAATACTCAGCACGTTTCTGTTACATATAGTAAATATTGACATTACATAAATGACATTGCATCTATTATTTTTATACTGGTTTATTTGATGGTAAACTGAAGTACCTTGCGACAGAATCTTTTAGGTATTCACTTAATAACTAGAGGTATGTATTTTTTGAGCAGTTAAAAACCTGTGTAATATAATTTGCCATCAACATATCCTAAGTCTGTGAAATCTTTTCTTCTCCAAAACCAAAATCTTAAAATAAAAATGAAGTCTTTTCAAAGGCTGTACATACCACCTTTAAGACATAGCCAGAGGGGGGGAAAAAATGTGCTTTGAACTTGAAACAGCCGCGGGACACCTGGGCAGTCTCAGGCCGGGGCCGGAGCTCGGGCTCTGGCCGAGATTCGACCCGGGTGGACATGCCTTTGCACAGCCACGTGGATGTGGAACAAGCAGGAACCAGAGACAGCTTTAGGACTTGGGGTTCCCGCGAGTGCTTGCAACCATGTATGCAGACTGTGAACTAAGCTTTTGCTACATGCTGTTATAGGAAGGAAATGATTCATTTTCCAACTTAAATCTCCCTGGACTTAATTACTATAATACAGAAATTGTAAACCTTTTATCTCTTCATTCTCATCAGTGGAAAACTTATTATCAAATATTTCCTTGTCAATAGAGCTGTATTCTTGGGGGATAAATTCCAACAAAATTAGTGAGTCTGTGTTGAAACTCCAACAACAATAGTGAGTTTTGTGTTGAAATCTGGAATGTAATCAAGGTAAAGAGAAAAGGAAGTGAAATTATCAGTCACGCAGGGGGGGGTTGGGGGGTGAGGGGTGGGATGTATACTGGTTTTTGTTGTTGTTGTTGTTGTTTTTATTGGTGGTGGAATATGGGCACTGGTGAAGGGACGGGTGTTTGAGCATTGTATAACTGAGATATAAGCCTGAGAACTTTGTAACTTTCCACATGGTGTTTCAATAAAATAAATTTAAAAAATTTAAAAAAATATATAGCCAGAAGAAGCCCATTCACCTGCAATGCTTTTATAATTTATAACATATTTTTAACACATTTTTATAGTAATCTTTTTATATTTATGAAATTGAGGAGAACGATCATAGACAATTACCTTTTTCAGTTTATGACACATCAGAGAGTTTAGTACTTTAGCTAAATGACTTAAAATGTTCTTTCACTGTTGCCATAATTTGCATTCTTGCTGTCATGGTCAGAATGCTAACATTAGCTTTTTTGGTTTGTTTACTATATGTATATCTTCTTGAGAAAATTTATGCCACTGGTTTTAGTATCTATTCAGTAATTTTTGTTAGATTTAGTTCAGTAGAACCCTTTTAATAGTACTGTACAATATTTAAAGTTTGTTTCTGCATTTGTGTTGTGTCTTTCAAATTCAAGAAATAAATAACTTTTTAATTTTACATCCTACAGGTGAACTATGGAAAAGTTTGTAATGAGAGTCGAAAAGGATTGAAATTTGCTGTCTCCTGTGGCTGCAGTTCAGAATTTGTTTTTGTACCATATGGTAGCACGATTGCTGTTTATACAATTTACTCAGGAGAACAGATAACTATGCTTAAGGGACATTATAAAAACGTTGACTGCTGTGTGTTTCAATCTAATTTCCAGGTGAGAATGATACTTAAGGGAATTAAAAATTCACTTCTAGCTAGGATGCCAGATCAGTCATATATATATAAAAGAGTAATTGTGATCTCATTCTGATGAGTTAAATTTATAATCCACATTTGAGGTAGGCTTTTTTTTTAAAATAGAAGATAATGTTGCATAGATATTTAGATGTTATATATGTGTGAATCAGAATAATACTGTAACTCAGCTTGGATAAGTTTTTTGTAGATAGGCACCATTTGGAGATTTTAAATCTGTGGCAGATTAAACTAATTTTTGCAAATTCTTTTGTGTCTGCTCTCAAAACAATTTGTGTATCTCGATTCATGTTTGTGTGAATCTGTCAAAAATTTATTTGTTGTTTTTAACTCAATGGCTGCTCAAACCTGCTTTTGAGTTAATGGCAAATGATATTTTTTGAGTATATATGGTTTTTCTCTTATTTTTCTTTCTTCCATTGTTGTTGTTGTTGTTATTGTTGTATTTTGGGTCACACCCCTCTGTGCTCAGGGCTTACTCCTGGCTCTGCACTCAGGAGTTACTCTTGGCAGTGCTCAGGCAACCATATGGCATGCTGGGGCTCAAACGCAGGTCAGCTGGGTACAAGACAATCGCACTCTCTGCTGTGCTACCTCCAGCTCCGAGACCTTTTTCTTCTGGTCTAACGTCCTGACCTCTTTTTCATCTCACCATTAAAGTAAGGTGGTCTTTATCATCTCTAAAGACAAAATTAAAAAAAAAAACAGGGCATAAGCCCATTTCTTTACAGAATCCCCGTTGCTCATCGATTTGTTTGAGCGGACACCAGTAACATATCTCATTGAAAGACTTATTGTTACTGTTTTTGGCATATCCAATACGCACAGGTAGCTTGCCAGGCTCTGCCGCTTGGGCTCCATACTCTCGGTAGCTTGCCGGGCTCTCCGAGAGAGGGGGAAGAATCAAACTCGGGTCGGCCGCGTGAAAGGCAAACGCCCAACCGCTGTGCTATTGCTCCAGTCCCTAATAGAAATAAATAATATAATTTAACTAACCGAAGAAATTTCCAAAATCGGTATACTTTATTTTGGGTTGGTACCGGCTTTTAATTGATCCATAGTCATATCGTTGCTGTCTGTGTTACAGGAACTTTATAGTGGTAGCAGAGATTGCAATATTCTTGCTTGGGTTTCATCTTTATATGAGCCAGTGCCTGACAATGATGAGGTAAGTAAAATATCTCTCGTGTATTATTTCCAAATCATCAAAAAGCTTTATTCATTTACCTTATATAGAAGAGACTGTTAAAGAATGTGTTATTCTAATTGTAAAATGAAATAAATGTTGCCTGTTATAGAACATTGAAAAATTCAGAAAAATATCTAAAGAACATAAATTTCTAAAATTGAGTTAATGTCTATGAATAATAATTTTCAGGTTAATTGCCACATGATTTTTGCTTTTTTCCTCTATTTTTTAAATTTTCTTATAATGCTCAGACTTACAACTTGCCAAACCTACTTTTCTCACTTCTATTGCATACATAGCCTCTTTTTCCATTAGTAACTATTTGTAAGTAACTATTTATGAATATTCTTAATAATTAAACACCACAATTTACTTAAATATTTGTGGGGGGGTTGTTCTTTTGGCTTGGGGTCATGCCCAGCTGTGTTCAGGATTTCCTCCTGGCTCTGTACTCAGTGATCACTCCTGGCCATGTTAAGGAGACCTTATGAGGTGGTGGGTATCAAACCCAGGTTTGAAACCCACCACCATATATGTTCTCCCAAGCACCACCAGGGGTCACTTTTGGACACAGAGCCAGGAAGAGCCCCTGAGCACTGCCTGCTATGCCTCAATCTACCCCCCCATCCCCAATGATCTAATTACTATTCATCTTATATCGTTGCTAACTATCTATCTCATGAGCTTAAAATAATTATTTCCCTTTCTTTTCTCTCTTTTTTTAGACCACAAGCAGATCACAATTAAATCCTGCGTTTGAAGATGCCTGGAGTAGCAGTGATGAGGAAGGATGACTGTCAATCCCTAGCACTTGGTGTCTCTATTGGCAGGATAGTTCTCACATAGAACTATTTGGGGACTTTTGTAAAAACCTAATTCCAATGACGGCGGAATTACCTTGATTGGGGGGTGTTTTTTCCTCCCTTGTTTTAAAATGAAGTTAGTATATGCCTAAAGACCTACAACAGTTTACCATGTGTTTTAAATAAAACACACCCCTAGAGCCAAGCCCCATTTGCCACCACATGAGGAGACACGTCTCGGTGCTCTGCCCACTGTGGTGGCCCTGCAGCCTCCTCCCTAGCCTGGGCCCAGGCATCGCAAACTGAGGACCAGCAAGTAGAGAGCGTTAGACTTGACTTTCTCTGCTGGCTGTGTCATCAGCTGCTCATTTTCATTCATCCTCGTCATTCATGCTCATTCCCATTGAGGAGGATAATACCCAAAAATAATAGTTCAAGAGGTATCGTCAGAATTTTCTTACTCCTATTCATGGATTCTGTTTCATACAGATTTTACTTAACCACATCTAGCTCTTTGTTAAATATTTTGGGACTCATCAAAAAACTGCATCACAAGAAGTCTAACTTGAACCCAACCCAGCAGTTCTTGGGAGTCATTGCCGCTGGTGCTCGGGGGACCAGCTGGCACCAGGACTTGAACCCAAGCCTCCTGCATTCATAGAATGCACTCATCTGATTGGACTATCTCTCTAGCAAGTGGAATGTTTTTATGTTTTTATTTATTTTTTATTTTGGGACCATTCCCAGCTGTGCTCAGGGGTGATTCCCAATTCTGTGCTTGGGGGACTGTATGGTGCTACATGTAGAGCATGAACTTGTCCTGTTGCATGCTCTCTCAGCCTCAGTGTTTCAGTGCTTCACATGGCAACTTGTCTTCATGCTTTGACTCTCTGTCTATCTTGATAATATAAACTAAGTTCTTCTGGGGCTGGAGAGATAGCACAGCGGGTAGGGCGTTTGCCTTGCACGCGGCCGGCCCGGGTTCGATTCCCAGCATCCCATATGATCCCCTGAGCACCGCCAGGGGTAATTCCTGAGTGCAGAGCCAGGAGTGGCCCCTGTGCATTGCCAGGTGTGACCCCCCAAAAAAATAATAATAATAAATAAATAAACTAAGTTCTTCTTAGTTTATCAAAGCACAAAATTGCCTGGCAAGAAATCTGGCCTAGTTACAAATGTTTTTAGAAAATTTCTCTTATTATCTCCTTTTCTTTTTTGTCATAATTGTGCCCCCCCCGCCTATCATGAATTATCAAGACATTATTCATAATTATCATGATTATCATGAATTATCATTATTACCTTGAATTCCCTTTCTTCCTGATTTTGATCAGTGGGACACTTGAAAAAGATTTTGTGAAAGTTTTTAAGTATTGGGTCAAATATTTATTTCTCTGATATTTCTCACTAAATTTTTTATGTGTTTATTTTATTGTTGATTTTCTTAAGTCTTAATCTCTAAGTCCCACATTTTTCTTTTATTGGTAAAAAATACTTTTTTAATTGGAGGGTCTTTTCTTAACTTTTAGAAAAAAGTCTTCTATTTATATCAGTATTTATGCTCAGTGTAAATAATTTAAGCAACATAAAATCTTACAGAAAAATGTAATGGTTCTGTAAAATCAGGCCACGTTAACATTTTGGTGGCCATTCTTCATTTTGTCACCTTTTACATGGAATTTTCTATACTGGGGTGTTAAACGTACTGTTGTATAGTTAACATACCACAGAAACTCTCTCCGCCTACACCAGCACCTCTCTCCCTCTCTTAAACTCCTGCTTCAATCCAGATTTTTTTAACCAACTATATGTTCTTTCATATTACACCCTTTATGGATTTATATAGACAGGCGGCGAAGAGATTTTACTTTGTAAAATAAAAGTTCTGCCTTGATTGTCTTCAATTATAGTTTATAGAAATTCCTCTTTGGCATAACTTTGTTAACTATTGTTCCTTATTTTCTGTATTTTTCATATAGTGGCTTTGGATAGGCCTGTCCTGATAACACCACCTCTCTGAGGACTATATAAATTTTGGGTACATATTTTTGGTAAATAAGTCGATTCACAGTCCATAATCCCAACTGTCACTTTTATCAAATTCTCAAACACCAAGTCAATATTCTTTTCCTAAATTAGCCCAGGCCTGAGGGGCCACTCCTAGTCTCAGAGGTCCTATAAGAGCCCAGTCCTACACCAGAGCCCACCGAAGTGATTCAGACTGTCCAGTTCTTACATTCAGTGAACATACTCTGCCTCTCCTAGTTCTTCCCTAGAAAACCCCAGTAAAGACTTTGAACCATGCCCCATCCTTTCCAAAGCTTCCCCCTGACTGGCCCTGGTCCTACTAGGTTCCTACCAAAGTAGGACCTTTTAAATGTATCACAAGTTCTGTTTCCCTGACCAGGAATGGACTTGGTTTCTTGGCAAGCACTCTACTGTTGGCAAATGGCACAGATGTACTGTTTCAGGGGAAATTATTAGATGCATTGCTATAAATCCAGGTATAAAGGGACACATTCACTATAGGTGATAGGACCTGGGCACACTCTGGTTTGATGTGCCTTACCTCCAGGTTTTGTGGATCCATTCCATTCCTGGTCTGAGTTACCTTGCCCAACAAGAAAAACCCAGGTGCAAATCTAAACGATACAGTGAACAGGTTGGTATGTTACCAAATAAAGACAATATGTCCTCAAATTGCCTTTGGCTTCCTCAGTGAAGTCAACATACATAGGCTCTATTTTAGCCCACGTCTTGGGCAGTGGGTACTGTATTGTGTTTGTATTTATTAGGGCATCACATGATCAACCTAAAGGAGGAATTCTGCATTTCTTCCCACACTGTTGAAAGCCTAGGGCACAATATAGAACACCTGAGTGCTTGGGAAAAAATGACTGCATTTCTGAAATGCCCCTCCAAAGGCAATGAGGAGTGAACCGTCTTCCTCATCTGGTCTGCTGTCTAGACAGCACTGAGAGGCACTGGAGCCACTTAGGCCAGTTAAATGGAAGTACTTAGAGCCCTGGATGCTTTCCACTCCTGGATGCACTCTCTCGAACTTCTCTTTCCTTCCCTGAGCTTGGCTGAGTCACACTTGAGATGGTGTCTCCGAGTACAGTGAGAAGACACCAGTGAATACTTGCTCATGTGTGCAAGACCAATCACGGGGTCAGTGTGGGCCTCAGGGCATCATAGCTCCCCACAAACATTGTTGGGGTCATGAGACTCTCAGCTGTTGTCTGCTTCCTACTCTTACAAGTGATTCATTCCCAACTCAGTAGGATATGAGGTTCCCATCCCAATAAGAGACTAGTGGCAGGGTGGGGGTGGGGGTGGGGATGGGGTGGGCGTGTCTGGAGGGATACTGAAATCATTGGTGGTGAAGAATGGGCACTGGTGGAGGGATGGGTACTCGTCATCGTATGACTGAAACACAAACATGAAAATTTGTATATGTAACTGTACCCCACGGTGATTCATTAATAAAATAATAATATAAAAGTGGGATGATGCTAAAAAAAAACCATTTTTGAAGTGTGGTTGTGGGATAGAGAGATAGTCACTGGCTAAGGTGCTTGGCTTGCATGCAGCTGAACCATGTTTGGGCCTCAGCTTTACATATAGTCCACTGTGTATTGCCAGAAGTGTTTCCTGAGCACAGAGACAGGAGCAATATTGGGTGTGGCCCAACTGTCTCCTACCAAATTGAAAGAAGAAAAAGAAAATTGTATAAGGTAACAAGTGCTCTGGAGAGAAACAACACAATCCAATGTGAGGAGTCATTGTTTAAGCAGTGTGTCCAGAAAAGAGTTCTAAACAAAGAGAAGCCATGTAGATACCTGAGAGAAGGAAAATACACAGACGCCGGAGGCCAGAGCATGGCTGCAGTATTCACAAATAGTCAAGAAGTCCATGCGGTTAGGTTAGAGTAAATGAAAGAGTGTTAGGAGAGAGGGACGGAGAACTGATGCCTGAAAGCTGGTGGCCCTTTCAAACAAATAACCAAAGAATAAAACTCACCTCACTGTTTCAGGGAACAGGCATCTGACTTCCCATAGTTGTGCCTGACGGGACCCTCTAGGAATGACATGAACGGGGCAAGATGAGAAGAGGACCCCACAACCAAGTCAAAGTAGATAATCGTAAATGAAGAAGAAAATGGGGTCTTTACTCCTCTGGGTAAAGATCTGCCTACAGTTCTCATGGGTATACGATTCCCTTAATACTTTCTTTTCACCTTTCAAGATAAATCAAACCATGGCAACTTTGGAAAAGAATGACACAAGATCACTCTGGTCACTGTTTTGCTAACAGACTATATAAAGGATAGAGGTGTTTAGGAGGCTACTGCAATAATCAAGGTGAGCTTAGGAGAAACTGACAGTGCTATCCTGTTATGTCTGCAGAGCAGGCTCACTATGGTAACAAATCAACTACCCAATTTCTGAGACTTAATGCAATATACATCTGACTTAGATCATATGAAATCCCTCCAAATGGTAACCTAAGAAGTCAATCCCTCCTCCACTGTGCTCCACCACAGTTCACATAAGGTTTAACGACACAGGAGAAGGCCCCCAAAGCATCTCATTTTCATAAGCATGAAGGAGCCAGACCTGGAAATGCCAAGAGCTTCTGCTCAAAATCCACTGGCCAGGACTCCTATCATAGACCACAGCAAACCTGCAGAGAACACTGGGAAATACCTGCTGTGTGTCCAAGAGAGGAAGCACACTCAGCAAACAGCTACCCAGTTTTCTGCAAAGAGTGTCACTGTGTCACTGTATCACTCAACCCGTTGCTCATTGATTTGCTCGAGCGGGCACCAGTAATGTCTCCATTGAGAGACTTGTTGTTACTGTTTTTGACATATCGAATACGCCACAAGGAGCCATGTGGACGAAATACTCTTGGAAGCTTGCCGGGCTCTCCGAGAGGGACAGAGGAATCAAACCCAGGTCGACCGCATGCAAGGCAAACTCCCTACCCCGCTGTGCTATAGCTCCAGCCCCTGCAAAGAAGAGAAAATAAGCCCACTCATACTCAAGACTATCACCAAACATACCAAAAATATAGCAATCCCTTTTCTTCAATGCATAATTCCTTTGCAGATTATAAATTATGAAAAACTGGCTGTTTGCGTTCCCACTTACTTGCCATTACTGGCTGATTCCACTTACTTGCCATAATGTTTAAACTTCTTCACTGGTATTATTCTTCACCCTACTTAGAGGATGGGGTTGCAACAAACAGGAACGACAAACCTTGCTGTGGGAGACTACAAGTGAGGCCTCTGCCACTTCCTTTCCTGGAGCACTTCATCTGCTAAACTGCTTTATCATTTAGAAATCGATGGGGAACTCATTTTACAAGCATGAAACGGGATGTGTAAACTAAATAAAACAAAAAAAAAGATGAAAGGTTTTAGATTACATCTATATTCATTCTGTCTCTGTCTCTGTTTTTTTGTTTGTTTTGCTTTTGGGGTCACACCGGGTGATTCACAGGTGTTACTCCTGGCTCTGCACTCAGGAATTACTCCTGGTGGTGCTTGGGGGACCACATGGGATGCTGGGAATCGAACCTGGGTCGGCCGCGTGCATCTCTCTCTCTCTCTCTCTCTCTCTCTCTCTCTCTCTCTCTCTCTCTCTCTCTCCTTTGGGGTCACACCTGGTAGTGTTAGGGGAAAGGGCAGACCTGCTCTCAGCATGGTGCTCAGGGAGCCATGTGGTGCCAGGGATGGAAGCAGGTGCTATTTCTCTGGTCCTATTTTCTTCACTTGGGAGTTGTTATAGTACATGTCTATCCATCTCCATGGAGTCTGATTTTCACAACTGTATTGCAGATGATCAGAAAACATTGTTAAAACCCTAGGAGAGACTGCTTTGAAAATATATCTTAAACTGGGGGCCGGAGCAATAGCACAGTGGGTAGGGCGTTTGCCTTGCACACGGCCGACCTGGGTTCGATCCCCGGCATCCCATATGGTCTCCCCAGCACCGCCAGGAGTAGTTCCTGAGTGCAGAGCCAGGAGTAACCCCTGTGCATCGCCGGGTGTGACCCCAAAAGCTAAAAAATAAATAAATAAATAAACTTGATCATTTAAAAAAAAAAAGAAAATATATCTTAAACTACTTTTTTCAAAAATCTATTTCAGTAAGAGCTTAAAATGTGGATTTCAGGGGCTGGAAAGATAGTACAAGAATAAGACATTGTCTTGCGTGCAACTGGCCCTGGCTCAATCGCTGGCACTGCGTCCAGTCCCCAAGCACTACTGGACCTGTGTGGCCCAGCACAGTCCATATTTATCTTTCAAGGGTGGTGTTTTTAAAACGATAAAGACAAGTCAACTGTTTTGTTTTTGTATGAAACCCAGGTTCTCTGTACAAATTATAACCACCAAAGACTATTTCTACTCACTTTTCATCCCTCATCTGTAGATACCCCAAAAGCTCCTAACATTTATTCTCATATATTATTTAGAATCTAATTGGAAATATAAATATATACATTTATATACATTTTGGGTTTTTTTCCTGTGCTTTTTGGGTCACACCTGGTGATGCACAGGGGTTACTCCTGTCTCTGCACCCAGGAATTACTCCTGGTGGTGCTCAGGGGACCATATAGGATGCTGGTAATCGAACCCAGGTCAGCCGCATGCAAAGCAAATGCCTTACCCGCTGTGCTATCGCTCCAGCCCCCATTTATATAAATTATAATGTATAAATCTAATGTATGTATGATAGACTTATTATGAATAGCCTACTAATAAAAGTATCACTAATATCCTCTCTTATCTCAAAATGATGTTTTGTCTAAAAATCAAGTGATTATTCAAGGGAGTAATCATCCCGAATAGTCAATAAATTATGTCATTTCTTTAGTAGCTAGCAGATCTAAAGAAAAAATATTATACATATCTACAAGCTACCAAGAGCATCCCGCCTGCACGGCGGAGCCTGGTAAGCTCCTCGTGGCCATGGCATATTCAATATGCCAAAAAAAGTAACAAGTTTCACAATGGAGATTTTACTGGTGCCCGCTCGAGCAAATCTATGAGCAATGGGACGACAGTGCTACAGTGCTACATATATGACATTCCCAAAGCGAAAAACAAAATTAAATTAACCAAAATTCTCACCATTCACATTTTATTAGTAGCCAAGGCATGGCCGGACCACTATTGGAGAGGCCTCCAAAATGTTTTTTAACATTTGTCTTCAGTGTTGTACACTCCAATGCTATTGGGAAAACACTGAGTATGTAGAGAAAGTTCTGGAAAACACTGCATAGGTATTTGCTCCTCCAAGAAGCCCAGAACTTCTGCTTGCTGGATTGTTATGTAAGCCTATGGACATTGATTAATTGCCATTATGTAAAACTTAGCATGATACATAGCTTAAATACAGTATGTACTAACAGAATCCCCCAACCACACAGTTACAGTTTTAAATTATTATATTTTTGCTTTCTTGTTTGTTGATTACTTGTTTCAATTAATTAAAATGCAGCTTTTCTTGATAATATATAATTTAGTGATTTAATAAGATACAAATTATGATAGTAGTCCTGTTTAGAGCCATAGAGATAATACAGGGGTTTAGGCACTTGCCTTGAATGTGGCTGACTCAGGTTCAATTCCTCTGGCATAACATATGGTCCCTAAGTGCTGCCAGAGGTTACTCCTGAGCACAGAGCTAGGAATGGCTCCTGAGCACTGCTGGGTGTGCACCAAAACAACACCCCAAAGAAAGGCATTTTAGCCTAAAAGGAAAGAGAAGGGCAGAGAGAGAGGAGAGGAGAGGAGAGGAGAGGAGAGGAGAGGAGAGGAGAGGAGAGGAGAGGAGAGGAGAGGAGAGGAGAGGAGAGGAGAGGAGAGGAGAGGAGAGGAGAGGAGAGGAGAGGAGAGGAGAGGATGGGAGGGAAGTGGAGGGGAGGGGAGAGAAGAGAAGGGGAGAAAAGGGAAGAGGAGGGGAGAGGAGGTAAGGGGAGGGGAGAGGCAATGAGGGGAGGGGAGAGAAGAGAGATGGGAAGAGAAGACAAGAATGTCTGTCACAGAGGCAGAATGGGGTGGGGGTGGCTGGAGGGAAACTAGGGACATTGGTGGTGGAAAATGTACATCAATGAAAGAGTGGGTATTGGAACATTGTATGACTGAAATTCAATCATGAACAACTTTATAAAATTTTGCATACATCTTAGACCTATGAACAGAAGACTGCCAAAAAAGAATGATTTGTTTGAAATTCAGAGTTTGCCTGAAGTGACAGAAAGACATGAAGGAACCAAGCTTGGGAGGGTGTAGTGATACTGAGGAATAGAAAGATGGGGGAAGTGTTCAGAGTCATCTTATCAATGTTCTGTTGCAATTAGCTTTTTCCTATGATGATATCAAAGACGTTGTCTGAATCTATATGAAATTCATATGACCAACCTCCTGTTTTTGGCTTCTGGGCCACACATGGTGGTTCTCAGGTCTTACTTCTGGTTCTACAATCAGAGAGCACTCCTGGAGGGCTCGGCAGACCATATGGGATGCCAGAGAGCAACAGAGGTTGGCCGCGTGCAAGACAAATATCATTGCTACTACATGCAAAGGAACACCCTGCCTACTATCACGCCAGTCCCTGGACAATGCTTTTGAAGGACAAGATTTTATAAATACTCCCAATACATTTTCTAAATCCCTAAATATCAACTGTACTTATTTAGCTCTTAGAAAACCTCAAAGCTTTATAAATTAGGTAAGACCATAATATCAGAAGAGGTTACTTTCTTTGAGGCATTTCTCAAAATATAGCTCTCTTAATAAGTGTAGCAGAATGACATAGTGTGCTAAAATGAAGGTTTCCCAGCCACTGTCTGGACCTACTAAATTAGCGAAGGCTGGAGAAAAGCTCAATGGGCTGGGCCCAGCTTTGCATGCAGGAAGCCTGGGTCCTACTGCAGGCTACCCTGAGCACCACAATGGATAACAATTGAGCACTGCTGCGTCTCAAACCCAAACTTCACTGTCACTGTCACTGTCATCCTCTTGCTCATCAATTTGCTCAAGCGGCACCAATAATGTCTCCATTGTGAAACTTGTTGTTACTGTTTTTGGCATATCCAATACGCCACAGGTAGCTTGCCAGGCTCTGCCGTGCGGGCGAGATGCTCTCGGTAGCTTGCCGGGCTCTCCAAGAAGGATGGAGGAATCAAACCAGGGTTGGCCGCATGCAAGGCAAAAGCCCTACCCGTTGTGCTATAGCTCCAACCCAAACTTAAACAAGTAAAACAGAAAACAGAACAATTATGAAACAAAATGAATTACATCCTCTAACTAGAAAATATACCTTAAGGGTACAGAATATAATAGCAGCAACAATAAGGTACCTAGGAATAAATGAAATATTGGAAAGATCAGTAGAGGGTAAAAAAAATCTAAAGATGGAGGAGATATGCTTAAGTTTTTAATCTATGGAAGGTATTAGAAAGGTAGATCTCTCCTTTTCAACACAAAAATCCTTGTTTGAATTGTCTGAGCTTGTTTTCTCCAACATCTTACTGTTTATTCTTGAAACTCACTGTTTTCCAGTTTCCAGTTCCCCTATTCAGACCTGTTCTTAAGATCAGCTTCCATATTGCTAAGTCAAAGGTCAAGTTTTGTTTCCCAGCAGTTGTATTTGGCACTGGGTATAGCTTTCTCCACCTTGAAACACTTTCTTACCTTACTGTAATGAAGGCCTAGGTTATTGTTCAGCAAATATCTTCTCTTCTACTTGAGGTTTGAATATGCTTTCCCTTGTCCCTGCTGTTGGATTTGGCTCTGTGACACACTCTGCTAAGGCATTTTTAGCCAAATGATACACAGACCTTAAGTATGCTTAGATGATGCAAGCAGATTCCAAAGAGTTTTAGAGCTTGTTTTGATCTTTCACCCCAATTCTAACCAATTGGGGTGAAAGTCTAACTACAAGGAGACAAGATCTCCTTGTAGTTGTTACTTCTGAGTTCTGGAAGGAAGACACATGAAACATGGGATAGATTTTAAGTCAATCTGCAACCTGAAGCAAAGCAATTTAACTGAGCGCAGCTGAGGTCAACCAAACTGCAACCAACCTACTGGCTTATGGGTATGAGAGTAAGTATTGCCGTAAGCTACTTGTTCAGATTAAGTTGTTGTAGCATTATCATAGCAATAGCTGACTAACACACTTGGTTTCCAGAATACATCAATCTTCTGATTTTCTTTTTCCTCTTTTCCCACTTCCTTTTCTCCGTGGTGGTCGAGATGGTGCCTGATCACACATGCCTACCTGTGGTGCTCACACATGGTTGGGGTGTGGGGCTTGCATCCTCAGCCAGCGGCTGTGCTTCTTATTTAAAATTGGGGTCATTCTATTCACCATAGCCAGAATTTGGAAACAACCTGAGTGTCCAAGAACAGATGAATGGGTAAAGAAATCATGGAATACTATGCAGCTGTTAGGAAAATGAAGTCATGAAATTTGCTTATAAATGGGTGGACCTGGAGAGTATCAAAGCTGAGTGAAATGAGTCGGAAGGAGAGTGACAGATATAAAATGACTGCATTCATTGTGGGATATAAAAATAATATGTAGTAGAAGACTAATATCCATGGCCAGGGGAAACCGGGGCTAGGAAGACTGGTTAATGGTTAATGGTTAGTGGTTAGAAATAACCACAAGTGTAGGTGGGGCTGAGGGTAGATAAAATAGAGAAGAGACAATAATTTCTGGGAATGATCATACTGAACAAGATCAGAGTGTTAAAAGTTCGTAAAGGGATATTCCTGATAACCTTTCAGTATCAATACTGCAAACCACAATGCCCAAAAGGAGGAGGAGGAGGAGGAGGAGGAGGAAGAGGAAAAAGAGGAAGAGGAAGAAGAAGAACAACAACAACAACAACTGAGAAATATACACTGGTGGAGGGATGGGTGTTGGAATATGCACGACTGAAATCCAATCATAAACAGCTTTGTAAGCGTCTATCTCACAGTGATTCAATAAGAAAGTAAAAAATAAAAATATAATAAAGTTGGGGTGCTTGCACACATTCAGGTAGTGCTCACTCGGGGTTGTCTCCATGCACAAACACATGCTCCCCATGGGTCACACTGCCTGGCTGGGGTATGTGCACTCTCTTTCAGGGGTGGTGTTTGATGGAGGCTGTGCCCCTTTTGGGTTGGGATGCTTGCATACACCTGGTGGTTGATATGACAAGGATTAGTTTGTGGTGCCTGAGATCACACACTGGCACTGCCAGGCTAAGGCAGCAGAGATAGGGGAATGGCTGCATGTGGTGGCACCGGAGACTAAATTGATGGTGGGCCACTTACTAAGTAGGTTATTCCCACACTGTGGGTGTGAGCTTATATGTGACAATGTATTTTCTGGTAAAAAAAATTCCTTAAATTCATTTATGACTAACAGTAAATGTTTGATTTGTATATCTATTTGATGTATCTATCTCCCAGGTTATGTAAAAATTTCTCAGGCAAAAAGCAATGCTGAGTAGAAAAACCATTGAACTCTCTCCTCCCTGCCCAACCCTGCACTGTGTTCCTGATTTTACCCCAACTTAGACAGGCCAGTCTATGGTTCCCTCTGGGATTCCTGACCACTGGAATTCCCAGTGGGCTTTATAAAACCTAGAGCCTCACTTCTGGTACTCTTAGTACCTTTAAACTTCTCATACCTTTAAAAATTACCAGGAGGCTGACACTCTCAAATTCATACCGCCTTCCTGGTCCACTGCTGGAACCACTGGCCTACCTGCTCTGTCCACTGGGATATCTAGGCAGTATCTTAGATGAACTCAGTCACCCCAACAACCCCTCACTACCTCCCTTCCCACCTTCCCCCCCCCATGTCTGCATCTTCTTACTCATGACTATTTTCTCCTTCCAAATGTTCGAGACAACCCCCTGGATTCCTTCTTCACTCCATTTCCTCCTCCCACACCCATATCAGAAACTCAGACAATTCTGTCAAGATTCCATTCACAAGAGATTTTAAAGATCTGACCACTTTTCACTACTTCAACCTGGTCCACATCACTTCTGTTTCTCACATGGATTTTGTAGGAGCCTCCTAGTCATTAATTCATTTCTGCCTTTCTCCAACCACTCTCCAGTTAATTCTCAGAAAAAGCTGCCAGCGTACTCTTTCGAAAAAAGTTCCGTGGATGAGGTCACTTCTCTCCCCCAAGCCCTTCCCTTTATTCTCCTGCTTTGGGACCACACCTGTCGTTCAGTGTTCTGGATCACTTCTGGAGGTGCTGGGGGGACCATCTGTGGTGCCAAAGATCAAACCTGATCCTCCTGCATGAGAGTATGTATATAGCCTATTGAGCTATATCTCGTCTCCATTTTTAGAAAAACATTTTCACCTAGTTTTAGTGTTACATAATTGGCATACATTACCATACGCGTTTAAGGTGTACATATAGCATAAGGATTTGATTTACAAGTAATATAACTTTTTTGTTGTTTTAGAGCCACACCTGGAGGTGCTCAGGGTGTACTCATGATTCTGTGTTCAAGTATCACTCCTGGAGGTGTTCCTGGGACCAGAGGCTGAGCAAAGAACAAATCTGGGTTGGTTGCATGCAAGAAAGCACCGTATCTGCTGTACTTTTTGCATGTCCCCTCCCCAATCCAAACGCTTCCTTTGACTTCCTTTATCCTCACAATTCTCATTCACTGTCCCATTCAACCGCTCTGGCCTCCTTGCTCTTTTATGTCTTTTGCTTGCCTATTTCTTTTGTGTTGTTTGGGGGCCACACCAGGCAGTGCTCAGAGGCAACTCCCATCTCAGTGCTTGGGTTCACTGGTGGTGCAGTTGTTCAAAAGGCAAGACATGTGGCCAGCCCTTTGTGCTAAATCCAGGCTCCTTGCTGGTTTATGACCATGAACATCTCAGGTATGTTGATGCCCCAGGGCCTTTAGCTTCTTTGCTCCCTGGAATGCTGGAACAAATTGGAATGCTGTTGGATAGATTCACAGGTAAGTTCAAGTTTGGGCTCAAGTATTGCTTTTTATTTTATTTATTTATCTATTTATTTTTTGCTTTTTGGGTCACACCTGGCGATGCTCAGGGGTTACTCCTGGCTCTGCACTCAGGAATCACCCCTGGTGGTGTTCAGGGGATCATATGGAATTCTGGGAATCGAACCCGGGTCGGCTGCGTGCAAGGCAAACTCCCTTCCCGCTGTGCTATTGCTCCAGCTCCAAGTATTGCTTTTTAGTGGGATCTTCTCTGACCTCTTTTAACACTGCAACTCTCCACCCCTCACAACCCTTCCCTTCGACTTCCTGTCACCCCATAGGCACTCCTTATTTTGTTTCTGTATCTGTGGCATGTCAGCTGCAAGTGGAAAAAAATAAACGAACTGAAAACATGCAAAAACAGAATTTTTTCCCTCTGATTTGTTGTTTGTTGAAGGCTTGGAACATAGTACTACTCAAAATAATTCCTCTCTGTGACCTTTATATTTGAAATTCATATGTAGATATAGACAGTGACCGACTCAAAGGCAAATATCATTAAACAGTTGTATCTATTGCCTAAAGAATTTCCCAAATCTATAAAACCCACCTATGAGAGTATAATTTATCTAAATTAGAAGGAGACGTGTTAGTTTCTTTGAATCCAAGGTTCTCTTAAAGTAGAGCTTTACTGGTTTTTGAGATTTTTAATTTTCTCATTTCCATGCTTGTGTGGTTTCCTTTCTCTGCCCACTTGGTATGTGGGTTCTCATAGGTTTACACAAAACATTCAAAACCTCTTGTTTATTGC
The DNA here is from genome assembly GCF_027595985.1 of Sorex araneus. Taxonomy (NCBI): domain Eukaryota; kingdom Metazoa; phylum Chordata; class Mammalia; order Eulipotyphla; family Soricidae; genus Sorex; species Sorex araneus. Next base: position 141,363,983 of record NC_073302.1, on the reverse strand, counting down.
AGGAGGTAGGATGAGGCCAGGAAGGCAAAACCTGTAAGAGGGAAAACATCTTTTTTTTTTTTTTTTGCTTTTTGGGTCACACCCCGCGATGCACAGGGGTCACTCTTGGCTCACGCACTTAGGAATTACTCCTGGCGGTGCTCGGGGAACCATATGGGATGCGCTGGGAATCGAACCCGTGTCAGCTTCGGGAAAGGCAAACGCCCTACCCGCTGTGCCATCGTTCCTTCTGTCCTGAACTTGGCCTTAAGAGAAAACCCAGCAGATCTCACAAGCTGAATGAAGAGCTTGGCTCAGGGATACATACAATCCTCAGGTTAGCTTTCTTTTTTTCTGGAAGGCAATCCTAATAAATCTTCATTTCTGCCTCTTAAGTAATCTCTGTCTCTCTCTGTCTCTGTGTCTCTCTCTCACTTTCTCTCTATTCCTTCCTGTGGGCCACCTCCCCGCAACACCCCCCCCCACAGTGCTATGAGATTATGAGCATCCTAATCAGACAGCAGGTAGGTTAAGGTTGGCGGGACTTGCGACGCGCTCCTTCTATCCATCCTCATCCCTTCACACAGCAGGAAAAATAAATCCCTTGCTCTGATAGATTTCCTGCGGCAGTCTTTCTAACCAGGAAAAGAAAAAAAAGGTTGACTAGAGCCAGTCTCTTCTAAACCCCTCGCTTTCCCAATATTTGAAGCTCTTGATTTGAATTCCTTAATTATCAGGGGGTGGCGCTGACCCCAACTGGGCGTCAGGACGCCCCTCTGCACCCCTCTCCAGTGCGTCTGGGCTCTATTTATGTCGAGGCAAACGCACCCTCCAAGCAGTCTTTTGGGGGCAGCAGGGGCTTCCCTGTTCCCCCCCCCTTTCCGAATCTCTCCAAGTCCTGCCCGAGACGCTCGGGACGCCCCTGCACACACTCTTTCCCGGACAGCAGCGGGCGTCGGGGTCGGAGTCGGGGTGATGTGGGAGCGCCGGGGCGGGAGGCCGGGGCGCGGGGGCGCGGGCGCGGCGGGGTGGGGCGACGGCGGCCGCTCCCGGCTCCTCCCTCCGGCCCCTCGCGGGTACCTGGCGGCCGGGGGCGGCGCCGCGCCGCGTCACGCGCCGGGGTGGGAGCGGCGGCAGGTGCCACCCCCGCGGCCTCCTCCCTCCGGCACTCGCCGGGCAGCCGGGGCAGCAGGGGCAGCAGGGGCCGCTGTGAGCAGCCGTGCGTGCGGCCGGGCGCTCCGGAGCCGCTGCCCGCGCGGTGAGTTCGGGGTTCGCGGCCCCCGTGCAAACTTTTCCCGGGCGCGCACCAGACGGACTGGCGGGGTGGGCAGCGGCGTCGGGAGCAGCCGGGCTGGCAGGAACTCGGGACTGGCATCCGGATGCGGGAGAGTCCGGGAGCCCGACCGGGCGCCCCCTGGGTTCCGGGGGGAAACGCTGGGGAACTTCTGGCCCCTTGGCCTGCGGCGGCGGCGGCCGCTGCTGCGCCCGGCGCCACCTGGAGATCCCGGCATCCCAAGGGGGACCGGGGTGCCCCGTAGCGCCCGGGCTCGGAGCCCCCCAACCCCCGGAGCGGGCCCCGCGGTTCCCCGCGCGCGGGAGAGGGGCTCGCGGTGCGGCCGGCGGGGACCAGGACCTTCTCGACCTTGGCCGCCGAGGTCGCCTTTCCGGCCCCGGGCAGCCCTCACGATCCCCGCCAGTCCCTGGCTTTAGGGGTCCTCCCTTTCTGCCCCCCGCCCCCTACCGGGGTCCCCTGCAGCTCTAAATGAACTCGGGGTGCCGCTCTGCCACCGGGCGCTGTCTCTCGGGCTGAGTGATGAGGAGCAGAGTCGTCGAACAGGTTGTGCAGGAGATGGGAACCGGGAAGGCCCGTAGGTGCATCGAGCGGGAGGAAATGGGTCTCGCTGCGCTTCCCAGCGCCGGATGAGCTGCGGAGGGAGGGGGGCTTTGCAACCCCGCGGGGGACCCGAGCCACGGTGGATCCGGCTCTGACCGGCCGGGCAGCTGGAGTGGTGGGAATTGCACGTCCCACTGAACTGTAGCTAGGGCCAGCCTAGCCGAGGCTCCTGCCGAAAAGCTTCCCCCCCCCGCCCCCAGAAGCCGATACTCTTCTGCTCACGGGTTGCTCTGGGGCTCACGCCTCCCTTTCTCAGTCGAACCCGTGCGAAAGAGGCATCGGGACGCGGCGCCTGCTCCGCTTTCCCCCAGCAGCTAGCTTCGGAATTCCCTTTCCTCTGGAGACTTTCTGCTCCTGCTCCAGGCGAGAAACGGAGATTCCCCAAGGTCGCCGGGAACCAGTGGCATCTGTCGAGTTCAGGACCTGCCTGAAACTTTTTTTTTTCTTTTTGAGTCACACCCGGCATTGACATTGAGTAAGGGGTTACTCCTGGCTTTGCACTCAGGAATTACTCCTGGCGGTGCCCAGGGGACCATATGGGATGCTGGGAATCGAACCCGGGTTGGCCGCGTGCAAGGCAAACGCCCTACCCGCTGTGCTATCTCTCCAGCCCCCGTGCCTGAAACTTTTAATGCTCGCAGATGGGTAGAAGATAAAAGTTTTGTCAATCTTACTGATGGGGGGAAACTGAGGCACGGGACTGATCTGAGGTCGCGCACCCCAATGTAGCCCCAGGTTCTAGGCTCGGACGCATGGCATTGCCCACTGAGGACCCTGTGTCCTCCTCTTCCTCCATAGATGCCTGGGTCAAACTTTAATGGTCTCTCATTCCCAGCTCCTTACCTTTCTTGTGTGGCATTGCCCCAGCTTTTGGTTTTGTTAAAGGTTTATCCTTCCTTCCTTCCTTCCTTCCTTCCTTCCTTCCTTCCTTCCTTCCTTCCTTCCTTCCTTCCTTCCTTCCTTCCTTCCTTCCTTCCTTCCTTCCTTCCTTCCTTCCTTCCTTCCTTCCCTTCTTCCTCCTCCCTCCCTCTTTCCACCATCCCTTGCTTATCTAGTGTTTTTCAGCCACTGTCTCATTCAGTCTCAGCAAAGCATCTCATTTAATATTACGATGTTGTCGCATTGCATTTAGACTCGGCCCCAATGCATTTCTAACTGACCTCATTGCTGTTGAGGGCCCCACCATGTTCCTAGTTACTGGGGTGTCCCCCTCAGCAACCCTGTCTCATGTCCCCTCTCACCCCATCCTGCAATTTCTTCTGTTCACCTTCTGCCCGGTCTCTGCTTTCCTTCCTCGGGTCTCTCTCCCCATCTTCAACTTTACCTGTCTCCCCTTTTCCCACTCTGGAGCACTCATTTATCACTTGCCAAATGTCATTTTTTCTTGTTGGTTGTCTTCTTTGGCAAATGTTTGGTTTCCACAAAAAAATTGCATGACTTAGAACATTAAATCTTCAGGTTTACAAACAGTGGTTGTTTGATAACTGCAAAATATGATGCCATCTGAGAGAAGATAGCACTAGTAAATGGATCTGGTGAAGGTGGAAGACTTTGGGGGGAAAAATGTGTTTTTCTTTTGGGGGCCACAGCGCCTGTACCCAGGACTTATTCCTCCTGGCTATGTGCTCAGAGGTCACTTCTGCAGAGCTGGGGATTAAACCTGAGAGGAAAGAAGGGTAGGAGTTAGGGAGGCAGAATAATGGGGTGGTGAGGGGACCAAATTCAGGTAGAGAGAGTAGAGGTACAGTAAGAATTGAGAACACTGTAAAGTGAGTATAGAGGCGGGAGTGTGAGAGCAGCTGTCGAGGTAAGTTGGGGCACATGCTACTGAGAGTCCAGTTTGACCAGTCTTTTAAGTTTTATCCTAAAGTCAACAGGGAGCTGGTAGAAACCTCTGGGGGTGACAGGTGTAGACTGTTAGGATTGGTATTTGCCTCTCTGGCGCTGTAGCTTTACGTTTCAGACCTTCCGGCCCATGTTGGGTGCTCTGTCTCATTTCTTTCTCTCACATCTTTCTCATCTCTCCTTTTTTCTCCCTCTATTCTGGAAAGGGCAGCTGCCTTGTTTACATTAGACACCTTGATTACACTCAGTTTACTTAAGAATTTAGGAATGAACAATAAACTTCCTGGTCATCCGCTGTGCCTGGTGTTTCTGGAATGCCCAAGCCTGCACTGAGGTCCTGAATCTTCTGTTGACAATCATTTAGCATGTCTTTCTTTCTTTTTTTTGGGGGGGGTCATACCCGGCAATGCACAGGGGTTACTCCTGGCTCTGCACTCAGGAATTACTCCTGGTGGTGCTTGGGGGACCATATGGGATGCTGGGAATCAAACCCTGGTCGGCCGCGTGCAAGGCAAGTGCCCTACCTGCTGTGCTATCACTCCAGCCCCCATTTAGCATTTCTTAACCTATCAGTAGTAACTGCACTGAGTCCCTTTACGCGTGTTTTCTCCAGAGTCCTCTGAAGTCAGCAAGGCCTGTGCCGTATATGCATGCATGTGGGTGCAGACATGTGAGGGGTGGTACGGGTGAAGCACTGAGAGTATGTGGCCAGCATGGCTTGTTTGTTCTTGCTTGGGGTCACACTTGGACCGTGCTCAGTGTGCTCTGATGCTACTCCAGACCTAGCAGTGCCGGGGATTGAATCTGCACTTGCTGCGTACAGCATGTACTTCGGCCCACCGAGCTTTCTTCCTAGCCAGAGGTCGGCATTTAAACGGCAGCATTTCATTCATTCCTTCCAGCTCTGCATCTTGACTCTGTGGTTGCTATTTTATTTGGGTTTTCTTTTCACTGATGATGCTCAGTGATGATCAGAGGTTATTCCTGGCTCTGCATTCAGGAATCACTCCTGACAGTGCTCTGGGAACCATATGGGGTACCAAGGATCGAACCCAGGTCAGCCGCATATAAGGCAAGTGCCCTATTCTCTGTGCTATCTCTCCAGCCTCCTGTGGGTTACTATTAGAGGGTATTAGACATAGTTGGGCTCTGATATCCAATACTAGTTTTGTTGTTTTCTGATTTTGGTTTTTGAAACACACTTTCAGTGGTGCTCAGGGCTTACTCCTGGCTCAGGAATCACTCCTGTCCGGGCTTGGAGGACCATGTGTGGTATCAGGGATCAAATTTAGGTCAGTCACAGGCAAGGTGAGCACCTTATTCACTGTGCTATCTCTTGGGTCCACTCAAATGATAGTTTTGTAAGTACATACAGGCAACTATAAACATCAACCTGATTTCAGCTTTTAGGGTTAGATGTAGAATGTGAGAACCAAACAAAGAGCATTTGTTAACCAATATAAAATTAAATATTGAGGGCCTGCTATTGTGGCAGGTTTAAGGGTGGTTGGGAAAATTGGAGATAATGGTGGTGGGAGGGTTCAATAGTGGTGGGATTTGAATTGGTGTATTGAATGTCTGTAACAAATTGTCATGAACAATTTTGTAAACCGCATTGTTTATACAAGGTGTAAGAGGAGAATAAAATTTAAAAAAAAGAAAAGAAAAGAAAAAGGGTTTGTCTAGTAGTCCCTGGTTTGAAATTAAAAAAAAAATCCTCCTTTTTGTCTCAAATTTCTGATATTTGTTTTAATAGCACATTTGTGATTTGCCTATTTGAATTCAATGACATAGCATGGACAGAATAATAAGAACACATGAAGAAAAAGAGTGCTTCAATACTTAAATATAAGGGTGACTTCATCCTGAGTCTGTTCGGGGCCTTCTCAGCCCTTCTCTCCCCTTCTCTTTCTTGTTTTCCACATGCATGTAACATTGTAGACTATTTTAAGAGTTTTATTATCAATCTTTTTTATATATAAGATGTTACATATATGTTTTAAATATTATCATTTTTTAATATATAAGATGTTGCATCACTGTCACTGTATCACTGTCATCCCATTGCTCATGGATTTGCTTGAGCGGGCACCAGTAACGTCTCCATTGTAAGACTTGCTGTTACTGTTTTTGGCATATTGAATATGCCACGGGTAGCTTGCCAGGCTCTACCGTGCGGGCGAGATACTCTCAGTAGCTTGCCGGGCTCTCCGAGAGGGGCGGAGGAATCAGACCTGGGTCGGCCACTTGAAAGGCAAACGCCCTACCCGCTGTGCTATCGCTCCAGCCCAAGATTTACATATATATTTTAAATATTATTTTAGGCACCACGGCTTACAAAACTCAATCATTTTTAATATATAAGATGTTACATATATTAAAAATATTATTTTAGGCAGCATGGTTTACAAAACTCAATCATTTTAAAATATATTAGATGTAAGTTGTTACATATATGTTTTAAATATTATTTTAGGCACCATCGCTTTAAAAACTCAATTTCATGTTTTAAATAAGTTCTAATTAGTCCCTAGGGAAAAATAGCCTTTATGTTCTGTGCCAATTTATTCAGATAAATTTTTATTGGGGTATCATAGTTTACAGCACTAATAAAGTCGCTTTACAGTTGCAGAGCTACTACCCCAATACCTCCCACCAATGTTTCAAGAACCTTTCCCCCATTATCTTTGTACCCAGCCCCCCTTGTTCCCCAGCCCCCTCATTTCCTAGACTGTTGATCAGGTCTCAGGCTTTGTTTGCATTTTCACAGTTTTTCTTCACTGCCTTTTCTTTGCCTACAGGGAGACAGCAGTGTGTTACATACTATGAACCAAAAAGATTTATGTCTCAGAAGCAAATAGCCAAACAGAGGCTGACCTCATATTTCAATTTCCTGCTAGAAGAGGGGCAGATAGATAGTACAGGGATTCTGCACTTGCCATGCATGCAAATGACCCTGGTTTGACCCCTCACCTTGCGTATGGTTTCCCAAGTGCTGCCAGGAGTGACCCCTGAGTACAGAGCCAGGAATAGCCCCTGAGCACCGCCAGGTGTGATTCAACCCCTGCCCCCCACCCAAAAATAAGTAAATAAAAGGGAAATTATAGAAAATAAATTCTGCATATTGTTTACATAAGAAAAATGCTGGGAAAGAATTATTCCTTAGTGGGAAAGAATTATTCCTTAAGGAATAGCGTAGAAACATTGGGGACTTTCTTATAACAGAAGGTAAATGCTTACGGTACGTCCATAATTTTTTTTGAGGGTGGCTCCCAAGTGCTGCTTGGAAGTCCCGGAAGCCACTCAGAGTGAACTTGGGAAACAAAGTTAGTGGTGGGGTCAATCAGAGCCCTCTCATGCTGGACACTTTTAGGGCTATGCCTGGCAGTGCTCAGTGACCTCCAGGTCCACACCTGGCAGTGCTCACTCAGGAGGCTGTGTAGTGTGTATGAGCCAATCTGGGTCAGGTCCATTTACCATCACCCCGCACCCCGGTCTCCATGGCCCCTGTACATAATGTATATATTCTTCACTGTTAACATTTAAAGAAATACTTCCCCAGGCTGGAGCAATAGCACAGCGGATAGGGCGTTTGCCTTTCACGGGGTCAACCGGGTTTGATTCCCAGCATCCCATAGGGTCCCCCGAGCATCATCAGGAGTGATTCTTGAGTGCAGCACCAGGAGTAACCCCTGAGCGTTGGTGGATGTGACTCAAAAAGAAAAATAAATCCTTCCCCCACCCCCTTTGCTCTGTAGTTGTTAATGTTGCAGTGACAAGGAATCACCCATGCCTATCTGTCAAAATTGCTTTCACATTTTGTGGGGTTGTTTTTGGTTTGGGGGCTACACTTAGGGTGTCGGGGATCACTCTGGATCAGAGCTTGAGGCTTCTGCTGGGGAAACTGTAGTGCCGAGGATTGAACCTGGGGCCTGCCCCATATAAAGCACATGCTCCAGACATTTGAGCTAACTCTGAAGGCTCAGTTTGCATATTTTCGTCTATGATATCCCGAACATCAGCTTGCAGGGGTCGTACATCAGGTTACAGTGCTCATACACTTGGCCTTGTGCACATCTTTGGTTGGGATGCTTGTACCCGGACTTGCTAGGGTAACACACTTAATTAAGGCACATGGTTACGGTTGTGGTGCCCAGTAGGGCCACACTTTTCGACTGTGGAGCTCACACTTCCCTTTCGTGGTGGTTTAGTAGTTGGAGTTTGCACCTCTTTTTGTGGTGCTTACACACACCTGACTGCAGTGCAGCCAGAGAGCATTTGTGTTGTCCAGTGTCATAACAGAGCTTCCAGTGAGAGCCATGCATGTGGGCACCAGGAATCTAAACTCACAGTCATATGCTTTTATGCCAAAGCCACCATGCCATTCCTCTGGGACCCACTAGAAACATTCTTTTTTTTTTTTTCTTTTTGGGACACACCCAGCGATGCATAGGGGTCACTCCTGGCTCTGCACTCAGGAATTACCCCTGGCGGTACTCAGGGGACCATATGGGATGTTGGGAATCGAACCCAGGTGGGCTGCGTGCAAGGCAAACGCCCTACCCGCTGTGCTATCACTCCAGCCCCATACATTCTTAAGAAGTAATCAGTCAGAATTTCTACTTCAGTTTTCTGATTATCGGTTATCGTAGCTTTTGCTTTAGAATTGTCAATGGTCATAAGCTTTGCCTCTGTGGTTATTCAGTGCTCCTGCATTAATGAAAGCAAGTGACTATCGAGCATCATTGAGTGTGTCCCTAGAGGCCCCCTGAGCACCACTGGGGGGTGGCCCTGGTGGACCTGGCACTGTAGGGCCCAAGCAGCGCCGCATTCTCAGACCTAGCACTGAACTCAGCCCACTTGACCAAATGTTGGTGAGAGTAACCCCCCATCCCCAGCACCACTTGAGAAGTCACTCCCTGCCAAAAAAAAAAAAAAAGAAGGAAAGAAATGAAAACTTAAAACAAAGTGAAACTGTCACTGTGAATGTGAAACATTGGGGTAAGTGTGAATTTTGTTTAGCATACTGTGTGCTGGAGGGATAGCATATTAGCATAGCAAAGCTAGGTAGGGCATTTGCCTTGCACGTGCTGACCCGGGTTTGATTCCTCCACCCCTCTCTGAGAGCCTGGCAAGCTACCCATGGTGTATTCGATATGCTAAAAACAGTAACAACAAGTCTCGCAATGGTGACATTACCAGTGCCCACTCGAGCAAATTGATGAGCAACAGACGACAGTGCTAGAGTGCTATATTGTGTGCTAATGGTACATACCCAACTCATACTTTTTAAAAATTAGGTTTTTAGCATTCACTTAACATTGAATGTAATAAAGTGGGAAAATACACAGAACTTAGATCTGGTTCCTACTTCCCTTAAATGACTACCATAAAGTAGATACCTGCTATCTCATTAGCTACAGTCTATTAGACTTGATAAATTTTTATAATGCTACTAAAGTGACAAGTTGAATGGGTTAAACTATAACTTTTTCTAGACTCAAGTAAATTGCAGCAGCATAGTAATTATTTCCTGAAACGTTACTAAGTTAATGTTCAAAAACAAAGTTATAAAATTAGGAAAATAAAATTACATTTGGTAATAATCACACTTGTTGAATACTTGCTGTAATTTGGTCATTGTGCTAAATTTGACATATGCCGTATTTCACGGAATCTTCCTCTACTAGGAAAGGGATGTTGTTGAGAAAGCTGATGCATGTGAAAACTCTTTAGCTTGCCCAAGGTCAGTGATTAATGAGTCACAGGACTGGGAATCAGCCCAGTTCAGTCAGAATACCAATCCCCGAATACCCATACTCTTGCCATTTTATAACCTAGTACTTAGTAGTTTTATCCTGTTATCAGGATTTATCATATTGGTCTTTCTATTTTCCCTCCTCCCCTCCTTTCCTTCCAATTTGACCCTAGACAGTACCAGCAGGAACTGGGAAGGCAGGTGACCAGGAGAGTGTGTTTTCATGAAGATGCTCTTACTTCTGTGCACGTCTGGGGCTCATTCCTACTAAATCATGCCTCAGATTTTTCCCACCTGACGGCCACAGAAGAGACATCTTGACTGAGATCTGAGGCTGGGTATAAGGTTTTAAAGAAGTATTAAAGAGTTACAAGCACAAAAGGTTTCTTGGCCCAGTTTGCTCTTTTACATGAGAAAATTGAGGTCCAGCAAGGTCAAGTCAAGTCCACAGATCTACTTAGCATGCCAGACCAGACGCAATTCTGATTAGAATCTAAGTGCTTTACTAACTTAATAATTATTTCTCTTCATTAGCCATAGTGCTAAAGATAGCTTTACTACTGAAATTTTGACGATCCTAAAGTGCCCCTTCCTTGCCTATAAGTAATAGCATTAATTACTCCTGTAGACTTTATGGGCAAGAGAAGGGTTATGCTTTTCCCATGTTACAGGAGGTTTTCCCATGTTACAGGAGGGAAAACCGAAACTCAGAGTAGTACCATGGTATGCCCCAAGGTTATGTGTTACAAAGCCTAGCCCTGAACCACAACTGGGAGTGTGAATGAAGGAAAACATATTAGCATAGCAAAGCTAAATAAGCCATCCAGCACAAGCCTTGTCATTTCCTCTGCCAACCCCTCCTTTCCTGCATCTTCCATCTTTAGCACCCCCTGTAGGTGTTTGCTTTAGTATCTGTGACGAGCCTGATAGGTTCTTATGAGCTAAACAGTGCATCTCACACTGTATGGAGCAGGGATTTTAAAGCTTTGAAACTTGAGGTTCGTCTGTAGACAGGCCATAAACTTCTAAACAGTCCACTTGTGTCAACAAGTCAACTCTGGGAAGGAGGTCCATAGCACCATAACCTCAAAACTTCAAAGCTGCTGATATAAGAAAGGCACAGATACTAATTGTGGAACACTATATAAAATAGAACTGTATTCAGATCATGGAAGGATCATGCTTTAATATTAGTGTTGGAATTAGCTGTAAAGTAGTGATGTGAACCAACTGTGTATTGGGACACCCCCTGGAACCAACGTGGTATTGGGACACAATTAGTATGGATAGACCAGAGAAAAGGATGCCATCTGCATGCTTTGTGGTTTTCATTTCTGTTATCCTCTGGAAGAAAGGCCTCTTTCTACCTTTGGGCTGGAGAGATAGAAAGGAGGTTAAGGCATTTGCCTTGCATGCAGATGCCCTCTGATCCCAGCACCACCTAAGGTATGCTCCAAATTCTGCTCCCAACACCTGGGAAAGGAAAGATCCTTTTTAGTGTTGAATCATTTATCTAATGAACTTAATTAACTCATTTATCTAATGAACCTTGGCAATTTGCTGTGTATTTAATGTGCTCTATAATGGAGATATGAAAATCAAGAATCCACCTAATTTTCTCACTTCTCTCTGTATTTCATGCCCACATAAAAATTAGCAGCTATCTGGCTGGCTGAAGATCTGGTTCAGTGGACTGGAGCTTTGTTCGCAAGAGGCTCTGGTTTGATCCCCTGTTCCCAAAACACTGCTGGGGGTCACTCCCAAGCACAAAGCCAGGAATATTCCCTGAGCACCACGAAGGCATGGCCTATAAACAAACCCTCAAGCAGAAACAAATTAGCAGCTTTTGTGTCAGTTATGTGCATAAATTGTATCCCGAATCCATCTACTTCAATAAACATTCTCAATCCTATGGGCTCCTTACAATCAATGCTGTACTGAGCAAGCAAATAAATTTTTAAAACCATTAAGTCTGACCATGCCACTGCTTCACAAAATCCTCTTAGGAGAGTTTCATTTTGCAAGATGTAAAGAGTTCTTGAGAGAGCTGATGGCGGTGTACTTCTTACCACTGAACAGTACTCTAAAGATGGCTAATGTTAAATTTCCTTTGTATGTACGTCTTACCGTCTTACATAAATGGTATAGTCAGGCTACCACTACCAGCAAGCCTTTCAGGGACTCCAGTATAAAACCGTAAGTGTTTTAGTTAATTTATTTACTTATTGGTTTTAGGGTCACACCCAAGTGTCTCAAGGTTTAGTCCTGGCTTTGGACTCAAGTATCACTCCTGGTGGCATATGCTGTGTCAGGGATTAAACCCCAATTGGCTGCATACAAGTCAAACGCCTTACCAGCCCCAGCAGTTTAACTGAGGGCTCAAGACCAGAGAGGCCCATGTTCCTCAGCCCCTCAGGAGCACTTTCTTCCTTGTACTCTGCTTTCCAGTTCTCTGACACAAGTGCATCCATTTCTGCCTCCAGGCTTTTGTCCTTGCTGTTGGTACCTCTATGACCACTCACTGGGATCAGATCTCAAATGTTTTAAACTGTTCTCATGACTCTTCTACTATTTTAGTCTTCTGCCCCTGCTGACTCTCTGACTCACCGTGCTATGTTTTATTTTCTTCTTAATGCTGGCCACTATTTGGTTTTTTTGTTTGTGTCTTTACTTACTTGCTATCTCCTACGAGCATGTAAGCTCTAGGAGGACAGAGTTCTTACTGTTCCCCTAGTGTCACAAGGGCACATAGTGGAGACTGTGAATTAATGAGTGGAGACCCTGATCTCTTCCCCAAGAACCTTTAAGTTTCTGATACTGAGTCTCAGTATCACTGACAAGTGATAATGGTTTCCACCCCAAAATCATGTGGGAAAGGAGAAGGGAGAGAGGTTGACACCCGGGCAAGTGGCTAAGTGATAGATCACTTGCAGTTGCTCATGTGAGGCCCTGGACTCGGTCCCCAGCTCTGTAACCATAAGGGCTCATTCAACCTACTCATAAAGACAGGGGAAAAAAGGGGAGGGGAGAGAACAGCAAGGGGCTGGAGTAATAGCACAGTTGGTAGGGCATTTGCCTTGCACGCGGCTGACCCAGGTTCGAGTCCCAGCCTCTCATATGGTCCCCTGAGCACCGCCAGGAGTAATTCCTGAACGCAGAGCCAGGAGTAACCCCTGTGCATTACCAGGTATGACACCCCCCCAACAAAAAGAGAATGGCATTGGGATGAAAGAGTAAGAGCACCCAAATTTTTCACCCACTTCCATCCATCTCAAAGAAAAAAACAAAAGAAAACAAAAATAGAGTGACATCTTAGTATCCAGAAGTGAACCCCTGTCCCCCACCACCCAAGCTAAGTTTAAAATGAGAATTGTGTAAGTATCGTATTCCCAGAAACGCCTGTTTCCTTGGGGAGCTCTGCTCCTTTGGAACATCGCCTCTCACAGGACCCATTGTGAGCAGCAGTAGGTAACAGGACTGTCTTGCCAAAGCGAGAGCCAAACTTTGCTAATCTTTTAATCATTCCAGAATGACCTATTCTCGCATGCATTTTCCTAGTGAAGTTCAAAACTTATTGTTTTTAATCCTACTTCAGGGTGTTTTTTTTCTGCATGAAACATTATATTTCTATATAAATAGAAAAATCAGAATATTGTTGAACTCATTAGGCTGATTTAGAAATATGGAAAGTTTGAAAAATAAAAAGTGAAACAGAAACTTAAAGCAAAAAACGATAAGCCAGTATTATCTAAAATGCCCCCTGACCAGAAATTACTGTTTACAACATTTTGTATCCCTTTATAGGCAATTTAAAATTTTTATTGGTTTTGGTTTTGGGGTCACACTCAGCGGTGCTCAGGACGTACTCCTGGCTCTGGGCCTGGGGATCACTCCTGGTGGGGTTTGGAGGACCATATGGGATGCTGGTGAATGAACCTGGGTCAGCAGTGTTCAAGGCAAGCACCAGTGTGCAAGGCAAGCACCCTACATGCTGTACCATCATTCTGCCCCTTATAGGCACTTTTGGGAAAGCTATTGAAATTTTTTCTTGGGCAACAATCTAGAAATTTTTTTTTTTCATTTTGGGTCACACTCAGCAATGTACAGGGTTTTACTCCTGGCTCATGCACTCAGGAATTACTCTTGGCAGTGCTCAGGGGACCTTATGGGATGCTGGGAATTGAATCTGGGTCGGCCGTATGCAAAGCAAATGCCCTACCCACTGTGCTATGCTATTGCTCCAGTCCCCAATTTAGAAAATTTTTAGTTGAAGATCAAGAAACATCTCAAGGTAAATGTTTATATATGTACATATATGCATACACATATATGCATATATTTAAAACGTTATAAATATTTTTCAACATGGAAATATTTTTTCTATGGAGAAATCTCATACTATGGAAATTTCCAAACATTTATGAAAAAGAGAATAGTGAACGAGATGAACATGTGACTCAGGATCATAGTTAATCTAATTTAATCTATAAATATTTTAGTATATCTCTGAAAGGTAGAATTTAAAAATTACCACAACATCATCACTGTATCTAAAAAGTTTAAAATAACCCATTAATGACATCAAAGATCTAATGAACCTGAAAAAAATATACAAATTGGATTATGACTAAATGGATAATAGTGTAGAGATCTTTTTGGAAAGTAAGATGATATGCAGTCACCTGAATGAATCTTATAAAGTCAGAAGGAAAGATTAAAAACAATAAATTTACTTAGTAGTGCTTATTTCTGGTGGATAAACATTTATATATATATGCATGTATATATATATGTTATGTGTATATGTGTGGCTCAGAGGTTATTCTTGGCTCTGCACTCAGGAATTATTACTGGCAGTGCTCAGAGAACCATATGGGATGCTGGGAATTGAACCTGGATTGGTTGTGTGCAAGGCAAGTGTCCTACCTACTGTATTATTGCTCTGGCCCCAAATGTTAATATCTTTTTAAGCAATTTGACAATAAATCAGAAGGAAAAGGATAATTTCACCCTTCTTTATCAATCAAAAATACTTATCAAGATCAAATTCCATGTTTATCAAGAATAAAATGTAAAAACCGGTGGACACCTACAACAGAATCCAGATTCCCTGAGAGGAAGCCTGGGGAGAGAATGTTGGCCATGGAGGAAGGGACTTTATTATTTTTTTTTCTTGAAAAATACTTAAAGCTGCAATTTGAGTTTTTTTAATAGCTGTGCCATCATTTTATTTTTAGTATTTTATTTAAAATACAATATCCACTGACACTAAATTACTTTTTAAAACTCTCCTCTGCATTTTCTGAAGCTTGTACAAGGGAAGAGGGAGTGGGGTGCACAGAAGCCAGTGGCTTGAGTGGTGCCATGCTGTAGCACTGTAGCACTCTCATCCCATTGTTCATCAATTTGCTTGAGCGGGCACCAGTAACGTCTCCATTGTGAGACTTGTTGTTATTGTTTTTGGCATATTGAATATGCCACAGGTAGCTTGCCAGGCTCTGAACGTGCGGGCGGGATATTCTTGGTAGCTTGCTGGGCTCCCCAAGAGGGGTGGAGGAATCGAACCCAGGTCAGTCACATGCAAGGCAAATGCCCCACTCGCTGCTGTAGCTCCAGTCCTTTACAAGACTTAATATAATTTATTAAGGCAAGTATTGACATAAAACATATTTCAAAAACATGTGGATTAGTCTAGGCTCAAAGATGTTTAGTGAACTGTCTTTGGATGAAATCTTTAACTAAAAAGAAACAATCAGGACTAGAGAAAACAGGTTTCCCACTCCTAATCCTGTCTTTTCACCCTGTAGCCCTGTCCTCCCTTAACTAATGATTTATGAGAATTATTATTTCTAAATATCACATAGAAGCCCCCTTTGTAAGAAATACAACACTGCTTATATAATTTTCTTATCTAAACATTTTGTTAAGACAGTCTTTTCAAAGTTATTATTTTTTTCTTCTTTTTGGGTCATTTTTGGCCAATACCCAGCTGCACTCAGGGGCTACCCCCACTCAGTGCTCAGGGATCACTCCTGATGGTGCCATGCTGTAGTACACTTAAACATTTCCTAAAACTATAAATAATTTCCCTGGCACAGAATAACAGTGAGACAATAGGAGCCATATGCTCTGTTAAATAAAGATGAGCAAGTCCATTGATTCTTGATTTCAGTAGTGGAAATAATTTTATGTTCTGTTTTGTTTGGGGGCCACACCTGGCAGTGCTCAATGCTTACTCCTGGCTCTGCCCTCAGGGGAGTGATAGTAGTGCTCAGTGGACAGGTCGGGACGCTGGGGATCAATCCAGATTAACTGTGTGCAAGACATGTGCCCTACCTTTTCTACTATCACTGTTCTTGAAGGTACGTGATATTTTCAAAAATGAAAAAGAAGCAAAATCCTGAACAGTTAATTCCTATTATAGTCATCATTATGAGTATATGACAACAATAAATTGGGAAGATATCAGCAAGCAGGAGCAGGAGGGTTGGGAAGAGAATAGGGTTGATGACTCCCAGGATCAGGAATTGCTGCAGGCCTGAAATCCAGTGCAGGCAGTAGCCAGGCCTGAAAAGAGAAGGCGTGATAGGAGTTGCTGCGAACTGGGAGATGATATATTGTCAGTGAAATTAGACTGTGAAATAGGGGGTTGTGACCCTTGGCTCATCACAGAGCCTTGATAGATGGATGAATGGATGGATGGGAATTAGAAGGCTAAGAGAGAAAAAGAGAGTCTGGGGTATAGGAGGTCGAGATTTGAAGCCTGGAAACTGGAGCAGGTTGTGATGGCAAAATTGATCTTGGAGCAGGGCTAGGGAGAAAGCTCAAAGGACTAATGTAGTTTGCTTTGCATCCTGGAAGCCCAGTTTTGATTCCCAGCACGTCATGGTTTCCTGAGCACCACCTGAAGAGACCCCAGAGCACAGAGCCAGGAATAGCCCTGAGCACTGCTGGGTATGGCCCAAAGAACAAACAGAAAATTGACTTTGGAGAAACAGGTTTAGGACAATGTTCTGGTTGAGAGATTAAAAATTTCTTTCATTTCTTTTCCTTGTAAATTATTGTACATTAAGAGACAAATTGAATGCTCCTTTGTATGAAGCTTTTTTTCTTTAACCAAAGTACTCACTTCTTTTGCAATGGGGCATTTGAGATTTAGAAATTATTAAGATCAAGTTGTTACAATGGTAAATGAAGTCAGAGCAATTCAAATATATCTCTTGGTCCTCCTCTCCCACCAGGAGGAAAAAAAATACATGGAAATTATATAAATAGCTCATAGACAACTGGATAGAATGAAAATGTGTTTGTTTATCTACAAAGACCTTTGTGAATGCTTACTATATTCACGTATACAGTGCACTCTTTGTTTTAATCTCTAGTTATTTGTACTATTTGTGGATGTTGAGCTGGTATTTGAAAGGGCCAGAGTTTTTCTGCCTTTCTTTGCACTTGTTTATTCTATCCTGAGTGGGGCCTTTTGAAATTTTCCCTTTGCCATTGCCAGTTCTTTCTTGCTGTTCTTCACATGTATACCTGCTCATGCATTTGTCCATCCTGTGACTCCAGAGTTCTTACTTTCTGCCAGTCCCATCTGGTAATTCAGATCACACGTGTTTTAGAAAACCTTTCATCATTCCCAAAATTTATTTATTTCTTTAACTTATTGGTGGGGGTACACCCTGCCGTGCTCAGGGCTTGCTCCTGGCCATGTTTGGAGGCTCATATATGCAATACCTAGGTTCAGATCAGGTCAGCATGTGCAAGGCAAGCTCCTTATCTCTTTTATTATTATTTATTTGTTTATTTATTTACATATTTAGTTAGTGAATCACTGTGAGATAAAGTTACAGACTTACAAATTTTCATGCTTGCGTTTCAGTCATGCAGTGATCAAGTTCCCATCCCTCCACCAGTGCCCATGTTCCACCACCAATGGTATCCTCCTGGCTCTTGTTCAGAACTTTAAAAATTGTCCTCTGATATTTACTAGACAACATTGTCTCAGGCAGCAAAAAATGCTGCAAGGTAGAAGGTGCACCTAGGTGAGTGTGTTAGAGCAGTGCTCTGTGGACTGTCCGGCCTGATGGACCAGTTGAGTTGTTTGGTTTGTTTTCACGCTATCTTGGACCAGTAGGTGGTCCTGTTTCATCTAATTAAAATGCAGTTTGTACCACTTGTGACTCACTACCCTGATTCAACAACACCCAAACTGGTCAACACCTAAACCTCGTTCAACAGGTATCACATACTGAAATGTCACTGCAGTATGACATTGCCAAAATGTGACTATATATGCTTGATTTCTAGACCGAACCTTAGCCTAGTGATAAGGTGTTTGTATATCAGCACCACAGACCACCTTTGCAAGAGAGTTTCCTGTAGAAGTTTTGGTAGAAGAGAAACAGCTTTTCATCAGGGGCTCAGAAGACTCAACTATTTGCTTGAGTGATTGAACTACAAAAAGTCTTATTAGGGGAGGGTGAAAACTTATAAAAACGAGATTTACTTATTAGCCAGGAGACAGGTCTATTTATCTAGAGAGAAATATTGGATTATACAGACAGGAAAGCTGCTAAGAGAGCCCCAGAAATATAGTGGAAGGGGGCCACTGTCAGGCAAGTCAGGAGGCTGGAGAATCAGGTGGGGTTGATTTTGTGCATTCACGGAATATACTCCGAGAATCAGCTATAAGCCAGATCCTTTATTGGTACTATGATTAGAAGCTGAGAAGAGGCAGGCTTTGCCTTAGTGGACTTTGATGAGTTGCTCACAATAGCCAAAAGATTAGACTTGTATTCCAGGAAGATTTGGAAGGATTTTGAACGGGTGTACAACACGATCGACTTTAACCCTTAGAAATAAATCTCTGGTGATAAAGTAACTCACTGGTTTGGAATAATTATAGTAATCCAGGCAAGATGTGGCAAGAGCCTGAAAGAGTTCTCAAGGATTGAAGGGAGTGGGGTTCGAAGGAAAGAGAAAGGCAGAAATATTATTTCAGGGGAAATGTTACTAGGATGACTTAAAGGTCTTGAGGGGCTCCCTGGAGCTTAGGATGCCTTGCAGTTTCTCACTTCATAAGGTTGATTATTCCTTTCCTTGGGAAAGGGCACTTAGAAGAAAAGGGACTAGAAAATGGTAAGCAAAGACTCAGAGGAAGAGGAAGAGTGCATCTGCAGGAGCAGGGTTCCGTGCTCAGCACTGGAAGTAAAGAACAGTGTCTGTGAGGGAGTGTCACCAGTGGGCCACCTCTTGTCTGTGCTCTTCTGGAGCTTTGTGCAAATGGTTGCCAGTGAGTCTGTGTTTGTGAGCAGTTTGATAGCCTGTCCCCCATTTTCTGACCCAAATACTTGCCATGGTGCCTAGCATGACATGGGTTCAACCAATAGTTATTAAACTGAACGATGGGCAGTCAACTGGTTTTCTATTGCTGCCATAACAAACTATCATACATTTAGTGAACTAGAGCAACAAAAGTGTCTTCATAGCTCCATAGGTCAGAAGTTCAGGGTGGTGAGGGTAATTGCTCTATTTCACAAGGAGGTGGCCTACTGTACTTTTTTATCAGGAGATTCTGTAAAGAATCTTATCTAGTGGCTTTCAGATTGCCGATAGAATCTAGTTCCTTGTCACTGCAAAACTAAGGTCCCTGTGTCCTTACTGACTCAATTTGGCAGATGGCTACCTTTGGCTTCAAGGAGCCAATCTCCTGTCCCCTCCCTTTTTAAAAAATTATTAAATGTAGGAGTACTGCTGTTTATTCAGCCATTGATTAAGCTGATTGAAGTGGGCATGAGTTCCACATTATTTTTTATTTAAAATGTTTTTAACTGAACATCCATTGGATAGACCATTACAAAGCTGTTCATATTTAGGTTTCAGCTATACAATAATCCGGCACCCATCCTTCCACCAGTGTACATCTCCCACCACCATTGTCCTCTGTTTCCCTCCCACCATTCCCACCCCCCACCCCTCACCCCTCATACCCACCCCTAGCCTCCCTCTGTGGGAAGCACTTTCCTTCTTGCTCTCTCTGTCTCTGTCTCTCTGTCTCTCTGTCTCTGTCTCTGTCTCTCTCTGTCTCTGTCTCTCTGTCTCTCTGTCTCTCTGTCTCTCTGTCTCTCTCTCTCTGTCTCTCTGTCTCTCTCTCTCTCTCTCTCTCTCTCTCTCTC
The DNA here is from genome assembly GCF_027595985.1 of Sorex araneus. Lineage (NCBI taxonomy): Eukaryota > Metazoa > Chordata > Mammalia > Eulipotyphla > Soricidae > Sorex > Sorex araneus. The sequence continues at coordinate 141,344,329 of NC_073302.1, read as the reverse complement.
TCTGTCCCTTTCGTTTTTTGCATTATGGCTTGCAATACAGGTACTAAGAGGTCATGGTGTTCGTTCAGGGCTTTTGGTATTTTTATAAAAAACAATAAGACTGGAGTAGCTTTTTAAGTGGGTGGCAGCTTTGGGGGGGGGGAATGTGACTGCGAATGCTTCTGGAAGTACAAGGAGGTGGGGGAAGGTAACCCATCCAGACCCCGAGAAAGCCTGGAGATTTCAGTCACAAAATCCTCATACCAGAATTTTCAGCAGATTATGTTTCTGTGAGGTCCATCCTGAGACGAAGGAGTCAGGCCAAGGGTATGGTGGTGATTTTGGATTGTGGAACCAAACGGCTGCTGGGGACTCTGCTTGAGCCCTGCCCCCCATTCTGTTCCACCATGCAGAGGTCTGAGATTAAATGCAGCTTTTGATCTCTTTCATGATTTATTTATAGGTCTCTGAAATAAGACCAATAAATGAGCTTGTATAGCTGATTTGGAGGTGGTTTGTGGGCATGGCTCCCATATACCTAAATTTTAGCCATTTATTTTCTTTTCTTTTTAAATTTTTTAAAAAATGTATTGAATCACTATGAGATAGTTACAAACTTTCATGTTTGGGTTACAGTCTCACAATGATCAAACACCCATCCCTCCACCAGTGCACATTCCCCACCACCAATATCCTGGGTATACCCCCCCTTTCCCACCCTCCCCCTGCCTCTATGGCAGACAATATTCCCCATACTCTCTCAATACTTTTGGGCATTATGGCTTGCAACACAGACACTGACAGGTCATCATACTTGGTCCATTATCTAGTTTCAGCATGCATCTCCATCCCAACTGGTTTCTCCAGCCATCATTTTCTTAGTGATCCCTTCTCTATTCCATCTGCCTTCTCCCCTCTGCTCATGAAGCAGGCTTCCAGCTATGGGGAAATCCTCCTGGCCCTTGTAGCTACTGTCCTTGGGTGTCAGCTTCATGTGATGTTATTCTATACTCCACAAATGAGTGCAGTCCTTCTATGTGACAGACTCTTTCTGACTCATTTCACTTAGCATGATACTCTCCATGTCTATCCATTTATAAGCAAATTTCATGACTTTATCTCTCCTAACAGCTGCATAGTATTCCATTGTGTAGATGTACCAAAGTTTCTTTGACCAGTCATCTGTTTTAGGGCACTCGGGTTCTTTCCATATTATGGCTATTGTGAACAGTGCTGCAATGAATATATAGGTACAGATGTCATTTCTGCTGTGCTCTTTTGCATCCTCAGGATATATTCCCAGAAGTGGTATTGCGGGGTCATATAGAAGCTCAATTTCTAGTTTTTGAAGGACTGTCCATATTGTTTTCTAGAAAGGCTGGACCAGACGGCATTCACACCAACAGTGAAGGAGCGTCCCTTTTCCCCCACATCCATGCCAGCACTGGTTGCTTTTGTTCTTTTGAATGTGTGCCAGTCTCTGTGGTGTGAGATGATATCTCACTGTTGTTATGATTTCCATCTCCCTGATGACTAGTGATGTGGAGCATTTTTTCAAGTGCCTTTTGGCCATTTGTATTTCTTTTTTGAGGAAACTTCTGTTCATTTCTTCTCCCCATTTTTTGATGGGGTTGGAGGTTATTTTCTTATACAATTCTACAAGTATATTGTATATCCTGGATATAAATCCCTTATCAGATGGGCATTGGGTAAATATTCTTTCCCATTCTGTGGGCTCTTTCTGTATTTTGGTCACTGTTTCTTTTGGAGTGCAGAAGCTTCTTAGATTGATGTAGTCCCATTTGTTTATGTTTGCTTCCACTTGCATGGTCAGTGCTGTTTCATCCTTAAAGATGTTTTTAGCTTCAGTGTCATGGAGAATTCTGCCTACATTTTCTTCTATGAACCTTATAGATTCATGTCTGATAGTGAGGTCTTTAATCCACTTTGATCTGACTTTTGTGCCTGGCATTAGACAGAGGTCAGAGTTTGTTTTTTTGCAAGTAGGTATCCAGTTTTCCCAGCACCACTGTTGAAGAGGCTTTCCTTGTTCCACTTCACATTTCTTGCTCCTTTGTCAAAGATTAAGTGGCCATGTATTTGGGGGTCTGTTACAGGATATTCAGCTCTGTTCCATTGGTCTGCAGGTGTGTTTTTATCCCAATACCATGCTGTTTTAATTACTACTGCTTTGTAGTAGAGTTTGATGTTGGGGAAGGTGACGCAATCCATCTTCTTTTTTACAAGGATTGCTTTCGATTTTTGTGGGAGTTTATTGTTCCATATAAATTTCAGGAGTATTTTGTCTATTTCTTTGGAAAATGTCATGGATATCCTGACAAGGACTGCATGAAATTTTTATAGTGCTTTGGGCAGTATTGCTATTTTGATAATGTTAATTCTTCCTATCCATGAGCAGGGGATGTGTCTCCATTTCCTAGTGTCCTCTTTTATTTCTTGAAGTGGTGTTTTGTAATTTTCCTTGTATAGGTCTTTCACCTCTTTGGTTAAGCTGATTCCAAGGTACTTGATTTTCTGAGGTACTATTGTGAACGGGATTTTTTTTTTAATGCCTCTTTCTTCTGTTTCATTATTTGTATATAAGAAAGCCATGGACTTTTGGGTGTTGATTTTGTAGCCTCCCACTTTACTATATCGACTTATTGTTTCTAGGAACTTTTCTGTAGAGTCTTTAGGGTTTTCCAAGTATAGTATCATATCATCTGCAAATAGTGATAACTTGACCTCTTCCTTTCCTATCTGTACGCCCTTGATATCTTTTTCTTGTCTAACTGCTATGGCCAGAACTTCCAGTACTATATTGAATAGGAGTTAGCCATTTATTTTCTTGATAAATTTGGTCCCAAGTTGTTGATGTCCAGTAAAAGGCTCAGAGGCAATTTTGAGGTATCAGGAAGCCTAAAAGGCACCAACAGGGTGCTGATGCACTCACTCTGCCTTGCTGGTGGCACCATACCCCCTTCTCCTATCCATTTAATGTGATTGTCTCAAAATGCTCAAGCTAATCTCCCTTCCTCTTCTCTGCCTCACCTCCCTGTCTTCCTCTTCTTCTAGTGGGAGACAATGACTCTGCTTTTAAAGGTTCATATGATTACATTTTGGTGACCAGGCTAATTTACTCACATTAAACTCTGATGCTTTAACTACATTTTTTTTTTTGCTTTTTGGGTCACACCCAAATGTGCTCAGGGGTTACTCCTGGCTCTGCACTCAGGAATTACTCCTGGCAGTCTGGGCATAGGAGGGAACCACATGAGGTGCCAGGGATGGAACTTCGGTCAGCCGCGTGCAAGGCAAGCACTCTACCCACTGTACTATTGCTCCAGTCCCAAACTACATCTTTAGAGTCCCTTTAACCACCTAACAGTCACCATTTCTAGGGATTTTGGCACGGACATTTCAAGAGAGGGTGCTAGTTTGCCAATCATGCCAGGACACTTACTGTATAGAATGTGATCATGGTTCTTAAATCTTTATGTATTCTAGCACCTTCCGTTTGCACAGGTAAGCACAAGGACATAATATAATGGCTTGCCCAGTGTCACAAGGAAATGGAACAAAGGACAGTTACACTTTTCAACTGCCAGTCTTTTAAAGTATCCATCGATTTATTCATCCCCTCTTTATCTAGTCCATCTATTTTTTTCATTCATTCAATTATTCATTCATTCATAAACATTAGAGTACCTGTCTTGGGAGATGAAGATAGTTATAAAGATTTTAAATAACTGATAATCTATCAGTTTATTTTCATGACTACATTGAATTTTCTTCTTCATATTTTAAACCTTAGTTTAATAAGGAACCAATATTATCACTTATTGATCTACTCAGACATTCAGTGCATATGCAAGAAATTAGTTATCTTGATTGTCTATTTTAGTCATTATTCTTTAACAACACAGAAACTTCATTTCTCCTAATAGATACATAGCTTTATCTAATATATATTATATATATATATATATATATATCACTGTATCACTGTCATCCCATTGCTCATTGATTTGCTCGAGCAGTCACCAGTAATGTCTTCATTGTGAGACTTGTCACTGTTTTTGGCATATTGAATATGCCATACGTAGCTTGCCAGGCTCTGCCTTGCAGGCGAGATACTCTCGGTAGCTTGCTGGGCTCTCCGAGAGGGGCAGAGGAGTCGAACTCAGGTTAGCTGCATGCAAGGCAAACGGTCTACCTGCTGTGCTATCGCTCCAGCCCATTTTATATACATATATATAAAAATATATATGTATATATATGGACTGGAGCGATAGCACAGCAGGTAGGGTTTTTTGTTAGCGAGTCTTATATTGGTAAACATTTGGAGAGTTTTTCATTTCCTTTACATTTAAAATATTGTTGAAGTAAAAACAATCTTGTATGTGTACCTTTCACATAACTATGAAGTTTAAAGATTTTTCCAAGTTACTCCCCTAGATATTTATTAATTCATACTCAACCCAGAAATATAAAAGCATCTGTTATCAACATTTTTATAAGGTTCTATATCTGAAGCCTACATGTTTTAAGTCATTTTTCCCTTAAAGATAATTATAAAAAGTTTGCCCTACACCTTGGCCATCATAGTTCCTTATGAACACTCTATGATACTTGCCAGTCTGACAAGCCAAAATGTACTTCAAATTTATATATGTATTTATCACAGTGCTGGGTAAGAGTGGACATCTTTTTGGGTATATATATATATATATGTATATATATTTTTTAGAGTTATTTTTATTTTATCTTGTTTTCAATTTATTAATCCTAGACTAGACTGTTCATATCTTTTATCCATTTCTCTAACAGGTTGTTGGATTTTTTTCTTAATTTTTTCTCAGTATTTTTTTCCCACAGATTAAGAAAATTATCCCTTAGGGATAAGAGAGGCACATATTTTTCTTTTCTTTCATTGACTTGTCTTGATTTTGTATAATGAGAATTCTGATGTGCATAAATGTCTAAGAGGTCATATTTGATTAATCTCTACCTTTAAGACTTCTATGTTGTGTCATGATTGGAGAGGCCTTCTTCTTTTTAACATTATAAAAAATAGTTTTCTTGGGACGGGGGTGGCAGCTCAGACCACCAGTGCACAGGTTTACATGTTGGAGTCATTGTTAATCCCCAGAGGGTCTTCAAACAGTGGTATGAACCCAGCATACCTTTGACCATCTAGCCAAGAGTAACTCCTGAAGCACCATTGGGATGGACACACACACACACACACACACACACACACACACACACACACACACACACACTCGCACAAGCAAAGGGATTATATCGGGTTTCATTAAGTATTTTTAAATGTTTCATTCTGAAATAACTGTAGTCACAGGAAATTACAGGAAATTGCAATGTTAGTACACAGAGATCCCACGTAGTTTTCCTGAACTTCCATATAGTTTTTATAAACTTCAGCTTTGAAGTTTATTTTGCTAAAAGATGAGATATGGATTTCAATGCATTTTTTTGTCCTAACATTATTTTGGGACAATTTATATTTTGCCTTTGACTTTAAACAAAATGTTAGTGGATATGTTAGCACTGCAAGCAGGGGTATTGAGTGCTGGTCTTGTTTCAGAAGCTTCCTGGTGAAATTTGGCTTGCACATCTAGAATTCACTTTTGGTGTGATGGGTTATGCTTGGGTATAAGTGACTGACATTCATCCTCAGACATCCAGGAGTTGATCTTAGCTTATTGATCCCAGTCTATTACGGGAAGAAAGCCTTCGGACCACCTAGTACTTAGGCTACCGGTGCAATTAATTACATAATTTTGAGGGAGAGATACTATCCACTTTTGGAGGTGGGAAGTAGAGACACAGAAAGATTAAAGTTGCCCACACATCAATCAGGTGGTAGACCGAGCTGGCAGAGCAGACTCAGGTTTCTGGCTCTGTGATTATCTACCCCATCATCTTCCAGAACATGGCTCAGATTTCCCAAGGTATCTTCGTGTCATTGGCCTAAGAAACATAGTTGTGTACCTTCTGGCCCACGACTTACCTGCACTGTTCTCTGTTTTACCAAACCTAAAGCTTTTGCTATGATTAGTTCCTGATTTTCAATAAAAAAGGCTAAGCAAAGACAAATGACTTCCCAAGTTTTCCTTGACTTTGAGCAGTGACAAAATAAAAAAATTAAATACTCATCTATTTATTTAGCTATTTATGTTTTAGGGCACAGATTAAGATAATTCTTGAATTATTTTTTCTGCTGCATGAGTCTAGAAACCTGAGCTAGAAATGAATATTTCCTGCTAATATTTTATAATACATGTAATATATATGATATAAAAAATTATATACATAAAACTTATATCAAATATATAATATATAATATATGCACAAATATATAATATATAAATATATAATACATGTAATATATAAAATGGGCTGAAGCGATAGCACAGCGGTAGGGCATTTGCCTTGCACGAGGCCGACCCAGGTTTGATTCCTTCGCCCCTCTCAGAGAACCTGGCAAGCTACCAAGAGTATCTCGCTTGCACGGCAGAGCCTGGCAAGCTACCCGTGGCGTATCTGATATGCCAAAAGCAGTAACAAGTCTTAAGATGAAGACGTTACTGGTGCCCTCTAGAGCAAATTGATGAGCAATGGGATAACAGTGACAATATATAAAATAATGTACAACTATACATATGTATGTATATTCATCTTGCTAGTTTGCCAGTACTTTCACGTTCTCATATAGGAAGGAGTAAACAAAACCATTTAAAGGATGACACATACTTTCATGTGTGTTATATAGAGCCAATAAGGCTGTAAATTCTTTAATTAAAAATCACATCTGGGGGGCTGTAGCGATAGCACAGCAGGTAGGGCGTTTGCCTTGCACGCGGTCAACCCGGGTTCAATTCCCAGCATCCCATATGGGCCCCTGGGCTGGGGGTTTTAGAATTAAGTGAAGAGTCTCTGAGCACCTCCAAGAGTGATTCCTGAGTGCAGAGCCAGGAGTAACCCCTGTGCATAAAAAAAAAAAAATCACATCTGGGGCTAGCACATCTGGGGCTGGAGTGATAGACAGTAGGTAAGGCATTTGCATTGCATCAGATGACCAAGTCCCATCCCCGCATCCCATATAGTCCCCCAAGTACTGCCAGTAGTACTCAGTGCAGAGCCAGCAGTAACCTCTGAACATCGCTAGGTGTGGCCCAAAAAACAAAAATGGGGGAAGGAGGGAAGGAAATTACAACTGTTAGAAGTCCTGTACACTCGTGGTTCTGTAATATAATAGTCTTCAGTCTCATATTTTCAGTTTATTATATTTGCTTGCTAGCATATATTTAAAGCTTCCACTTTAAATTCTGCTTGTATTCCCTGGAGAGATGTAGTACAGGGGTTAAGGCACATTTGACAACCCCAGTTTGATTCCTACCAGCACAAGTATGATCACTACTATGATTTTTTTATTATTCCACCATGATACACTAAGCTGTTCATAATCAGGTTTTAAGCATAGAATGTTCCAACACAGAATACTTCTTAATAGATCACTACTAATAGGTCACCTGAGTATGTCACTACTTGGGTGGTCCAGGTAGTCCCTGGCAGCCCAGGGCCTGAGCATCCTCATATCCTGGTTAAGATTCAGCTGCATTTGGGTTAAGTGTATCAGTTTGCACCCCTGTGAGGAACTCACAGAGCTTTCAAATCATTTGTTTTTCTTTTTGGGTCCCACCCGGTGATGCACAGGGGTTATTTCTGGCTCTGCACTCAGGATTCACCCCTGGCGGTGCACAGGGGACCATATGGGATGCTGGGAATCGAACGTGGGTTGGCTTCGTGCAAGGCAAACACCCTACCCACTGTTCTATCGTTACAGCCCCCTTAAATCTTTTTTTTTTTTTTTTGCATTTTACTTCCCTTGATTTTTGTCACTAGATAAGGTTTTTGGTTTGGATTTTTTTTTTTTTTTGGTTATTTAGGGTCTCCCAGTGGTGCTAAAGAGACCTTGAGGCCTCTCCCAAATTGGCCACGGTTCAATACAAGCATCAGACCTGTGGAGTGCTGGGAATAGAACCTGGGTCAGCCACATGCACATTATGTGCCTTAATCCATATACTCTCTTTCTCTTTCTCTCTGGCCCCTGGGCTGGGGGTTTTAGAGTAAAGTGGAGAGTCTCCTGCTCTGAAATTTTCTATAAAGAAGTATTGTGTGTTGGAACATTGTATGTTTGAAATCTGATTATGAACAGCTTAGTAAGTCATGGTGGCATAATAAAAAAAATAAACCAAAATAAATGATTGTGACAGCAAGATAATTTTTTTCTGTTTGTTATGGAATCATATCTCCATGCACACAGCCCTCAAAGCGACCAATTTGGATTTGTAGATAAGTTCGTGTTTTTGTTGGGAACGAGTGTGTCCTTAGGGTCTAGCGAGTTCATCTAAGGCTAGCCACACCCAAGAAACTGGTTCATAAACCAGAATCTCAAGTCATTAATTTAAAATTGCTTATATATGTAGACAAAGCCAGTGTTGAGCCAGTGTGCAAGCTGGAGATTCTGCTCACAGGATCCCGGTCTAGGTGAGAAGATCGTTGGGTAAAATTAAAGCTAAAAGAACTTGACAGGTCCTGCTCTCTCTAAAGATGATTCTGTCTTTTAAAACTTTGATTCACAGCATGCTTCTATTCAGTCCTAGGAAACCCAGGTTAGCGCTGTGCTTTTGAGTCGCTGCTGGAGCCTTTTGAGATTGATTCAGTTTTGCAATATCTCCCCTAATTTCAGCAGAATAAGATGGCAAAATCGTCACAGAATAAATCGCAAAATTGACTTACTATTGAAAATTTGAGTGATTTTTTTTTTATGTGAAGGGAGATACCTAATTGTTCCTAGTAATCTCACTGTCTTTCGCTGCCAGTCCATAGGATAAATAGGTTTCTTCATGCAAAGACCCTGAACTCTCTTTCCCTTAGTCTGTGAAAAACGGTCCTTGGCACTTTGAGATTTTGTTCCTAAATTTGTAGATTTATCCCACTAGGTATCCAGAACTTTCTATCTTTGAACCTATCTTTGCTCCTTTATGAGTCTTTTTGCATGATAGACTATTATCAATATTGTGTACCATAAACCATTTCAGGTTTATGTCAGTATTATTATTGGACTCATCAACTAGAATAGATTATTTTAAATTTCTCTTATTGTATATTTCCATATCAGGTTCTTTCTATACTGGCATCCATGCATCCCTTGAAAGATCTTAGATTTTATTTCAGAAAGATTCCCTTGATTTTTTCCTCTGACACTAATTTAAAAACTCAGCCTGTTTACTCCTCGTCTTGGTTATTAAAGTACCCTAGGTTTATTGCTATTGTAGAGTATATGCTGTCACTGTCACTGTCACTGTCATCCCATTGCTCATCGATTTGCTCAAGTGGGCACCAGTAATGTCTCCATCGTGAGACTTGTTGTTACTGTTTTTGTCATATCGAATACGTCATGGGTAGCTTGCCAGGCTCTGCCATGCAGGCAAGATACTCTCAGTAGCTTGCCGGGCTCTCCAAGAGAGACAGAGGAATTGAACCCAGGTTGGCCGTGTGCAAGGTAAATGCCCTACCACTGTGCTATTGCTCCAGCCCGAGTATATGCTATATGTAATAATTTACTTATCTATGAACTACAAGATGGCAAGTACCCTGTCAAGTTAACATTTTAAAAAAGCTTTATTCACATATAACATCATCCACCTATTTAGAATATGCAATCCAGTGATTTTTAATATATTCATAGAATTGTACAGCTAGCAGTACAATCAACTTTTGAACATCTCATCACCTCAAAGAAAAACCCAACACCCATTAACCCAACACCCATTAATTCCTTGCTTGATCCTCTAACTTTCAGGCTCTAGGAAACCACCAGCTGACTCTTAGTTTCTATGGATTCTTGGTCTCTATGGATTTGCCTATTCTGGACATTTCATGTAATATTCTTGGTCTCTATGGAGAATCTCATATCTATTCTGGACATTTCATGTATATATTATAATCATATATATCACACATATGATTTTTTTTGTGACTTGCCTCTGAACAGTGTGTTTTTAAAGTTATTCCACTTTGTAGCATGAATTAGCATTTCATTCTTTTCATTATTTTATTGTATTTCATTATAGGGGTACATCACATTATGTTTATTGGCTTATATATTGGCTTCTTTGTTGATGGACATCTGGACTGTTTGGTTATTTTTTGAGTGTAGTAATGTACTATGAAGATTTATATACGAGTTTTTGTGTGGACACAGTTTTAGTTCTTTACCTTAGTAGTAGAATTTCTGGGTTATGTGGTAACTATGTAGTTCATGTTCTAATGACTGCCAAACTGTTTTTTACAATGGCGGTAACATTTTATAATCCCAGCAGCACTGCCCAAGTGTTCAGATTTATATGCCTTGCTATTCTCTTGAATTGTTTTTTGTCTCTTTTTATTAGCCACTCTGGGAGGTGAAGCGCTCATCTGTTCCATCACTGAGTGCTCAGCATAGGAACTGCTCACGATAGTCTTAACAAATGTTGGCTGATTGACTAACTCATTTTGATCTTCTTGTTCCTCTTACCACCCCCCACATTAGAAAGCTGTAGGACGTAGTGGACAAGCATAGACTAGAAACCTTTGACACCTGCTCTGCAACATAGTAATTACATGATCCAGAGCAAGTTACTTAACTTTGAGCTTCAGTTTCCTTATCTGTGAAATAGATAATGATACCCCTTTCATTGGGTTGCTATGAGGATTTAATGGATACTGCAATGAAACACCCAGCCTAGTACCTGACCCACAACTCTGGGTAAATGGGCATTGCTGTTTTCCTCTTGGATAACCTGGGTACAACTTGCTCTATTTATATTCTACTACTAAAGGCAGCAGTTTCCTGCTTGCATTGCCTCTAATCTTCTGGGTCAGCTTTCTTTCTTCAAGAAAACTGGAAATCTCTTCAGAGAACCGGTTAATACCTCTTCCATTTTTGAGCAATCCTCTAGGGTGACTGACCACTGAAAATTCATAAAAAAAAAAAAAGCTGTCATCTGTGTTAATTTCTCCTTCATAAATTTCTTCCTATGTTTTAAGTGACCCATTTTACAGGGTTAGCTACTTATATGTACTCATTATTAGAATGGTTTTCTTTCCAGAAATATCACTTAAGAGTTGAGGCAAGGAGCCTTTTTAAACTTAGATGTATAGCTTAAGATGGAAAACTAGATGCACAGATGTTACAAACCAATTTCATGTCAAGTAAAAAAAAAATGACAACTTTTTAAATTTCAAAAATCTCCAATAATGAGGATCCTAGATTGGTATGTGTTGATTTGAGTATCTGAGATAAGTCTTTCCGACCTTTGTCGTGGAACTGGCTTAGCGGACTCAAAAGCACTCATGGCTGCCTTGCTTTTGAACTTTTTGGTTGATTTATGAAAGCAGAGGAACTTCTTTCATCTGAGACACACAGTGGCCGTGTTCCCACAGCAGGAAGTGTTTGTTCTGTTAAATCTCACTCCTAGAGGTCATAAGGGAGACCTTGGTATTTTTGTCTTGGTTGTTTGTTCTTCACTACGGTTCCATGATTGTTTCAGTGTTTCTACCTGAAAGCTGAGTCTGTAAGAGAAATAAATGGGACACGCTTGCCATGTAGGTATTGTCATTAGAGAATTACAATCTACTGTTTTACCTGCTTTTCCCTTTACACCCTTTAGGTAATTGTCCTTTAAGAAGTAGTCCCTGAAGTTTTCTCTTTTCCATTTCTGTTAATAAAAAAAAAATATGATGGGGCTTGGTGACTGAGAATTGGGAGGGAGAGAAGGGACCAGTGAGAAATCGCTTACCAGGAAATAAACATTATTTTAATAATGCTTATTGTTTAATAAATAATAAACATTATTAAATTGTTGGAGGGTGGTTGGGAGTGGTGGGAAGAAATCTAAATGAGCAGTAGTGTCAGACAGTGGTGCTGGGAACTTGGGATCTTATGTGATCTATAATTGGGAATTATTATGGATGCCCAGAAGGGGAAAAAGGTGAAAATTTTATTTTGAGATAACTTCATTTCTAGTAATAATACTGACCCTAAGCATGTGTTTAAAGAAGACAAAAGTGGAGGTAAGAATTATCCAGTCCCAGCTCTAGTAAATAATACAATTGTGAAGAGGGGTTCTGGTTGAAAACAGGGACAATAGTCGGGGAAAAAAGAATGTCAGAGGAATTTGTTACAGCTCATAGATTAGGAGTGAAAGATGATCACAATGTTCCAAGATCAGGAGAAAAATTAGGCATCTAATTAATATCTTGATGAAAGTGTTGGATAACAAAGCCAATTGGTAGAAGGCAGAAATTGGGCAAGATGAATTCCTTTGGGGATTAGTTAGGTTACCTGTGAGACTAGAATGTCCACATTGTGATGTATTTTGGTGATTGAATAGTAAATCTGGCATGGGTGGAAAATTAGGGTCCAGCGTGTAGAATTGGGAGTCCTTAACATAGCATTAGGAACAAATAGATGTAAAAAAAAAGTTTCAGGTACTGAGGGGAATGCCTCTAGTGCAGGAGTACATGTAAAAATATCAGAAAAGCAAAATGATTAAGGACTTAATGGTGGAAAGGATGGGATGGGGCCCATTGGAAGAGTGCTGTATTCTGAAAGCCAGGGCCAGCCTTCTTTCCTAAAGTCTGGGGAGGCAAGAACTGAAGGCAAGCAGGTGATTCCTAACCTTGGTGTCAGTCCCACTGGGTGAGGAGACTTTTGTTTCAGTGTTGATGCTTGGAGACTACTCATAACTCTGTGTTTTTGGGGGTCATCCTTGGGGAACCATGTGGTGCCAGAATCAAACTTGAGTTTCCTACATGTACAACAAGCTCAGTCCATTGTGCTATGGGAAAGGACACTGTTAACCAAGTGATACAATTTTTTTTTAAGGTCAGTCACAGCCTCTATCAGGTGCCTCTTCAGAGATGCAAAAGTTGAGACTTCTCACAATGCTGCATGCACCCAAGAATATCTCCCTCCTTCATTTCATGATCAGATGCCTATTCCTTATATTTCTTATTCGGAACTAACAGCTTATCTGCTCCAGCCTGATGCTATTGTTATATTGATTTAGAAACACAGGACACAACCAGTTAAATATTTCCCCCATTACAGTGCATGTTTTCTGATAAATATATGCCAGTCAATAACATTGGCTAACATATTGGTTGTTTTACACTCTTCTTTCCTCTCAAGATGAGTTTTTGTTTATATTTCTCATACTTCATTTTTTCTAGGAAACTGTCTTAGATTTATATTGGCTTTAGGTAAATAGAGAAGCATTCTTAGCAGAAAATAAAACAGGAGAATAAAGAATGAAGAAGGATCATTAGGGTAGACTGACAGTGATGACTTGAGGAAGGAATTTTATAAATAAAAGTAAGATTGAATTGTTACTACCCTTGAAATTATCACTTGGGGGATGGAGAAATAGTACTGGAGGTAAGTTGTATTTGCCTTTCATGTGGTCAGCCCTGGTTCAGTCCCCATAACCTCATTTGGTCTTCTGAGAACTCCTGAGCAGAGCCAAGAAACGCCCCTGAGCACTACTGGATGTGGCATATACAAAAGAACAACTATGATTTAGCCTTCAGAGACAGAAGATCAACATACTTAATGCAAACAAGATTCCAGATTATATTGCTAAATTTTTCTTGGAAGACTCATAAACTTAACAACACAGAAGACAGAAGAAATCCAATAGTGCATATCTTAGAACAGGAAAAGGTATAAAATGAAAGGTGAAATCCTTTGTTATTTAAATGGTGTAATTTAGTGGTAAGGTTGAATCTTCATATATTGATGGATAATCTTATAGATTAAATTTTGTCCAAATTTCCAGGTGAGGGTGTTTTCCTTAGGCCCTTACTCCCTGTACTTGTAGGGAATATCTTTGCTATTTTCCTTTTCCTTTATATAAAAATTTTACTGGGCGGGGGGGGGGGGGTTAAAAAAAATTTCAAAGTGACAACAAATGTAGTGCTGCTAACTGTATCTGGGTAACAGGAAATTGAAAGTTTATTAGGTAATTGTCTCTGTAGCTAGCTATTTGAAGAGATACTGTATGGTCTGAACTACTCTGCAGATTTTGTCACTGATTTTATGCCAACTCCTCCTCCTCCTCCTCCTCCTCAGTTTCCACCTCTTCTATCTCCTTCTCCACCTTCTCCTTCTCTTCCTTCTCCTTCTTCTCCCCCTTCCTCTTCTTTCTCTTCTTCCCCTCCCCCTCCTCCTCCTTTTCCTCCTTCTTACTCTTTTTCCCCCCACCTCCTCCACATTCAGTGATGCTCAGGGCTTAACTCCTGGTTCTGTATTCAGGGATCACTTCTGGTGGGGGCAGAATATGGGATGCCAGGGATTGAACCCGGATCAACCATATACAAAGCATATGTCTACGCACTACAATTGCTTCAGTCTGATTTATGCCAGTTTCTTCATATATTTGATTTTGGCTTTAAAAGCTTAAATATGTACTCTATATTTGATCAAATTAGTAATTATGCAGTAAAAAGGAGGATAAGGAAAAATTGTACAATTTGACCAATTATGAATTTACCAGACTTTTCATACTTTTTTCTATTTACTATTATAAATAGTATGAGTGTGAGTGTGCTGTTTAACAACAAGTCTCACAATAGAGACGTTACTGGTGCCCACTCGAGCAAATCGATGAACAACGGGAGGACAGTGCAGTGCTACAGTGCTACTATTATAAAAATGTAAAACCTCCAGGCACTTTATATTACCAATATTGTAGATGTATCTGTAGCAATACTGAATTTTAGTATCTTTAATGTTTTGTCTTCTGGCAAGCAAGCCTCATAATTGAAGTCTAAATGGAAATATAGATTGATTGACTATGTGTGAATTATTCAGACCTCGGTTTCTCAATTTCTGGTTTTCATTCTTGGTATTTCATTATTCATTAGATCTTTAGCAAAGTTTAGTGAAAAAGAGAAAATTAAAGACTAATTATCAGACAATTTAGGAACCAAGTTAAAAGAAGAAAGACTAAATTGAAAAAGGTGAACTTTGAATTTTCACCTTTAAAGTTATTTAAACTAATTTAAATACATTAACTTTTATTTGTTTTGTTATTACATTATTTTTATATTGTTTTATTTACAGAGGCCATACCCAGTGGTGCCCAGAATTAAACACAGGGCCTTCACATGTTAGGCATGTGCTCTACCACTTGAACTACCTCTCTGAATCTCTTAGTTTTGATACAATTAGTTTTCATACAATATTATACAAACTGTCAAATAAATATAATTTTACACTTGTAGCCCCAAATATTGCATATATTTAGGATTTGGCTAAGTGGTTACAATTTAATGGATAAAATTCACCTAATCTTATTCCTAGAGTTGAAAAACAAGTACAGTTGACCTTTAATAAAAACACATTCCTTAAGTTTTTCACAATCCAATCCCATTAAAGAAAATCTTTTGAGAAGATCAAGTACAAACTCTTAGTAAAAGCAAGAACAGAGTAGAATCAAATTAAAGAGCAAATAGTTGAGACGTTGACCTTGAGATATGACTTCCTCGCCATCGGTTTGCTTATGATTTTAACTTTGACGTTGACCAAACGTGGCCTTATTACTAGCTAGTTAAGCAAAATTTTATCACCAGCTATGATCATTTCCTTTGTTGATTGATGATTTATACCACGGGCATTTACTTTTTAGCCTTCCCTTCCTTTGGTTTGTTCTGTGTAAGATATAATTTTGTATATGACACTCCCATCCTACTCCACGCAAACTTAATTTTAATTGTTCATGCATGCCTGCAAATAAACTAATAATATGCAGTATGATAACTATAAAATATTGAGACATAGGAAGGACTGATAAAATAAATAATAGGTGTAGCATTGGACCCAGCCTGTCACATGGAGTGCCAGCCATGAAAATTTGACCTGACCGTTTCAGTGCACTAGAGTGGAAAAGCAACATGTTTGCATTGCAGGAGCTTCGTCTTTGACCCCCAGCATTGCATGGTCCGCTGAGTAATGCCGGGAGCAAACTCAGAGCACAGAGCTGGGAGGAGCCTTTTAACATTGCTTGTGTTTTCCTTTTCCCTCAACACAAGTTTTTGTTTATATTTCTCACCTTTTCTTCCTAACCTATCTTTTCTGTTCTTCTCACCTGTCATCTGATCTAGTGAGCTGATAGTTTTCCTCCCCTTCCCTCCCAATCTTGCTTTCTTTCCTTGCAGTTATGGAGAACTTGACTTGGTTCCATTATTTGCCTACTTTTTCTGACTCGTGGAAGCAGAGATTTTGTTTTAAGCATATAAATAACACTCTTCTTGTATCAACCTCTCTCCATCCTCTGCTTTTTTCTAGTTCTACAAATGTTTAGCATTGTTTCATCTTTGAAATAAATCTGTTTCATATTTTCCCTTCTGCCTAGAAATAATTATCTTGAGTAACAGGAAACACAGAAATGGGAGAGCACTCAGAAGTCAGTTGAAATGAGCTCAACTCCCCTCTTGGAAAATCATTATTAAGCTTCAGTCTTACCCCTAGCACTGCATATGGTACCCTGAGCCCTGCCAGAAGTGATCTTTGAGCACAGACACAGAAGCAAGTTCTAGGCACTGCTGGGCGTGGTCCAAAAACAAACCCCCCCAAATGCTTCAGTCTTTGCAACCTGACAGACTCCTTGAGTACAACAATTATGTATATCCATGCTACTTTTTTGTTTTAATTTTTTTTTTTAATTAACACACTGATTTACAAAGCTGTTCATAATAGAGTTGTTTCAGGCATACAGTGTTTCGACACCGATTCCACCATCAGTGACTCTAGGGTCCCTACCATCCCCCCACCTGCCCCCCTGAGAAGGCATGTAACAAATTTATTTCATATTTCTTACACTAACAAAACTTAAAGAAATGGAAAATGGAGTTATCAGAAAATAAATCAGCAAGTCCATGTATATTGATTAATTGCTATAAGATTTTAACCTAGGAAAATAAGAAGATTCAAATCATTTAATACAATATAGTATGCTCCCTATTCTCATTTACATATTAAGTTTTCAACTCTGGCATCTAAAACATATTGCATTAAGTTTTATTTTGTACTGGAACCTTATTGCTGTAATCATTATAGTTTTCCTATTATAAATGTGGCTTTTGGGTTTGTTTGTTTTTTGCCCCACTGGCAGGCATATACTAAATTTATTTCATATGACTTGGTCCAAATAACTTTAAAGAATGGCAAATAGAATTATTAGAAAATAAATCAATAAAAGTCAATTTATGGTGATTGCTATATATTTTTAACCTTTCTTAATCTAGAAGAGGATTATGCCACTTAATCTATGCTACTTTTAATACTTCCCCACCCTTTACTTTAGAAATACCTAGATTTTATTTCTACTACTCAGGCAACCTACTTAAGACCTTATGAATTACTTGCAAGTTTCAGATTCAATAGTTCTTTTCTTCACCCTTTCAATTATGGTGATCTCCCTTGCTGTCTTTTATACTACAAACACTAGCTGTTGGTCTTAACATTGGTTTTCTATCTTTTTAAAGTTTTAATTTTAAGATGGAATTTTTAGAACGCACAAAAGTGACACAGTATATCATCAACATCTTTGTATCATTGCTCATTCTAAAAACTTATGAATATTTTCCCAGTATCTGTTTTTGTATGTGTGTGCGGGGATTTGGGGCCACACTCAGTGGTACTTAGGGACTTCTGAGTTTGTAGTTGCAGATCACTCCTGGAGGTACTCAGGGAACCAGGTGATGCCTAGTTGGATCAAATGGGGATTGGCTGCATTATTTTTCTATCATCTCTCTGTAATATGTATTCTAACATATTCTTGAATGTTGCCTTATTTCCTCAGTCTCCTAATTTAAAAAAAAACAAAACTTTTTCTTATCAAATTGTACATACGTGATCTAGAGGAGTCAAGCAATGGAGGAAAATTTTATAAAACTGATCACACTTGCTACTTATGCATAAAATTTCTTAAGCTTAGTTCTATTCCACTGTAGTTGGCAACAAAAGAAATTGAATTGAACCTACAGAAATGTCTGGGTTTGTATAGGCAGTTGTAGGAGTTCAGAGCCTGGTGTGCTTGTGCACTGAGATGATCCTGACGACTCTGCTATTGGGAGCCCCAGGGAGAAGCATGAGGCTTAGTCCCTCAGTCCTGGGTGGGGTCACTGTGTGTGCTGAGGACATCCTGACCACCCCCTGCCTGGGCACACTGATGAGAGGAAATGAGATCAATGAGAGAGAGAGAGAGAGAGAGAGAGAGAGAGAGAGAGAGAGAGAGAGAGAGAGAGAGAGAGAGAGAGAGAGAGAGAGAGAGGGAGGAGAGAGGAGAGAGAGAGGAGAGAAAAGAGAGAGATGGAGAGAGAGGGAGGGAAGGAGATGGAGGAAAGGAGGGGGAGGGAGAGAGAGAATAGTAATCAATGAAAAATAACAACTATTGAGGCTGAGGTGATATTTCAAGGGGTGGTGTGCCTCTCGTGCCTACAGATATGCAGATCTTGTGCTTTGTTGACCCCCAGCACTACTGGAAAGAAATTAAAACAAATAGCAACTCCCCTTATGTTCAATTCTATAACTTGAAGGTTAGAAAATCAAAAAGGAAGATAATTTAACCAAGGCGGTACCTGAGTTTTATTCTCTCTCAAGGAAGATAGTTCTGAGAGACGTTGAATTTGATAACTAGCATGAACTTTGTCCCTCCCCCCAATACATAATGGCCCCTTGAGCACCATTTCGTATAATCTTGGTGGTCCTGATCACCATTGGGGGGAGGTGGTCTGGTGGCCTGCCCAGGCAGCACTGCATTGCAGGTCCAACATTGGAGGGAGTGGCCATTGTCCCCAAGCTCTGCTGGGTGTGATCCCAATCAAAAATCACACATCAAGAGTCACTCCCTCAGGGGCTGGAGCGATAGCACAGCGGGTAGGGCGTTTGCCTTGCACCCGGCTGACCCGGGTCGAATCCCAGCATCCCATATGGTCCCCTGAGCACCGCCAGGGATGATTCCTGAGTGCATGAGCCAGGAGTGACCCCTGTGCATCGCCGGGTGTGACCCAAAAAGCAAAAAAAAAAAAAAGTCACTCCCTCAGGGGCTGGAGTGATAGCACAGCGGGTAGGGCGTTTGCCTTGCATGCAGCTGACCCGGGTTCAATTCCCAGCATCCCATATGGTCCCCCAGCACCGCCAGGGGTAATTCCTGAGTGTATAGCCAGGAGTAACCCCTGTGCATCGCTGGGTGTGACCCGAAAAGCAAAAAAAAAAAAAAAAAAAAAAAAAAAATTCACCCTCTCAGACGTGTACTCTGTTCTGAGAGCCATCTTTGAGGCAGCTGTTCACCAGCGAAGTGTGAACCCTTCATCATCACAACCTGTCCTGACGTTCTAGTTCCCAGCTGGAGAAGGAAAACATTGTGATTGTTAATCCACTGGCATGTCTTCAGATTTCCAGATATTTGTGAGAATTCTTTCCAGACTATTTTACAACATCAGTCATGTTTCTGGGAGAGACCAGTTTGGAAAAGGAGCTTTTCTCTATAAATGGCTCCACTCCAAAGTCTTTCTGGGTCACTTTAAAATTTAATATGTTGTTCTTTGCCTTGTCTCCCCCCATAGTATTTATTACAGGAATTAATTTTGTTGGGTGTTATTGCCTCTCTTTGTTTTCACTAATAATGATCTTAATTCCAGACTCTGATTCTGGATGTTTCTCCAAGTTCATTGAACATTTTCAGTTCTGTTAGCTGCCTGTCACTGTCACTGTCACTGGCATCCTGTTGCTCATTGATTTGTTCGAGCGGGCAGCAGTAACACCAGTAACGACTCCATCGTGAGACTTGTTGTTACTGTTTTTGGCATATCGAATATGCCATGGGTAGCTTGCCAGGCTCTGCTGTGTGGGCGAGATACTCTCGGTAGCTTGCCAGTTTCTCCGAGAGGGACGGAGGAATCGAACCTGGGTCGGCTGCGTGCAAAACAAACACCCTACCGCTGTGCTATTGCTCCAGCCCATTAGCTGGCTAGTCCTCCTAATACAAGGTACCACCAACTGGTTGGTTTAAGCAAGGCTTTTTTGCTTATTTTATTTTGGGACCTCACCCAGTGTTGCTTGAAGGCTACTCTTAGTTCTTCTGTATTTGGGGGCTGCTTCTAGCAGTGCTGGAGGACCAGGCAGTATCAGGGACCAAACCTAGGCTTCCACACTCAGAGCGTGCACTCAGCTCTGTGTGCTATCTCCTTGGCCCTACACCAGGGTTTCTCAAACTTTGTTTTTGTACTTACAACCTCTTCTTACTCAAGCATGGTCAAGCACTTTTTGCTGGAGAAAGGCTGCATAGGTGCCAGAAACACCTAAAATTCATGACACGTTTCATTTTGAATTAGGTGTTGCTCATTCAGAAGCCTTTTACCATTGCCAGTTTTTCCATGACCCTACAGTTAATTCATGATCCCTTATGGGGTTGACCCACAGTTTAAGAAGCTAGGGTGTACGAATGCCCCAGAACGGATGACTGGTTGAGGAAACTTTGGTACATCTATACAATGGAATACTATGCAGCTGTTAGAAAAAAGGAGGTCAAGAATTTTGTAGTCAAGTGGATGGGCATGAAAAGTTTCATGCTGAGTGAAATGAGTCAGAAAGAGAGAGACAGACATAGAAAGATTGCACTCATCTATGGTATATAGAATAACAGAGTGGGAGACTAACACCCAAGAACTGTAGAAATAAGTACCAGGAGGTTGACTCCATGGCTTCGAGGCTGGCCTCACGTTCCGGGGAAAGGTCAACTCAGAGAAGCGATCACCAACTACATTGTAGTCGAAGGCCATGTGGGGGAAGGGAGTTGCGGGCTGAATGAGGGCTAGAGACTGAGCACAGCGGCCACTCAACACCTTTATTGCAAACCACAACAGCTAATTAGAGAGAGAAAACAGAAGGGAATGCCTTGCCACAGTGGCAGGGTGGGGTGGGGGGGAGATGGGATTGGGGAGGGTGGGAGGGACACTGGGTTTACGGGTGGTGGAGAATGGGCACTGGTGAAGGGATGGGTTCCCAAACTTTGTATGAGGGAAGTATAAGCACAAAAGTGTATAAATCTGTAACTGTACCCTCACGGTGATTCTCTAATTAAAAATAAATAAATTTAAAAAAAAAAGAAAAAGAAGCTAGGGTGTAAATGAAGAAAATCATTACCTTGCCATTTTGGAGGCTAAAAGTTTGAAGAGGTTGGCAGGTGTGTTCTTTCTGAGGGCTGTAAAGGGAGAATCGGCAGGCCTCTGGGCTTGTAGATGGTCCTGCTCACATTTATATTGCATTCTTCTTATTGCATGTCTGCCTTTAAATGTCTTCTGTTTTATGAGGACACCAAACACACTGGAGTTGGGACTTCATGGTGACTTCGTTGTAATTTGATTATCCGTCTAAGAGACCCTTAGTCCAAATGAGAACATATTGTAAGGTATTCTAACATATTCTTGAACCCATGAACTCTGAGAGGACACAACTCTGAGAGGACCAAACACTTGATTGTTTACTCACCCCAGAAATATGTTCTCATACATGCGAGACACTCGTCTAGGTACGGGGAAGACTGTGCATCATGACGCACAGTCTCTCCCTCTGATGAATAAAAAGATACGAATCAACACTCAGTGGGGTGCAATATCATGCAATAGGTGCTGTCAGAGATGAGACAAATTGTTAGGAGGACACCTTGATGGGACATCATAGTGAGTGATGGAATCAGCCATGGTATGGCAGAGGAAGGATGCTGAATACTTCCCAGTAGGATACAGTCATTGCCTGTGTTCACTCGGCTTCCAAGCCACACCCTCCTCCAGCCCTGGACTCTACCACCCAGTTAATCTTTCCAAGCACCACTTTGAATAAGACACTCCCTGGTTGAGAAACCTATAATGACTCCTCATTGTCAACACAACTGAGTCCAAAAACATTCATTGCCCTGGTTTTTTGGTCCTTCAAAGCCAAGTTACCACCACTGGCATCTCTCTTTTCAATTTTTAGCTTTCCATTGTTTCACCTCCTTCATTTGAGCTGGTCCTTTGTTTGCCTTTAGGGTTCTTTCATTCTTCTCTTAGGATTTATTATCAAAGCAGGCTGACAGACATCCTGGAGACTTGCCTGGAGCTCTTCTGTAATTTCATGAAGGCAGATTTTCTTTTTTCTCTTGCTATCACGTCATCAAAAGCCTTACTTGGCAAAACATAGGTGAGAATATTGGTTGAATAAACAAATGAATTATTTTTTTTTCTCAGAGGTTTGTCCATTTTTAATGCTTATCTATTCTTTTATCTCTCCCAGATGTGTACATTTTGTTTCTTGAAATATTACTTTCAAGTTTAAGCTCATGTATCTTTCCTCCATTATGCTTTTTCTTCTGAATCACATGTGCCAGATAGAAACTTTGGTTCTAAACACTTTTGTATCCTATGTATTAGAAATCAGTGTAGGCATTCATTTTTTTTCATGCCAAATTGAAAGCTGCTTGAATTCAGGGACTCTTGTTAAAAAATAATATTGTATTCTACTGAGCACTTTTTTGTGCAGTTATAGATGCTAAAACCCATTCCCTTTGCCAACTGAAGAGAAAATGAGAAGAGTTCTGTATTCTTTGGTGGTAAAATGAAGGCAATTAGGAGATGGAGTATGTAGTCTGGACTCCTAGTTTTGCTTTGTTTATCGAAGTATATATTTTAAAGTTCTTTTATCAGACATTTATTGAGCATCTGTTTTATCCAAAGCATTGTTCTAGGACTAAATTATAAATGGCAAATTGATGCCTTTCAGATACTTACCATTATTTTCATTATCAATATTACCCATTGACCTGATGGGCATTACCTGTACAAGTTGTCAAATGCCCCTTCTTTGTCAGACTTATACCATTTTTCAAGAATCTCTGTAGATGTTGAGGCTGCCTGAGACTCCTGTCTCTTACTGCCCAGCATTGAGTTTAGGCCTTCTTGTGATTTGAGCAGGCCCTTTGCCCTTAGGTTTCTCTCGCTCTTTAAGTTTGCTTTGTCTCTGCAATTCTGGAATGTAGAACTGGGACCAGAAACAAGCACTCCATTTGCTCTGCTTACATTAAGAGATCCTCTCGTCTAATGCTTGAAAATCCAGTAGAGTGCAGATTTAGTGTTACGCTAAAGTTTGGCCTAAATTGTAATTCATCGAGGGGCCTGTTACTGATGTTGGTTTCTAGGATTCTCCTTCCTTCCTTCCTTCCTTCCTTCCTTCCTTCCTTCCTTCCTTCCTTCCTTCCTTCCTTCCTTCCTTCCTTCCTTCCTTCCTTCCTTCCTTCCTTCCTTCCTTCCTTCCTTCCTCCCTCCCTCCCTCCCTCCCTCCCCTCTCCTTCCATGGGTCATGCAAATAGAATGTCATTCATTTTCCTTCCTTCTCCCCATACTCCAAAATGTGTTATTCTTAGGTTTGTAATCCAGTGCCCATAGTTTATTATCAATTGATATTACCAATACCCTTATTTTGTTTTTCTCTATACCACAAATAAGTGAGATCATTCAGTTTTTGTCTTTCTGCCTCCGGTTTATTTCACTCAGTATGATTGAAACCCAGTTCCATTCAAGTTATCAGTTACTGCATGATTTCATTTCACTTGTGACTGTATAGTATTCCATTGTGTGTGTGTGTATATATATATATATATATATATATATATATATATATATATTACAACTTCTTTATCTTCTGTTGAAAATTTCAGTTGCTTCTATACCCTGGATATTGTATTAAGAAATGTAATGAACATAAGTGGGTATAAATCTTTTTAAATTAGTGTTTTTTTGTGTTTGGGGAGTAGAAACTTAGAAGTGGGATCACTAAGTCAAATGGGAGTTCGATTCCTACTTTTTGACAATCTCCACATACTTTTCTATAGAGATTGACAAGGTGGCATACATGTATTCCTTTTACACTACATCTCAGCCAATACTTGTTTCCAGTTTATATATATATGTATATATGCATATATATATACACATATATATAGTAGATAGATTATAGATAGACAGATAGGTACATAGATAAATTTTATATGTATATGCCAGTCTCCCTGGTATGAGATAATAAATACCTCATTGTTACTTTGATTTATTTTTCCCTGATACTGAGTGATCATAAACACTTTTACATATGTATATTATCCATTCGATTGTCCTTCATGGAATTGTCTATTCATTTCTTCCCATTTTTTCATTATTTTGTTATTGTTTTTGTTGCTGCCCTTTGGGAGTGCCTTATACATTTTGGATGTTAGAACACCTTCATTTCTATCAATTTGCATTTTAACATGTTGAGGTAGTTGAACAGATACCTAAAGTTTGTCTCTTTGCTCAAACTAATGAATCAGGATTATGCTGCCGAGTTTGAGTCAAACAGAAATGCAGTCTGAATTGTCTGTTGGATCATGCATATAGAATGCCATATTTTCAAGTGGCATCTTATTTTAGTAGATCGCTCTACTAAGGGAAAGTGAAGAAGTGAAAATCAGAGATGAATTAATGGAATGGATGGGGTGGTAAAGATACTTATTATGTGGTAATTTTTAAAATGGAATTCACAACTATTAAGACTGATCGAATGGCAGAACCAAGTATATTTACATTGTGGCTAATAAACCACAAAGTCATTGTTTTGGTGTGTAGGAAACACCCATTTTATCTAAACCTGGTGGTACCCAGTTAGAACAACACTGGTAGAAGTGGTACAACAAATTATAGTCACACATGAGAGGATTCCCCTATGTTCTCTATGCTTATACATTAATAGTATGTTCTGTATCAGCAAAGAAACTGGCACAAGAATATTCTAAAGAGCAGATATAAAAAAGTCAATAGAGTCTTTCATGGTACTGCAAAGCACGCTAACTTATCAGTCGTGTTTTGTTTAATCAAAAATCAGATTTGTTTGCTACTCTCAAGCCCGCGTTCTCCCTTGAACTCATATCTATGTTTCTTGCGTGTTTGCTCTTTCAAGCCCATATTCTTTCATGTTCTTCCCCCTGACACATACTTCTCTAAGTAAGTTTTATTCAATAAAAACTTTCTTTCTTTACTAAAAAAAAAAAATGTTCATCATATGCACAAATTACAAGACAACCAGCGGCATGTGGGTGGGTATGCTCAGACTGTCAGAGCATCAGTCCTTATTGGAGATGTCCCCGCAGGGTCATCTCTTAAGGAAGTGAGACAGCGGACATTGTTTCTCCAACCTAACCTTTCTTCCTGTGCCATCTGCTCTTCGTCCTTGTTTTATGCTTGTCCTTCCTTATGGAGCTGTGCATTTTATGTGGTGCAGTTGTGGGATCATTGAATGGTTCTCACCATTCAATGTTTTTCCTTAAAAATGACAGTTGAGAAGTGAAGCAAAACTCAGAAGAAAATGTCCTATGTTTGGACTTCTTAGATAATGCATTCTCTTGCTATGACTTATCAGTTGGCTATTTTGTTACTTGTAGATCAAAGCATCTTTGTGATACTGTAACAATCCCATTTAAATAATAGGAAGTTTGGTGCTTAGTATCTTTATTTGATATTTGCTTGATCAGTCTTGTTTTCCTAAAGACAAAGAGTATATTTTTAATTTTCTGTAATTTACCGAGACCTAAATTTGTAGTGCCATTTTTCTCTTTCCCAGATGCCTGAGAACCTCAAATTTATTTTCCTTTCAAAGCAGGTGTTTAGTTTCCTTATATGTTGGTGTATATACTAACTCAAAGATCTGCTGTCTCTTATGAATTGTTTTGAATCATCTAAGAAATATTTTCCATTACTGATTGCACCCCTGTTGCTCCCCTTTGTGACCCAGATGCCTCATCATTTCTAGGAGACTTTTATTAACGGAATCCTCTGTGCAGAATGTTAGGCTGTTCCTCATATTGTCGGTGTCAGCATCCTGGGAATGGCTTATGTAGAGATAAGTAGAGGTTCCAGAACTGCCCTGTCACCAGGATCTCCCACACTTTACAGAGTCCAGATCTTTCTCTGGGCATGTCTGCCTAGCACTCAGCTCTGGCAGCCACTTATATAGAGTTATGGAAGAGAACGAAATGCCACCGGGGACCAGGCAGGAGCTTAAACAGCTGGAGCACATGCTTTGCTTGTAGGAGGCCCATATCCATTCCCAGTCCCAGATGGTCCTTTCAGCACTGCCAGGAGTGACCCCCAAGCAATGAACTGGGCATGCCCGCACAGCCCATATTAAAGCAGTTTGCTTCAACTCTCACTTGACAAAGTCAGATATATATATATATATATATATATATATATATATATATATATATATTGCATTTTGAGTCACACCCGGCGATGCACAGGGGTTACTCCTGGCTCTGCACTCAAGAATCACTCCTGGAGACCAGCCCAAGAGCTAAACTACTTTTGTCAGCACAAGGAAACCAGTACCAGGGCTCAGAGCAGGAGCTGAGTACGTTGTCCACTTTGTTCAAATTGGTGCAACATGGCTATCAGAAGGCAGAGCTCACTCCTCAGAAATAACTCTTTTTGGTGGTGCTAAGAATCAAACAGAGCCCAGTATGAGCCAAGCCAGTGCTTCCTTGTTAAGTCACATACCAGAGCCTCAGAGAAGTTCCTGCTGAAATTCCCTAGAATGGAGAATTCCCGCCCACACGGCAGAGCCTGGCAAGCTACCCATGGCATGTTCGATATGCCAAAAACTGTAACAACAAGCTTCACAATGGAGATGTTACTGGTGCCCGTTCAAACAAACGGGGAGGGGGAGGACAGTGCTACAGTGCTGGAGACCCTCTTGCCTGCGGTGGGGGGGGGGGGAGAGCTCACTGAGGACCAGGAGCAGAGCCTGAGGGTATTCCTTTGTTCTTAGGTGTCCTAGAGTCTGTCACCACTGATCTTAGCCTTGGAAGTCAAGAGACAAACTTGCAGGAACAGGGTTAATTCACACAGAATTAAATTAAAACAAATTAAATTAAATTAAAATTTAATTAAATTAAATTAAAACAAACACAGGGCTAGAGTATAGTACAGCGGGTAGGGTATTTGCTTTGCACACAGCCAACATACGTTCCATTGCCGGCATCCCATAAGGCCTTCCAAGCACCACCAGGAGTAATTCCTGAGTGCAGAGCAAGGAGTAATCCCTGAGCACCACCAGGTTTGACCCCCAAAAAGCCAAAGAAAATAAATACAAACATTTTCCTTTATAACTTGATATTTTGTTTTCAAAAATTTATTTTAATTAAACATTGCATTAAACATTTGAGTTTTAGATTAAAAATTAAATTAAAAATCATTAAAAATAAACATTAAAAATCAACGTCTGTATAGACTGCATCAGTTCAGTCAAGCTTCAGTTCTGTCCTGCACCATAGAGTTGTCCCACCATTTGGGACCATATGTTTTGTCCCAAAGCCTCCAGTTTACCCACAATGCTTTCTCTGGAAACAATCAGCTTGTCTTATAGACTAAAAGTTTAATGTTATTTAGCACATCCATTTTAGCTTCTCTCTATACTACATATGAGAACTGCACAGATGTTTGTCTTTCTAGCTCTGATTATCTCATTAAGCACATAGCTTGCAGATAAACCTGCTTTAACTTTTTATTGTGGACAAAGTATACCAGAAGAGAGACTTTGTAGGTCTGTAATGTTTATAGCCAATGTAGATAGTAGGTATGAAATCTAATGTTGTGAACTCACAGTTTCCAACTCCAGTGACATCTGCCACTGCTGCTTTCACTTCCTGTAGTGCGACCTCCAGGAGATGCCTCGGACTATGGCTGTTCTGTGAACGCAGGTTGAAGAGCAAGACTGTAGCTCCAGCCCTGTTGTTGCCAATGGCAGGACTGCATCCTTTTTAAAAATATAGCTGAGCCATATTTCAATGTGTATATATCCCATATCGTCTTTATATAGCCATCATTCATAGGCATCTACGTTGTTTCACTCTTTTTCCTTTTTTTTTTTTTTTTTTGTTTGTTTCTTGTGTTGGGTCACACCCAGCGCTGCTCTGGTCCCCTAGCTCTGTACTCAGGGATCACTCCTGGTGGGGGTTGGGGGACCATATGTTATGTCAGAGACAGAGGTTGGCTGTATTCAAGGCAAGTTGCCCTCCCCACTGTACTCTTTAGTTCCTTTATTCTTCAGGGTAGTTGGAATCTCTCTTCATCAGTTCTCCTCTGTGAGCATTCTTTTCCCTCTGCCTCCCAGCAAGTTAAAAAATGTTTTAGCTTTGCAATAGCAAGCCAATTAGGAAGAGGAGCCCTTGCATCCTGGATGTCTGCCTACAAAGCCATTCCCTGGGACAGCCAGTGCCCTATTAGATCTTTGTCGGCTTGTCCCTGTGGGTCTATGTGACAGTCTGTTTGCTACAGTTCTTCTGCAACAACTTTTCTGCTACTCTCCTCCTATACTGGAGCAAAAGCAGCTCTCAGTGGCTGCCTTGGGCCCCATCAACCCCTTTTCCTGCCCTGTGCAGACAACAGTACCTGACCCTCCTGCCCTCTGTTCCCGTAACCTCCCTGGCCCCTGGCCAATAGTGATTGGCCTCTCTCTCAGAGCTGCCCTAATTGCCTTCCCTCTTCCCTGAAACCTGGAGTGAGTTCTTCTGGACTTGGAAACCCCAAATGTTTCCTCACAAACCTCTGAGCTTTGCCCTTGAGTTCTTCTGTAATGGCTAGATGCCTGCAGTTTTGTAACTCAAAAGCTTGGATAAAGAGGTCTGCTTCTCTAGCCCTCAGCTCCAATTTTCATTCTTGGGGCAATTTGCACAAACTAGTTGTTAAAAAGAGAGGGACAGTAAAAAAAAAAAGGGGGAGGGGAAAGAGGGTTATTGATGAAGTCCTTTAAAGAAATGCCCAGAACATCTCTACAGCTAAGTATTATCTGGCTCAACATGTAGAAGTGGCCATGGCTGAGAAATTGTAGTTTAAACAAATGACTACTCAATAGGCATCCCTACTTGTTGTACTAAATTTTAGTTTCTGATCACCTTTCCTTAGTCCGATTAGTAATTACTAAGTCACTGAGATCGGGCATCCTCAAACATGATGGCCTCTCAGTATCTGTATTGCAAACCTTGATTCCCAAAAGTAGAGAGAGAGAGAGAAAGAAGAAAGGTGCCTGCCATGGAGGCATCGGGCTAAAATGGGGTGGGGGTGGTAGGAGGGATACTGCTGACATTGGTGGTGGAAAATGCGCATTGGTGGAGGGATGGGTGTTCGATCATTGTATGACTGAAATTCAATCATGAAAGCTTTGTAACTGTATCTCACAGTGATTCAATAAAAACAATTTTTTAAAAATTACAAAAAAAAGACTTGGTTCTGCACTCAGACTCTGGCTGCTGCTTTTGGCTTTGTGTCTTACTTAACTCTAGAAGGATGGGTGGATGGTGGTGAGAGGAGGGGTGGGAACTCTCCTCTGGCGGCTGGAAAGGAGAATGTACAGGAAAGGCCTGGATTGGTAGCTAGGTGAAGTTGCCCTCATGGTCTATGAATCGTGTGTTTACTTGTTTCAGGGACACACCCGTAATGCTCTGTTCTGATTCCTGGCCCTGTGCTAAGGGGTGACCCCAGGCAGTACTCAGGAGAGTCTTTGTACTTGGGCTCTGCAGCCCAGGATCTTTGAATTCTTCCTGGAGAAGCCTCTTTATGAATCAACTCAGTTCCTGCAGGTTTGTCCTTGGTGTCTGACTTCCAACTCTGAGATCAGCGGGGAGCCCAGACTCAGAGATGCCCCTTCGCCAAGAGAGCTTCAGCCGATAACTCTGTCTGAAGTTGGCTTTCTAGGGCCAACTTTGGAGAGAGGTCTGGGGTCCACATCTGAGGATGTGCACATCCCCTCTGAGGTATTCATTTATTTATGTTTGATTTTTGGGTCACACCCAGCGATGCACAAGGTTACTCCTGGCTCTGCCCTCAGGAATTACTCCTGGTGGTGCTCGGGGGACCATATGGGATGCAGGGAATTGAACCCAAGTCAGCTGTGTGCACAGCAAACACCCTACCCGCTGTGCTATTGCTCTAGCCCCATCTCTCAAGTACTGCTGAGCTTTCCCTGTGTGTCTCTCTTAGGAGTCAGGGTTCATTGCCCTTTCCTTTTGCATTCCACACTGCCCCTCCCTGCTCCCCAGGGAGGAAAGCAGTTTACCTTATCAGTGCTCCGATAAGCCATGGAATTGCATGGCTTTCCTGTTCCCCCTTCTGCTCTTGTCCCACAGGAGGGCCAGCTTGGATTTCCAGGCAGTTAGCTGTCTTGCACTTACCCCAACTTCGTAGTGGTCCCTGCCCTAGCATCAGGGTCTGAGTCTGAGTAGTCTCTGTGTGAATTAACCCTGTTCCTGCAAGTTTGTCTCTTGACTTCCAAGGCTAAGATCAGTGGTGACAGACTCTAGGACACCTAAGAACAAAGGAATACCCTCAGGCTCTGCTCCTGGTCCTCAGTGAGCTCTCCCCCCCCCCCCCACCGCAGGCAAGAGGGTCTCCAGCACTGTAGCACTGTCCTCCCCCTCCCCGTTTGTTTGAACGGGCACCAGTAACATCTCCATTGTGAAGCTTGTTGTTACAGTTTTTGGCATATCGAACATGCCATGGGTAGCTTGCCAGGCTCTGCCGTGTGGGCGGGAATTCTCCATTCTAGGGAATTTCAGCAGGAACTTCTCTGAGGCTCTGGTATGTGACTTAACAAGGAAGCACTGGCTTGGCTCATACTGGGCTCTGTTTGATTCTTAGCACCACCAAAAAGAGTTATTTCTGAGGAGTGAGCTCTGCCTTCTGATAGCCATGTTGCACCAATTTGAACAAAGTGGACAACGTACTCAGCTCCTGCTCTGAGCCCTGGTACTGGTTTCCTTGTGCTGACAAAAGTAGTTTAGCTCTTGGGCTGGTCTCCAGACTGGTCTCATGGGAAGAGACACAAGATATATGCTCACATTTGAACTTGACCTTTTCATTTAGGTCCTAACACAGATTTTTTGTTTGTTTTTGGCCACACCCTGGGAACTACAGGGCTTTTTCCTGGCTCTGTGCACAGGGATCAGTTCTGGCAGGGCCTTGGGACCAGATGGGATGCCCGGTATTGAGCCCGGATTGGCTGTGTGCAAGGCAAATGCCTTACCCACTGAACTCTCCATTTCTTTCTGACTTCATTCACTCAGTATGATATCTAGTTCCGTCTATGTTCCTGAACATTGCATGTTTCTTTTTTTTCTTTCTTTCTTAGAGCTGCACTGTATGACAGTGAACACTCTTCTCTCTGGGATCACCGTAGGGGGTCTCAAGGGACCATATAGAGTACCAGCTATCAAACCTGGGTTGGCATTGATGGCATACAAAGAAGGGACCTTGCATGCTGTACTATCTCTCTAGTCCCCGGTTCTAATTCTATCTAACCTTTTGGTCTGATCCTTATTGCAATACTGTGTTGTTTTGATTACTATAGATTTATAGTATATTTTCAGTTCAGAAACCACAATACCTCTCAGTTTTTTTATTTGTAAGAATGAACTTGACTATTTAGGGTGTTTTATAATTCTATGCAAATTTTATAAGTGACTGTTCCAAGTCCTTGAAGAATGTCATTGGGATTTTGATGGGATTTGCATTGACTCTATATAATAATTTGGGTAGGATGGTCATTTTTTTTTTTTTTTTTTTTTTTATTATTTTTTTTTTATTTATTTTTAATTAGAGAATCACCGTGAGGGTACAGTTACAGATTTATACACTTTTGTGCTTATACTTCCCTCATACAAAGTTTGGGAACCCCTCCCTTCACCAGTGCCCATTCTCCACCACCTGTAAACCCAGTGTCCCTCCCACCCTCCCCAATCCCATCTCCCCCCCACCCCACCCTGCCACTGTGGCAAGGCATTCCCTTCTGTTTTCTCTCTCTAATTAGCTGTTGTGGTTTGCAATAAAGGTGTTGAGTGGCCGCTGTGCTCAGTCTCTAGCCCTCATTCAGCCCGCAACTCCCTTCCCCCACATGGCCTTCGACTACAATGTAGTTGGTGATCGATTCTCTGTGTTGACCTTTCCCCGGAACGTGAGGGCAGCCTCGAAGCCATGGAGTCAACCTCCTGGTACTTATTTCTACAGTTCTTGGGTGTTAGTCTCCCACTCTGTTATTCTAAATACCATAGATGAGTGCAATCTTTCTATGTCTGTCTCTCTCTTTCTGACTCATTTCACTCAGCATGAAACTTTTCATGCCCATCCACTTAACTACAAAATTCTTGACCTCCTTTTTTCTAACAGCTGCATAGTATTCCATTGTATAGATGTACCAAAGTTTCCTCAACCAGTCATCCGTTCTGGGGCATTCGGGTTTTTTCCAGATTCTGGCTATTGTAAACAGTGCTGCGATGAACATACATGTGCAGATGTTGTTTCGATTGTACTTTTTTGCCTCTCTGGGATATATTCCCAGCAGTGGTATTGCTGGGTCAAATGGGAATTCAATATCTAATTTTTTGAGAGTCGTCCAAATTGTTTTCCAGAAGGGCTGAACCAGTCGGCATTCCCACCAGCAGTGAAGAAGGGTCCCTTTCTCCCCACATCCTCTCCAACAGCGGTTGCTTTTGTTTTTTTGGATGTGTGCTAGTCTCTGTGGTGTGAGGTGGTATCTCAAAGTTGTTTTGATCTGCATCTCTCTGATGATTAGTGATGCAGAGCACTTTTTCATGTGCCTTTTGGCCATTCGTATTTCTTCCTTGGTAAAGTTTCTGTTCATTTCTTCGCCCCATTTTTTGATGGGGTTGGATGTTTTCTTCTTGTAGAGTTCAACCAGTGCTTTATATACCATTGATATCAACCCCTTATCTGATGGGTATTGTGTAAATATCCTTTCCCATTCTGTGGATAGTCTTTGTATTCTGGTCACTGTATCTCTTGCGGTGCAGAAGCTTTTTAGTTTAATGTAGTCCCATTTGTTGATCTCTGTTTTTACTAGATTGCTTAGTTCCGTGTCACCTTTGAAGATACCTTTATCTTCAATATCGTGGAGGGTTTCGCCAACCTTGTCTTCAATGTACCTTATGGTTTGTGGTCTAATGTTGAGGTCTTTAATCCATTTTGATCTGACTTTTGTGCATGGTGTCAGGTCAAGGTCTAAACCCATTTTTTTGCATGTGGTTGTCCAGTTGTGCCAGCACCATTTGTTAAAGAGGCTTTCCTTGCTCCACTTCACATCTCTTGCTCCCTTATCAAAGATTAGATGGTCATACATTTGGGGTTGTGTGTAGGGATATTCCACCCTGTTCCATTGGTCTACGGCTCTGCCTTTGTTCCAGTACCATGCTGTTTTAATTGTTACTGCTTTGTAGTAAAGTTTGAGGTTGGGGATGGTGATGCCTCCCATCATCTTTTTCCCAAGAATTGTTTTAGCTATCCTTGGACGTTTGTTATTCCATATGAATTTTAGGATTGCTTGATCCATTTCTTTGAAGAATGTCATGGGTATATTTATAGGGATCGCATTGAATCTGTATAACGCTTTAGGGAGTATTGCCATTTTGACAACATTGATTCTCCCTATCCACGAGCAGGGTATATGTTTCCATTTCCTCATGTCCTCTTTAATTTCATGGAGTAGCGTTATGTAGTTTTCTTTGTAAAGGTCTTTTACTTCCTTGGTTAAGCTGATTCCGAGGTACCTGATTTTCTGGGGCACGATTGTGAATGGGATTGCTTTTTTCATGTCCCTTTCCTCTGCCTCATTGTTTGCATATATGAAGGCCATGGATTTTTGGGTATTGATTTTGTAGCCTGCAACTTTACTGTATAAGTCTATTGTTTCTAAGAGTTTCTTAGTAGAGGTTTTAGGCTTCTCTAGATATAGTATCATGTCGTCTGCAAATAGTGAGAGTTTGATTTCTTCCCTTCCTATCTGGATGCCCTTAATCTCTTTTTCTTGTCTAATAGCTATCGCAAGTACTTCCAGTACTATATTGAAGAGGAGTGGTGAGAGTGGGCATCCTTGTCTTGTGCCCGATCTCAGAGGAAAGGCCCTTAGTTTTTCCCCGTTGAGGATAATGCTTGCCGTAGGCTTGTGATAGATGGCTTCGACTATCTTGAGGAAAGTTCCTCCAAACCCCATTTTGGCGAGGGTTTTCATCATGAAAGGATGTTGGATCTTGTCAAATGCTTTCTCTGCATCTATTGATATGATCATATGGTTTTTATCTTTACTTTTGTTGATATGCTGGATTATGTTGATTGATTTCCGAATGTTAAACCATCCTTGCATCCCTGGGATGAATCCCACTTGGTCGTGATGTATGATCTTTTTGATGAGTTGTTGGATCCTATTTGCTAGTATTTTGTTGAGGATCTTCGCATCGGTGTTCATCAGGGAAATTGGTCTGTAATTTTCTTTCTTAGTGGTGTCTTTGTTTGCTTTTGGTATTAGGGAGATATGTGCTTCATAGAAACTGTTTGGGAGAGTTCCTGTTTTTTCAATTTCCTGGAAAAGTTTGAGGAAAACAGGCAATAGGTCTTCTTTAAATGTTTGGAAGAATTCGCCAGTGAAACCATCTGGGCCTGGGCTTTTGTTTTTGGGGAGGTTTTTGATTACCGTTTCAATTTCCTTAACATTGATGGGTCTATTCAGGTATTCCAGGTCTTCTTTCTTCAGTGCTGGGAGATTGTAGGAATCAAGGAATCCATCCATTTCTTTTAGGTTCTCCTTTTTTGTGGCATAAAGACTTTCAAAGTAGTCTCTAATGATCTTTTGAATCTCACTGGTTTCTGTTATGATGTCCCCCTTTTCATTTCTGATTCGATTTATTAGAGTTTTCTCTCTTTCTTTCTTTGTGAGACTTGCTAGCGGTTTATCAATCTTATTTATTTTCTCAAAGAACCAACTCTTTGTTTCATTGATCTTTCGGATTGTTTTTTTGGTTTCGATGTCATTAATTTCTGCTCTAATTTTTATTATTTCTTTCCTTCGGTCTGGTTTGGGGTCCTTTCTCTGGTCCTTTTCTAGGGTCTTGAGTCGTGAAGTCAAGCTATCTATGTGGGTCCTTTCTTCCTTCCTGAGGAATGCTTGGAGAGCTATAAATTTTCCCCTTAACACGGCTTTAGCTGCGTCCCATAGGTTTTGGTAGCTCGTGTCTTCATTCTCATTTGTTTCTATGTATCTTTTGATTTCTTCCTTGATTTCCTTCTTGACCCACTCATTGTTCAACATGGAATTGTTTAATTTCCAGGTGTTTGATTTGATTTTCCGTATTTGTGGGTGGTTAGCTTCTATCTTCAGTGCATCGTGGTCTGAAAAGATGGTTGATACAATTTCTATTTTTCCGATTCTATTGAGGTATGTTCTGGGGCCCAGTACATGGTCTATTTTTGAAAATGTTCCATGTGCACTGGAAAAGAATGTGTATTCTTTCTTTTTGGGGTGTAAGGCCCTGTATAGGTCTATTAGGCCTCTCTCTTCGATTTCTTCATTCAGAGTCAGTGTTTCCTTGTTGAGTTTTGTTCTTGTGGATCTATCTAGAGGTGATAAGGCCGTATTGAAGTCTCCGACTCCAATTGTGCTGTTAGTGATGTCCTCTTTGAAGTCTGTTAGGAGTCGTTTTAAATATTTAGCCGGTCGTTCGTTAGGAGCATATACGTTTAAGAGTGTGATTTCTTCCTGTTGTACATATCCCTTGATAAACAGAAAATGACCTTCGCTGTCCCTTTTGATCTTTTTCATCCTGAAATCTATGTTGTCGGATACCAGGATGGCCACTCCAGCTTTTTTAAGGGGGTTGTTTGCTTGGAGGATTGTTTTCCATCCTTTGACTTTGAGTCTATGTTTACTCTGTTTGTTCAGGTGTGTTTCTTGCAGGCAACAGAATGTTGGGTTTAATTTCCGGATCCATTTAGCCACTCTGTGTCTCTTGATAGGTGCATTTAGGCCATTGACATTGAGAGAGATTATTGTGATGTGGTTTTGTGTCATCTTTCTGTGGGATTTGTTGTTCTTATGGGGCTCCTCCTTGTCTTACAGTAGCCCCTTTAGACCTTCTTTCAAGATTGGTTTTGAGTCTATGAAGTTCCTGAGCTGTTGTTTATCTGAGAAATAGTGTATGGTTCCTTCGAGTTTGAGTGAGAGTTTAGCTGGATAAAGTATTCTTGGTGAGGCATTCATTTCGTTGAGTTTTTTCACTATGTCCCACCATTGTCTTCGGGCTCGGAGGGTTTCTTCTGACAGATCGGCCGTAAATCTGAGGGGTGCTCCTTTGTATGTGATTTCCCTCTTTGACCTTGCTACTTGTAGAATTGTGTCTCTATCTAGAGCATCCGCCATTCTGACTATGAGATGCCTTGGGGTCTTTTTATTTGGGTCTCTTTTTGCTGGCACTCTTCGGACTTCTTGTATCTGGACGCCTGCCTTCTCCAGCTCTGGGAATTTCTTAGCGATGATGTCTTTGACTATGTTTTTTTCATTGGCGTTACTTCCCTGTGGTTCTGGTACTCCAATGATTCTTATGTTGTTCCTCTTGAAGTCATCCCCCAGGGCTCTGATTCGCTCTATAGGCATTTTGAGGTCTTTGGCCATGATTTGTTGCTGTCTGTAAGCTTTCTGCAGCTCATCCTCAAGCTCGCTGATTCTGTCTTCGGCTGTAGTCATTCTGCTGTTGAGGGCATCTAGTGAGATTTTTATTTCATCTACCGATTGCTGTATTTGTGAGACTTCCGTTCGAAGGTTTGAAATTTCTGCTCTCATTTCTGCTCTGATTTCTTCCTGTATTTTCTTGGTAGAGCGTTCGAGCGCTTGATTCATCTCCTCCCTTAATTTATTGGATGTCTGTTCCATAGTTGCTTGGAGTAGGTCGAATCTCCTCCATATTTCCTCTCTGAATTGTTTATCTGAGAGGTCGTAGATGTTGGGAGACTCTTTTGAGGTTTCTAGTATCTTTTCTTCTCCCTCTCTTGGTGGAGGGGATTTTCGCTGTTTCTTCATATTGTCACGGAAGTGCAGAGTTGGAACCTTGTAGTTATTTATTCCTCTTCCTTTTTGTGGGAAGAAGGGGCTCCGATTGTGCTAAACTTCCGTTATTCCCTGATAGCTTTTATACTGTCAGCCTAAGCTAATGGCTATTTTACATAAATGCTTGAGATCGCAAAAGTGAGTTTTGAAAGGAATACACAGTACGGATTGAGCTGAGGTAGCAAAGAATAACTGCGGCCGCGTTAGCGGCCGCCGCTCGGAAAGAGGCCACGCCCACTTTTAGGCCACGCCCCCTGAGATGAGGACACGCCCCTAAGCAGCAGAGTGGGGATTGGTCAGGATCCGACGGCGGCGGCGGAAAGGTGCCAGGCAGGGGCTTCAGGAGAAGCCCCGAGCCGCGGCGGGCAGGGGGCGGGGAGGGGGCTTCTCCGCGCTGAGGCAGGCTCTCCAAAGGATTGCCTGTTTACCTGCAGGATGGAGATTGGTCAGGATCCGACGGCGGCGGCGGCAAGGTGCCAGGCAGGGGCTTCAGGAGAAGCCCCGAGCCGCGGCGGGCAGGGGGCGGGGAGGGGGCTTCTCCGCGCTGAGGCAGGCTCTCCAAAGGATTGCCTGTTTACCTGCAGGATGGAGATTGGTCAGGATCCGACGGCGGCGGCGGCAAGGTGCCAGGCAGGGGCTTCAGGAGAAGCCCCGAGCCGCGGCGGGCAGGGGGCGGGGAGGGGGCTTCTCCGCGCTGAGGCAGGCTCTCCAAAGGATTGCCTGTTTACCTGCAGGATGGAGATTGGTCAGGATCCGACGGCGGCGGCGGCAAGGTGCCAGGCAGGGGCTTCAGGAGAAGCCCCGAGCCGCGGCGGGCAGGGGGCGGGGAGGGGGCTTCTCCGCGCTGAGGCAGGCTCTCCAAAGGATTGCCTGTTTACCTGCAGGATGGAGATTGGAGGATGGTCATTTTTAAAAAATATATTTTATTGAACCACCATGAGATACAGTTATAAAACTTTCATGTTTGAGTTTCAGTCATACAATGATTAAATGCTCATCTCTCCACCAGTGCACATTTTCCACCACCAATGTCCCTAGTATATGCTCCCCCCTTCCAACCGTCTCCCTGCTTCTATGGCAGATAATTTTCCCCATGCTCTCTCTCTCTACTTTTGGACATTATGGCTTGCAATATAGATAGTGAGAGGCTATCACGTTTTGTCCTTTATCTATTTTCAGCACACATCTCCCATCCTGAATGATTCCTCCAACCATCATTGACTTTGTGATCCCTTCATATTCCAGCTGCCTTCTCCCTCAGCTCATAAGGCAGGCTTCCAACCATGGAGAAATATTCCTGGCCCTTGTGTCTACTGTTTTTGGTGTCTCATATTATGTTATTTTTATATTCCACAAATGAGTGCAGTCATTCTATGTCTGTCCCTCTCTATCTGACTCATTTCACTTAGCATGATACTCTCTATGAAGGATGGTCGTTTTGATAATGTTGATTCTTCCAGTAATTTTCCTATTTTATAAGGTCTTTTATTTCATTATTATGTGACTTGAGTTCTCCATGTAAAGGTCTTTCACCTCTTTTGTTAAGATGATTTAAATACTTGATGTTTTTGAATTGAGTAAGCTTTTTGATCTCTTTCTCTTCTAGTTCACTATTTAATGCCATTCTTTTGTTACCTTTTAAAATATCTAATGATGGATCTAAATGTATGCACTTAAGGAAACACTCACACTAGTTCTTCCTTGCACTTTTGGAACCCAGTTTGTATCCATTTTCTTCCCTAGATTTCTTTTCAGAGTACCTATTCCACTGATATAAATAAATGTAAATTTATATTCTTGTTCCCAACTTCCCTTTTTATACAAAAAGTGGCACTTTAAAATTTCTGTGCCTTTTTTGCTTTTTTTTCCACATTGAACCTGGTAACTTTTCCTATCCGTTAATGCAACGCTTCCTCATTCTGATTTATGATGGTATTATTCTTCATGGTATTGGATTTATTGTCATGTTAACAGGTTTTTATTTAATAGACAGCTGCTTTGTTTCAAGTTGTTTGCTCCTACTGATATAATGAATAAACTTGAATATATGTCTCTCCATACTTATACTTTCTAGAAGTTAAATTGCTGGCTTAAAAATATGCTTGAGGGGCTGGAGCAATAGCACAATGTGTAGGGCATTTGCCTTGCACACAGACAACCCTAGTTCGATTCCCAGCATCCCATATGATCCCCTGAGCACTGCCAGGGGTAATTCCTGAGTGCAGAGCCAGGAGTAACCCCTGTGCATCGCTGGGTGTGACCCCCTAAAAAATCGGAAAAAAAAAAGTACTTGAGAGGACAAAAAGATAGTATCAGGGGTAAGGCACTTGCCTTGCAGGCAGCTGATTCCTACTCCATCCCCAGTACCACATATGGGCTCCTGAGCACCACCAGGACTGACCCCTGAGCACCGAGCCA
Source organism: Sorex araneus (assembly GCF_027595985.1). NCBI lineage: Eukaryota > Metazoa > Chordata > Mammalia > Eulipotyphla > Soricidae > Sorex > Sorex araneus. The sequence continues at coordinate 141,304,854 of NC_073302.1, read as the reverse complement.
AGAGTAAAGCCTGAACATCTATGGGTGTGGTCCAGTGCCCCTCGTATGCCTGGGGAGCTGGGAGATAGTGTAGGGGGTTAGAGCACATGCCTTGCCTATGCCTGACCTGATCCCCAGCACCGCATGGTCTCCAGAGCACTGACTGGCTGGAGCAGCACCGCATCTTCAGACCCTCACTCTGAGCGGCCTCCCAGCTGGCCTGGTGTCTCCACTGAGCACCACTTGGGAGACCCCAGTCAACAAAAGCAAGATTTTAAAAATAGGCTTTTGTAATTTTTACTGATAATACTAAATTACTTTCACTAAAGTTTTTACAAATTTGCATTCCTATAAGCAAGCTACAGGTTTCTCACAGCTTGACATCAGAGTTGAAAATATTTATCTTAAAATTTGGACCTATTTGATAAAACATTTGCATTTTGGCCTGTCCAGTTACCCAGTGTAATATGATGTTGTAGATTTCTTGCTATGATTAAAACTAAGCAACTTTGCATGTCATATATGTATATGTATATATATATGCATATATACATATATGAGATATTTATATTTTGTTAAATTAAAAATAAAAATATGTATATATGAAAGATTTGTATTTTGTTAAATGAAGATTTTTAACTTTTCCCTTGGCCTAGGGCCTAGGTCTTTTTCTTATACACCTCTAGGAGATATAAGGGAGAGAAGAGCTTTTCTGTGATAGAAATTAAACACAACTTTTCCTATTTGTTATTTAACATTTGACATGTTTCCTTTCTTCCCTTCCTTTCCCTCTATGATGTTGTGATGCCCGGGGGTCACACAGGTGTGTGGGTGTTGTCCTCGCACCCCAGGCTGTGTTGGCACCCTAATTGCTGTGCTCCCCAGAGGTTGCACGCCTCTCTTTTGCCTGTGGTGCTCGCACAGATGCACCGAGGGGGTCACACTCCTGAATGTAGATGCGGTGCTTATGTACATTTTAGATGTAGTGCTGGTCCATTTGTTGAGTTGCAGTATTGTCCAAGGATAGCTTTTCACTGTGCTCTGTCATTTTGGTTTGCATTGTGGTCTCCAATGCATCTGGCTGTGGCGTGCATAGAAGTTGCCTGTGTGCTGAGAATCACAGACAGCAGAGCTGCCAGTGTCATGATGCTCTGCATATGTGGGTGGCATCAGGGATTGGCATCAGCTTCCTGCCTGCTGGGCAGGTACTTTCGTCACGGAACCATCTCCTAGCCCCTGATGGCACCATTTCTACTGGATTTCCATGTGATTAAATTCATCAGTCTTCTCTTATGTCTTTTTTTTTGCTTTTTTGGGGGTCACACCCAGCAATGCACAGGGGTTACTCCTGGCTCTGCACTCAGGAATTACCCCTGGTGGTGCTCAGGGGACCATATGGGATGCTGGGAATCGAACCCTGGTCGACTGCGTGCAAGAAAACACCCTACCCGCTGTGCTATTGCTCCAGCTCCCTTCTCTTATGTCTTAAGGGAATTTAGGTTAAAGATAGAAAGTCCTTTTCTGCCCCAAGATTATAAAAGTACTGGATGAAAAAAACTACCAGTTTCATCATCTAATTCTTCATGGTTCTGTTTTTCTTATTTAAATCTTTCATCTATGTGGTTATATTGCCTCATAATATAGTGTTTGGCTTCACAATTTTTTCAGTTTGTTATCCAGCTGTATGACAGCATTTGTTGAATAACTGGTGGTAATTCAGTGCCCTGGTTTATATGCAACTTTCGTGTGTTTCTGTTATATGTGTGTGTATTTGTATGTGCACATAAGCATATTTTTAAAAGATAATATTTTATAATGCTAGAAGAAATTCTGAATTTTCCTCTTGCAGATGTGGAAGATTTTATAAAATATACACTGTGAAGTTAACCACTTCAGACATTTTAAGTGTAAAGTTTGGTGACATGAAATACATTTTCCTTGTGCCATTTTCATCACCATCCCTTTCCAGAATGAGTTTACCTTCCTGCTGTAAGATTTTGAACCAAACGCACCATTCATTTTTATGATTTACCACCCATTTCTAAGATAGAGGATAGTTTTTAAAGTGTTTAAAATATGGAGAGTGCCTAGTAGTACTGGAGAAATACAGTTCTAGTTTCCCAGATGTATTCACTGTATTTTTTGCTGGTTCTGTTTTTGCTAGTGTCTCTTCCTGTGAAAATTGTCATACTGCTTTAATACTTAAATAATTAGAATGTCTTGGTTGTTTGGGGGGCCAGATATAGAGGTGCTCAGAGACTCCTCTAGCGAGGTGCTTGAGAGTTCCCCAATGGGGAAATGCATTGCCAGGGATGAAAGGCATTCCTCTTGAGCCATCCCTCAGCTTTCAATACAGTCATGTTGCGTTCTCTTCACTGGCCTTCTTTTTCAGAATTATTGCCCCTGCACCAACTCTTTTTTGTCCACGTCTCAGGGTAAACTTGGCAGTTTCTTTCTTTGGATCCTAAAGATCTTCTTTACTTCTAGAAATCTTTACTTCCACATCCTTTCTACCTAAATTATAAAAACCTTCTACTTTATTATTTTTTTCCTTTATTTTATTTTTGTTTTTGGGCCTCACCTGGATGTTTCAGGACTCCCTCCTGGCTCTATATTTAGGGATCATTCCTGGTGGTGCTCAGGGGATCATATGGGGTAGTGGAGATTGAACCTGCGTTCACTGCAAACAAGGCCAGCGCCTCAGCTGCTCTATTATCTCTTCACTTTCAAATGCAATTGCTGAAAACTGGGATTAAAATTGACGTGTGGATGACCTGAAGCTCTTTTCTCAGTCTTGGATCATCGCTTCTCTGAAAGACTGTGTGACTTCTTGGCTTTATGCTTCTGCATTTGTTACCTCAGCGTTGCTGTGAGAGGTTCAGTCCCCTTTTGAATGGTTGCCATGAAAAGGAAGTGCACCGTGAAAGACATCCTATTCCTTCTCTCCTTTTGTATCTGCTTATAGATGTAGTCTTTTTCAGCAAAGTAAGCAGTGTCCTTATATGATGATGAACCTTTAATGTTTACAACTGCATGGGGATTTAATGTGGCTCACTAATGCATTTACCCCAGTAAAACTTGTTGTTTTGCCAATTATTCCTATTAAATTTTTAAAATTTTAAATATTGTATCACTAGGACCTTGGCTTTATTTGCATTTATAGATTATAAACGCATTCCTTTTGTTTGTTTTTCTGAAGAATCCAGTCAACCCCGTGGAAAATGGCCTTCAGTGAGTTTACATCTAGGACGGTGCTCCTCTATGATAATTGGATCAAAGATGCTGGTAAGTAACCAGATTTCCTAATAGAGACTCATCCTTCCTATTTATGTCAGAACCACATATTTAATAGGATTTCATTGAAACAGAATGAGAGACTTTGCAACCTTCCCCTTTGTCACAGATAGCACAAGTATTGATTTTTCACTACTAATTGATAACGAAGAACGGTGTTTTATTGGAGATATGTACAAAGAGAGTTCTAAACAGACGTCTGTTGCAATGTTTGTGATAATGGGAATAGCTATAATGTCCAGTGAAGGGAATTGGTTCATCGATGATGGTATCTTCCTACTTGATAGCCCTTAAAAGTATTTCAGAGGCACCTCACTCTTTGGCTTGATTCTATGCGAATGCTCTTAAGGGAAATGAGTTAGCTGTCTGTACCACCATCCTGAATAGCACAGACAGCATCCCTTGGGCTATGTGAGGGAGGGCTGGGTTGGGGGACGGGCACGGGGGTGGGGGGGGGGAGGGGGTGTGTGTGGGGGGGCGGTGTCTCTCAGACACCTCACAGTAGTTGTAAAATGCCTGCTTTCTCCTCTTGCCTGTCCTATCCTAAAATAAATCATTTAATGCCAAGACATTTGAAATATATTAAATGAAAGAAGATCATAAAATACCATATGTATTTCTTTTGTGAGGGTTTGTAGTTATTGCTGTGTAGTAGGAATATGGGTAATTTCTCTTTATATATCTACATCTGTCTGTTTATTTTTCAAGTCACCCAAATGTATGTTGCTTTTTAAAAATAAATCACACAGATGTGGGCCAGGCAGATGGTGCAACGTGGCAGAACCCTTACCTAGCATATGTAAGACTCCAACTTTGACCCCAGGCATTTGTATAGCACCCAGAGCACTACTGTAAAGAATAACTCTGGTGCCTTAGAAGCAGCAGACTTGTAAGTCCAAGCAGCACCTGGGGTGCCTTAGCACCCAGCTCTAGGTATGGTTCTGGGGCTGGGGGGGGGAGGACCTAAGGGCCAGAAAGATAATACAGGGGCTAAGGTACATGTCTTGCATATTGCCAACCCTGGTTTAATCCCCGGTACCACATGGTCCCACCAGCTTCTCCCGGTATAGTCCTGAAGACACCTGTACACAGCTGAAGTGGCCCGAGCAGCATCAGATCCCAGGCCTTTGCACTGGACCACTGGGCAGTTGACTGAGAGTTACTGGGAGGGACTCCAGATACTCTGGGTACAATATGGGAGGCCAAGGAAAAAACCTTAGTAGAAAAAAAAAATCACAGAAAAGTACTTTAACTATTATAAAACATTTAAAAATATAACAGATTTTTAGAGAAAACTCTAAGACAAAGAATTAGAACTTTTAAAAAGCCAAGATAAATCTAGATATCATCAGCACTAACTCCTCAGTTTATGGTTGAGAAAACTCAGGCCCAGAGTTGAGTGTTCCCCACCGTGACCACTTCAGATGGGTTCCAATCACCCAGAAGAGTGTGCACGTCAAATTCAGGAGGAGAATTCTGGTATTTTAGTAATTAAGTCCAGAGGTATTTCTGCTGATATCTTGTAGCCTACTTCTCCCTCTGGGAGAAACTGGCAATCTTCTGAGAGTTTCCTGCCCACATGGGACAGCCTTGCAAGCATCCCATGGTGTATTCATATGCTAAATCCAGTAACAAGCTGGATCTCATTCCCCTGGCCCTGCAAGAGCCTCCAGTGCGACATCATTGAGAGGGCTGAGCTGAGAGAGACTTCTAAGATCTCAGGGAAAGGACGAATGGAGAGGTTACTGAGCTCGCTTGAGAAATCGACGATTAACGGGGTTTTCGTGATTCGTGATTTGTATTTCTGCCAGCAGCCACTGTGTTCTGAGATTGGTTTGTGTGTATCTGGAATCATGGCTGTTCAGGAGCGGAGGAGCCGTTCTCGACTGTGGAACATCATATGCTCTTCATTGTTAGCAATAGAAAACAAATTATCTAATGATGCCTTTTGGGCAGGTCTGATTGTTGGGGGGAAATTCCAAATATTAATAGTGGGTTTTCTATCAAAAATTGAATGTAATCAAAGTAAAGAGAGAGTAAAGTGAAAATGATCTGCCACACAGGCAGGGTGGGGAGCGGGTGGGGGGCATACTGGGGTTCTTGGTGGTGGAACATGTGCACTGGTGAAGGGATGGGTGTTTGATCATTGTATGACTGAGACTTAAACCTGAAAGCTTTGTAACTGTTCTCACAGTAATTCAATTAAAAAAAATTTTCAGGAAGAGAGCATGCCTTCTCTTGGCAACTGCTACAGTATGTTTGTTTCGTCTACCCAGATTAAAGCAAAGATATGCTGGTTCTATCCCAGAGAGACAAAAAAGTATATTCGAAATGACATCTGCACTCGAATGTTCATTGCAGCACTGTTTACAATAGCCAGAATCTGGAAAAAACCCGAGTGTCCGAGAACAGATGACTGGTTAAAGAAACTTTGATATATCTACATAATAGAATACTATGCAGCTGTTAGGAAAGATGAAGTCATGACCTTTACATATAAGTGGATCAACATGGAAAGTATCATGCTAAGTGAAATGAATCAAAAAGAGAGAGACAGGGGCTGGAGTGATAGCACAGCGGGTAGGGCATTTGCCTTTACACGGCCGACCTAGGTTTGATTCCCAGCATCCTATATGGTCCCCTGAACACTGTCAGGGGTAATTCCTGAGTGCAGAGCCCGGAGTGACCCCTGTGCATTGCCGGGTGTGACCCCAAACAAAAAAAAAAAGCAAAAAAAAAAAGAGAGAGAGAGACAGACAGACATAGAAAGATTGCACTTATCTGTGGAATATAAAGTAACAGGATGGGAGACTTGCACCCAAGAATAGTAGAGATAAGTACCAGGAGGTTGGCTCCACGGCTTGGAAGCTGGCCTCACATACTGGAGGAAGGGGCAGCTCAGATATAGAAGGGAACACCAGGTAAAGTGTGGTTCGAGGACCCACTGGGGATGGGAGATTCGGGCTGAAAGTAGACTATAGACCAAACACGATGGACACTCAATGCCTCTATTGCAAACCACAACACCCAAAAGGAGAGAGAGAACAGCAGGGAATGCCCTGCCACAGAGGTGGGGGGTGGGGTGGGGGGGCACTTGTTGAGCACTTGTTATTTAAACTGTTCGTTCTTGGGAACACAGTAGATTTGGGTAACATTTTCTCAAATTTTTTTTTTTTATTTAGAGAATTTGGAAGGAACCCACGTCTAGGGATGCTCAGTGCTACTCTTAACTCAGTGTTTGAGGTGGTGCTCAGGGATCAAACATGGGCTCCCACAGACAAAGTATGTGCTCCAGCCCATTAAGCCATGGATATCTTTTTTTTTAAAATAGACCTGTTTAGAAGAACAAGTCATTTGCAATCCAACTCTTGCTGTTTACTGCCTTCAATGCAGGAACACAAGAGATTCAGGTAATCAATATCCCAATGCAAGAGCCAAATGGATTTTGATAATGCATATTTATGGCCGAAAGTATTAAATGTTTTGCTTTTAAAAGAACCATTTTAGAATTCTACTTCCCGTTTATCCGTGCTTGAAAAGCTGAGTCAGGAAAATGAAAAGAGAGAGCTGTAGGTTGTTAGGAAGAGGCAGAGAGGACCCTGGAAATGATTGTAAACAGCACAGGGGGAGGCGAGGAGGAGGGTGGCCTGTTCAATTTCTGCAGTTACATTTATTTGAAGTCTTGGGAGAGGAGAAAGTGTTCGGGATGTGGAAAGAGAAGGCTTAGATGTAAGTTCTGACTGGACTGTAGAGGCATTGGGTCATTTTGAATAAATTAACATCTGTGAGTCTCAGCTTCTTGGTGAGCAAAACAAAGGGGATAATAGTACCTACCAGCCGAAGATAATTTTCATTAAAGTGCCTGTGTTTAGGGAAGCATCTCAACACATATGGTGGTGGTGGTATGATAATGCATTTTCATAAAGTGCTTTTCATATATCACTTTTTTTCTTATTGGAGTCATGGAGTGTTAACATGTTTTAAGTTTAAAAACATGTTTTAAAACATGTTTTAAGATTTTAAGTTAAGAGTACAAGTTTTTGACACTATTATCAGGTATAACCAGGGAGTTTTTGCTTTGGCTTACTGTAATATTGATCTCTGAGAGCTCAGGAATAGATTTTGGTCATCTTAATCCAGTCTATTTTATTTTACTTGCATATTTTGGTTTTGGAGCCACACCCAGTGGTACTCAGGACTTAACTCCTGACTCTGTGCTCAGAAATCACTCCTAGCAGGGTTTGGGGGACCAATTGGATTACCAGGGATTCATCTTAATCCAGTTTTACTGTGTTTACCCTGGAGGGTAAGAATTATCAAGGGCCAAGAATTTCAAGTGTGTTCTTGGCTTTGATCTTAATTTTGAGTGCCTTAGGGAATCTCAGTGATACTTACTGGTTTTTTTTTTTTTTGATTGCCGGAGATGTGGTCATGAATAGTTATTTCATGTTGAAAATTCCCAAGTTACCAAACTTAAAATGTTGGGAGTAAATACTTAAGCTGTAAGAGGTATGTCATCTTGCATGTTTTAGGCCCTGAGTTCCATCCTTGGCACCACAAAAAATATATCACAAAAAAACCCAAACCTATAAAACTAAAGCTATAAAAGGATTTGTTATTGACTCCTAGATAAGAAATATTTGATTTTTTAAAATAATACTATAATTCATATTGGACGATGAGAAATGAAGGTATTTTAATGTATAAAAAGCAATTTGGGGGGCCGCCTGAGCAACAATACAGCCAGTAAGGTGCTTGCCTTGCATGCAACCATCCCCAGATTCGAACTCCAGCATCGCATTTGGTCCCCCAAACCCACCAGGAGTGATCCCTGAGCACAAAGCCAGGAGTAAACCCTGAGCACTGCCAGATATGACCCGTCTCCCACCAAAAGCAACTTTCCTTATATTTTGATAATGATTATGAATTTTTTAATATAGTTGAGATCTTTTTTGTTGGTGGTGGTTGGAGTATAAGGTTTTTGCTGTTCCAAAACCTAGAGGTACATGTTTGCTTTTCATTTCAGCTTCTTCATCTTATTGGAGGTTGGCATGTACTCTGAGTTAGTACGTGCTACAAGTTGATGGAAAGGAAAGCTCATTAATATTCTATGTGCTTATGCTTCCGTACGCTCCTTTCTCTCTCTGGAACATTCTTAGAAACAAATTGCTAGGGTGGTAGTAAGTTAGAACTTACAAAACAAATTGCTAGGCCGGTAGTAAGAACTTTAGTGATCACTAGTTTGTAGATTCTCATGCAACCTGCCTTCCTATCATCTGCTTTCGTTTGTGCTCTACTCACACTCCCGCACTGATTCCAAATAGAAGGTATATGAAACTCTCCTTCTCTCAGCAGCTTTTTTGCCTCTGAAACTCAGAACTCACCTTACCCCGAGCTTCAGATAACTCGTGGGATCTTGGGCTGAGTTAGAATGAACTTTAAATTCGCTGAGCAATCCCCTTCCCCCTCCCCTGTCTAGTCACCCTCTGACTGTGGACATCTTATCCTGGGGACCCCTTTACCTCATCTCCCAAGGTGGGTGAGCTCCCTATTTGAAATGGTGGAATTGCTGCCAAGAGAGGAGGCAGGAAAAAATGAACAGAGGTCAGAACACTGAGTGGCATAGCAAAGATTCTGAACTTTATTTGCTCAGAGAGGACAGCTGATTTATGCAGAGGAATGGTCTGAAATAAACTGTATTTTTATTTATTTATTTAATTTTTTTTCTTTTTGGATCACACCCAGCGATGCTCAGGGGTCACTCCTGGCTCTGCACTCAGGAATTACCCCTGGCAGTGCTCAGGGAACCATATGGGATGCTGGGAATCGAACCCAGGTCGGCTGCGTGCAAGGCAAACGCCCTACCCGCTGTGCTATCACTCCAGCCCCTAAGCTGTACTTTTAGAAATGAATATAACCATTGAATGGAAGACCAGGAAGACCAGATGTAGCAAGATCAGATGAAGGGTCGGGGAAACCACACAGAAAGTGACCGCAGAGACCTAGTGAGAGACACTTGGAACCCTGAATGTAGTTGTAAGAAGCACATTGAACCCCAGTTCCTGAAACTGATACTCATCAGCATCACCCTAGGTAACTCTTTTTTGGTTGTTATTCATAAGAAGTTGGGTGTGGGCTACACCCGGCAGTGCTCACAGGTTACTCCTGTCAGTGCTCAGGGTCATATGTGGTCATATATGGTGCATGGGATCAATCCAGGTCAGCCACATGCAAGAAAAACACCTTATAGCTGTTACTAACTCTCTAGCCACTAACTATGGGTAGTTGGGAACCAACCCCAGGGTTTTTGGTTTTTGTTTTGTGGAGGAGAAAGAAGACACCTCTAGGGGTGCTCAGGAGGCCCGGCGGCCACATCACCAATATTCAGGCAATCAAACCATTGGTTCAACTGCTCAGAACCTATGGTGCCAGGGAGAGCTGGGCAACCCCGGTGGGTTTGGGACCATCAGTGCCATACCTGATTTGGGGAACTTTGTGTTCCGGTCATTGAACCTGTTCTATCTCCTGGCCCTAAACGTGGGTTCTGATTCAGCTGGATCAGAGTTATTTAGGGGCCAGTTTATTTCTTAATAACCCAGGGGTGACCTGCTGTACGAATGGAATTGAAAGCTGACATAATAACAGTAGCCAAGATTACTGGTCACCCAAAGAAGGTGATATTGCCCTGCCCAAGATCCTGAGGTGACCAAGGGTTGTGATAGTAGCTTCGGGAAGCAATTGGCAAGGGGTGGGGTGCTTTCCTTTTGTCTGCTTAAAAGAGGTAGATTTCCAGCTGAGGACTGAGTGAATTTTTTTCTGAAAGTGGTGTGGTACCCAAGTAAGTTTGGAAATGTCTGACCAGACTGTGCTGGACTCCTCGCTTATTATCACCAACTCCTCTTTGTGATACTGTTTCCTGCTCAGTTCATGGAAGAGAAAACCAAACATAGAAAATTAAGTCGGGGGTTGAACTTAACTTTCTTACAGTGGGTAGGATGCTTGCCTTGCATGTGGCTACCCAGGTTCAATCACTGGCACCCCACATGGTCCCACAATCCCACCAGGAGTTATTTCTGAGAAGAACCAGGAGTAAACCCTGAGCACAGTGGGGTGTGCACCCGAAAAACAAATAGAAAAAATGTTAAGTCAGTGATCCAGTGTACAATGATGAGTCCATGGTTCAGATCCCAGGCCCCTAACTGCAGATCTTGACTGAAATAGGATAAATAAGCTTGATGTTTGATTATTTGCTGTAAAAACAACATGCAATTAAATTTATCAGATATGATCAGTTTCTTTAATTCATAGAGCTTTAAAATACAGATAGGGGTGTGTGTGTTTGTGTGTGTGTGTGCGTGTGTGCATGTCTGTTTTGGGGTTACACCCAGCAGTGAATGCCTTGGGACTATTCCTGTTTCTATGCTCAGGAGTCACCCCCAGCAGTGCCACAGGGCCAGATGTGGTTCCAGGGACACAGAAAGAACTTTCAAAAAGGGAGTGTTCTTAAAATGTTAAATTGCAGGAAAAAAATTATTTGTTTTAAAATTTTTTTTTTTGCTTCCTGAGCCAGCCTACAGAGCTTTTCTTGGCTTGTTTTCTTTCTACCAGTGGAAGAACAAAAAGATGATATCATTTGATTTTTTTGCCTTCTTGCCAGGTCAATAAAATCTATCCCTAATTTAGACACTTATATATATGAGACCAGGGGTGGGGGAGATCCATTTTCAGTTATACACATGAAGTTTGTTAATGACAGAAACCTTTAACATTTTTTATAAAGGAAAGAGTATCATTTCTACTGGGCCCCTGCATGAGTGAGAAAGCTGATAACTTTTCAGAATTGTTTTGTAGGGACTGTGTTTGAAGTCTTTATGTTATTGGAGATAAGAACTAAATATGTTTACTGTGATTTATGGTGATGATGTATTAAAGAGCAGAATTATCCACTGGTGGAAGAAATCCATGAAACCATATCAGTTCTCATTCTGTCCCTTGCTCCTCAATTAACTGATAATCTTTCATGAGGGAGACCTCTCCAGTGAAGTATCAATCTGTGGGTTGATTTCCTTATGACCTTTTTATTGCATAGCACACCCCAATGTCCTGGGGTTGTTGAAGGGGACAAAGCAGGCTCATAGGAGCCAGAAAAGACTTTGGTGACATGTACTTGGAAAGCTAATTTCAAAGCTTTTCCTGAATTAAAACTAATGAATGTTAGCATGAGGATGAACTTTTCCAATGCTGAGAGCTGTGGGTTTTTATGAATGCTGGCAAGGAGATTTTGTTGAATTTCCTTTTTGTGCCCAACCTTTGCTACTGTTGTTCCTGCTGGGAGCATCAATGACTCCTTTTATGGGACCCAGTTCCCTCTGTGGCCACATCTTTCTTTCCCTCTCTGCTAGACTAGAGACTTTTGTCTCCTTCCAAACATTCATTCTGTCCTTGGTTGGCAATAGCTGTCTTTTCCAAATGGCTCCACTGAATGTTAGTCCCACAAGTAAATATAAACTTTAACTTAAATTAAAAAGTACATGTTCCATGGCCAAATACATATGAGGCATGCTGCATACCTCTGCTTCCATCTTGGCAGTTCACAGTGGTCATAAAGCACTAAGCAGTCCTGTGGACCAGTAACTTGTTTGTTTAATCTACTGTTCCCAGTAACTTCATCCTTCTTTTTGTGAGAAGGCTGAATGTTGTACATCCATTGCATAATTTGGGCCATGCTAAACTTGATGGTAAGATGAAGAAAAAAAATCATTTCTCTCAAGATATCACTTTTGCTACCAGCATGCTTTGAATAAGTCCTTTCTTTTCTGCTTTTTCATGGGACATCCTTTGTCATATCAAATTCTCAATATCTTGGGGTTAGCTCCAGAGTTTACGCAGGGTTTATTTATTGATTTTAAGAAGGTGCATCATTTGGGGCTGGAGCAATAGCACAGCAGGAAGGGCATTTGCCTTGCACGCAGCCAACCAGGGTTCGATTCCCAGTATTTTATATAGTCCCCTGAGCACTGCGAGGAGTAATTTTTGAGTGCAGAGCCAGGAGTAACGCCTGTGCATTGCTGGGTATGACCCAAAAATTAAAAAAAAAAAAGATGGTGCATTTGTTAGGACTTTTGAGGGAAGCCCATCGACCGCGAAGTAAATGATTTGTGATAGCAGAATGCATTCCTTAGTACCTCCAAGCGGCAAAGGTGAATTCTTCAGCAACATCATTAGTGGTTTAAATGAGCAAGACTTGCATTACTCATTCCACCTTACTCCATCTTGCATTACTCATCCCACCTTACTCCATCTTGCCTGATTTTGTTTCTTTTTCTTTTTCCAAGCTTTGACACCACACCCCTTAATGCTCTGGGATCAATCCTAGTGGTGCTTGGGGGACTTTGAGGTGCCTGGGATCAAACCCATGACACACACATGCAAAGCATGTGCTCCAGCTATTTGTACAGTCTTCCTGGTACCATTTCCTGGCTTTTTTTTAAATATATAAACAGATAAAAGTTATCAGTTAATATTGGCTGACTGTCAGTTGCTTGATATTCTGGTGTTAGTCGAGACTGATATCAGTTGACTATATGCAGATATTAGTCAAGATTCAAATTTGTCAAATGTACCTAGAAATTTATGCATAGTTATTTACCTTCATAGATGCTCTGGCTTTATGGGACAATTTTGTAAAATTATACCTGAGCTACTTAATATTATAGAACTAATCACATTTTAGTTTCCATTGCAATTTTTAATTGTTCAACTTCTGACTCAGAACTAGCCATTATCAATTGAGCTTTTATTTATCCATTTATTGGTTTGGGGGTTGCATCTGGTGGTGCTCAGGGCTTATTCCTGACACTGTATTCAGCGATTACTCCTGGCTGTGCTCATGGGGTGATAAAGGGTGCTAAGGACAAAACCCTGCTGGCTGTGTGCAAGGCAAGCGCCAACCTGCTGTACTATCTCTCTAGTTACAAAAGCTGCCAGTTTATTTTTTTATTTTACTTTTCATATTAAAAATTTTCTGGTTTTTATTTTAGTTTCTTTTTATACATTTGTGAGGCTAGTACAATTTCGCTCACAATTTCAGCTTCATTAGCCCACATTTTCCACTTCTAGAGCCCACCCTTTAGATATTTAAATGGTGCTGACATTCTTTTATAGTATATGATACACCCTCTGTGGAAATGTCCTAGTTTTCCTGGGCAAAAAGAAAGTGTTAAGTGACAAGCACAAATCTTTGTCACTGGTGGAAAAACTCTCTCAAAGGTCACCAGCTTTTTTTTTGCAAAAGAACGGTAGAACTTTGCTGGGTATCATTTCTTTTTTGAGTCTACCCTGGATTCTGAGCTGGGCCCTGAAGGTGAGCCATATGGACTGTTTCTATGACTCATTGAATTCTCAACATAAAGAATTCTGTCTCCTGGTCCCTGGTTCCAGTTCAGCCAAAGATGAGCTCCAGAAGACTGAAGAGAAGGAGGAGAGTGTTGGAATATGGATTCCTCTGACTCCTTCTTACAGAATTGTCTTTGGCTGGTGGAATCCCTCAGCTGAAGGTCACAACACCCTCCTAGGAGGCTTTCTCCTCTGATTCTTCCTGCACTGATGACCACTACCTTTCTTTGCCCTTTGAGGTTATTTTGGTGTGGGGTGAGGGTAGTTGGGTCATACTGGGCAATTCTCAGGGATTACTCCTGGTTCTGGGCTCAGGAATCACTCCTGGTGGTTCTTGGAGAATGATATAGGTTCCTGGGGATCAAACCTGGGTCAGCCATGTGCAAGGCAAACACCTTATCCACTAAACTATCACTCTACTCCATGCCCTTTGCAGTTGTTTATTTGTTTGGGTCACTTCCAGCGATGCTCAAGGGTTACTCCTGGCTCTGCACTCAGGAATTACTCCTGGCATTGCCCCAGGGACCATATGTGATGCTGGGCATTGAACCCGAGTTGGCAGCATGCAAGCAAATGCCCTGCCCGCTGTGCTATTGCTCCAGCCCCACCCTTTGACTTTTTTTTTTCCTTTTTGGGTCACACCCAGCGATGCACAAGGGGTCACTCCTGGCTCTGCACTCAGGAATTACCCCTGGTGGTGCTCAGGGGACCATATGGGATGCTGGGAATCGAACCCTGGTCGGCCGCATGCAAGGCAAACGCCCTACCCGCTGTGCTATCACTCCAGACCCAACCCTTTGACGTTTTGAGGTGGAAATTGGCTCAGTATTTCTAGCCCTATCACAGGCCCTTTCCAAATGTACAAGCAGTGATGACTCACACAGTGCACTCTCCATGTTGGAATACAGATGTTTGTTTATAGACATGCTCATTGCTGCTGTTAATCTTTTGGCTAACCATATGGGTACTTACATCTTGTTTTGTCTTTCTCTTAGATCCAAGAGTTCAAGACTGGCTCCTCATGTCCTCGCCTCTGCCACAAACCATCATCCTGGGTCTCTATATCTATTTTGTCACTTCTCTGGGACCAAAGCTTATGGAAAATCGAAAGTCTTTTGAACTCAAGAAAGCGATGATAACGTACAATTTTTTCATAGTACTCTTTTCTGTGTATATGTGTTATGAGGCAAGTATCTTCTCTATTCCTAACTGGAGAATTTTGCCTGCTTCTCTATCATTATTCGTTTCTTCTTGTGACTGTTAGAGTAACTCTTGGAGAATCAAGGAATTTTAGAAGCTTGAATTTGTCTCCCACACACACAAAAAGTATGTGAAGATCTGATATTGAATTTTCAACAGAAGGTATCTCATATATAGTGAGAAAAATTAACATTAAGCCCAGGGACTTTAATATAATTAGCCTCAAAATATGACGGAGTGAATCCATAAATGTTCCTTTATTCATGGGCTCTGTCTCCTGCCCAGTGGTTTCTGCTTAGGATCAGCCAATGCTGAGCCAACAGAGGAGTCTGGGGAGAGAGAAGATGGTGTTGGAGTATTTACTCTGCCTCCTAACTCAGAAAAACTTCCTTGGAATTCTCGTTGAGAAAATTGATACTCAGAGGAATTGTACCATAGTTGGTATAACAGCCTATCAGGAAAGAGAGAACTGAAGTTTGGAACCCAGGTCTGTCCTCCTGTCTCTGTAACACATTGTCATCAGCATGGTAGGGACGTTTGATTTCTACACGTCCAGACAAACGCGCCCTCTCTGCTGTTCACGCTCCTCTGTTACCTCACTTGCATAGTTTTCTAGAATTCCTTGCTTCCCTACTGGCTGGCTTCCTCACCCTTTTCTTCCTAACTTCCCCTGCACCGTAGCCGTGTGTTCTCGTAACTAAAACATAAGAGGCCCTGCTGTGGGTCCTTGTTCCCGTTTTGGCACCAGGGCTTCAGCACACGTGTGCTTCCTAGCTGCTTCCTGATCGGGTTACCCGATCAGCTCACCTTCAGTCTGCCCTGGCCTGTCTGACTTTAGGACTGGGGTCACTGCCTCCAATTTCTTCCACTTTGTTTCCAGAATCAACTCACAGCTCATTTCACACTGTCAGTTCTTTATCATGAGAACTTCAAAGAACTTGAAAGAGACGAATGGCAGTGGGAAGAAGTGAAACTACATGTTCCAGGCACATGATCAGAGATAGGCTACAGACCAGTATTATGTGGTGTTCTGAACAGATCTGTAAGCCAAAACACCAGCGGCATGTTTCTTCAACCCTGTTGCTAACTCGCTACATGATACTGATATGGTGCAAATCACTTAACCTCTCTAGGCTTTGTTTCTTTTGTTTCATAAAGTCAGGAGAGAATCAGATTGTCTCTCGGGTCCCTTCATGCTCTGCTATTCTTCAGTTCAGTGTCTATGTTATTAATTGTGATGCTCACATATATATTAGGAGGAAGTGAACAAAAACCAGCAAAGGGGCCAGAGAGTTGGCTCAAAGGGATGGAGCACATGCTTTGCATGAGGAGACCTGGGCAAATTTCTATCACTGTGAGGTACCCTGAGCACTGCCAGGAGTCACCCTTGAGCACTGAGCCAGGAGTATTCTCTGAGCACTAATATGTATGGCGCCTATCCTCTCCCGAAAAACCCAAATAAAATGGTCAAGCTTAAAGAATAAAACTGAAGAATCCACTTATAAACAGTCGGTTTTTGTTCCTGTTGTACAATTACAATATAGATGAAGTTTTGAAAATATTTTAATTCCAGAGTTTGTGTCTCCCATTAGCCCCTAATTGTTTCACCACTTATATGCCAATTGTAGGACTTATTAAATGGTAAATATAAATTACATATGGAAATATACATAGAAATCTCTGTGAATTCTTTATTTGGGGGCCACACCCAGTGGTGCTCAGGGGCTATTTCTGGCTCTGTGCCCAGGAGTGACCTCTGGAAGTGTAAAGGGACCATGTATCGTGCCAGTGATCAAATCAGGCAACATGCAAGCAAGCATCTTACATCCTGTGCTATCTCTCTGGCCCATTCCAAAAGTCTTCAGCTTAATAATAGGAAAGCATTAAATGCTCCTTGTATTGTGTAGAAAGACTTTGACATTCCAGCAGCTTGCCATCCCAGAATACATGCAGACAAGATCATCGAATGGGGTAGGACTTTATCCCAGATATTTATCTGGGATACAGGATACTACGAAACTTGGAATATTCAGGCAAATGTGAGCAGAGTGAAAGAGAAACATATCAAACTAGAGTGTCCAACATGCCTTGTTCTACAGTGGTGATAGTTTGATGTGCTAGTTCCATGACTAATTTACAGTAACAGAGAGCAGTGCAGACCCCACAGAAGACCAAGTCACACAGCTCAATGTTGTGCCAGTTTGGGTATGGCCACATGGAGAATTGATCATACCAATTTGAAAGGGCCCGAGTGTTAGTTGCATTAATCAAAAGTAAGTCTATGTGCAAGAGAGGATGGAGACACCACCAATAGGTCACAAGCATGTCATGCTGTGCTACTTTGTCTTGTTCCTTGAAGAAAATTTATTAATTTGTTTTTGTAAGCCATAAGACAAGTTTTTCCTCTAAGAGATATGTCTTACTTGCCCAAATTGTAATTCTTTGAGTATTTCATGACTTAGCAAGTTAAATTCTTGTGAATGAAGTTAGTAGGT
This sequence comes from Sorex araneus, assembly GCF_027595985.1. Taxonomy (NCBI): domain Eukaryota; kingdom Metazoa; phylum Chordata; class Mammalia; order Eulipotyphla; family Soricidae; genus Sorex; species Sorex araneus. Next base: position 141,287,491 of record NC_073302.1, on the reverse strand, counting down.
CCACAAAAGGATATTTCTTTTAAAAAGTCCGTGATCTAAATACTTCTTGTTTTTCTTTACACCATAAAGGTGTCATTCTTAGAATGCCTCATAACCTTTGCTTTTAGGAGTTAACTTATTATAAAGCTCTTACTGTAGATTTAATAATAATTAAAAATAGAAATAAAAAATGTGCTTAGTAGTGGAAAGCAGTATAGCCATAAACACTGCTGAGGACGGCTTTCTAGGTAGGGTGTTGGCTCTTACGAAAATACGGTATCAGAGAGGAGCTTACTCATATTTGTCAGAACCTGAAATTTAGATAACTATCTAGTGTGTAAATTAATTTAAAATGAGATCCCTTAGCTTTTCATTTTCAGATACTGTTCTGAAAGAACTTCCCACCATCATACTTAAAGAATGTCAATAATATCTCTGCATTGTGCTGCAGACTAAGAACAATAGGGTTTTTCTTCTCACCACTAGCCTAAGGTCACTTGGTGGGTGTGTTGGAATGAAAGCCAGCCAGATGACACCCTTGTTAGCATTTCCTCTTGTCAAAAGTGTCTAGAGCACATGGGAATCTGAATCTTGTGTTTGTCTTGGTTTTAAGGTCCAGGACTGTCCATTTATTTACCTTACTCCAGTGACAAAAAATAAGCCCCAGTATGACTGTGGCTATTATATTACGACTATATGGAGGGATTTTGATTTGCCATCTGATTGACTAACTGGGAAAACTGGAAATAATTTGTGCATCCTTGTTCCCTTAGAGTCCACATACATATGCATGGGCATATGTAAATATACAGAAGATAAACCATCTGCCAGTGTTTGTTGTTTAGGCAAACCACTCCCGATGTTTTTGTTTTCATGGGTCTTATATGTGAAAAGCTAATAATATAATAATGATAACGTACATTATTTTATTCTCCACCACAAGAAATGGACATTTTGGTGCAAATACATTTTATGTGAATAATATTTAAGCTTCTAGTTTTGAAAATTATTGTTATTTTGATGCCAGACAGGTTTTCTTTGCAGGTGTTCTAACCGCTTTGCCCTCTGTTACTGAGTGCTGACTCAGCTGAGAACATAACAGAACCACCACTGGAACTATTTTTATTGGATTTGTGAAATGAATACTCCCTTCTTTAACTTGCATGTGCTCTCTTGCAGTTTGTGATGTCTGGCTGGGGCACAGGTTATTCATTTCGATGTGAAATTGTTGACTATTCCCAGTCACCTACAGCATTGAGAGTAAGTTTTCCTTTGCAACTGTTTGTAACCAAAATCAGTGCTAAGACTTTTGAACTCTGGGGGTCAGAGAAGTAGTATAGGTGTTAAAGCACATGTCTTGTATGTGACTCACCCTGGTTCCATCCCTAGCACCACAGGGTTGCAGAGCATCCACTGAACCATGAGCCATGTTGGCTGAGTGTTGTTGGGAGGGACCCTTGATCCTCCTCAGTATCCAAAATAAGATTTTTTTGTCTATAACTCTGAATATGGATGCAGAATGAGCAGATGATTTAATAATCAGCTTTTCCGTGTTGAGAGAAAGAAGCAGAAGTTATCGCAAGTATCAAAGTCGGGTGTATAGTTTTGTTTTGTTTTGTTTTGGGTCATAGCCAGCACTATTTAGGAGCTACTCCCAGCTCAGTACTTGGGACTCAGTCCCAGCGATGCTCAGGGCACCACAGTGCTGAGAATCCAATCCTGTCTCCTGTATGCAAAGCATGTGCTCCAGCCCTTTGAGCTACCTCCTCGGCCCTGTAGTTTTTTATAAAATAAAAATTAGTGCTTTTTAGAAAATTTTCTTAGATTTAAATTATATACTATTCCTGCAAAATTTAAACTTAGAGCAATCATAAATTTAATATCAGGCCTGAGTATATATCTAAAAGAATTAAAAGCAAGGACTTAAAGAGATTATTTGTTTGCCTATATTTATAGTGGCGTTATTCACAATTGTTAAAACACGGAGACAACCTAAATGTCTGTGGATGGATGAATGGATAAGCTTCAGGCCACTTAACTCATACCCTTAAAAATATGAGGTTTTCCATGGCTTCGAGGCTGGCCTCACGTTCCGGGGAAAGGGCAACTCAGAGAAGCGATCACCAACTACATTGTAGTCGAAGGCCATGTGGGGGAAGGGAGTTGCGGGCTGAATGAGGGCTAGAGACTGAGCACAGCGGCCACTCAACACCTTTATTGCAAACCACAACAGCTAATTAGAGAGAGAGAGAACAGAAGGGAATGCCCTGCCACAGTGGCAGGGTGGGTTGGGGGGGAGATGGGATTGGGGAGGATGGGAGGGACGCTGGGTTTACGGGTGGTGGAGAATGGGCACTGGTGAAGGAATGGGTTTCCGAACTTTGTATGAGGGAAGTATAAGCACAAAAGTGTATAAATCTGTAACTGTACCCTCACGGTGATTCTCTAATTAAAAATAAATAAATTATTTAAAAAAAAAATATGAGGTTTTGGGCCTGGAGCGATAGCACAGAGGGTAGGGTGTTTGCCTTGCATGCGGCTGACCTGAGTTCGATTCCCAGCATCCCATATGGTCCCCTGAGCACCGCCAGGGGTAATTCCTGAGTGAAGAGCTAAGAGTAACCCTTATGCATTGCCGGATGTGACCAAAAAGCAAAAAAAAAAAAAGAGGTTTTAAGAAATAATACAGGGATTAAGGCACATGTTTTGCATGTAACCTCAAGTGGTAGAGCATGTGTCCTACATGTGTGAATTTCTGAGTTTGACTCCCTGAACTAGATGTGGCTCTGTAGTTCAAGGGGTCCTCAAGCATCATGGGGTGTAGTCTTTATTAAAAATAGAATGATAGAAGATGGAGAGATAGTACAGCGGGTAACACACTGAGCCCAGCCAAACTTGGTTTGATCCCCAGCACTGCATATGATCCCTCAAGAACTTCCAAGAATGATGCCTAAATTCAGAGCCAGAAGTAAATCTGAACACAATTGGGTGTGGCCCAAATGCCCACCTGCCCCCCCCAAAAAAAAAGAATGATAAGTTTTATTTATTTATATTTTAGTTTGGGCCACATCCATCTCTGCTCTGGGCTTACTCCTGGCTCTACATTTAAGCATCACTCCTGGCAGTGCTTGGGTGCTGGGGATTGAACCTGGATTGACTGCATGCAAAAAGCAAGAGCCATACCCTGTACTATGTTTCTGGCCCATAGAATGATAAATTTTATGTTATATTTGTTTTGCTAAAACCTAAGAGCATAAAATTTGCTTCTCTGTTAAAATTGCTAAATTAATAAGTGTATATCTCTGTGTGTTTGTGCAGATGGTACGCACCTGCTGGCTTTATTACTTCTCCAAATTTATTGAACTATTAGATACTGTAAGTATGTAGTTAACCACATTTGGCCAATATTTGATGTTCTAATGAAAGCAGTAAATTGCTAGGATTGGTTGTCTAATAACTTTTGTTATCTCTCCTCCTCAGATAGACTTTTATTATCAACAATTTTAGAAATGAGAGAGTAAAAACTTATTTTTTTAGTCACTTATGAATTATGAGGTCTTCTAATATATCTCCTGCCCAGCTAATATGGCATGTAACTGTCACACACTGCAAAATTTTATATCGTTATGTAGCATATTTGAGAGTATGAGAGTATTTTGGGGACACAAGCTCAGGAGGGCAAGAGCACAAGTATTTAATCTTTCATTCTTTATATCAGAGTGCTGTCACTCATGCTCCTTTCGAGGAGCAATGCTTTGAAATTAATAAACTTGCCAGGTTTTAGTTTACTTCTGGATATCAGGATTTTTGATGATAGCAAAGTTGTCCGTCTGTGTTTCTGAAGTCTATACTTACTGAGTCCTCTGTCCCTGAGCATGAATGCCAAGTGTCAGACTAGGCCATGAGAGAATTCAGAGCCAGGGATGAGGACTATGGCAAGAGGAGAAAGCATTGCATCTTAGTGATCAGGGCACCTTAGATAGCTGATGATGTATCTTTGTGGCATGTGAGTCTTCGTTTTCGGGGATGATTATCACTCAAAGCCTGACAAGAGTACTCTTTAAATACGTCTTTCATGTCTCCATATACTTCACCTTCTCAGTTGACTATGATAAATAGTAAAATTGGAAAGGACTGTGGTGAACTTAGACTCCGGTGGTTGGGTGGTTGTCAAACTTTAGCACACCTTAGAACCATCTGGAAGACTCCTGAAACACACTGATGCCTGAAACTTGCCTTTAGAGTTTCTGATAGAGTGGTTCTTGAGTTGGTCTCAAGAATTTACATTTCTAGCAAGTTCTCAAGTGATGCTACTATGGTTGGTCCAAGTGCCACACTATGAAAAAAATCTGTTGTAGTACGAAGTGATTCTTAGCTCCCAGATTCGGTCAAATTAATTACATTAAGAAAACCAAGAACTTAGGTTCTCATGAATATTTTGTGTCAGATAGTTTGGATCAGTGACCAGGCATGGATCTTTTAGTAAACCAGTTTAGACTCTTCAACCAGGGCTGAATACTATTCATCTAGTCCACCACTTTCAATCTGAAAATGAAGTCAAGAAATTAAATTTCTTCTAATACAAAAGAGTACTGCCCCTGAGGAGGAGTAGAGCCCCAGATCCCTGGTTGATGCTTTGTTTTTTGTTAGACCATGTCCCCTTCTACCATATGCATAAATAAGCAAGTGCTTTTGACTTCCTTGCTTCTACTTTGCATGTTCTCAGTTCCATCTTCCATAAGGAAACTTCCATAAGGAAGCTGCCTGTGTCTTTCCCTAAACTCCTTGAATTCTTCTGTCTCTGCTACTCAAGTTCCATATTATTTAGACATCTAACTCATGACTGGTATTTTGAATTTTGAGTATTTCTAAGCACCGCGTTTATCTGCTGAATATTTTTTTAAAAAAATTTCCTCCCAAGGCCTTGCTGTTTACATTCCTTGCTCTGTTGGCAGAGTTGCTGCAGACACCTGTGCCCTTCAGAATGGAGGGCGCTCTCACTGTTTCTTGCACAGAAGAGCTTTGTTTCCATCTCCTTTCTCAAATGAAATCTTCAACTTTTCCCTACCTATTTATTTTGGTTTGGGAACCACACCCAGCTCTACTCAGGGGCTACTCCAGGTGGGTTGCTCCAGGGTCACCTCAGTGGTGCTGGGCATCAAACCTGGGCCCCCCCTTTTTTTTTTTGCTTCTTGGGTCACACCCGGCAATGCACAGGGGTTACTCCTGGCTCTACACTCAGGAATTACTCCTGGCGGTGCTGGGGGACCATATGGGATGCTGGGAATCGAACCCAGATTGGCCGTGTGCAAAGCAAATGCCCTACCCACTGTGCTATTGATCCAGCCCCGAGCCCCCACTTTTAGAGCCAGAACTTCAGCTCTTTGAGCTTTCTCCTGGATTTTCACCTTTCTTTAATTTAATTTTCACCTTTCTTCCTCTCTCTCCCTTTCTCTCTTTCTGTTTCTTTCTTTCTTTCTTTCTTTCTTTCTTTCTTTCTTTCTTTCTTTCTTTCTTTCTTTCTTTCTTTCTTTTCTTTCTTTCTTCCCTTCCTTCCTTCCTTCCTTCCTTCCTTCCTTCCTTCCTTCCTTCCTTCCTTCCTTCCTTCCTTCCTTCCTTCTTTTCTTTCTTTCTTTCTTACTTTTTTTTTTGCTTTTTGGGTCACACCCGGTGATGCACAGGGGTTACTCCTGGCTCTGCACTCAGGAATCACCCCTGGCGGTGCTCAGGGGACCATATGGGATGCTGGGAATCAAACCCGGGTTGGCCGTGTGCAAGGCAAATGCCCTACCTGCTGTGCCATTGCTCCAGCCCCATGTCTGCTAACTTTTTATGTGCCACAAGTTCTTTGTCAGTTTGCTGTTATCACTTATCTAAGTTGGAAGGATGTATTAGAGAGAAATGTAAAATAATTTTTGTCCTAAGAATTAAGATTCTTCTAATTCCCTATGTCTTTCAAAAACCCATTTGGGTACTTTTAACCAGTATCATTTCATTGAATAATTTTTGGTCAGACCTTCTTCATTGTATAGCTTTGATTTTGAAATCAATGTATAATTTCCTTTTACTTTTTTATCCATTTTTATGACTAGGCCTTATACACGAGTTCCTTCTTCCCAATTAGCTTTTGAGCATGGACTCTCTATCAGGCAGTGCTTTCAAAGTGAATGATATAATATAGTTGTGCTTTGCCAATGTTTTTGTAATACTGGATAAATAATTGAATTTTATGTGAACTTGATTTTCCTTAAATTATTTCAGATCTTTTTTGTTCTGCGTAAGAAAAATAGCCAAGTGACTTTCCTGCATGTCTTCCATCACACCATCATGCCATGGACCTGGTGGTTTGGAGTCAAATTTGCTGCAGGTAGCCAAGGGAAAGTTGGGATCGTGGGTTATAAATGAGAACATTTCTTTATGTTAGAAGCCCAAATTCTGTTCTTAAGTGAGGTCTAAAAAAAATTCAATTTCTTGAATCAGACTTCTGACATTTATTATTAGTTGACAGAGGAATGTAGGACTGTAACTTAGATTCTCCTCGACCTGCTCTTCTTTAGGCAAGTATTGCTTTAGGGTTCAGTCTTCTACACCTATCTGGTCTTTAGTTGTTTTGTTTGGAATTTATTCTTTTCTGTAGAGTTCAATTAAATGACTTCAAGTAATAAAAACAAACTGGTAAAAACCTTGCCTTTATTGGAATATAGTTAGGTTGTCTATTTCTTTTATGTTTCTCAGTACTATAACTTTTATCTCAGTTCCATTTCTTTCTAGCCTTCAAACTTCCTATAATAGATACTCACTCCAACCCCTAACAACTCTTAAAAGATGTGTTAAATTGCAGTTGTCTCAACATCTCTAACTATCCTACTGTCTAAAGTATGTTTTGATACTTTTTTTTTCTTTTGGTTTTTGGGCCACATCCAGGCTCTGCACTCAGGGATCACACCTGAAGGTGCTCGGGCGACTGTATGGGATGCTGGGGATGGAACCTGCGTTAGCCACAGGCAAGGCAAGCACCCTACATGCTGTACTATCACTCCGGCCTTATGATACTATTTTTAAGGCAATAATAGTTTTTTTTTCTTTTTGGGTCACACCCGGCATTGCTCAGGGGTTACTCCTGGCTCTGCACTCAGGAATTAGCCCTGGCAGTGCTCAGGGACCATATAGGATGCTGGGAATCGAACCTGGTTCGTTTGCCTGTGCAAGGCAAACGCCCTACCCGCTGTGCTATCATGCCAGCCCCAAGGCAATAATAGTTTTGAAAAGCTTGACAAATTAACTCTTTGGTGTGGTTTTGGGTTTGGCTTCTGAAGCATTGATTAATCAAAAGTTTAAGAAAATGTGCCCTATCATCAAGTTGTAAATAGCATATTGTTCCAAGACATTAGCAGAAGTTGGTTAGAGGACTTACTAAAGCAGTTTCTTAAGTTTAAGAATTCTTGGGGTCCGAGAGACAGTAGAGGGGTTAAGATGCTTACCTTGCATTCGGCTGATCCCAGTTCGATCACTAGCTCAACATAAGATATCTAGGAATGGCCTTGGAACACAGATTCAGGAGTATACCCTGAGCAGCACTGGGTGTGGCCCAGTTCGCCTTTTCAAATATAAAAAGTCTTCCAGTAGATTCTGTAGCCCATCTTAGCTTACCTTATTTCCAGTAAGACTAAAAGAAGAGAAGAACCACAATTGGTGCATGAGAATTTGATTCTTTTGACATGGGGAGAAACCTGCCAGCATCTGATCATCAAAGGATGTGAATAAGCCAGTGGCAGGAAGAGACGTGAGAGTCTAGATGAGTCTGAAGGCTGTTTTAAGGGACATCCTATTTTGTTGCCCCAAATTAGCATCTGCTTGGCATTTTTATAGTAATATACTTTATTTCTTTTGATAACACATGTTAACATGAAAGTTTAACTCATAGCAAATTAGTCAATTCTATTTTCATTCCATAAATCTAGGATAGCTGTATTGTTTGTTCTCTGTGATTTATCAATCTTTATTTTTTGTTTCTGTTTTCTCTCAAATACGTATTGTACCTTTTCGTCCTTTCTATAGTGATATTCACTGGCACTTTATGTTGGTTAAAAAAGAAACTGAATAAAAAAAAAAGAAACTGAACAAATTGGGCTAAAGAGTTAGTGAGTAAGGTGCTTGCCTTGCATTTAGCCAATCAGGAGTGATGCCTGAGCACAGAACCAGGAGTAAGCCCTGAGGATCACTGGGTGTGCCTTTTCCCCCCAAATTTTTTTTGAATAATGCCTAAATCTCCACTGACAAAGTAATTATTATTTTTTGTGTATATAATCGTGAAATACAAATGATATTGGTAATAATTTAGCTATTCTGTAAAGCTGCTTAACTCAGCAGTTGCCAAGTAGATCACTTCTATTTTTGGAGTATGCCGGAAACGGTGCTTTCACACTCCTGCTATTTGTTCATTGCTACTACTATTATCATTGATTTTGGGCCACACCTGGAGATTCTCAGGACTTACTCCTAGCTCTGTACTCAGAAATTACTCCTGGAAGTGCGTGGGCAATTATATGGGATGCCGGGTATCGAACTTAGGTCAATTTCATACAAGACGAGCTCCCTACCTGCTATACAACCTCTCCAGCCCTATAATTTACTTATTCAGATGTCCTTCAAGATATCAGAAGGTGGGGCTGGAGCAATAGCACAGCTGGTAGGGCGTTTGCCTTGCACACAGCCAACCTGGATTCAAATCCCAGCATCCCATATGGTCTCCTGAGCACCGCCAGGGGTAATTCCTGAGTGCAGAGCCAGAAATAACCCCTGTGCATCGCTAGGTGTAACCCAAAAATAAAAATATATATATATATATGTATATATATATATCAGAAGACCATATCACAACCATGAAAATTAAGATTAGAGTGATGATAGAAAGACAGTGCCTCAGGATATAGTGATACAGAAATATTGACATAAGAAAGGGTTTTCTTGCTTTCATATCTCTACTGAGAAAAATTAACTATCTTAAAGTTTAGAGTTAAGCAATTGTCTGTCTTTGGTTCCATTGATATTATAGCTTGCATTTAAAAATAAGCAGTGTTTTTAATCATGAAAACTTGAACACGCAGTAATTTCCAATGATACTGTGTCTCAGACATCAAGCACATTGTACTGTTCATCATCCAAACCTTCATTTTCTATTTTGTGAAACATAAAATAGCAGGAAAAAATGTTTTTTTCTCCTTTGTCCTATGCATTCACCTTCTGGTTCAGTCTTTCCTGTGGGATCTGATGGGTGCGTGTCAGTGCACCTGGTCTTTGCTTACAGAGCAGCAAGAACTGAGCGCTTCGAGAAATTTGGCTCCTGCATTTCTATTCCTAGGCTGGAACTGCCCACTCTCAACTGTTCTTTCAAACATTTGAGCACAGCTGATCTCCATCTCATATTTAATTTCCTGTTTGCCTATTGTGCTTCTCCTCTCTGGGATAAAAGCAGTCCAGTTTTTCTTTTGAAAATAAAAATGTTAGTGGCAGGTTTTATTAATTATGCATAACTCCCTTCCAAAGGTACAGAGAATCTTGATAATTACCCAGGTGGTTCCTTTTTTTTTCCAAGCCAAAGGTATAGCATCTATGATATTGTTTGTAATTGACTCTGAATGTTTGTTTTTCCAAACTTGTTTCATAAAGAAGAAACCAATCTTAGAAATGCTTTATTAGAAAAGTCCACCAAAGAAGATATAAAAATATTACTGATTAAAATGATTGTTGTAAGCAAATATTAGACTAGTATCAGAAAATAATAACTATAAAAACTTAGCAAGGCAATTTTGATAATTAATTTAGATACATAAACCTTACTAAATAAACATTATTAGCCACACTAGTGCCTTGTCAAAATTCTATCCACAGAATCCTTATTTTGGAATATTTATAAGGTAGAAGTTTCCAAATAGATAATAGATGCTTTCTACCAAAAAAATAATAATAAGGTGGAGGTATCTTAGTAAGAAAGATGGTGGTGTGGTTCATTTCACAGAGTGTATATATAATAGTGAGACACAAATGAATTTGAGTGGTATTTAGTTTGGGTTCACAGTAAGCAATTTAATTCCTCTATGACAAAACAGGTAACTGTTGTTTTAAAAGGTGATACCTTTCACCTTGAAAGGGCATTTTCCCACCACTTTAATTTATTTATTCAAATACATTTCTTTTGGGGAAACAAGACTAATAAGATATAAACAATAAAGTCTGGAGATTGTTACAAGCTTCACTAATTTAATTTCTTACTTTAAAATTTGTGAGAACTGGAAGATACACTCATAGTTGATTTACTTTCAGAAAGAAAAGTTTATAAAACACAGTACAACTTCAGTGAGTCTTAGGGAAATATTTAGATTACTTGAAACAAGTTATTTTAGGGAAGTACTTTAGCAATAGTTGTATCTTCAAGTATCTACAACTGGTGCATTTCTGAATGATTATTAAAAATAATTAGTGTTTACTGTGCAACAATACTTATGATGTTTGTTCTTAGAAGGCATGAACATATGTTAAATTTATATTTTTCTTTTCTGGAATTCATAGTGCATATGATTTCATTCCTCCTTTACCCTAATTAGTCAAGATTTGTGAGGCCCTTCTTTATTGCTGGAGTTAGAAAATATAAGAATAAAGAAAATGGTACATTTGAAGAAAATATAATTTTAAATCAACTTTACTAGGCTTTATCAGGCTCTACATAAGGAATATAGAGTCTTCTGGATTGGACCTCTTAGGAAAGAGATGCTAGGGAGAGCTTCATGTTCTTCCAACACTACACCCTTCGTATTATTGGTTCATTGATGACTGTTAAAAGGTTTTTGCTTACAGACCTTCAGTGTTCTATGCTTCTATTCTAAGCTAAACATGACCATTAGGAGTTGTGAAATTAGAAGAGGAAAACTAGGATAAGAAAATGCAATTTGGGGCTGTATGGCACAGCGGGTAGGGCATTTGTCTTGCACAAGGCCGACTCAGGTTCGATTCCCAGCATCCCATATGGTTCTCTGAGCACTGCCAGGAGTAATTCCTGAGTGCAAAGCCAGGAGTAACCCTTGTGCATCGCTGGGTGTGACCCAAAAAGCCAAAAAATAGAAAAAAAGAAAATGCAATTTGTAAAAACCAAATGGTGGCAGTAAACAGAGATAGTTAATAGAAATTGTTTACCAATGAATAAATTTTTACTTTGGAAAAATAATAATTAAATGGAAGTCAGTAGGGGCTGGAGTGATAGCACAGCGGGTAGGGCGTTTGCCTTGCACGCGGCCAACCCGAGTTCAAGTCCCAGCATCCCATATGGTACCCTGAGCACTGCCAGGAGTAATTCCTGAGTGCAGAGCCAGGAATAACCCCTGTGCATCGCCAGATGTGACCCAAAAACCTAAAAAAAAAAAAAAATGGAAGTCAGTAATTTTAATACCAAAATCTGTGACAGTAAAAACACTTATTAAAAAGTAATGAGAGGGACTGGAGCCATAGCACAGCAGGTATAGGGCGTTTGCCTTCCACGCGGCTGACCCAGGTTCGATTCCAGCATCCCATATGGTCCTCTGAGCACCGCCAGGAGTAATTCCTGAGTGAAGAGCCAGGAGTAACCCCTGTGCATCGCCAGGTGTGACCCAAAAAGAAAAAAAAAAACGTAATGAGAGTAGAAAACAATGAATTGGATTTAACACATGTAGTGAAAAGGAGCTATACCATTCATAATTTTTTTGGTTTTTGTTTTAAACTGTGGAATTCTTTTGATCACATCTAGTAAAAAAAATTTCTCAGGTGGGACAAGGAGATAGTCCAAAGGTTAGAGTACATGCCTAGCACGTGCAGGACTCAGGTTTTGGCCCCCAGCACCATTTGGTGTGGCCCTAGAGGCCCTCAACACCACCAGCAGCCCTGCACGGCCTGAGTGGCATTATACCTTTGGACCCTTGTGTTGGCCAAGGATCACTAGGAGTCCCCATGGGCCTCTTGACCACTGCTTGGGACCTCCTCCCCCATAAACAAAACAACCTTGTGATAATCTGGTCAATAAATTATTGATAGATGTTTCTACTTGAGAGAGAATACCAGTTAAACTTTCTGACTGTGATTATGCAAATTATATCGATGCATTTTCTTTCATGTTACATTATAATACTGAATTTAAGAATAGGCTTGCTTTTCCAAGCAAATGATTGGGTCTTTTTTAAAATTTAGCTTTCCCTTTACACCTTAGATAAACACTGTGGTTTACAAAGTTGCTCATGATGATTGGTTACAGACATTCAATACACCAACACCAGTGCCACCACCATTGCACCTTACCACCACCATCTCCAGTTTTCCCATCCATCCCTTAAACCTGCCCTCATGGCAGGCCCTCAGTCAGTTATTTTATATTGCTTGTTATAATTTGCTAAAAGAATGATTAAAAAAAGTTTCCTCAGAAGAAAGTTAGGGAAGATTGTGTGTTTCACCATGGAGCTACTAAGCCCTTGTATAAGAGATTAAGTTTTCTGTGTTTATATTTTGTGTTTATGGAGTGAAAGCACAGCAGGTAGGGTGTTTGCCTTGCATGAGGCTGACCCTGGTTCAATTCCTCTGCCCCTAGAGCCCGGCAAGTTACCAAGAGTATCTTGCCCGCATGGCAGAGCCTGGCAAGCTACTCGTTGCATATTTGATATGCCAAAAACAGTAACAACAAGTCTCACAATAGAGACATTACTGGTGCCCGCTCGAGCAAATCGATGAGCAACGGGATGACAGTGGCAGTGACATGTATAGTGACTTATACAAAAGTATCCTTGATGACTTTATTCATAATAGCCCATATTGGAAATACTTAAAATATTTTAATAGCAGAATGGATACATGTAGTAATATAGTATGATAAAATAGAGCAATAAAAATGCAAGCTCTAATATACACACATTTAGAAGACATGGATAAAATTTGAAAGTATTTTGTTGATTGAAGGAAGTTTAGCACAAAAGAGTACTATATCACTGTATCACTGTCATCTTGCTGTTCATTGATTTGCTCGAGTGGGCGCCAGTAACATCTCCACTAGTTCCTGTCACGTGCTAGCGTACCCTGATGGTGTATTGGGGGCTCTTTCGGGGTCAGGGGAATGAGAACCGTCATTATTACTATTTTTGACATATTGAGTATGCCATGGGTAGCTTGACAGGCTCTGCCATGCGGGTGGGATACTCTCAGTACCTTGCTGGGCTCTCTGAGAGGGATAGAGGCTTTGGGGGCAGCCTCTAATTGCCTTGACAGGTGTTTCCAGTCAGGCATGTATATATATATATATATACACAAATATATTCCTCTATGATTTGTTGCCTACTGTGTGAACCCTATCAAATATGGTATAGTAATTATGGGAAATGAGTAGGGAGTGTCTTATGATGTGTCCAGGAATATGTTCACTCATATGTGAGGCTCAGCGTGAGCATGTGGAAAGCGGCCTGGAGCATGACGGCGGTTGGGTAGTGGAGGTCGGATGTTGGGGCTGGGTCCCTTGGGCAGGGAGGGCTCTCATTCCCTGTCCCCCACCCCCGAGTGCCCCAAGTGAAAACAGCCTGGTGTGGAGTCTGATGGCATGGTTATGGGGGCCTCATTTTATGCTCCCTTCCGGGGAAGCAGCCGTGAGTTCTGGACAGAAGAGTACATCTCATGTAATTCATAAATTGGTCAATAGGCAAAATGAATAGTTGCTAAAAGTTAGAATAAAGGTCATGGGGGCTGAGGAAACAGGTTAAAAGGCTGGAGTGTGCTTTGGATGCAGAGGCCCTGAGTTTGATCCCCTGCATTGTAGAGTCCCCTGAGGATGCCTGGTGGCCCCAAGAATTTCTGGTCTTAAGTAGCATCACAGTGCTGGACTTGAGTCCTAAGCATCTGTCCCTCACAGTTGGGCCGAATATTGTTGTAAGTGACCTGTGGGCCCCCCAATAACTCTTGGGGTTCACTCCACCCTCAAAAGAATCAAACTTATAGTGTGAGAACGACATATATTCCAGGAAGGAACGCTGTAACCTAATGATGTGGTGCTGGAAATGATGTGTCTTGAACCTCAGTAGTTATATAGGTATAGACATTTGTCAAAAATTAAGTCATCCATTTGAGATTAATGTAATTTGTGAACTTTATGTTAACTGTCACTAAAAAATGAATTTGATTAGTATTGGTTAGCAGTATATTCTGTTTAAAAAGTAAGTTAATTTGCTGATGTAAACCTGCATCACAAGATTGTCAGGGTTAAATCATAACAGAATAAACATGCTGCTTTAGTTTCTCATATTTCCTTTTTCTGTTTCACTAAGTGTTTTATCAAACCCTCTCTAATATCTTGACTACTTAAATACGAAAATTGATATTTTGTAGACGTCATCCCTACTGAAGTTAAAAAAATCATTTTATTAAAACTTCAGTTAAAAATATTAGCTCCATCATAAGGAATGTTTTCCTATAATTTTATTTTGCAGGTGGCTTGGGGACGTTCCACGCCTTCCTGAATACAGCAGTACATGTCGTCATGTATTCTTACTATGGACTGAGTGCGATGGGACCCGCCTATCAGAAATACCTGTGGTGGAAAAAGTATTTGACAACATTACAGCTTGTGAGTAATTTTCTGTCTTTGAAATGACATGAAAAACCTAACTGGATGTGGGGAGGGGGCGGTGTGGATGGATAGATCGCATAGGGGTTAAGGCACTTGCCAGATGTCAAACCTAACTGGAGGGCTGAATGGATAGCCCAGGGATTAAGCACTTGCCTTGCATGTGGCCATCCCATGCGATGCCAGGGATCACTCCTGAGCACAGAGCCTAGAAGAGCCTCTGAACACTGCTGGGTATGATCCAGAAGCTCTTTCCCCTCCCCAAACAATAACCAGCTAATCTCGAGTCCTTTATCTTCCCTGGGTTTGAGGATGCTAACTAAATAAAGGATCATGTTTAGAAAACAAGAAGGGCACACAGTGTCTGGCCTCATCTAGCATCCCATCGTTATCCTTTCTAAGTTATTTGGACTTTCATGGGAGTTTTACTGAAAGCAATACTTATGTAGTAGCTAAAAAACTCAGACAAAACAGCATGTATATTTTTATACAACGTTTATACTAGTTTACACTCTTAAAATAGATATGTAAGGGATGTAGCTCAAGAAGCAGAACACATGCCAAGCATGCCAATGTCCTGAGTGTGAAGTCCAGCACTGCATGCTGCCCTTCCAGAATTTATGGAAAGGCATGGATGTCCCCAGCACCGCCAGGCCCTCAAAGCACTGAGTCACTGAGTATGAGTCCTGAACTGTCAGGTCATACTGTATCAATAGGAGTAACCTTAGTGGTCCTTGAAGTCCATTGCATGGGGGTTACTTATGTATTTTTATATATGCATATATGTCTGCATATATATGTATGCACATATATATATATTTACGTTTATATATGTGAAAAAAATAACCTCAAAGGTCGCAAACCTCAACAGATATATTTTAAACCATTACTGATAAATTCATATGGTCCTATTCTATTTTTTCATAGTTCATGATTTCTGGTACACTCAATGATCTTGAAAAATGATGAGCCTATTTTTCTAGTGCTAATATAAGAGTATGTTCTTCCTTAATTAGTCAAACTACTATGGAATGTGTATATATTGGCAAACCAAAATGCTTATGGATGTATACATCTGTACACAAATTGCTATGTAAATTTGAGTTCTGTCCTCTAGTAAATAATGTTCAAAAGAACAGGCATTTATTTAGACAGGCTTAGTAATATTTTCCAAGCATTAATTAAAAGATATGGATTTGTTTTTAAAGACAATCTTACGTTTGAGATGATAACTTTCTTTGAAAAAGAATTCTATAATCTTCATGTTTTTAAAATGTATAATAACTTGGTGCCACATTCTGCCTTAACACTATGGAGAATATAAATTTAGTAGACAGCCTATTGAGTTTCATTTCTATGAAAATATTACAGCTAAAGTAAAATTTGGTATGTGCACATAATGTATTCTCCAGGGTGAGGGATTGATATATTAGACTGTGAAGATGTCCACTCATATTCTCTTGGGTTTTGGGCATTTTGGGGGTGTTTTTTAAAATTTTTTGGTGTGAGAGGTGGTAGTTTCCCCACCAGTTTTCAGAAAGCTCTGGGACCCCAACCAGCCTTCTTGACCTATTAAGCTAGTGGTTCAGTGCAAAGACCCTGTGGTGATGGGGACTACCAGGGCAAACCTAGCCATGTTAGGGACCACCAGAGTCACATCCAATGATGACCAGTAGCCTCCAGGGTTACACTTGGAAATTGTCAGGTGATCACCCATGTGGTGCCAGGGATTGAACCAGGGTTGGCCACCTGCAGGGTAAACACCTTAACTCCATACTCTCTCCTGACACCCTTATACTTAACAATTGTATAAAAAAATGACAATGCCTATGGCTTGGAATGATAGCACAGCAGGTAGGGTGTTTGCCTTGCATGCGGCCGACCTGGGTTTGATTCCCAGCATCCCCTGAGCACCATCAGGAGTATTTTCTGAGTAAAGAGCCAGGAATAACCCCTGTGTATCGCTGAGTGTGACCCAAAAATTAAAAAAAATTTTTAAAAATGACAATACCCTAAGTGATTAATCTTAGAAAATAGAACTGTAGCACTGTTGTCCTATTGTTCATCGATTTGCTCGAGCAGGCACCAGTAATGTCTCCATTGTGAGACTTGTTGTTACTATTTTTGGCATATTAAATATGCCACGGGTAGCTTGCCAGGCTCTGCCATGCGAGCGGAATACTCTTGGTAGCTTGCCAGGCTCTCCAAGAGGGATGGAGGAATCAAACCTGGGTCGGCCGCATGCAAGGCAAACACTCTACCCACTCTACTCTACTTTTCTAAGTCCATCTTAGAAAATTGTTAAATAAATTATTTTAATTCACATTTTTTGTTGTTTTGTGGCCACACCTGGCAATGATCAGGATTACTCCTGGCTCGATACTCAGGTATTACTCCTGGAGGTGCTCAAGGGACCATATGGCATGCTGGGGATTGAATCTGGGTCGACCATGTGCAAGGAAAAAGATAACTCTACAGCCCCTATTTTAGTTCATGCCTTGAAAGAGGAAGAAGCAAGGGAAATTTCAGTTGTTGTCCAAGTATTTTTTTTATGATTGTGAAATAATACAAGTTGATTGCATAGGAATCAGAATGTTGAATCATGAGGAAGAAAAAGAAATAAAAATCCCATGACTCATAGACAATCTGTATGGATATTTTTAATTTTATTCTCATGGTTTTTCTCTTTTGTGTACCAATGTATGTATCTTTTACATGATTTGTATCGTATAACACAATTTTTACTAGGCTTTTTAATATAAGGGCCGATGGGGTAAGAGTGATATAGTACAGTGCATAGGGCATTTATCTTGTATGTAGCTGACTCAAGTTCAGTCCCTGGAACTCCACAGGGTCTCCTGAGTCTTGCTAGAAGTGTTCCTTGAGAGCAGAGCTAGGATTAAGCCCCAGTCATAGCCAGGTGTGGTCCCAAAAGAGACAAAAAATAATAAATAACGTAAGAGCCAAATCTGGCATTGCTGAGAGCATGTGAGCAACCAATTAACTATTTCCCTTGCCCCTGTGTCAGGCCTTTAAAAAACAAATTTTTTTAAAGCAAATAAGAGCAACTTGTTTTATTTTTTCTTTTTTAGTGATACATTTCTGATATAATTTATTATTTAAATAACACACTCAATACTTTTAAATGTAAAAAATGTAATAATGTGGAAAAATATAGATAATTTCAGTGAAACAAAAGCACACTTCACTGATTATTGAGGTTGTTGTTTAGCTTTTCTGTGTTTTTTTTTTTTTTTTGGCATTTTGGGTCACCTGGCGATGCACAGGGGTTGCTCCTGGCTCTGCACTCAGGAATTACTCCAGGCGGTGCTGAGGGGACCGTACGGGATGCTGGGAATTGAACCCAGGTTGGCCGCAAGCAAAGCAAACACCCTACCTGCTGTGCTATTGCTCCAGCCCCTGTGGCTCCATTTTTTCATCTGTAAGATGAGAAGAATATGCGTAGCTGTTGTGCAGGACATGTCATGAAATTTCCTAAGACAAGGCCAGGAAAGGTGCTGATGATAATGAAAGAAAGTATGAAAATCTTATCTATGGTTATGGCTTGTTGATCATTTATGAGTAATTAGCAACTTCATTTATTTTTACCTTTCTAAAATGTCCACTGAACACATGTTGTCTTTAAGTCAGGAAGAGAAAAGGTATCGCCCCAAATAGTGCAGCTGAGAAAACCTCTAAGTTCACTTAGAAAGTGTCAGCCTGAATAAATCTGTTCTGGCCACAGAGCACTTGGCTGCCACTAAGTGCGGTCTCCCTCCTCCAGGTCCTCTGTGACCTCTGGTGAACTTTTACCTCTGAAAATCGTAGGCAAGGGGTAGCTAGGAGGACTCAAAGATGCTTTAGTTCCTGACAAGTTACAGAGGCTATAATTTGAAAGTGAAACACCTGGCCTACCAACAAGTCAAAATACCTGAACTTGAAATGATCATGGAAAATGCAGCCTAAACACAGTTGTCTCATGAGATCTCACCAGTTAAGGACCAAAAGCCCCTGCTCTGTGGGTGCTCTTGGGATGGCAGTGTTAAGGTTCTGTGAGCCTTTGGGTCACTGAAATGGGGAGTCCCAGAAGTGGCAGGGAGGCCAGGCTAAATGGAGGTTCCAAATTGCCATCTGGATTCTGACCCTGTTCCGCCCACTCTAACTCCCATAGGGAGAGACTAGACTCAAAGATCAAATTCGCTGCCCACGGTAGCTGCTTGTAACTGGAGGGGGCTTGAACAAGGCGTTGAAGAATGCATTAGAGAATTGCTTCATTGTGAGTTTTCAAATATGAACTTAAAAAAATATCTTTCATCTTTTAGGTCCAGTTCATTATTGTCACCATCCACATAGGCCAGTTCTTTTTCATGGAGGATTGCAAGTACCAGTACCCCATCTTTCTGTACGTCATTATGAGCTATGGGTGTATCTTTCTGCTCCTCTTTCTCCATTTTTGGTATCGTGCTTACACCAAAGGTCAGAGGCTGCCCAAAACTGTGAAGAATGGAGTCTGCAAAAGTAAAGATCACTGAAGTCCAAACACATGAATCTATGAATTAGACTGCTATTTTGTCATCCTTGACAATCAACAGGTATTTCCATGTGCAGTGCATTTTGTATATTTTTCAAAACCAAAGGCTTGTATTTTTATGATCAGTCATTAGGGTTTCTGAGAGTCCGAAGCTCCCAGATAACAGAGTCTTCTGATAATTTGAGCCTGGAGCGGCCAGTTTTTCAGCTGCTTTATAAACCTACTACAGAGGTTTTGTTCAGTACATTTTGTTACATTGAAGGAAGGCGTGAGAAATATAGTACTCTTCAAAGAAGTCCGGTCTAGATGAGAAATATCAATAGATATTTTGATCACGGACAGAGATCCAAGTACAGTACATTCCTTCCACTGGGTCTGAAAACCTCGGAGCTGTGAGCTTTGGCTTTGCTGCTTATTGACTGTGGTCAAGTTAAATTTCTTCCGAAGAGCTAACACAGATGAGCAACACGTAAATTTCCAATAAGCTGTCATGTAAAATCACTAATAACAATTCTGTGGGGCAGTGCCAGGAATTGATTGCAGTTCTTCATGATTGTGAGGCATGCACTGTCCTCTGAGCTATTTCCCTGGCCCCCAGCAATAATTTTTAATAATCTCTTGAGTAGCGGCCACTAGTCCTGCTAGTAAGACTTCCTTGTAACCCTTTTGTTGTATAAACTTAAAAGTAACACCCCTTCCAGTTAGCACTTGAGCTAATACTTAATGCACTTGACACAAAGGTTAAGGTAATATTGTGAAAACAAGATGATTTGTTCTGATGATTTATGAACACTTCGTTAATTGTGCTGTGTAACTCCCTGTCTGTTTCTGGAAAGAGGTGAATTTGTCAATGGAAACGAACTCTGTTGTTCAGTGGTGAATCTATGTTGTCTGCTGTAACGTCACTGTCCTGAATTTGTCCTGGTATAAAGAATCATCTTGGTTATAATATATGTTTATATATTGTTAGATATGAAGATGTTCATATCATTAGCACGCTGCATGAACCCTAATGTCATAAATTATTTTCAGTCATCTGGTTTGCAGAGATGGGTTGGAAGAGTCGTTTGTGAAACGATTGGAGGCACGGGTGGTATGGGAATTATCTAGTGAACATTTGTTTATATAAAGAGTTCTTTATAAAGAGAAAGAGAGGGTCAGGGAACTGAAAGCACATACTTTGCATGTCAGACCCAGGGTTTGATCCCTGGCATCATGTGGCACAACCTGCCCCAGCATTACCAGGAGCAGCCCCTGAGCAACAGACCAGCACTAGTCCCACCCTCAGCACTGCCAGGTTTGGCCCAAAATAAAGAGAAGGGTACTATATAACAGTTGTTACAGATACGCTACGTGAAAAATTATTCCAGAAATAGGAATTGACAGCCTAAATTTCTTTTTTTAATCAATAAAGTACTAAAATTTATCTTAGAAGCAGTTTCATTCTTAAAAATTATTTTAAAATATTTTGTTTTTATAGTCTCTTGTTGGAGAACAAAAACTGCTGGTTAATACGATTTTGTCCAAGAAGAAACACTATTTGAACCATTCTAACTTTTTTATTTTTTAAGTTTCCTTGTTATATTTGTACTCAGCTTTTAAGACCTATCATGCTCGTTTGACTCAGTAATGAGTTCTTATGGACCTCAGTTATGTCACACACAGTGATGCTTCTTGTCCAGCAAAGTATGTGGCTTTATTTGTTGTCACATCCTTTAATTTTGTGTCTCCCAGTTTGCTCATCTGTACCACAATCCTTCTCTTCACACTTACCAGATTTGTAATTATTTGCCTTTATGTTACCATTGCTGATTTTACTTGCTTGCAATGTGAGAGGATGAGGCTTGAGAAATAAGGGGAATTTCATAGTTTTTTAAGTAAAGAACAGGAGAGCAAACTTAAAAAACAGCTTTGTCTTACTGTTTTGTGAGGTTTGCAGGGTTCCCAAGAGTTTTCTTTGTGGAGAGGAGAGGGTCTTTAAATCTAGTCTTTGCTAAAATGAGAAAATGGGATAGATGTTGTTAAACATGCATACTATTCCCCAAAACCCAAGCAGGGTAAAGGCCAAAAGGAAGAAAAGTGAAAGAAGACAAAAGACCGACCGGCCTGCCTGCCTTCCTTCCTTCCTTCCTTCCTTCCTTCCTTCCTTCCTTCCTTCCTTCCTTCCTTCCTTCCTTCCTTCCTTCCTTCCTTCCTTCCTTCCTTCCTACATTCGCATAATTTTCAATCTGCATCAAACCACCTCTCCGAACTTGCCTGTCCTTTGACTTGGAGCCTAGAGACAGTACAGGGTTAAGGCATTCACCCTACACACGGCCAATCCTGGTTCAATCCCTTGGCACCATATATGATTTCCAAAGCACCATGAAGAGGAATCCCTGAGTCCACCAGGTGTGATCCAGACCCCTACCCCACCCCATCCAAATAAGTTTGTGAACAAGTAGCAACATGTGATGGAACCACATATGATATGACATGATTAGAAGCGGAGAACTTGGATATTACATGAAAAGAAGCATCTTCCACATGATTTAGTAGATCATGATGAATACGCCTGGACAGAGTTTCACTTGGAGTCTTATCCCACTTTTCAGTATTTTTTTGCCTTTGGATTTGCTTAGTCAACAAAATCTAGTTTATGACAAATGATTTGTAAATCCTTGAGAATTTATGTCTACAATATGAATAAATCACATATTAAAAATTTAAATCGTTATAGGCCATTCCCATTTTATTGGAGTAGATGATGTTGCCATATAAATTACAAAATCATGAAGTTACATTTCCTCAATTATTATGTTCAAAAATTAAGAACTACAAAATGCCATGGATGTTGTCAGACTTGAGTTTGTTTTTCTTTGTGTATCATAATAAATTTGTGTTATCATGGGCCAGCATGAAAGTACAGTGGATAGGGTACTTGCCTTGCGCACAGCCAACCCAAGTTCTATCCCTAGCAGCCATTATGGTCTCCAAGCCCACGAGGAATAATCCCTGAGTGCAGAGCCTGAAGTAAGTCCTAAGAGCCCCTGGATGTGGCTCAAAAACAAAAAATAAATAAAATAAACTTGTGGTGTCAAATATATGTGTGTATCTCTTCTTTTGGAATCTAACTGCAAATGTTTGCATGGGTAGATGGTTTTTCATCTGAATATGCATTTAACTTAAGTAGTTTGCACTTTTGTTGTACACTTGCTATGTCCCAAAAGCACTGTGTTAGAGAGTATAGCAATGCAAAGATGCTTATGACTCCTGGAATTCAATGATGTTAAAGAATATAGGAGAACAGAGAGATTGCATAGAAGTTAAAACACTCGCCTTGCATGTGACTGACACTCATTCAATCCCTGACATCATCTATGTTCCCTAGACACTGCCCTAATGACCTGTGTGCCCTGAGCACATAGGAGTTTCCCCTGAGTGCTGTTAGGTGTGCCCTTCCCCCCAAAATACAAAAAAGAATAAAGGATATTATGCATTATAGGTGCCATGCATATGTAAGTCCTGTTGCTTCAGGGAAGGATTCATGAAGGTATTTAACTTTGAGGAGTCTTTACACAGAATATCAAAATCAGTGGTAGACTGTTGACAAGCTACTCGGTAAAAAGTTTTAAAAAGGCAACACCTATAGGAAGAAAGCTTTAGAAATTTTGGACAGTGGTCAGTGGACCAAATAAGACTGCAGCTTCCTGTCAGTGCTAAGAGGTCAGTAAGGAAGGAGGGCTCTGATCTTGGGGACCTGCCACCCAGCCTCAGTACTGGGTAATTCTACAGGCATAAAAAGCTTTCTGCTCAGAGAGAAGAAACTGCATATGGTATCTTAAATAGTCAGTGAGTTGGGGTCCTGAAAGCAGAATTAGTTGACTTAGCATGAAATGAAGAGAGCCAGAGTGTGTGAGAGTCTTCAGTGGGAGACTTGAGTCTGACAGCTGATTGATCAAGGATGGATGGTGCCAGAGGCTTCTGAGAAGCAGTGTGATGGTGTGGGAAATAGCCTCAACCTGCAGCTCTGAGCATGTGTGTTCATTGCCAATTTGGACAAGCCAGTGACCTTTTCTCAGCTTGTTGCTTTATCGGTCAAATAATAGTATATTTCCTCCTTGCCATATTATTGCAGGGCTTAAATGAAACAATATATTTCAAAGCCTTTTGCAGTACTTGGTAAAAATATAAAGCACATAGGCACAGAGAATGTAGATTCACTAAATTTGAGTTGTGTTTTCAGGAAGGTGCATCCTTGGCAGCCTCAGGTGGAGTGAGGTCTGTGATTTGGGGGAAGGGAACTTGAGGGCCAAACTCCCTCTGTTTTTAACACATGCAGACAGGAAGGAACAGGCTCTCTGCACATCTTGTGGTGCGTTCGAGGCTGTCCCAGAGAGACTAATAGACTCTTACTATTAGGGGACTATGGATTTTGTTGACAGCTGATTCAGGGTAGGCTCTTCATGAACATATGACCCAATAATCCCTACAAACTGCAACAATAAGCACCTAAAATAACTCGTATTCCTCTAGCGGGTAAATGTGTCTATGTACTTGCCGGAGCCCACAGGAATCAATGAATTAAATAGGACCAAATCTGTCAGAATAATGGTCAGAAATGGAAACTAAGTTGGATCATAACAATGTTAAGTTATTTTCTTGGAGTGATGAGTTTGTGGACTAAGAAGCATACTTGACACGTAGAGGTAAACTTGCATGTAATCCTAACAGAGAAGTTGCTGTTATTCTCTCCACATATTGGAAACAACTACTCAGGGATCTCACATCTTGGAGGTTATTGAATTAGCATTCAGCACTGATTCAGAGATTGATGCAGTTTATTTTAGTTTCTGTTGATAGCTCTGTGTTGTCACACAGAGTAAAATGTTAAATGTCATTTTCACATTATGCTATTTATTAATATATATTTTGCACCTGTGTATTGTATAAGTAACTCTCCAGTTTTCTTCCATGAACCAATGATGAAATAAATCAAGAAAAATGCTTTTCATAATCCTACTATCATTTAAGAGTAATCACAATTGCCTCGAAAGAAGATTTGAGACTGTGATTTTAAGACTATATACCAGTTTAATATTTATAGGCAATATAGCCCAGCATGACAGTCTCTCATTTGAAGCCTGACCCTTTGTCACTATATTTCATTGGAGAACACTTTTGCATTAAAAATACAACATGTTTTTCTTTAGTCAGACAAGGGACTCATTAAGAGGAATAGTAGCATCTAATTCCCCCTATTAAAGGGGAGAAGGGAAAGTAGATCAGCGCTCAGAATCTGTTGCTGAGTGCTGATGCTAGGTGGTAATCATAGTTGTGGTGTGGAAGACGATGGTGAAGGTGGTAGCAAAAGTGGTGATTTGTAATGGTGATGAAGTGGTTGATAGGATGTAGGGAGTATGGTGGTGATGGTGGTTGTGAGAGTGATGGTGGCTGATACTGTGGTGATGGCTGTGGTAGTAGGTGTGTTGGTGATAAGATAATGATGATAATGGTATTAATAATGGTGGTAGTGGTGATAGTGGCAGATATTTGGTGATAATAGTCATAATGGCAGATGAGTTGGTGATGATAGTGCTAAGTATTGATAGTGGTGAGGGTGAGGGTGGCAGATATGGTGTTTATCATGGCGGCCAGTGTGTTGGAGAGTGTGGTGATGATAGTAGTAATGGTGATTGTGATGGTGGTAACAGTGACACATGGTGCTGATGATGGCCATCATGGTAAGTGTGTTTGCATTGAAATTGCAGTAGTAGTAATTATGGTCCTATTTCCTGTTTCCACCAGGTTGGCTGGAGTGCTAGCACAGTGGGTAGGGCGTTTGCCTTGCATGCAGCCAACTAGCATTGATGCCTCTGCCCCTCTCAGAGAGCCTGGCAAGCTACCGAGAGTATCTCGCCTGCACGGCAGAGTCTGGCAAGCTACCCATGGCGTATTCGATATGCCAAAACCAGTAACAACAAGTCTCACAATGGAGACATTACTGGTGCCCACTCGAGCAAATCGATGAGCACCGGGATGACAGTGATACAGTGATACAGTAATTATGGTCATGGTGATGGTGGGGAGGATGGTCGTGGTGGTGTTTGTATAGTGTATGATTGTTTTTATTGTTTAGTAGCCTTCTCTGCTTGAACAACTGTCCTTTCTTCTGAACTACTACTACTGCTATAAGCTAATCATGAAGATCTCTTGGAATCTAAATCCAATTCATATAATCAAATTGTTATTTTTCAAAGTAAGCTGATTCTCTTCTTTCAAGCAATAGTGTCTACTTTGTGTGTCTTTTCCCTTTAACAGGGTACGGTAAAATAAACAGTATCCTTTGTATTTTTTCTATCGCCAAAGAAACTCTAATATCATTATCAAATACATACTGCAGAGATATTTAAGTACTTTAGCTACACTGTTGGGAACTTTAAATAAAAATTAATGTCTCTTGGGGCTGGAGAGATAGCACAGTGGGTAGGGCGTTTGCCTTGCACGCGGCCGACCCGGGTTCAAATCCCAGCATCCCATATGGTCCCCTGAGCACAGCCAGGGGTAATTCCTGAGTGCAGAGCCAGGAGTAACCCCTGTGCATCGCCAGGTGTGACCCAAAAAGCCAAAAAAAAAAATTAATGTCTCTTGTACATAAAGAGTATAAATTGAAGAACAAAAGGTCTGCTACTCTAAAACATTTTAGCAGCGTCAGATTGCAGAATGTTCTTTGATTCATTAATTTTTAAAATGTTTCCTAAAGGAAATGCTTTTATAGCTTTACAAACTCTGTTAGCAAACATGTGTTAGAGAGTTAGAGAGTTATTTTGATTATCAGAGATAATCTTAGGTCATATGGAAAAAGATATAAACTGTATAGATATAAATAACTTTTTACTCTGATGCATGAAGAGAACGTAACAGAGCCTTAGCATGGCTTCTATAAACAGACATGTAGAGAGCAGGGCTCTCTGATATGGCTCAGTGATAGAGTATTTGCCTTGTGTGTGTGAGGCCTGAGTTTTACCCCTCACCCCAACACACCTCAATTAAAAACAAAAGCAGACAGAGGGGTGGGATTCTTCAATATTGCAAGAACTACAATTCTTTTCCCCTAATGAGTTGATAGTTGAAATGCATATTGTTCCTTCACTGTTTCCCCTTTCCTTATTTTTATAATGTAACCAAGGGGCAGGGGTTGTTAGAATAAGGCAAAAACACATGATTTATATGTTTAGAGGCGGATGAGAGCAGAAGAAGCTGTACATCTTTTTAATTGGGAAAGCCTTCAAGGCAAAGAACTCTTGTATCCAAGTCAAACACCCAATGGATGTATGATTAGGATCACACACTATTTTTTTGTTGGTTTTGGAACCACACCAACAATGACTGGGGCTACTCTCTGTGTGATGCTGGGTAGGAGAAAAGCTCCCTGTCTGGTGGGGTACCAAGCAGTGCCCAGGATCAATTCCTGGACTCCTACATGCAAAACATGTTCTCCATCCTTCTGAAACATCTGCCCTGCCTCTACTTTAAAAATATATATATATTGTTTAGGAACTATGTGCATGGGAAACCAGCATTAACAGTATTGTAACTCACAGAACCTCAATCAATAAAAAGAAGTTTTAAAAAAATATAGAGTACTGTTTGCAATGCAAAAACTCCTAATAGTTGAGTGATTGTGACTTTGCACGCACTGCTGAAAGTAAATGATTTCATTCTAAGTTTTGTATCTGCAAGAATTTCACTGTTTTTAATGTCTTCCTAATCCTCTTTTAAAATTATATTTTCCCACCCATGTTTAAGAGATAAAACATAGGCTAATAGCAGAAAGTATGAAAACATAAATGAAAAATTAAAAACCTATTACTTTACTCCATCCCAAGAGAGCCACTCTTAATATTTTAAGTTTCTGATAACAATTGTGAAAGAATACTATATAACAATCAACCTCCAAATCTCAGTAATTTATAACAACAAAAATTTATTTTTCCATTCAGGGGTCAGTGGGTTGTTTGGACTAATTTGGGGTTTTGATCCAAGCAACAGGACTGGCCTGAGAGCTCTACGAAGGTTTTATTTTTGATGAAGAAATTGAAGAGCAGAAGAGGATTATGGTTTCCCAGTGAAGTGTCATGTTGGGTGTATAACTTGAGATGGGAAGAGTGGATAGTGCTATAGAAGAAGCAACATTGGTCAGTAGTAAATCATTATTGAAACTGTGTGGTTGTTGTATTGTTCTCTCCGCTCATATGTAATTTAACAATTAGAGGCCAGAGAGATAGTATGGCTCTTGCCTTGTGTGTGGCCATTTTGGCTGATCCTGATTCAATTCCCAACACTGGGAGACACACACCCAAATGCGCGGCTTGGCTGGCGGGAGATCAAGGGCGGGGAAGTACCGGTCTCCGCCCACCTCGGACACTTGCCACGTGGGCTTTCCCACTTCGCCGCGCCCGCCGCTCCAGTATGACTGAGGAGGACAAGGGAGCTGCTTTGGACACCAGTAGCCCACTCAACAACCTGCAGTATGTGACTTGAGCGTCTCCGCCAGGCCCCCCGTGCGGGGGCCCGGCGTTTCTCTTTTTTTTAATCTCTCTCTCTCTCCCTCAACCTCTCCTGGGCACAGCACAGCCTCCACCCCACTTCTCTGAGCACAAAATGGAGACACGCACCCAAATTCACGGCGCGGCTGGCGGGAGATCGAGGGCGGGGAAGTACCGGTCTCCGCCCACCTCGGACACTTAAAGAGAGTGCAGCCACGTGGGCTTTCCCACTTCGCCGCACCCGCCGCTCCAGTATGACTGAGGAGGACAAGGGAGCTTTCCCACTTCCGCCTGTGCGGGGGCCCAGTATTTCTCTAGTTTTTCCCATCTTATGAGCACCATAAAAGGGTAAAAGATTGTAGCGATAGAATTTCAGGCAGAATTTTCCCTGGACTTTATACAGAAACCCAAAACCGCACGGCCGCTACCGCGGCCGCGTGACCTAATGTCATCTAATCATCAGCAATATGAAATGGTTCCCTTTTAATGGGTCGGACTTCGGTGGGAAACCCTAACAAGAATAGTAAGTCTTTTGTTGAAATATTGAAGGCAACCAAAATTATGGCCGTCTCTCTAGATTGAACTAAGCCATATCCCCACGCCAGCTGAGAAGAAATATCCTTCTTTCTCGGGAAGAAACGCGGCGTGGCGTTAACCATAGTATGATGTCCATTAAGTTGACATGGACCTGGTGGCATGGGAATGGGATACAAGGAAATAAAGTATTATGTACATGGAACATCAGGACGCTGGTGGAATCTCGAGTCGGGGCCGATACCAGCACACTACTTTTGGTTCCAGAAACTGCAGACTTTCTACCAGACTATCAACTAAGCCAGAGCCCCACGCCGGCTGATGACAGGAAATAATCATCTTTTCCGGTTTTTTTTCCTTTGTTAGGCAGCGTGGTGAATACTAAACAGGCGTGAACTCGGTGGCGCGGGACGAGGGGGGGAAAAAATAGAAAAGTTATGTAACAAACAATGGGACTTGTTTGAAACCCCAGCAACAATAGCGAGTTATGTGTTGAAACATAGAATGTAACCAAGATAAAGCATAAACGAAGTGAAACTTATCAATTACAAGGGCGGGGACGAGGGGGGGGGCGCGAGGTATACTGGGGTGGTTGGTGATGGAATAGGGGCACTGGTGAAGGGAAGGGTGTTTGAGTATTGTATAATTGACATAATCCTGAGAACTATGTAACCCTCCACATGGTGATTCAATACAATTAAAAAAAAAATTCCCAACACTGTATGTGGGTCCTCTGAATACTGCCAGAGATTATTTATCAGCATAATGCCAGAAATAGCCCCTGAACACCACCAAGTGGAGTCCCTACCCCCCCAATTATAGTAAATACAAAGTTACATAACAATTTCAATTTGTAACTGGAATACTGTTTTTACCTATCAATATTCTTTAGTATCAGTCCTTCAAGATCTGTCTACTGCTGTAGCAGTATTAATAGTAATAATACTCGGTAGCAAATAATGTTCAGTCATAAACTTCCCTCTTATCCTTCATGGACATGATCTAGTTTTCATACCCTTCCAGTGAGCCATATGTTTTGTTTTTAAATTTCTGATGTGTTATAATTTTGGTTCATGTGCTTCCAGTAATACATCTAGACAAATGTGTGAAAGGTGCTTCAGAATCACCCAGAGAGCCTCTCCATCTCAGCAGGATGCCATCACTCTTCCACTCTTCTTCTTCTTCCCTGTCTGCCACCTACAGAATCCCAGGGTTTTGGTGGCACTGAAACCAGCCAATCCTGTTCTTCTGCTAAACACCAGGACATCACTCACTAGCGACAGCATAAGAATGGATCTCTGTCCCTGACCTCACTGCATGCCCTCTATCACTCCATCCAAGGGACTTAAGGAGACATTATCTCTTCCGAACTACTGTCTAAAGGAGCCTCTAGGATCAGATAACTTCTTCTGTCCCTGGGGGATTCCTATAAGACCCCCTCTTTGTTATTAAGTACTCTGGTAAAATCCTCATAAAGGGCAGGCACTTTCATGACTGGGGAAATTGGATATACATTCAAGAATGATTCATCTCCCAATCTATCATTATTTTCACCCATAAAAATATTTCTGTCAGGACTAGAGGGATTAAGGCACTTGCTTTGCATTTAGCTGCTCCCAGTTCCGTCCAAGAAAATTGGCAGGAGCTGCAAGACTTTCATGCTGTCTTTTCAGAAGCCACAGCACCTCACTTCTGTTGTGCTCTTTGAGAGGGACTGTTCCCAAGTCCACGGTATTCGCAGTAGGAGATGAAACAGAGCCTGCATCTAAACAGGAGATGTTTGAGAGGACTTGGAGAGTCTCTAAAACCATAATTTAGCTTCAGTAGCTTCAGGTTTTAGTGGAAATTGTTCTGCTTGTAGGATTCGCCAGTGAGATGCTGTGTTCTCAGCGCTTAGTTATCTTGTTTGCAATCCAACCTCTGTTTGCATTGTTGTCTGAGAAGGCACTTTAATCTTCCCACTGCTTTGCCAAAGTAGCTCCAGCATTCTTTCTCTGAAATAAAAATATTTGTTTCAAATGGCACTCTCATTTGTGGTATTAGAATTAAGTGCTCAATTCCCTTTCATATCAGGGAGAGAAATGTTGCCTCCGGCTGCCCAACATCCTTTTCCTTGCATTAAATAAACAAGCCGATTGGGGTTATGGTCTTTGCAGAGCATAAATGAAATCATTTGACACCCCTTAGCTGTAGAGCCTCAAGAGGCCTTTCCCTTTCTCAGCCTTCCAGCTGCAAATAGAAAGAGACGTGGACGTCCCTTCTCTCCAACGCCTATTCCAGCCCTTCCAGTAAGTATTGACCACTTCTCTTTCATCTCCGGGTACTTTTTCTGTGCCTTTCCTCTGCGCATTTTTCTCTTGTCTGTTAGAGGATAAACTGAGACATATTAAAGTTCTTTCCAAATGAGGGTCCCCCAAACTAGAAGGGGTTGGAGCCATTCATGACCAGGATGAAACAAACAATGTGCAGAAGTAAAAGAGCTAATGATTGATCACTGGAGCTGAATGCCTGCCTGGCTAGCTGTGGTTAGTTGTCCTTGGTGTTTTGCTTTTGTCACCTCTGAGCATTTAGAAGTAGAGATTATCAATTTAGATTTTCATTTGCTTTAGTAGGCTACTGGGTCACTAGAGCCACTTCAGTCTTAGGCCCCCTTATTTTAATTCATCATGTCTTTGCACATTTCAAACAAAGGCTTTTGTTCTGTTTCTATAGCAATCTTTAGCCATTGTTATTAATATTGTCATAATTATATTTATGATTTTGGTGGTATTAAGAATTGAATTGGATGAGCCTCATGCATGAAGGTACCGGCAGAGGAACCCAGGTGTGTGGGACCCGGGGCTGAGACCTTCAAGCCTGCTCAGATCGAGACTGGGCCTCTTCCGTCCAGATTTCCAATTTTCCAGTAGCTAGGCAGTCACATCCAGGGACTGCCCCCAGCACCCTGTAATCCCATCAACAGCTAACATCCAGAGACTTAAAAGCAAGCTCCCGGAAAAGATCGATGCAGAGAGTCTCTGGCCCGAGTGCCTGGCTGTCTTCCCTGGGGCTCCTCCAAGGGGATGGGCTCCAGCTTCCCTCCCTGCCCTGAGCAGAGCTCCCACGGCTGAAGACCTCTGGAGCCTTAGCCACAGCCGTGCTCAAGTCCCCTCTCCACACGTTTGGACAAGCCTCACGCATAAAAGTACCGGCAGAGGAACCCAGGTGTGTGGGACCCAGGGCTGAGACCTCCAAGCCTGTTCAGATCGGGACTGGGCCTCTTCTGCCCAGATTTCCCATTTTCCAGTAGCTAGGTAGTCACGCCCAGGGACTGCCCCTGGCACCAGGTAATCCCAAAACCAGCCAACATCCAGAGACTTAAAACCAAGCTCCAGGACATTTTATAGCCTAGTTCTCCCTCTGGGAGAACCTGGCAAACTACCAAGAGTTTCCTTCCCACATAGGAGAGCCTCACAAACTCCCCATGGTGTATTCATATGCCAAAACCATGCTGGGTCTCATTCCCCTGACCCTGAAAGAGCCTCCAATGCTTCCCATCCTTGGGAAGGACGAGTAAGGAGAGGCTTCTAAAAACTCAGGGCTAGGACAATTGGAGACCTTACTGAGACCCCTCGAGAACTTTGATGATCAACAGAATGATAATGATGATGATTAAGAATTGATACCAAGCCTTCATGTGAGACATGAGCTGTACCAATAATCTGCACCCCTGGCCCTGCTTTTTCATTAAAAAGTGAATATTGCATAATGTTAAACATTTTACTTTGATCTGCCATTTATTTTTATTTTTCTATATCTTTGATTTCTATAACAAATAGTTGGTTTTGCAATTAAGAACAAGCCCCCAAACACTAGAATAGTTACTATTTAAAAACAAAACAAAAACAAAATGGAAAGTAAGTGGGGAGGGAGTGGAAAACCAGGAATTTGTGTGCACTCTGTACAGGTAGGAAGTGGTGCTTCCTGCAGAAAATAGTATGGAATCCCATCAGAAAATGGGGCGAAGAAATGAACAGAAACTTTTCCAAGGAAGAGATACAAAAGGCCAAAAGGCACATGAAAAAAATGCTCTGCATGACTAATCATCAGGGAGATTCAGATCAAAACAACTATGAGATACCACTTCACACCACAGAGAATGGCACACATCCAAAAGAACAAAAGCAACCGCTGTTGGAGAGGATGTGGGGAGAAAGGGACCCCTCTACACTGCTGGTGGGAATGCCAACTGGTTCAGCCCCTTTGGAAAACAATATGGACACTTCTCAAAAAATTAGAAATTGAGCTTCCATTTGATCCAGCAATACCACCCGAAGAAGCAAAAAAGTATAGTCAAAATGACATCTGCACTTATATGTTCATCGCAGCATTGCTTACAATAACAAGAATCTGGAAAAAACCCAAGTGCCTGGGAACAGATGACTGGTTAAAGAATCTTTGGTACATCTATACAATGGAATACTATGCAGCTATTAGAAAAGATGAAGTCATGAACTTTGCATATAAATGAATCAACATGGAAAGTATCATGCTAAGTGAAATGAGTCAGAAAGAGAGAGACATACATAGAAAGATTGCACTCATTTGTGGAATATAAAATAACAGAGTAGGAGACTAACAACTAAGAATAGTAGTATATAATACCAGGAGGTTGGCTCCATGGCTTGGAAGCTGGCCTCACATGCTGGGGGAAAGGCAGCCCGAATAGAAAAGGGAACACCAAGTGAAATGTGGTTGGAGATCCTGCGCAGGAAGGGAGACTCGTGCTGAAAATAGACTAGAGACTGAACACAATCACCACTCAATACCCCTATTGCAAACCACAACACCTAAAAGGAGAGAGAGAACAAAATGGAATACCCTGCCACAGAGGCGGGGTGGTGGTGGGGGGACGGGATTGGAGGGTGGGAGAGATATTGGGTTCATTGGTGGTGGAGAATGGACACTGGTGGAGGGATGGGTTCTCGAACATTGTATGAGGGAAACACAAGCAGGAAAATAGGTAAATTTGTAACTGTACCCTTACGGTGACTCACTAATTAAAAAAATAATTAAAAAATGAATAAAAATAAAATGTTATTACCTTAAAGTAAAAAAAGAAAAAGAAAACAGTATGGAGTTTCTTAAAAACATCTTTTAGAAATAGAGTTATCATGTGTTTTAATAACTCTGCTTTTGGAAATATAACCAAATCAATTGAAAGAAGAGACTTAAAAGAGTATGTGCATGCTCATAGCAGCAATATTCATGATAGCCAAAGGTAAAAACAGCCCGTGTCTTTATTAACAGATAAATGGATAAACACTCTAGGAATGTAGTTCAGCTCTGGACAATTGGGTAAGGTTCTGGGACTTAGGATCTCAGGTGCCACACACACACACACACACACACACACACACACACACACACATACACACACTATACATATAGATATGTATAGCACTGTAGCACTGTCATCCCATTGTTCATCGATTTGCTCGAGTGGGCATCAATAATGTCTCCATTGTGAGACTTGTTGTTACTGTTTTTGGCATGTCAAATATGCCACAGGTAGCTTGCAGGCTCTGCCGTGTAGGTGGGATACTCTCAGTAGCTTGCTGGGCTCTCCAAGAGGGATGGAGGAATTGAACCCAGGTCAGCCATGTGCAAGGCAAACACCCTACCCGCTGTGCTATCACTCCAATCTAAAAGTATCTGCCTTCATTCTTTAATTTTTTTTAATTCCCATTCCCCGGCTACTTCCCTTCACTGAAGATACTGCTGTTTTTATGACTGGGTCTCAAACACACTCCTGGTTGTGATGCTCACACATTTTAGTTTTGGTGCTCACCAGTGTTCTCTTGGTTGAGGCACAAAAGTTATCATTGTGGTGCTTGCTGGATATCACTGTGGTGTTCACATATATGCAAATAAAAATAAATGGATAAACAAAATGTGGAATACACACAATAGTATTATATTTAACCTTAAAAAGGAACTTTAGACACAAATATAGCTGAATCTTGAGGACATTATGCTAAATAAGACGACACTCAGAAAAAGACAAACACTGCATGATTCCATTTTTATGAGGTGCCTGCTGTCAAATTCTTAGAGGCAGAAAGTAGACGGCTGGTTGCAAGGGCCTGGAGGAAGGGAGGAGTGAGGAGTTATTATTTTGTGGGTAGAGAGTTTCAGTTTTGCAAGATGAAAAGAGTTCTGGAGATTGGTTGCACAATGAGATTGTACTTAGCATTGATAAAATGTACCCTTGCCAATGGCAAGGTGATGTTTTTAAGTTACTCCTGCTGCATTCACTGTGTCTTTCAGACACGGTGCTTGTTATATTAGCATTGTAAAAAGAGTTGGAAAACAATTCTTTGAAAATCTCCATGTAAACAACTTCACATAGTATTTGATGTGTACATAGTTTTAAGAAAGTAACCAGGTTATTCTCTAGACTCCTTTCCTATCTGCTAGAAGTCTCCCTCTCTCACCTGTTACCTACCCCTCCATCAGACCATAGTCTTTCCTGCTGTTCTTTCAGCAAGACCACTGGTCTCTGTTTCACACTGTTTCCTGGATTGGGACAGGCCAATGCGCACTGGTGTCATATTCTAGAGGGGCGAAAGAGCAGCTTCTCTGCAGTTAAGGAACAGTGTAGATATGTCCTCCCTCTCATTCCTCTTTCCTCCTGTCTCCAAATGATCCAAGCCAAGGTTCAGCTCTGATCCCATTTCTTTCCTTTTGTCCAGAGACCTCCATTTTCAATTCCAATCTCTCTTTTTCTCTGCCAGTTATTTAAAAAAAAAAAAAAAAGAGAAAGAGAACAGAAAAGGGAGTGGGGAGGTTGGGAAAGGGATTAGGGAGGAACCCATCAACTGCATTGTCTGTAGAAATCTTTAGAGAGCCACAGAAGGGTGTGTGCCTGCTTCAGTGACAGGAAGTCACCGCCCAGAAAGCGTTACTTGCCAGTTCGTACTACTCCACTGCACGGAACCTTCCAACTAGGATGTTTATATGCACCCATGCAACAGCCAATCTTTTCTGTATGAACCATCATTCATTTAAAATATAGATTTAATTATGTCTTTCTGGTGCTTAAGCCCTTTGAGCTACCATTACTTAGGAGATAAAAACTAAAAATATTTAAACTGCCCTGCAGGCTCTAAGGAGTCAGCATCTGCCCCGACTTCTTTGCATCACACTATGGCTGAGTAAGGACAGCAACGTTCATTTAGTTCCCAGATGCATTAAGTGTTCTAATTTCTGTTTGGAACCTGCATGATGCTACTCCCTTTTCTCACCTTCACCACCACGATCCTAACAAGCCCCCAGAACCACTTACTCTGAAACCGGGGAGTTTTCACTGATTTTTCAGTTATGAATTTTGAGTTCATAATTTTATGAAAGCCTTCCCAACTGCCCAGAGAGGTCCACACTCCCTGTTGTATGCATGCAACTGAGTGGACCTTTTTTTTTTCCAATTGGATTACCATGAGATATAGATACATAGTTACAAAGTTGTTCATGATCGGGTTTCAGTCATACAGTGTTCCAACACCCATTCCTTCACCAGTATACATTTCCCACCACCAATGTCCCCAGTTTCCTTTCCGCCAACTCCCCTCGCACCACCACCTATAGCAGACACTTTTCTTCTCTCTCTCTCTCTCTCTCTCTCTCTCTCTCTCTCTCTCTCTCTTTTAGTGGGCCTATTTTTTTTTTTAAAAAAAAACCATTATTGGCTAAATTTTTATGAGCTTATAAGATTTATATTTGCTCTCCTCACTAGACTATGAGCTTCATGAATACCAGAACTGTATATGCTTGTCTTTAAATTTTGTCCTGGGAGTTTGGCATAACCCTGCATTTCATAAGCACCCAAAACTATTGGTTGAGCCAATAGTAATGTCAAGATAAGATAGGAGTCTGTTCTGTGTCACATTGGGTCAAGTATTGAGGTGTAGGTGTCAGGCACTGGTTCATAGCAGGTTGATTTTCCTTTGCTCAAGCCTGGAATGAAATTGGGAGTTAGATGCAGGAGCCAGGCAGGTAAAGGTAAAAACTTCGCCGTGGAGTCAGAAAGTAGCTGCAGAGGTGGGCACTGTCCTAGCATGGTCAGCAGCCTGCATTAGAGCCCTGGCTCACATGCTCCCCTGCCCAGCACCCCTGAGGGTGGCCCCTACTGAAAGAGAAGGAAAAGGGCCTGAGAAATGCCATTCTACTAAGAGGACATAGGGGCTCTTAGGAGGAATGGTTGATTTGAAATCTGAAAAAGGAAATTCACAAAATGAGTTTAAAATGCCCTGTAGTGGAAATTAAGACACTACTGAAAGACTAATATATTGAAAGGACACCAAACTGGTTTTGAAAAGGCGATGATAATGGACATAATTTATTAAACAAAGAACTCATGCACTCACAATAATTTTTAAAAGGCAGATTATAATTTATTTATTCGTTTATTTTTGGTTCGGGGACCACAATCAGTGGTGCTCAGGGCTTACTTCTGGGTTTGGTTCAGGAATCACTCCTGGTGGGTTTGGGGGACCATATGTGATGCTGGGGATAGAACCTGGGTCAGCTGTGTGCAAGACAAATGCCCTACCTGCCGTACTATCACTCGGGCCCTATGGGAACATTGTATGACTGAAACCCAATCATGACCAGCTTTCTAATGTTTTATTTCACGGCGATTCAATAAGGGAAAAAAATTAAAAATAAATAAAATGAAGAGATGTGGGCACTTTCTTGATCAAGGGAATAAATTTAGTACCAGAGATGATAGACAAACTGATATTCAGCTCTTCCTGATGAAGAGGCCAGAAATGAAGCCAGACGGGAAATTGATAAGATAGCATGGAGACTCAGTGATGAAATAAGAGATGACTCTTCAAGGGAGAGAAGGGTAATAGGTCTCAGCACCTAAGAACAGAGGGAGGCGGGGGAGGGTTTATATATGCAAAACAAGGCAGGTGGTTACATAAAGAAGCAGACAAGCTTGTGCAAGAAAAACACACTACAAGCTTAGTCATCCTGGCAAACCGTCTTCTCCAGGCGGTTGGACACTGCCGTGGAGCAAGTTGCTGAGGCTGTTTTGAAGGAGCATGCTGTGACTCTCCGTACAGAGGAGCCCTTTGATTTACTCGCACAGAGAGAGCCTTTTGTGTTTACAATTGCATGGTGAGAGTCTTCCCTCTCCCTGTGTCCTAGGGAGGGAATTTATGGATTTAGCTCACAAGGCTCCATCCTGGAACATGTCCTTTCACCCTGAGTGGTGTAATTAGAAACACACAACCGCCAAGTTTTCTTCCTGAGTATTAAAGCTGGAGTGAATTCTAAGCAAATCTCAGTTGGACGTTCCAAGATATAAGCTGGACTTTTCCAATTTGTCAGTGCCATGGGAAAAGAAGGGGGATTATTCTGATGTGTGGAAAATAAGGAGTTGGCAACAAAATGCAACCCTTAAAATAGCTACGCTGGAAAAACAATTTATTTTGGTTTTATTTGTTTGCTTTGGGGACCACACCCCACAGTGCTCAGGCCACTCAGCTTAGGGGTGTCTCCTGGGCTGCCTGGGGACCATGTGGGACAGGATAGGATTTGGAGCATGCAATCCAGCCTTGTGGAGCTAGCTCTCTGGCTCTACCCAGAAAAAATTGAGGTAAATTGGGAAAATTTAAAGATTTTAAATGATATATTATGGATCTATCAATGTTATACTTTCTGATGGTAGCATGGTATTGTGATAAGCTGAAAAATTTCTGTGTTCTTAGATAATACCTATGAAAATACATGTTCAAGGGCATAAGACGTGTGTGTGTGTGTGTGTGTGTGTGTGTGTGACAAAAGAGTAGAACAGGGAAAAGAAATAGAGATGGCAAATGAGTACAAAATTAACTAGATATTAATGTAGGAAGAGAGTATATAGATGTTTTTGGACTTTTGGAAATATGTTTGGAGGCTTGAAATTTTTCCCAAAAAAGTGGTTGGGAGAAGATAGCCTTCAGGTCTGTTGACACTGTGCTTGCTGATACTTCCTCATACTTAGGTTAGATAGTTTGTCGTAGCCAAGCCTGGGCAAAGCCAATTTCTCCAACCTCCTTCCCCTCCACCTCTTACCACAGGGCCTGTCATAGTAAAATTTATGACTCTGGTTAAACAGAATTGATAGACAGGCAGATCCACAGAAAGTCCCGTGAGACTTGAGTCATGCTTACCCACTTTCCCTCCTAAACTCACTGGGCAGAGACTTTATAAGGCCAGATATATTCCTCGAGGACAGTGGTTCTCAGGCTGGATTGCGCCCTGAGATCATGTGAAGATCACATGTCGAGGCCATTTCCCCAGACTCTAAAATCACCGGCTGTGGAGGAGGTGGAATGTGAGTTCTCAAGTGATTCCATTGTGCACACTAACTCGAGATCTGGTCTGCCAAGACGTTTCCATGTGAAAATAGGATTAAGTAAGGAATAAATAGCCACACCCCCAGTTTCTAGCAGGAAGAAAAGCAACAGCAGAAACAGAGATCACTAGGTTCTGACAGGATGCAAGCTCAGAAGGGAAACACACACTTAGAGCTTTGTCTCTACTCCCATTCAGTCCTACCTTGCTGAAGTAGTTATCTTTGGCCCTAATATTGCACGACTTTCTCACTTATTCTAGTAGTTGTTATTTTTTAATGTAGATCATAGTTGTTTGCATATAAACAGTTGTTTGCACAGCTGTTTGCTTAGTTTTATTGCATATTGCAATAAAAATTATTTGTCTTATATTTTTGCAAAGTGAACACTTTTCCTTGACTGGAGCCATAGCACAGCAGGTATAGCATTTGCCTTGCACCCGGTCCACCAGGGTTCAATTCCTCTACCCCTCTCAGAGAGCCTGACAAGCTTCCAAGAGTATCCCGCCCGCACGGCAGAGCCTGGCAAGCTACCCGTGGTGTATTTGATATGCCAGAAACAGTAATAACAAGGCTCACAATGGAGACATTACTGATGCCCACTCAAGCAAATTGATGAAAAACAGGATGACAGTGCTACAGGACACTTTTCCTTACTTCATTTGTCTTGCTACAACCTCCAGCAAAATGTTAGCTCGGAATGACAAGAGCAGATAAAATCTCTAGTTTGATCTTAGAACACATTCAGTGTTTTTTGGTTTTTGTTTTTACTTTAACAAAATTAGGTTAGCTGTAGGATTTTCATAGTTTCTCATTAATAAGTTGAGGAAACTCTTTATTACCAAATTTATTAAGGTTTATTTTTTTAAATCTAGAATGGATGTTGAATATTGTGAAACACTTTTATATCTATATATTTTTCTTTCCCTTATCTTTT
This sequence comes from Sorex araneus, assembly GCF_027595985.1. Taxonomy (NCBI): domain Eukaryota; kingdom Metazoa; phylum Chordata; class Mammalia; order Eulipotyphla; family Soricidae; genus Sorex; species Sorex araneus. The sequence continues at coordinate 141,247,972 of NC_073302.1, read as the reverse complement.
TGTTTTTGTTTTTGTTTTTTTGAGTCATATGCAGCAGTTCTTGGCAGCTATTTATTGCTGGCCAGGTGTTTGGAGTGTATTTCCTGGCACTGTAAAGAGACCATGTGGTGCTGGGGTATTTGGGCTTCTGGGCAAAGTATGTGTTTCAACCCTTTGACCTATCTCCTCCACCCACTTTTCCCTCACCTAAATTTTTGTATATATATATTTTTAATTCTTGAAAAAAAATTTTTTTTGGACTGGAGCCATAGCACATTGGGTAGGGCATTTGCCTTGCATTCGGCCAACCTGGGTTTGATTACTTCGTCCTTCTCGGAGAGCCAGGCAAGTTACTAAGAGTATTCCGCCCGCATGGCAGAGCCTGGCAAGCTACCTGTGGCGTATTCGTTATGCCAAAAACAGTAACAACAAGTCTCACAATGGAGACATTACTGGTATCCACTTGAGCAAATTGATGAACAATGGGACAACAGTGCTACAGTGCTTGAAATTTTTACTGAATATCTGTGAGACAGACTATTATAAAGCTGTTCATGATTGGGTTTCAAACACACAATGATCCAACACCTGTTCCTCTACCAGTGCACACCTCCCACCACCAATGTTTCTTGTCTCCCTCCCACCATTCCCCCACCTCACCCACCCCCAGCCTGCCTCTATGGCAGGCACCCCTCCTTGCCCCCATCTCTCCTTTTGTGCATTATAGTTTTCAAAATTGGTAGTAAGAGGACATAGTATTTGTTCAGGGCATTCAGTATTTTTATGGGGAAGATAGGCTAGAATAACTTTTTTAACTGGTGACAGCTTTGAGGTGAGGACATGACTGCCAAGATTCCCAGAAGTAGAAAGAGGTGGGGAGAAGTAACCTATCCTAATCCCCCAAAAGCCTGGAAATTTCAGTCACAAAACCCACGTATCTGAATTTTCAACAGGTTAATATCTTGGTGACGTCTGTACTGAGATGGTGGAGTCCAGCCAGGGGCAGGGCAGAGATTTTAGGCTATGGGAGCAAGAAACTGCAGGGGACTCTGCTTGGGCCGATACCAGGCTGACCCATGTCCCTCAGATTTACCCTGGTCTGTTCAGCCTTGTGCAGGTCTGAGGTGAACTGTGGCTTTTGATCTCTTTTGAGATTTATTTATGGTTCTCTGAAGCTAGGTCCATAAATGAGCTTGTATAGCTGAGCTGGGAGGTGGTCTGTGGGCGTAGTTCCCACATACCTAACTTTTGGACATTTAATTTCTCCAGAAACTTGGTCCTGGAGTTGTTGGAGTCAGGTCAGAGGCACAGCAGCAACTTGGGGGGTATCAGGAAGCCTGAAGGCACCATCAGGCTGCTGATGCACTTACTCTCTGGGCACAGGTTTACCTGCTGGTGGCACCACACATCCTTTAATATATTTTCAAACTTAATGGAAGACAGAATAATAATAATAATAATAATAATAATAACATTCCTATACCCTGCTTGTTATCTTATCTTTCAGCTTGTTGAAAAACTTCCTGTACTGAGTTTGGCATAAGTAGAAACTCTGGGTATTAGTCCCAGTTATCTGTGTTGTCCCAGTTATCAAGTTGTCCAGCTGATTCTGATATTAAAGTTTTAAACTCTCTGCCCTAAAAGATTGATCTTTTAAAAGAGGTCTTTTAAAAGATAACTATAATTTTCATCAAACCTAAAAATTTAATAATTTTTAAAATTTGGTAATTTAATATCCTCAAATATCTGTTCAGTATTTCAGCTTCCAATGAACTCATAAATGTGTGCTAAAATGTTTAGTTTTATTGAAAATTTTTATTTTTTTATTTTAATGAATCATCGTGAGATACATTTACAGGCTTACAGACTTTCATGATTGCATTTCAGTCAAATAACGTTCAAGTGCCCATCCCTCCACCAGTGCCCATTCTCCACCCCAATGTTCTTAGTATCCTTCCCCCCATCCCTACCCCTTCCCACCTCCTGCCTCTGTGGCAAGGCACAATCCCTCCTACTCTTTCTGTCCTTTTGGGTGTTATGGTTTGCAATACAGGTAACAAGTAGCCATCATGTTTTGTCCATAGTCTACTTTCAACATGCATCTACTATCCTGAGCAATCCCTCCAACCATTATTTATTTAGTGCTTCTCTCTCCATCCCAGCTACCATTTCCCCCTGCGCATGAGATTGGCTATTGAGCCGTGGAGCAGTCCTCCTGACCCTTATTTTAACTGTCCTTTGATGTTAGTCTCCTATTATGTTACTTCATGTTCCACAAATGAGTGCAATCCTTTTATGTCTGTCCCTCTCTTTCTGACTCATTTCACTTAGCATGATACTCTCCATGTTGAAGCATGATACTCTCCATGTTGATCCACTTATATGCAAATTTCATGACTTTCTAACAGCTGCATAGTATTCCATTGTGTAGGTATATCAAAGTTCTTTAACCAGTCTTCTGTTCTTGAGCACTAAAATTTTTATTTTCATTATTTTATAGTTTCATATTTTACACAGAGTTATGATACAAATAATGGCCCTCCACTGTGGCCAGTTGGTTGTTCTTTTACAGTCTTTACCAGATCTTTATCTACCTACCCCTCTCCTCCTTCCTTGTAGTTGTACATAAATAGTCACTTCTGAAATCTACATGCCAGTTTTTCTGTTTGCCATTCCTCAGAGTGGTTTATTCTCTGCATCTCTGGGGAATTCATAATTGAATTAAAAACAATGAAGTCTAGTCAGGTCTAGGCTCAAGATTTTAGGTAAGGATTTTCAGAAAATAGATTTATAGTCCTTGTCACTGAAAAACTCTCCAAGGTGTTGGGGATGTGGCTCACTGGTAAAGCACATGTGTCACATTTGTGAGGCTCTGGCTTCACCCCCAGCACTGCAAAACCCCAAAATAAAACAACAAAACTTATGATTGTAGTTATTTGTACTGCAGCTTCATAGTTAGTCCATGCTTTGCCCAGACCCTTCTATTTCCCTCTACCTTCTCTATTCGTATCTCCTTGAGCTCTGTATTTTTCCTGAGCCGAATTGGAGAACTGCCATCTCTCATTGTTTTTTCCTAAGATTCCTTTAGGATACTACTAGAAAGTTCAGTTGCAAGCACAGAACTAACAAGAAGTATTTATTCTTCAGTTATTGCTCTGCTTCTAAGGATACTTCCTGGTAGGCCCTGCAGACCCACCTCTGCTTGCTTTTTAGGGGGATCAGATAGTCCCTGCTTCCCAGTGGAGCTATTATTAGAGACCTGGTGTCTGGCCTGGCATCTTTTAAGTCTTAATTCACTTTCGATGGGGGGTAACTTCAAAGCAGTGCTCAGTGCACCTTAGGGCTACTTCTGACTATATGCATCCTAGTAGGTACAGCCTGATGGTTCTCTGCTAAGACTGATTATCTGATGCTTCTGGGGGTCACTAGGGCTGTGCCCCAAAGTGCTAAAGGAAACAGGTAGGGTCTGGTAGTTCATGTGGTACCAGGGATTAAACTAGGGAAGTAGCACATGCAAGCATGAACTCCAGCCTTCTGAGCTTTTTCCCCAGTTTTTTTTTTTTAATTGAAATAACAAATTTTTATTGAGGTAACATTGGGCTTTAACAATGTTGGGTCTGGGGCTGGAGGAATAGCACAGCGGGTAAGGCGTTTGCCTTGTACATGGCCTACCCAGGATCGAACCCCAGCACCCCATATGGTCCCCTGAACACTGCCGGGGTGATTCCTGAGTGCAGAGCCAGGAGTAACCCCTGTGCATCGCCAGGTGTGACCCAAAAAGGAAAAAAAAAAAAGAAAAAACCCAACAATGTTGGGTCTTAACACACATAAATTTCACCTATATGGCATCATAATAAGGAATCTATATAGAGTAAATCATGAGCGTCACCACCCACCATTACACAAGGAACCCATTTCCTCTCTTATTCCATACATCATCCATATCCCCCCCCCAGCTACCTGTTTATTCTCTATATCTAAGAGTGTGTTTCCTTTTGTTCATTTGCTTTGTTTCAGTACATTCCATATATGTGAAGTCATGGGTATTTGTCATTCTCAGACTGATTTCACTCAGCATAATATCCTCAAGTCCATTCATGTTGTCGCAAGTGCCAAGACCGCATCTTTTAAAAAAAAAAATATAACTGAGTAGTATTTGTTGTTTATACATGCCGTACTTGTTTATTTATTTACCTGTTGATGAGCATCAGCTTGTTTCTCTAACTTGTCTATTGTAAATAATGATGTAATGAACATAGGGGTGCACATATCTTTTACACTCTGTGGATAAATACCCGGAAGTGGGCTGGCTGTGTCATACTGTTTTCCAAGTGTTTTCTTAAGTTTACAATCTCACCAGTCGTGGGATTTACATTTCTGCTAGCACTTGCCATTTCTTGTCTTTTTGATCATAGCCATTCTAACAGTTGTAAAGAGCTACCTTAATGTTGCGCTTTGATTTACATCTCACTACAAGTGACTATGAACATCTTTTGACATTCCTGTGAATTATTTGCATGCTTTCTTTGGAGACATATCTATTCAGATCCTTTATTTTTATTATTAATCAGATTTGTTGTTATGTTGAGTTGTCTGAGTCTTTTCATATATATCTTGAATATCAGTCACTTGTGTGATGTGCAAATATTTCCTCCATTCAGTAGGTTGTCTTTTTTATTTTGAAGGGGTCTTCTGCTGTGCAGAATAGTTTTAGTTTTATATAATTCTAGTTCTTTATTTTTGCTTTTGTTTCCCTTGGTATTGGTGCCAAATCTACAAAGAAATCACTCAAAACACTGTCAGGGAGCGCATGTCCCATACTTTCTCCTCTGTATGTTATAGTTCAGGTCATGTCTTTAGTGCATTTTGAATGAAGGCTCATGTGTGGTGTGGGATCGTGTACTGGTTTAATTGTTTGTGGTGGGTTTTCTAGTTTTTTAAACAATGTTTATTGAAGAGGCTGTGCTTTTCCAGTCTCTGTTCTTGACTCATTTGTTGTTAGTTATCCTTATTTGGATTTATTTCTGGGCTCCCACTGGCATCTGTTGCTAAATAAAAGTTTCCATATAAGGCTTTCACATATAGACAGGCTGGGAGTGATTACATCATGAATGCCCTCATTGCAGATGGAATCAAAATGCTACCTTGTGGTTAATACTGGGAGAAAACCAATCAGAGACTCTTCAAAGACATTTATTTTTTACTTTTTAAAGACATTTCGATAAGAAAATGCAGTCAAACAGATTAGAAAGTCTGACTTTAATTTTAGATGAAAGGTGTATCCCACAAATAAATCAGTCTAGCTTGAAACCAAATACTCTGGGTTTTTTTTTTTTTTTTGCCACTAAGTAAAATTTCTTTATCTCTTGAACCTCCAATTTCAGAGTTGTTTTGGAGATTATAATGTACAGGGACCATATTCCTGGTAATTTGCAAGTAGGTTCCTGAACTCTTTTTGGTCTGGGGTAGATACTTTTTTAGTTCTCCCCTCTCCCCATCTCACTACATAGTAGATAGGTGCCATTTGCTAGTTATCTGGAGTGGGGAGCCCGGAGGTGGGATGAGGGTGTCTGCTTAGAGCTGGTCATGTTTCCTTTAAGGATCTGGTTAAAGGGATTCATTTAGTTTGCTGAAATTCACCAAACCCTAATCAATAAGTTGTATGCTTTTTTCTATATATTTTATAATCCAGTAAAAAGTGTAAAGAAGGGAGGGAGGGATGGAGGGAAGAAAAACTTTCAGAGATGAATAAAATAAAAATATATAAAGTAATCATCAGCAGTAAGGACAAAAGCTTAATATGATTTTAGTTTTTACATGCAAACCAGTATCAGTCATCTGGCTCTGTAGGAAAATAAGAGAGGCAATGTGTAGGCGAACACAATAATCACTGTTGCCTTTGTTAGCCCTCTGAGAGGGTTCAACCCATACAGGCACCCTGCTCCAACCTTGGCTCACAGACTGTCCTTGTCCTCCAACTGCTTTTGTCTTACATTTTGCTCTGTTCTGGCTCAGTGCTGCTGACTATTGTCTCACTCTAAGTCTTTGGGCTTCTGTGTGTTTGCGGTCGAAGGGCCTGATTCCCAGAATCCTCTGTTGTCACCAGGAGTAGGCAATTCTCTGAAATATCCTGCCCTACAGGAAGTAAGTCTGCCCCTGGCATCTCACTCCTGGCAAGTGTCTAGTTGGGAGACCTGGTGGTAATGCTTAAAAAATTCTACACATCTCTCTCTTGCTCTTTTGCTCTTCCTCCCTCCCTCTCTTTCCATCCTCCTCCCTTTCTCCCTCCCATTCCCTCCCCTTCTTTTCCATCTCCTGCTTCCCCCCCTCTTTCCCTTCCTTCTTTTCTTTGTCACACTACCCTCCCTCTTTTCTCCCTGTCACTTCCCTCAGCCCCCTTCTTCTCGCTTCTTTCTTTTCCTTCTCTTTGTAAAATGATTTTTACATTTTCTGTTTTAGGGACAAATTGTGGTGATTTTTTTTTCTTTGCTTTTTGGGTCACACTTGGCATTGCACAGAGGTACTCCTGGCTCTGCACTCAGGAATTACTCCTGGCGGTGCTTGGGGGACCATATGCTTACTGGGAATAGAACCCGGGTCAGTCTCGTGCAAGGCAAATGCCCTACCCGCTGTGCTATTACTCCAGCCCGATTTTTTTTTTTAATGCTGATGTTTTCACCCTATTTAAAAAAATTTTTCTTAACCATGAGCATAGGTGCTATAGGTATAATTGCTCCACTAACACTGGGACTCTGTGTTGATTCCCTGGAAGGGAAGAAAAAAAAGAAGATTTGTAATTTTTTTATCTTAAATTTTATTATTATTTTTTACTTTATATCTCTGATTTTTTAAAATTATTTTTTAATTAGTGAATCACTATGAGGGTACAGTTACAGATTTACACATTTTCGTGCTTGTGTTTCCGTCATACAATGTTCAAGAACCCATCCCTCCACCAGTGCCCATTCTCCACCACCAATGAACCCAGTATCCCTCCCACACCCCAATCTCATCCCCCCCACCCCACCCTGCCTCTGTGGCAGGGCATTCCCTTTTGTTCTCTCTCTCCTTTTGGGTGTTGTGGTTTGCAATAGGGGTATTGGGTGGCCATCATGTTCAATCTATAGTCTACTTTCAGCATACATCTCCCTTCCCGAGTGGATTCTTCAACCACATTTTACTTGGTTGTTCTCTTCTCTCTATGAACTGCCTTTTCCCCCAGCATGTGAGGCTGGCTTCCAAGCCATGGAGCCAACCTCCTGGTACTTATTTCTACTATTCTAGGGTGTTAGTCTCCTATTCTGTTATTTTATATTCCACAGATAAGCACAATTTTTCTATGTCTATCTCTCTCTTTCTAACTCATTTCACTTAGCATGATACTTTCCATGTTGATCCACTTGTATGCAAAGTCATGACTTCATCTTTTCTAACAGTTGCATAGTAAGAAGAGTTGTAATTTTTTTGAGGTGAAAATTGAATCTCATTTCTTTGACAATGAAAGAGAAGAGGTCCTTGATGAATGTCCAGAACTTAAACTGTCAGGAAGGGAATCAGGAATGAGACTGACCTCTAATTGTCCTATCAGTGGCCTGAGATGGGCTGAAGAGTTGTAATAGGTATGCCAAGATCAGGCCCATAATCCTAGACATGGGTGAAACAGCAGGATTTCAGGTAAGAAAAACAGGTAGGAAGTCAAAAAAGCTGGTGTGGGCACCTGAGAAGCCCTCTGTTATTGCAACATGTCCATCCTTCTTATCTGCAGGACTTCCCCTTTCTCAACTCAAACCAGCCTTCTCGCTCTAATCTTTTCTTTTGGCTATCAGGTCACGCCCAGCAGTACTCTGGGGTTACTCCTGGCTCTGTGCTTAGGAATCACTCATGGTGGAGCACAGGGGACCATATGGGGTGCTGGGGATCGAGACCAGATTGGCCATGTGTAAGGCAAACTCTCTATATGCTGCACTATGGCTCCAGACTCCATTCTTATCTTTTTAACCAGAAGTCATATCTAGTTGTTTCAATGTCGATAGAATATTGCATGATCAAAACCATGTTTCTTTTGGTATTTGGCACTTCAAAGCACTGGAATTAATGAGTTGTGTGAAGTCTCAAATGCCACTAAATATTTGTCCTGTAACACACTTAAACTTGAAGAGTAGAGAATATGAAAGTCACATTGAACCACAGTTCTTAGGGAATGGTCTGATTCACAACTTGTACAATATTTTTGAGTCTCCATGGTGGATGTGTCAAGGTTTTGTCTCATCAGACTTAAAAATCTGAGTAGCCTGTAAATAGTTCAGTGCCACAAAAAGTTCCTGCCTTGCAAGTGTGAGGCTGGGAGTTTGATTTCTGGTGTCATCCACATGGAACCACACATTGAATAGCACTGCCTCCCATGGGCACTACAACCAGAATGTGCAGGAGTATTACAACTAAAAAAGTGGGATCACCAATGATCACCACAAAACAGGTTGCAGACGCCCCCCCACATCATTGCAACCATGACTAAGGAAGGGAGGAAATCTAAAAAATTTTGAAAAAAGAATTCTCTTTAGTGACTGTGTTTTAAAAAAATTACGAATCAGTACATGAGTTTAAAGTCATCAGGAAAGAGTCAGGTCTTAAATAACCCGTGGAATCGAAATCCCTCCAAGGATGAAAGCCATATAGCACTATACTTTAACTAGCTCCCTTAGTGTCTCTGACGAGCAATGATATCCCTTCTCCTGCCCACTTGTTGCTTACCTGGCACCTTGCTTTAGCGCGGTTTATTACGCTCTCATACTGCCAGAATCCCCTCTGACTTTTGGAGACTTCTTTGGCTTTTTCTTCTCTCTCACCCCTACAGCTAACCCATGATTCAGTGTCGATATTTCTTCCATTCCTCAATAAAATATGTAAATATATATACATATGTATGTATATATAAACTCATATCTATACGGTATACTAGCTTTCTATTGATACATAGGATAGTACTGTCAATTTAATGATGAACAAATGTCACCTATTTATTAGCTCAGAGATTCATTGTATCACTGTCATCCCGTTGTTCATCGATTTGCTTGAGTGGGCACCAGTAATATCTTCATTTTTCTCTGTTGCGTGCTTGTGTAGCCTGATGGCATATTGGGGGCTCTTTCTGGATCAGGGGAATGAGAACCGTTGTTGTTACTGTTTTTGGCATATCGAGTACACCACGGGTAGCTTGCCAGACTGCCGTGCGGGCAGGATACTCTCAGTAGCTTGCTGGGCTCTCCGAGAGGGACAGAGGCATTTGGGGAGGCCTCTAATCGCCTTTACAGGTGTTCCCAGTCAATGTAAGCTTTTGATCGATTGGTGTGTTGTAATGATCTGCACACTGACAAACACACACCTGCCTGTGTTTCTGGGCAGTACCTGGGACATCTGCAGCCTCAGGTTGATCTCCTTGAGGTTAATGGAGTGCGCCTAGAGGTTGTTGAGCTGCTGGCAGAGCAGGACCCTATCGCAGAGGGCCTGTGCCAGGTGGAACACCTGTGCCAAGTTTCAGGTCACCCGATGGTTGGCTGACAGCACCCCTGAGTGGATGAGTCACTGCGAGCACTGCTGTCATGGCTCTATGTCTGACAGCACTGTGGCTTGGCCTGGCCAGGGCAGGCGGCCACGCTGTGGCTTCCGCCGAGGTTTCTCCATGCCTCGCTGATGTCATTCTGTCTGAATCTTGCAAAACAGCCAGCGATGTCCATCAAAAATCATGCGTAAAGTTCCAGCAGGGATCACACATAGAGTTCCATGCCTGGTGTGCTGAGCCACATGTTGCTCAGCACAATTCTAAGGCAAATTGGTGAGCCGGGTTCGGGTTCGGGAGAGCTTGAGGGGTTCGGGTGGCGTTGGCGCCAACTTGCCTCCAATCAAATATGGTGTGGTAATTATGGAAAATAAGTAGGGAGTGTCTTATGATGTGTTGTGGCCGAGCAGTTTAGGAATATGTTCACTCATACGTGAGGCTCAGCCCAAGCATGTGGAAAGCGAACTGGAGTGTGGTGGCGGTTGGGTTGTGGAGGTCGGCTGGTGGGGCTGGGTCCGTTGTGGCAGGGAGGGCTCTCACCTGCCCCCCTCTGGGGTGCTCCAAGTGAAAGCAGCCTGGCTCAATGTCCAGTGGCATGGTTATGGGGGCCTCAGAGATTAATAGTTCAGAAATCTATCATGAGGCCAGCAACATAGCCCAGGAGGTAAGGCACTTGCCTTGGTCGTGGCTGACCCAGGTTTGATCCCTGGCACACATACGGTTTTCCGAGCACCACATGGACTGATCCCTGAGTGTAGAGCCAGAAGTAAGCTCTGAGCACTTCAGGGTGTGGTGCCCCAAATGTGTCATGGTGTGATTGTATTCTCTGCTCTGTACATCAGGTATCAGAAGGTTGAAATCAAGTATGAGGCCAGCTGAGTTCCCTTGCAGGTGCTCTGGGGGAAAATCTGCTTTTAAGTTTATTCAACTTGGTGTAACTTAGATCTGTTTGAATCTCTGAAATTTAAGCCAGCCAGGAAAAACCCCTCTCTGTTTTTTTCCCTGTGATTATGTCAAACTTGCCTAGACAATTTTATTTTACTGTGTCAACTTATTTGGGACCTTTATTTCATGTGCAAAATCATCCTATTTCTACCAGTTGCTGATGAGTACTTGATTGAATAAGTGGAAAGAGGTGTGTTTATATTGGGGTTCAGGATCTTGAAGATTATCTTAAAAAAATTGAATCACTGTGAATTACAAAAGTAACAAAGATATTTATGCTTGAGTTTTAAGCATACAATGTTCAAACACTAATCCCTTCATCAGTGTCCACTTTTCTCCTTCAATGTCCCCAGTTTCCCTTCCTTCCCCAAGCCTGCCTCTGTGACAGGCACTTCCTCCCCTCCACACCATTTTCCTACTGTCCCCTTCCCTAATTTATTCCTCACTTCTGCCCTAGTGGTGAAATTCCTACTGAAGACCAGTTCTCCTGCTCTCCGTTTCTGTTGCCATTGGGCATTTGATATTCCCCTACAAAATTTCTTTTTTTTTTTTTAAAGAAATATTTTATTGAACCACCGTGAAAAAAAGAAAAAAAATACAAAGCTTTCAGGTTTAAGTCACAGTCAAATACTGATTAATCCACCATCCCTTCACCAGTGCACCCGTTCCACCACCAAGAACCCCAATACACCCCCCTCCCACCCCACCCCCCATTTAAGTAGCTAATGATATTCCCATTATTCTCTATATATATTGAGTACATTCCACATTTCCATACAGAACTCACTATTATTGATTGGAAATTTTCCCCAAAAATCAGGCCTGCTGAATAGGCATCATCTAATAATTTCTCTTCATTGCTAAGAGTGAAGACTTTAAGTCCGCGCGGCCGCTATCGCGGGTTTCTAATATTTTAGCTCAGTTCACAGTCAAAGTGCATGGCTGTAAGCATCCGCTCTGGTGCCAAAATGGGTTAGGAGACCTCAGGATCACAGTCAATAGGCGTGGAGGGTCCGTTTCTCGTGCCGCGGCTCTCGGTTCATCTCTGGGCGGAAGGCGCGCCGGGAACGCCCCCCCTCCCCGGACCACCTACAGGCTACGTCACTAAAGAAAGTCCTACCTCCTGGTGGAGGGGTCTTAGAGGGTGGCTCTTACCGCGTGGCTGCTACCGCTGCCGCCATTTTCGCTCAGAAAAATGGGGTGGAGAGAGAAAAAAATCCCTCCCCGGGCTGCACGAGGTTGTAGCTCAGTTCACAGTCAAAATGCATGGCTGCAAGCATCCGCTCTGGTGCCAAAATGGGTTAGGAGACCTCAGGATCACAGTCAATAGGCGAGGAGGGTCCGTTTCTCGTGCCGCGGCTCTCGGTTCCTACAAAATTTCTTAATATCCCACATAAGAGAAAGACCATTCTGATTGTGTTCCTCTGCCTCTGACTGATTTCACTCAATGTGATACTCTCCAAATCTATCCATGTTGCAGTAAATTGCATGACCTTATCTTCTCTTATAGCCTGGGTATATACCATTGTGTATACATACCATAGTTTCTATATCCAGTCATCTGTTTGTGGGCTATTTTGGCTATTGTATATAGTGCTGCAATGAATATAGGAGTGCAAATGTCTTTTTTGCATTGTGATTTTGGGCCTTGAAGATTATCTTATAGGGAAAATAGAAGTCAAGGAATTTACATGCAATTTCGCAGTTAAGTTTTCTAGCCAGAAAATGAAGCAGGTATTATTATTATATTTTATTGCTTAGAAAACTGAGATACAAGAGTCCTGCACAGGTTTTTCTACTGTTTCTACAATACCCAATACCCATTACTCCTGGTATTGCATGTTCATATTGTTCAATTACCTTCTAATTAGTCTTTTTTTTTTTTTGGTTTCCAGAATCTTCTTTTTCTCCATTATCTTCCTATCCCTTAGCAAGACAGTACCATAAAAAAAATTGTTCCTGATAGATCACTATCCTAGAGACAGAGAATTAGACTTTACCATGCAACAGCACGGCATGTTAATGGTGCACTAGAAGGGGAACTAATACCTATATATTAGAATGTGGCTAGTTCTTTTGTAAAGGTCTTATTTTGTTAACATGGAGTCATAATAATGTGTATAAGGTGAAAGAAGGCTTGCATGTGTGCGAGTGTGTGTTTATGTGTGTGTGTGTGTGTGTGTGTATGTGTGTACAACACAAGGCATGGAATGTGAATTGTTATCTTCCCAGACACAAAAGGGAGAGAAAAACATGGATAATCCTTTAGCAAGAAGACATTACATCTAGAAGTTTTAGAAGCAGATTTTAGTGGTTAAGTTGGAATATATGTTAGCTCTTATAAAGTATTTAGATATATGTAACACCTTACAAACAGAATAAATGGAATTAATCTTTAAGAAATTATTTTTGAGGTTTAGTTTCAATTATTCATTTATTTACTCATCAAATATTTTTCAGTATGTACCAAGCACTGTACCAATCAAATTTATGTATTTATTATTTTCTACTGTAGTATTGAAATAGCTTTCTAACTTGTTTCCCAGTTCTATTTTTTTTTTTTTTATTTTGGGTCACACCGGGCAATGCACAGGAGTTACTCCTAGATTTGCACTCAGGAATCACTCCTGGCGGTACTCAGGGGACCATATGGGATACTGGGAATCGAACCCGGGTCGGCCGAGTGCAAGACAAACACTCTACCTGCTGTGCTATCGTTCCAGCCCCTCCCAGTTCTATTTTTGTCCTTTACGCCTCTTCTCTTCCCAGTCCATATTCCACATAGCAGTCAGAGTGATGTTTTAAAATACCTGCTGAAAGATCTTGACACTCTGTTGCTTAAATTTTTTATTACATTTTAAGATTAAAATAAAAATGCCACATCCTCTAATGTCTCTAAAAAGCCCTTCTCAGACAATATGGCTGCTCTGAGGACATGAATCACCCTCCATCTTCCAGTTTGCTGACTTGTAGCCAATAAAGTTCTTTGCCAGCTCATCATTTTCGTTGGCCTTCAGATGGCAGAAGAACTGAAACTTCTTGGTTACGTATCCATCCCCAGAGTCTCCGTTCTTCCTTCTATTTCTGAGGCTGGAGAAATAGTGGGCTAAGTTACTTGTCTTGCATGTCCCTGTCCTTGTCTGATCACTGGCACTATACAGGGTAGCCCTTGGCACTGCCAAGAATAATCCCTGAGCACAGACCCACGTGTAAGCCTACTCCCAGGTGTGGCTCCCAAACAGAACAAAAACTTATTTCTTTGTGGTAATTTTAAAAAAGTAAATACTGAAACAAAAATATTTGAATAGTTTTGTTTTTCTTTTTGGGTCACACCCAGTGATACACAGGGGTCATTCCTGGCTCTGCACTCAGGAATTACCCCTGGCAGTGCTCAGGGGACCATATGGGATGCTGGAAATCGAACCCGGGTCAGCCGTGTGCAAGGCAAATCCACTGTGCTATCGTTCCAGCCCCTATTTTGAATAGTTTTGATGAAATTGCATGGTTTTATATTTTCTATATGTGTTGTTGTTGATTTTGGGCCACACCCACCCACGCTCAGGCTTATTCCTGGCTCTGTGTTCAGGAAACACTTCCAGTGGTGCTCATGGGACCAGTATATTGCCTGGAATTAGGACTGGGGGAAGTTAGATGAAGAACAAATACTTTAGCCCCTATAGTCTCCAACTTTCTGCATAGTTGTTTTCCCAATAATTTATAGCCTTTTCAAAGAAATCCCCAACCTACTGTACTATCTCTCTGGTTTAGAAAATGTTTTAAAGACTTTAATGCTAACTGCACAACTGAATGCTGTTGCTGTTCTATCTGAAAGGCAAAAATCGAACTTAAGTAGGGTAGTTTTTTTCCCAAATGCCCCACCCCTGTGGGCTGGGAGCCCTTTCAGGCAGCAGGAAGAATGTGCATTGGGGAATTATTCTGGGCAGGTGTGCAGGAGCAGCTCTGCACCACTCCCTCTTGAGCATGGTTGAGAAACACAACTTCCAACAGCAGATATCCAAGGTATGGGTTACTTTTGTTCTTCAGCTTGGAATTTCTCAACATCAGTGACAAGTCAGCTGATGATGTTGAAACTACCTGTTCTCAAAAGACCAAGACTCACCTCATAAAGATGTTCGGAGGCTGAGTCAAAGCATCTACAGGATCTGGATGGCCTCACATATAAATTGCCAGAGGAGAGGATGCACAGCAATTTATTAAAACTGCTACACCCAGAATGTGGAAATGAATTTTAATGATTTCATTGAGACATGACTGGAAATTCAACTTTCTTGGGATCAGTAATCTGATTAGATATATTCATCACATGCTGTCAATCTGAATTATTACAAAAATAATAACAAGCCTAGCCATAATCAGAGGGTTAAAAATCAACCAAAGGATGTTGGTATTAATGGGAATTCATCCCTAGGAAAGATCATTTGTATAATCTTATGAAAGTTCTAATCTTCCCCTTCTATGTGTTTTTGTTTAAATATAAATATATCATATTACTATTTATTTGAAAAAGTCCATTTTTGATTCCAGAAGGTATTAATAAGAACTAATTAAGCAACCAACCAAACCAAACTCCACAGACATCAGTGATGAAAGCTCTATGTTTAAATCCAAGTTTTGTTACTTAAAGCTTATCCTAGCTGAAGCCTGGCTTCCTTAGAAGTGAAATGGAATTACTTATATTTATATGACCAAATAGTTTTGAAGATAAATGACATAATGTGAGCATGAGTTTAAAAGCTGTCTCAGTGATTTAGGAATTGGAATCTACTGGGAAACAAGAGGTCTTTGATCTCATGGAATTAATTAATATTTGAGACCTAAGCAATGGCTCATAACTGGGTTGGGGCCACTGCCCTTTTTACTCTGCTGAGGTAATATAGATAATTAACATATACATAAGTAAGAATTAACATAATTTGACATAAGGGCTAAATAAAAGGAAGTACTATGTTATAATCAATATTCATCTCAAAATTTAGATACCTAAGAATTATCATATCAGAAAGATGAAATGAGCTTTCTTTGCATGTGGCTGACCTGGTTCCATCCTAAGCACCATACATGGCCCTTCAGAGTATCTCTAGGAGTGATCCCTGATCACTGAATCAGGAGAAAGCCCTGAGTACTACAGGTTATGGCACCCCTTGCCCCCTAGCCAAAGAAATAAAATAGGCAAGCACTTGCATCTACTTATTAAAGAATAAGAATTTGAATTACAAAGTGATAAAGACAAAGTCAACTGAATACTGTTATTTTTTTGCCTTATAGTTGGCATTTTTCATTAAGGTCTAAATAAGTATATGATGCTGATATACTAAACCTCCATGGATTCAATGGTTACAGATACAGAATGTATTTCCAACATCCAAAATGAATTATCATTATCTACTTCTTTCAATTTTTGAATTTTTAAAAATTTGAGGCACTGTGATTTACAATCCTGTCAATAATAGGGTTTCATATATAATGATCCAACATCACACCCTCCACCAGTGGCCCCTTGCCATTGGTACATGCAATTTTGTTGAATTGGGGTCTTGAGCATAGAGCACAATGTGGTGGGACCCAACTGCTATCCATCCGCAAGAAGGAATGTTTGAAGTCTTGGGAAAATGCTCGGCAAGTAGGCACAGATGTCTTATATCATATTCTAGGGCCAACTGAGTCCGTGGCAGGCAGGTGGTGGCAGTTTCCAAGATCCACAAGGCTCTAAATTCCTTTTTCCTGTCTCTTGTGCCTCATTGGTAATCCTTGCCAAGGACAAACAGATTTCTATTCCTGGAAGTAAACAATCATAAGAGCTTGGAAGTCCAGAATCATAAGAGTTCTTGTGAAAACAGATGCATTGAAAACAAAAAAAAAAAATCGTGCTTCTTCTTCTTCTTTTTTTTTTTTTGCTTTTTGGGTCACACCCAGGGTTGCACAGGGGTCATTCCTGGCTCTGCACTCAGGAATTACCTCTGGCGGTGCTCAGGGGACCATATGGGATGCTGGGAATCGAACCCGAGTCGGCCACGTGCGAAGCAAGCGCCCTACCCGCTGTGCTATCGCTCCAGCCCTCAATCTTGCTTCTTCTGATTACAAAATAACTCTTATATACTGTCCTAGAAGTTCCTTTGGCTTTCTGAAATGCAGCTAACTAAATATACATCTACAGGGGCCTGAGAGACAGCTCACTGGGCTGGAGTGCATCCTTCGCATGCTGGAGCCCTAAGTTTGATCTCTTGCATCATATGATCTATCACTATAGTGAAGCTGAGAGTAAATCCTGAGTAAGGTCAGGTGTGTCCCTGCACCCCACCTTCGACCATGAAAACAAAACACACACACACACACACACACACACACACACACACAAACAACCCTAACTACCATTTAACCAAGCAAGAAACACACCAGCACCAAGGAATGGAGGGGAGGGGCTTGCTGAAGACTGGGGTAAGATGGAACTCTGATGCTTTGATGCTTTGCTCTCTCTTAGGATTTTTTTTTTTTTTTTTGCTTTTTGGGTCACACCTGTGCATCGCCAGGGGTTACTCCTGGCTCTGCACTCAGGAATTACCCCTGGCCGTGCTCAGGGGACCATATGGGATGCTGGGATTCGAACCCAGGTCGACCGCGTGCAAGGCAAACGCCCTACCCACTGTGCTATCGCTCCAGCCCCAACTCTTAGGATGTTTTGTCTTGGAGACTTTCTGTGCTGAGATTTGCACTTTGAACTAGAGTCAGAGGGCGAGTGGAGACCTCATCTGTCTCTTTAAATAGCTGGACAGTAATATTCTGAGCAGCACAATCAAGAGAAAGTCTACTTTACCAAAAAATAAACAAATAAAACGAACACAGGACGCGCAACCATACTTTCTTCCAGCATTTTGTTTTTCTTGCAGACTATGGACACTCCGCTGTAGAGTTTTTTTTTATTTTTAATCGTTTTAAATGTGATTAAAAGGAGAGGCCCCGTGTAGGGGCTATCCACTCGCTCCCGTCCGATCCCTCTTCTCCCTTATGGGAGAGGCTGCAGGCTCTCCATGCATTCAGAGGGGCAACGAGGCGTTTCTTTAAATCCAGCCGAGCAAGATTTTGGGCTCTTCTCTGGAACGCTCTTTTCAGCACCAGTTTTGCAGGGAGACTAGGTGCGTAAGGGGTCGGTGGGCCACCGGTTCGACTCGGCGAGGCTGCATCACGCTGCGTTCCAGGGCCGGGTGGGGGAATCCCGCAAGCCAGTGCACAGGATCCCCAAATCCCGCGCCACCGCTCCTGTGGTGCAGGCGGCGGGCGAGTATCCCTACGGCGGCCCCGCCCCTCAGTTCCCGTCACGTGCCTCCGCGCCGTCCAATCAGCGTCCGCAGCGCTCGGGCTCGCGATTCAAACTGCGACGCCGCAGGCGGAGTGGGCTGGGCGCTGGCGCGGCCACCGCCGCCGCTGCTGCGTGCTGGCCATGGAGCACCGCATCGTGGGACCCGGGCCGTACCGGGCCACCAGGCTGGTGAGTGAGCTGGTCCTGCCCACGGGGTACGGTCAGCAGCCCTCGCTTCCCCGGCAGGGCGGGGGTGGTGGTGGCCGGGCTTCGGCTTCCGAGGCGGGACGGGCTGGAGTTGGGGGACCGTGGAAGATGCTCGAAGAAAGACGCAGAGGGTCGGGAGCTCGGCCCGTCTGTCTGGGGGCGCTGCGTCGCGCCGGCGACCTGGGAGCAGGGACGCCGCAGTAAAAGGGCTTTGTGTTCTGGAAGTCGGTGCCTGCAGCCAGCGGGAGGAAGGACCCCGGCGGCGGGAACCTGGTGGTGGGGGGGACCCGCCCCTGGGCTGCGGGCTGGGTGTGTCGCCGCTCCGGGTGCCTGCGGTGACATCTGCGCTTCCTCCTAACGGTGCCCAGAGCAGGGGCGGGTCGCCCAGGCTCCCGCTCCGAGTGGCAGGTGATGCAGGCGCGGCGAAGGCGCGGCTCTGCCTTCCTCCTCGGTTCCCAGGTTCTACGGCATTTTCCAGGGTGAGCATTATTGAGAAATAAAGATGCCCAAAATAGGAAATAGAAAAGTTCGTTAGAAAGTAGAAGAGAAAGAAATTCCCCGACCTGGGAGGAACTTAGTATAGGACTAAGTTAAACATGATTCATGGTGTGTGTGTGTGTATGTGTGATGTTTTAAAAGGAAAACTGGGTCTTGTGTTACTTAGCAAGTGATGAGAATGTTTACAGAAAGTGCACGGATTATGCCAGGTGTGCCAGGTGGACTGAGTAGCATCAGCCCTTTTGGATCATCTGTCTCGCCATTGGCCTTGGGTATGAGCCGTTGTCTTTTAGTCTCTGTGAACCTAAGGTCTGGGGCAGAATCTGTGCTCTTGGGGAGCTCAGAAAGAGCCCAGGAATTCGCAGGAGTGTTAAAAATGTAGAATGTGGGCAGTCACAAATGGAACTGCTTGCAGTAAAGTTTGCTCAAGGGCAGACTTCCTCTTTCCCCAACATTTGTGTTCCAGCGGGTGCTGGACACGCGGAGGGTTGTCCAGCTGCAGAGAGGGAGCTGGCGCTCTTGCTGCTGCCTCTTCTTCTGGGAGGCCAGGCTAGGGGCTAGTTGGTGGTCGGGGCACGTGCCATTTCTCTAGGGCTTGCACGGGGAGATTTTAGTGATGTTTGTTACTCAGGATCGTTATCGCGAAGGAAGAGGTGACCGCCTGGCTGTGCCCATTGCAGTTATAGATGACCTTGATGAAGGTGGGAACCTTGAGAGCAAGGGATGCTGCTTCTTGGTCTCTTGCCACTTGAGGCCACGCTTAAGAATGAGTTTCATTGTTCTCTGCACCCTGGTGCATAGCCAGCAAAAGCCTCCTTGGTCTTGACTCATGTGGGAAGGTAGAGAATATTAACAGGGGCACATCTGTCTTGACTCACATGGGAAGGTGGAGAATATAAACAGGGGTTCCTTTGCTCTCTTGACCCACTCTGGAGTGAGGCCAGAGCTAAGAGGATCTGCTTCCATAGGGTGAAATCTTGGTTGGGTGGAGAGTTCTTTTTTTTTTTTTTTTAATTGGGTGGGGCAGGGTCTCAGAAACTACTTTGAATACATTCAAGATTATGGAGTCTCTTGACAGGAGTGGATATGACCTTTGCTGGTGAAGTTTCACAAGTGATTTCAGGGGATCTGGGAAAGCAGAGACATTGCTGCACGTGATTGTATTTGCTCATGGTTCTGAGGGTTCAGTCTGGACTGGGCTTCTGTCGATGACTCTTCAGTTAGGGTCTCTCTGTTGCACCCGAGTTTGCCCAAATTCAATGAGAGACACGAAAACCGCAGAGGAGGGATGGATAAGAAGGTTTTTTTCCACCCTCCCTATTCACTGCTTGAGGTTGAGGCCTCGGACCCTTGACAAATGACTCAAAGACTCCAATCACATTTATAACCTCTAACTACATTCCGGTGTGTCAATTAAGAGCACTCAAGATTAATTGCAATCTGCAGTAAGACAAAGCATTGCCTACATCCTAATGAGATGGTAGGGTAACAAGATACAGTTACAGTCATGATCAAAAGGGAAAAAATGATTTCTTTAACACTGCTCAGGGTCAGGGCACACATTCCCCATAACTTGTCAGGGAGTCAATCCAGATGGTCCTGGCAAAGTCCAGGGACTAGCAATGAGTTACAGAGTCAGCACGAGAGTTTACAAAGTTAGCACAGATGAGTGTCCATAAATATCAGGGGCAACTTTTAATTCTTATATGGCTGAAGTTTTCTTAACTGATTCAATATTATTGCAATGTCTAACAGCTTGGGGTCTAACAACTCAAGTGCTACTGGCCTTGGAAGATGTAAGTAAGTCCAGCAGATAGGAAACCCTCTTTTTTTCTTTTTTTTGGTGGTGGGTGGATGCACCCTGAGGTGCTCAGGGCTTACTCCTGGCTCTGTGCTCAGAAATCACTCTTGGTGGGCTCTGGGGACCATATGTGATGCAGGGATCAAACCCATGTAGGCTACATGCAATGGTATAGCCCTCCCCACTATACCAATTGCTCCAGCCATACTATGCCTCTCTTCTTGATGGACAGAGGAATATCAAAGAGATTCCTGAGCAGAAGAAGAGGAGTGATCATGCTCATATTTGTGAACTGTCTACTATAGAGACCCAAATGATAGACTGGTATTTTGGGGGGGGGTTGGGGGATGATCAGGGCCTTGACCTGGTCCTTTGCTAAGGGACTCCTGGCTCTTGGCTCAGTGCTCGAGGACTGTATGTGAAGGTGTGGATTGAACTGGGGACAACCAGATGAAAGGCAAATGCCATAATCCCTGTACTATCTCTCCAGCCCCAGAATATTGACTTTTAAGAAATCAGCAAGTAGAATTTTTATTATCCTTGGGCTAGCCTCAAAGAGGTATAGTGTACTTAAACAGTTTTAATTGTTGTCATTGTGTTACAGTGCCACATAGGATAGATTCAGTAGGATAGAAAGGGTTCAGAAGCAGAGTCAAGAAAGATAACTTAATATTTTAAGTGGAGGGTGGCATGATTGACTCTTCACCCAGAAGACACAAATATTAGAGAATTCTCTCTATAAAACATTACACCTAGTCCAGTGACAGATGAGTGGATAATGGAGCTGTGGTACGTGCAGACCGTGGGAAAATATGCAGCCACGAAGAGTGAGGAGATTATGCAGTTTGCTGCAGTTTGAATGGAACTAAATCTTATGTTAAATGAATTAATTCAAGAGGTCAAAGACAAACACTGGATGTTCCCACTAATGTGGTATATAGTATAACGTGTCTAGGGAACGATTAACAAAGATGGGCAAAACACTGGCTTTAAATTATAGAAACAAAAATACTAAAAAGAAGAGAAATGGGGGTGGGGGGAGAAGAATATGCAAGAAGTTACCCTGAGAGTAACACAGGGGCAAAGTTCAGTGGCCTTGGGCCCCTCTGATGTAGAGGTGAAATAGTCTGTGTATCTAAACCACTAAACCGAACACAATTGTAAACATGGAACCCAAAATACAAGAATTAAACTTAAAAATGTAACTGTCAAGGAGTCAGGGTGCAGTGGGATGGGTGGAAAGCTGGGGTCAGTGGTGGAGGCTGGGGACATGTGTGATTGGATTGGCGGACGGGTATAAGCCTGAGAACCTATTGTAAGCTCCTATGCAAATCAGGGTGTCTAAATCAACTAAGACAAGCAAACAAGCAGTAGTTGCACCTAAAAATTGAAGTATTTAAAGAAATCCCTCTAAAATATTAAAAGAAAAAGTTCAATAATTTTAAAATACCAGACAATGGGGATTTTTAGAAATGGCATGTGTTTATTGTTGTTGGGTCCTCTTTGAGCAGTCCTGGGGGGGCGTGTGGTGTCCCCAGGATGGGACCCAAACAAAGCATATGTTTTCCCACTTGAACAACATCCCTGACCTGTGAAACTTTGTTTTTTCTCCCTCCCATTTTTTAGAAATACGTTTGACATATATCCTTATACTCATCTCAGGTACATAACCCCCTTATTTGCCATATTCATATGTTATAAAATGTGTACCGCTGTGATTTTAGTTAACATTCTTTACCTGTGGGCTGGACTGGAGCAATAGCACAGTGGGTAGGGCGTTTGTCTTGCAAGCGGCCAACCTGGGTTTGACTCCTCCATCCCTCTTGGAGAGCCTGGCAAGCTACCTGTGGTGTATTCGATATGCCAAAAACAGGAGCAACAAGTCTCACAGTGGAGACGTTACTGGTGCCTGCTTGAGCAAATCGATGAGCAACAGGAGGACAGTGCTACAGGGCTTGCTGTAGGCCAGATAGATGGTACAGGGAGGTACAGGGATTTAGAACAGCTGACTGGGGTTCCTCGGCACCATATATGGTCCCCCTCGAGTACAGCCAGAAGTGATCCCAGAGCACAGAGCCAGGATTAAGCCCTGAGCACAGCTGGGTGTGGTCCTCACACAAGACAAAATAAAACCCCAGCAACAACAACAACCAAACAATTTTACTTCAGCAAAAGGTTTCTTTTGCTACTTGAAATTCCAGATGGCCCTCAGTGGTCTCTGCCTCTTGTATTCACACTCTAACACAGTAATGAAGAAATGTCTTAATTAAGAGAATAAACCCTGCAGTTTCCAAGAAAAAAAAGAGCATTGACTTCTTTAAGCAATATTAGCAGCAACAAAGAGACCAGGTAGATGAATTGATAAGGCTCAGAGCAAACATTTCTAATATATTTTAAAAGAGGATTAATCTTTCATATTTATTAATTTAGCAATATCCATTTTATTCGGGTACTATATGTTGCATACTATCCTCAACTGTGGGGATATGAGCTAACAAAAATAATGAGATTAGCTTTTCTAATTTGTCCTTAGCTTAAATTCTGGATTTAAACAATTCTTAAAATTAAGGGGAGAGAAACTGTGGAGGAAAACAGTCCTACAGAGATACAGCAAGCTCAGAGGAAGAAATGAAAATGAGTAAAGATAAAGATAGGAAAATGCAGAACAAAGCGAGGAGCTATCAGTACTTGTATATAAATTGGCAGGAATGAGAATGATAACATCTAGAGATAGCCAAAGTATAGAGTCAGTGGCCTCATATCTGGCTGACAAATTGTTACAGTAACATGAGTTGTAATAGCTGATTTGAATATGCCGTTACTATTTAGAAATCTTGCCTGTCAATAATAGGAAAAAATACAAGCATTGCAACTTTAGACTGTACAAACAAGGATTTATTTGTAAAACAACAAACTCGATGTAGCTCTGTACCCATTGGTTAGAAACTGGTTGAATAAGTAAATCAGGGAACATTAGAGAGAATGGGCTAGATGGACAAGTATTGATCGAGGAAGCTATGATAGGTGTTAGAGCTACGTGTAAAATAATTTATGCTGTATATTTGATCTTATCTCTTGAAAAAGGAGATAAACTGTGACACAGCAAACAGGAGAAGGTCTGTAGGTTAGTCTGGCAGTTGTAGGATTGAAGGGACACAGCTGACTCTTTTGTATATATTTCTGCATGTAAGCTCTTATAGTGGTTATTATTCTATAATTCAAATTGCAAGTAAAGGAACTGCTGGACACTCTGAGCCAATTCATAGACATATTTCTCATACTTCAAAATATTGGGTCCTAGAGAACCACCTCTTCATTATGGTTATAGAGTACATAAAGTACTATGCATTAAGCAAGTTTAATTGATTCTGATTATGATAATTTAGTCCATATAAAGTAAGTGAAAAGAAAATCATTTTTATAGTCCTCGTTTCTCTGATTTGCTTGTTTTCTTGGAATCCTGATTTTGTCCCTGAGTTCCTTTTCAGCTCTAGAATAAATTAAAAGCCACAATTTGTTTCTAAATTTTATATATTATTCTTATATTTGATAGATATTTTTATTTTTACCCCAGTGGTGCTCACGGGCTCCCTCAGGCTCCATGTTTGGGAATCACTCCTTAAGTGCTCAAAGGATCCTGAGGTGCTAGGGATTGAAAACCTGGGCCTCTCCATTTAAAGCTCCGACTGACCTCCAGAAATACCATGTCCATTATAAGGGATCTATTTAATCAAAATCTCATATGCCTTTCCAATAGCCTGGTGAAGTAGGTGGGCAGATGGTAAAGTTAAGTGAAAGTTCATGCAGTAGTAAGTTGTTTCTGCTACTTAATTTTTTTTTTTTTTTTTGCTTTTTGGGTCACACCCGGTAATGCACAGGGGTCACTCCTGGCTCTGCACTCAGGAATTACCCCTGGCGGTGCTCAGGGGACCATATGGGATGCTGGGAATCGAACCCAGGTCGACCATGTGCAAGGCAAACGCCCTACCCGCTATGCTATAGCTCCAGCCCCCTACTTAATTTTTTTGTTCTCTTGTTTCTGGTTTTCGGCCATACTCGGTACTCCTCAGAGCTAACTCCTTGCTCTGTGCTTAGGATCATTCCTGGTGGCTCGGAGACTGGGTTGCTGGGAACTGAACCTATATTGGCAGCAAGTGTGGCAAACGTGTTACCGGCTGTACTATCGCTCCAACCTCTGTTTATTTAATTCTAATCAATTAACCTGCTTTTCCTCTATCCACATTGAGTTTCCATTTCATCTTCTCACTTGGGTCTTTAGCTTTCCCCCCTTCACTGTTTGACATTCAATTTACCAGTAGCACTATAACACTATTGTAGCATTGTTGTCCTGTTGTTTATCGATTTGCTTGAGTGGGCACCAGTAATGTCTCCATTGTGACACTTGTTACTGTTTTTGGCATATCGAATACGTCACAGGGAGCTTGCCAGGCTCTGCTGTGAGGGCGGGATACTCTCAGTAGCTTGCCGAGCTCTCCAAGAGTGACGGAGAATGACCCAGTCGGCCGCGTGCTATTGCTGCCCTACCTGCTGTGCTATTGCTCCAGCCTGGCAGACAGTTCATGCTTAGCTTCAAGTTGGTAAGAGAATGTTGTCGGCTGATATTCCACCCCCCAAACTTTGATTTATTGAATATGGGATACCAGGGATTGAGCTGAGGTTGGCCGTGTGCAAGACTGTACTGTCTCTCAGGCCCCCATGGGCTGCTTTTATGGAGGATTTTAATTTATTAGCACACATGTGTGTGTATATGTGTATATATATTTTGTTTTTAGTTTGTTAAACATAATCCTAAAAAGTACACAAATCATAAATATACAACTCACTAAGTTATCAGAATACCCCATGTAACCAGTACCCAAATCAAGAAGTTACTAGATTTCAGAATTTCAAGAATCCGGGATTTTACCTCCTTGAGTCCTTCTCAGCCGTTACCTTCAAACAGATTAACAGCTTATTATGATTGTTAAAGTTTTTGGGGGGTTGGTGGTGGCTACACCCAGCAATGCTCAGGAATTACTCCTGGTTCTGCACTGCTCAGGAGACCATATGGGACTTTGGGGATTGAACCTGGTTGGCCACATTTGCAAAGCAAGCATCCCACCCATTGTACTATCCCCGTGTTAAAGCTTTAAGCAATAATTTTAAATCACTCTTGATTTCAAATAGTGAAATAGTTTTGTTTGCTTTTTAAAACTTTAAGTGGCACCAGAATATTTTTCATGTTAGCCTTTTTATATCAGGGTTACATTTTATCTATGATAGTGTTTATAGGCAGAGTTTATTTTCATTGTCATACAGCATCCCATTACATGAATAAATCACAGTTTATCTCTTAACATCAATGGGCATTTAATTATTATTTTGTCTATTATAACTAGTACTTCTCCAAACAGAATTTTTAAAATAAAAGTTTGTGACATGATGTATTAAGAAAAGAATAAACAGCTGAAAACATGGCTTTGAATTTTTAGGCCTTTTCAGAGGGCTCATCAAGAGCCAGGGATTTAAAAAGATGTTCTAGAAAGGGCTCCAGAAAGAACATCATAGACATGTAATCTAGGCCTGGCTCTAGGTTTTGTTTTTTGTTTTTTTTTTTTTCAGTACGAAAACACTTTGTAGAGTTTAGATCTGTTTTGGTATCAGACATTGTATATTGTGTGGTTTTTTTCTTTCTATACGGTGTGCTTTATATAACAAAGAGTAGTTATATGCAGAATGAGGTAAATCATATTAAACTAGGGTCTGCAAGAAGTGAATAATGTATAGTAAGAATAAGCTTAATAAGCTTATTCTTAATGTGCACTTTGACTTATGATTTCTTTTTTTTTTTTTTTTGCTTTTTTGGGTCACACCTGGCGATGCACAGGGGTCACTCCTGGCTCGTGCACTCAGGAATCACCCCTGGCGGTGCTCAGGGGACCATATGGGATGCTGGGAATCGAACCCGGGTCGGTCATGTGCAAGGTAAACGCCCTACCCGCTGTGCTATCGCTCCAGCCCCGACTTATGATTTCTTAACGTAAAAGTTCTGCAAGTTTATTATGATAGAACAACTTGAGGACAACATTGTCAGCATTTATTGAATGGATAAATTATTTATTGTTACTATTCTTCATCACTGTCTTTGAGCCAGTGCTTTCTCTGGGATGATTCCTCAGGGATGATTCCCAGCAGTGATTGGGGGACCATTGGGGTGCTGGGGATTGAGCCTGCAAGGACTTTACTTGCTATACTGTCTAGCCCCTATAAATACATTTAAAAATGTTTATTTTTTTCTTTAGGATGTGAAGGTTGTACATAATATACAAGCCTCCATATGTTATGGCATTCATTTAGATAAAAATAAGGGCTGGAAAAATGACTCAGCAGGCTGAGCACATGCTTTGCATGCAGGAGTCATGGGTTTGATTCCTGTTCCTGCATGGTCCCCTGAGTGTGCCAGAAGTCACCCTGAGCACTGAACTGGGAGTAGTCCCTAGGTACCTTTGGTGTGGCCCCAAATTAAAACAGTAAATAGAAAAGTTACTTTCTTTGTTTTGTTGGGATCTGGACTGCACAGCAGGTAGGGCGTTTGCCTTGTATACGGCCGACTTGGGTTTGATTCCTTCGTCCCTTTCGGAGAGCCTGGCAAGCTACTGAGAGTATCTTGCCTGCTTGGCAGAGCCTGGCAAGCTACCCCTGGCATATTTGATATGCCAAAAACAGTAACAAGTCTCACAGTGGAGATATTACTGGTGCCCACTCGAGCAAATCTATGAACAATGAAAAACGGGATGACAGTGCTAAATGTTGGGATTAGTAATTTTTTTTTTAAGTCAGTCAACTGATTAGTAAGTATATTTCTCTCTTTTCCCTCTAGTGGAATGAAACAGTCGAGCTTTTTCGCACTAGGATGCCATTACGGAAACATCGCTGCCGTTTCAAAAGTTATGATCATTGCTTCACAGCATCTGAGGCTGTGGACTGGCTGCATGAGCTGCTGCGGTGCAGTCAAAACTTTGGCCCTGAGGTGACCCGCAAACAAACAGTTCAGCTGCTGAAAAAATTCCTGAAGAATCATGTTATTGAAGACATCAAGGGAAAGTGGGGCCAGGAAGATTTTGAAGACAACCGTCACTTGTACAGGTAATGTCAACAGGTGGGCCCTGAAAGGGAGGAGTGGGGGCGGGCATTGGTGAATTTTCTCTTTTGGTGCTGGAGATTGGACTCAGGGCCTCAGTAAGTACCTCTGAGTCCAGCCCTCTGCCACTGAGCTCCGACCTTGGTCATTGTTGAAAGTTCCTGATGCAAAAGACTTTACTAGTCCGGTAAAGGGAAACTTCTGCTTGTCCTCTGTTGAGTCCAGGGCTAAATGTATGTCATAATAAAATGTACCGTGGTGTTTCTTGGCACCACAGAGCACCCTTGAGCAGTCCTTTTTTTGGTGACTTTTCAGTAGGGAATCTTTTCAAGCCTTTAAAAATACTTTTAGAGACTATCTTTTTGTTTTGGTTTTAGGCCACTCCTGGCAGTGCTTAGGGGCTACTCTGGGCTCAGTACTTGGGGGGTCACTCCCAGCGGTGTTTGGGGGACCATGTGATGGTGTGGATGGATAGATACTGGGTCCCTGTATGCAAAGTGTGTGTAGTAAAGCACATCCAGACATATTTCCAGCCCCGCGCCTAGAGACTAAGCAAGGGTGAAATAGTGAAATAGCAGTTCTGCCTTGGGCCTTGCTGAGTAATGGCAAGATGTGTATTCAGGCGGTCAATCAGTGTGTCTGTTAATTAAGCAGAAATCAGAGGCCAAATGAAGAATTGTGATATAATTTTTCAATTCTAGCAATGCACACCAGTTTTTCCTCAAACATGTGGCTCATGTTTTGGTGCTCTTTTATGATTTGTCTCTTAGAGTCCAAAGAATCTTAGAGAAAACTGTTATGTCTTTTTTTTTTTTTAATTTATTTATTTTTAGTTGGTGAATCACAGTGCCCCTCCTTCCCACAACAAGAGGGAATAGGAATAAATAACTACAAAGTTCCAACTCTACACTTCTGTTTTCTCTTTGTTTTATTACATACTAAGTTGTTTTATTCCTGGAGTTGAAGGGTAGGGATTTAGGGAATGGGAGAAGAGGAATAAAGTCACACTAGTTCAGAAAGAAGGAATTGTTAAGTTATTTAAAGAAGGTCAACAAAAGTGCAAATAATCTGAGAAGGAAAAAAAATAAAAAAAAGGATTGGAGGGCCAGAAAGATGGTATGGGGAGGGGCAGGGTGGTGGTGGTGTTGGGTAGTGGTAAAGGGTTTGCTTTGTATGTGACCAATTTGATTTCCAGTACCACAAATGGTCCCAGGAGTGCCAGGAGTGATCTTTGAGCTGAACCAGGAGTAAGTCCTGAGCTCTGCCAGTGTGTTCCCTGCCTTGCTCGCCCCCACAATAGGAAATGGAAAGGTTGCACCATTTATTTCTTTAGCTCCTACAAGAACATTAAGAATGCTCTTCTGACACATTTAATGAGGGCAGTTTTGGAATAACTGGATACTCGCCATTGAGCAAAACAAATCTGATTCTTCCTTGGCTTCTTGAACTAGGTGCTGAGAAAGAAGAGCAGGGTGAGGGTTGGGTGAAGACTAGGTAATACTGCACGTTTACAGTCTTTCCTCATGGACTTTCATCCGCAATGTCCAGTTTCTGCAAGTTATCATCTGAGCAGTTGTTTCTATTTGGCAGTTATTTCTGGCTTTGCTGGTCCAGCTTTTAAATAGGGTCTTGGGTGATCTTTGTCTGTTCACAGAACAGAGCATTTATTAGCATCCAGTGGTGGAAACTCTAGCCCTGGTCTCACATGCCGTGCTTCATTGTGGACCTTTAAGTGTCTGTTTCTCTTGGGAAACTAATTACTTATATCTCATTAGGATTTTGCTAGAACATTAAAAAAAATCTTTGCATGAGCAACTTTCAATGTGTTCTGTTATGGACCTTAAATTGGGGACCTCCTACTGAGCTCCCTGAGGCTCTGAGGGTCCTCAGGAGAGTGAAATAGGAGCTTGTGTCAGAGCATGTTCACCTTTAATATAAAAACTTTATATTAATATACCCCATTCAAAAGTAGAATGTGTAGGCAAATGAAATTTATTCATTAAACCGTAATTCTTTCTCCCTGCCCCAACCTTCAACATTTTGTGTAGAATATCATACAAGAAGCAGTTATTTTCTTTTGTCATTTACTACCTGAAAAATGCATGGCTTCCTGTTTTTCCTAAGTGGAAGTTCTGCAAATTAACCATGCATGTTTGCCAAGTTCTCAGGTTGATCTAAGTTGAAATCAATTTAGACACAGGAATTATTTGCTCAGGAGCATACACCTTGACTGGAGAGTGAGCTCATGAGTGTGGGGGCAGCTGTTGCTGCCACTCTGCCACTTGTGGGTTGATGATCTGGAACCTCAAGACTCCCTCAAGGGAGGGTGGGGACTTGGAGGCACTCCCCTTCCTGCTGTTAGCAACTGGTTCTTCCCTTAGTTGAATAGCATGGTTGCCTGATTATAGAGAAAGCAGATCAATAGTTAGGAGCAGTTGGATAAATGGAGAGTCCCTAAGATGGAGAATTATGGAACATACTTCTAAATATGAAACTTTGTGGAAGAGAGGCTCTTTTACCAAGTAGACTGGAATGAACAGCCAAGAATTCTTGCTTATTATATTGTTGTCAGACAAACAAAACCAGGGGCCAGAGCAAATGGAAGTGAAGGGCCAGAAAGATAGTTCAGCCTGCAGCATGGATAAGGCATTTGCCTTGCACCCTGCTGACCTGAGTTTGATTCCAGCACCCCATAAGTTCTTCAGAGCCTGCCCGGAGTAAACCCTGAGCACTACTGGCTGTGACTCAAAAACAAAAATAACAAACAAATAACAACAACACCAAAACCAAATCAAAACCAAAAGCCAAAACATTATCCCAGCACTCTGGTTGTGAGCATTGTGTGGCAACACTGCATATATAAAACAATATTTCATATTGCAGTAGTCTAGAAAGAAAACGAAAGAATTCTTGCTGAGAAGAAAAACTGAACCTTCTAGAGTATACCTCTGATGTGTCAGACTTGACATCTGTCTTTGTTTCCTATAGGTATAATGGGATACATTAATATAACCGGCATAATAATCCCAGTAAATAATACAACTGGGATAATAGTCTCAGCTTTAAATATTAGGAAATTAACAAGAATTAAGTTACTAATTTGATCAAAGTAATTCAGCTGAGGTGGAGGAACAAGGATCTTCATAGCCTCTATCTCCAGAGCCTGTATTCTTGTGATATGCCTGACTGCCTCCATTTCCACACTGTGAGGTTGACTTAGCTTATAGAGTAAGCTAAATAGTGAGTGAACGAGTAAACACACAGAATAATAAACAAGAAACATTGGTGTACTCACATACTTATAAGCCCCGTAAGAAAATTTATGTAATATATATTCAACGATCAGTTATCTTTAAAAAGTTATCCATGGTGGTATGGTTAACATAATTGGCTTATATATAAAAATATTAGGGCATAGGTGTTTTCATGGGTCTCTGAGGTAGAGAAAACTACATGAAATATAAAGACATTGCTTCAAAGATCCTTTTGAGGAAAACATAGGCACAACACTGTGATATTGAAGCTAGAGGCATCATCAAGGATTCAGTGCCATTGGCCAAACAAATGGAAGCAAAGATAAACAAATGAGACTACCTCAAACTGAGAAGCTTCTGTACTGCAAAAAAAGTGATGAGCAGAATAAAAAAATACCCCACAGACTGGGAGAAAATATTTGCCCACCACTTATCTGGTAAAGGGCTAATGTCTAAGAGAGATAAAACATTGGTATAACTTAACAAGAAAAAAAAATTAAAAATCACATCCCAAAATGGGGGATGACAGAACAGAAATTTCTTCACAGACATTCAGATGGGCAAAATTTATATGAAAAATTATTCTTCATTTATCATCAGGGAAATGCAAATTGAAACAATGAGATAATCATCTTACATAGGTGAGATTGTCAAACCTCACAATACAAAAACAACTAATGTTGATGTGGATGTAGGGGAAAAGAAACCCTCATTCACTGCTGTTAGGAATATCTACTGGTCCAACCTTTTGGGAAAACAATATGGATACTTCCCCACCAAAACTAGAAAATGTACTTTCATATGACACAGCAATTATACTTCTTAGCATCTTCCCCCAGGGCCCAAAAACTATTCAGAAAAGACATTTTCATATGTATGTTCATTGCAGCACTATTCATAATAGCCACAATCTGGAAACAACCCCAAGTCCAAGAACAGATGACCGAATAAACAAACTATAGTACAAACACAATGGAATATTACTCAGCTATAAGAAAAGATGAGGTCATGCAATTTACTACTATGTGCATAGTTTTGGAGGCTGTCATGCTGAGTAAAGTTAGAGGGAGAAGGGCAGGGCACACACAAATGATCTCTCATGTGGGGTATAACAAATGTCCAGAGATAAAGGAGACTTTGAACTGGTCTTTAATAGGAAGCTTACCACAGGGGGAGGAAAGGGAGGAATAGGACTGGGAGGAGACACAGGGTGGAGGGCAATGGACACTCTTGGGAAAGGCATGATATTGGAACATGTTGTGCGTGAATATTTTCGCAGTATTGTAAACCACGGTGACCCAAATTAAATAAAATAAAGACATTGTATTATAGAATATTTTCAGTAGTGTTGATTTGCAAGACTATTTTTTCAGAGTAAAATTTCATGCCTTTTCAAATGTATGTTGACCATTCCATGACCAGCCATCAAAGTCCCAGTCTGTCTCTACCACAGTCTGTTGTATCCCTGGAGCCCTTCAGCCCCCTCTTCACTTCTCTCCTGTTCGAAGTCACAATCCAAGGAGTTGTTTTCATTTGGCTATATTGGTTGTTTGCCTTTTCTTGAATTTTTTTATGTCCTACATATAAGTTAAATAATCTAACCAATACTTATCTTCCTCCATCTGATTTCCAGTTCTATTTATGTTGTTGTCACTTGTCATCCTATTGCTGATTGATTTGCTTGAGCAGGCACCAGTAACATCTACATTCATCCTTGTCGAGTGCTAGTGTAGCCCAATGGCATCTGCTGGCTCCAGGAACACAAAGAGCCTCAAACTGTTCGTTTAGGGTCTTGACGACGAAGTCTGACCATCTTGTCGGTGGGCGACCAGGCGTTCTTTTGACGTCCCATGGAATCCAGTTGGTAACAGCTCTAGTCCAGCTCTAGTCTTCAAATCACATTGTGTCTGGCCCATCTGATTTTCAATGTGGCAAATGAGACAGCATCCCTGATTCTCAATTGTCGACGGGGGTCAAACTCCAGATTCCTTCTCTCACTTGAGTGAAATGTGATATTCCAAGCATAGCTCTTTTGATTCCTCTTTGGGAGACCCTAATAGCGTTCTCATCCTGTTTTCATCAGGTCCAAGTCTCTGAGGTGTATGTTAGTGCAGGAAGAATGATGGAGTCGAAAAGATGTGCCCATAGCCTGAGGTTCTTCGATCTCTTAACTACTTCTTCAACCCTTTTGAAGGTGTTCCACGCCGCTCTCTTCCTCCTGCACAGTTCAGGTGCCAGGTCATTGGTCATGTTGAGTTCTCGACCTAGGTATACATAACTGCTGCATTCAGAGATGTTCGTTCCATTGAAAGCAAATGGAACATCAAGAACTAGTCCGTTTCTCATGAACATTGTTTTTGTGAGACTCAGCTGCAGTCCAACCTTTCCACACTCTCGGTTGAAGTCAGCCAGCATTTGTGCTGCTTGGCTAATATTTGGTGTTGTTAGAACGATGTCATCAGCGAAGCAGAGGTGGTGTAGTTGCCGATTATCTATTTTCACTCCCATTTGTTCCCATTCCAGTCATTGCATGATGTTCTCGAGGGTGGCACTGAAGAGTTTTGGTGAAATGGTATTGCCCTGCCAAACCCCTCTCTTTATGTCGATGATCACTTCCTTGTAGAATGGTGAGGTCCTGGTGGTAAATCCATAATACATCTCACGGAGATCCTGATTTTGAATGCCCTGATGTACTGAGTATGTACTGAGTTTGAATGCCCTGTTTGGTTAGGGCTTCTAAGACCGCTTCAGTCTCAACAGAATCAAAGGCCTTCTTTAAATCGATGAACATTAGACAGAGCAGCATCTTCAACTCTTGTGAAATCTCAATGAGGTTGGCCACCACGTGGATATGGTTGATTGTGCTGAATCCTTTTCGGAACCCGGCTTGCTTGCATGGTTGTCCTTCATCTACTGTTCTACCAATCCTATTCAGGATGACTTGAGTGAATAACTTGTAGATGATGGACAACAGGCAGATTGGGCGATAGTTGCCAATGTCGTGGATGTCTCCCTTCTTGTATAACAGAACAGTCCTGCTGGCTTTCCATTGGGACAGAACCTTGCATTCAGACAGGTAGTGTGTGAAGAGCTGAGCCAGTGTATTGATGAGTACTGGTGGCAGGTTCTTTAGGTGTTCGGGTCTGACCTTATCTGGACCGGGTGCTGTATGCTTCTATACCGATGAAATGGCGTGTAGGATTTCAGAAGGGAGAATGCTGGGAAGGACTTATCTGTCCTGCGGAATTTGGTATGTGGGTATCCAGATCTGAGTAGAAGTCATAGATAACCTTTTCTGTTGCCCTTCTGGAAGATGTGATAGATCCACCAGGATGTCAGAGGGCAGTCATCTTGGTCTTATAGTTGGCAAAGGACAGGCGGACGTTGCGAATACTTTTCCTGGCTTCTGCCGTATCGGTCAACACTACTGGTCTTCTCTCTTTGAGGTCTTCCTTTATTGCTTCTCTGCACAGCTTTGCAAGCTTGGACGTTAGCTTGTGATTGTCTGAGGCTCGAGCCAAACCATGTTGATGAATGAACTCAAGAGTTTCTGAAGACAGGCATCTTTTTGTGGCTTTCAGCATTCCTCGCACAATCATGGAGGTGCTGAACCGGTTGATCATATTCCTTGTTGATGTTATCAATGATGGCATCTTCCCATATTGCTGCAGTAGTACCAAAGAGCTCCCAGTTGGTTATTCTGGGAGTTCTCTTCTTAAACTTTGCAGCCCTTTCTCCCCACTCCACGAAGTAGAATTTCATATGAAGGAGATGGTGGTCTGATCCTGTTTGGAATTTTTTTTTTTTTGCTTTTTGGGTCACACCCAGTAGTGCACAGAGGTTACTCCTGGCTCTACACTAAGGAATTACTCCTGACCGTGCTGGGAATCGAACCTGGGTCGGCTGCATGCAAGGCAAACGCCCTACCTGCTCTGCTATTGCTCCAGCCTCCTCCCCCCGGTTTGGAATTTAAGGACAACAGTGACATCGGTCAGACAAAACCGTTGATTGAATATGATGTGGTAAATTCTGTTGTGGAACTGTCCACTGGGAGACTCCCATGTCCAATGTTTCGATTCAGTCTTCTAGAACTGCAAGTTACCATGGACGGTCTTGGTCGATATGATGAACTCAGTCTCTCAAACTGTTCGTTCCATTGTAGGCCGTGGGTCCCAATGTTGGAATTCTTCAGGCGACCTTCTTGGTCCTATCTTGGCATTAAAATCACTGACAGTGACCTTGTAGAAGGTGTGGTCTTTTTTATAGAACATCTCCAGCTCCATGTAGAACTTCTCAATTTCTTCATCATAGTTGGATGTTGTTGCATAGACGACGAAGATAGAAACTGCTGGCAATGAGCCACTCTATTCAAATGTAAGCATCTGATTTGGGTTGTTAGGCATTCGAATGAATCAATGCTCATGGTCAAGTTTGTGTTGATGAGAACACTAACACCATCAATGCCTCTACTGTTGCATGTTCTGAGGAACAGTTCTTCTCCGGTGTCAAAAATGGCGTGATGTGATCTTTGCCTTTTGTCTTGGTCAATCCAGTGATGTTGTACCTGATCTGTGCTTGTACCCATCCTCAATGGATGCTTTCGATGCCAGTGTACGTGCATTAAAAGTGCAGACAATCAGTTTAGTCCTTCTTCGTTTTGGCAACCTGCTTTGGTCCTGAGAGTTTAGCAGCCTCTCCTTGTTCATCCTTTTCAGTGCTGCTGTATTGGGTGCTCTTCCAGGGCCAGGGGAATGAGGCCCATTTTTGTTACTGTTTTTGGCATATCGAATATGCCACGAGTAGCTTGCACAGTGACAAACACGACAAACACACACTTTGTGCATGGACGTGCTGCTCACGTACAGAAAGTACTGGCCAGATCAACACAGTCGATGCAAAAAGTCCAACCCTGCACCTGCCTGCGTCTCTGGGCAGCACCTGTTGGTTTGCTCTTTGCTGGTTGGCACCATTGCCACCCCCTTGCCACGATGAGGTGGTGAACCATTGAGGGGGATTTATGTTGTTACAAATGGCAATATTTTTTAAGTTCAGTTATCTTTATTTTATTTTTTTTTCACAGTTAGAGTTGTTCCAATACCCATCCCTTCACCAGTGTACATTTCCCACTACTACCAATGTCCCCAGTTTCCTCCCCGCCCTGCCTCCCCACCTCTGCCCCCTCCATCCAGGCACTTCTCTCTCTCTCTCTCTCTCTCTCTCTCTCTCTCTCTCTCTCTCTCTCTCTCTCTCCCCTCCCTCTCCCTCTCTCTCCCTCTCTCTTTCTCCCCCTCTCCCCCCCACCCCACCTTTTGGGCATTATGGTTTGCAACACAGGTACTGGAAGGTTATCATGTAGAATTTGGCAAGTGGCAAATTTAAAGAACATCACCAGTGTTCCCTGTTTTCCTCCTGCCTCCCCTCCCACCCCATGCCTCTATGGCAGGCACTTTCTGTTTCTCTCTCCCCCCCTCCCTCCCTCTCTCTCTCTCTCTCTCACACACACACACACACACATGCACACACACAGAGGCATTATGGTTTCCAGTACAGATACTGAAGGATTATCATATATCCATTTACCTATTTTCAACCCTCAGTTCTCGCTCAGAGTGATCATTTTCAACTATAATTGTCATCTCTATCCTAACCAGTCCCCCCTCAACCCGCCCCATACCACACACACATTTGTGGTAGATTGTGGTGGCAAAAGTTTTAATATGTCATATTTTTATACACTTTTTTTCAGGCATTTGAATGATTTTCCTATCTTGGCTATGTTAGATTGAGCTGCATTAAATACAGGAGGTCATATATATATATATATATATTTTCACATCAGTATTTGTGTCCTTTCATACCGAGGATAGGAATTGCTGGATTATATGGTAGATCAAGTTTTGATATTTTGAAAAACCTACATATTGGTTTCTGTGGACGCTGAACCAATTTATATTCTGACCAGCAGAATAATAGGGTTCATTTTTTTTTCCACATCTTTTTCTAGCATTTGTTGTTTCTGGTCTGATCTGAGGCATTCTCACTGGTGTGCAGTGATGCCTTATTGTAGTTCTGATTTACATTTCCCAGATAATAAATGATAATGATCATTTCCTCATGTGTCTGTTTGCCCTCTTTGGTGAAGCATCTGTTCAGCTGTTCATCCTAGTTTTCAATGGGTTGGTTTGTTTTCTTATTCTTTAGTTTTGCTTTCTTATATATTGAATATTTAACCATGCTCCTGGTGTGTAAATGTGTGCTTCTGTTCAGTTGGATGTCCTTTTGTTTTAATTATTGTTTTTTTTTCCTGTGCAAATACTTTTTAGTTTGATATAAATCCATTTGTATATTTTTGCTTTCGTTTCTCTTACTGTTGGAGTGGAATCTCTGAACACATTCCTGAACCTAATAGCATGGAATATTTAGTCTTTGTTGACTTTAATGTATTTTACGGGTTTAAGTGTAGCATGTAAAAAAAAATCTCAGAATCAAAACTAAAAGTTGTTATGTATATTAGTGATTTTCAGCCTTCTTACACCTGTGGACTGGTGATTGGAAACAACTGTAGATAGTGTCAGCTTTATTGGCTAATGTTACTGTTTTCTCAGTCTGTTAAAATATTCTTTGAATCAAACTAAGCTGCATTATGACATTACATATTACATATAAAGTAATTTTATTATAACATTATGTAAGTTTCAGTTTACTTTCTACCAGTTCTTAATTTCAAAAAAGGAGAAGGATCCTTCTTTTCCCCTAAAAGGTTGGGAAAATTGGAGACAATGATGGAGGAAAGGTGTAATGGTGGTGGGATTGGAATGTTGATAGCCTGTCACACATCATCATGAACAACTTAGTAAATCATAGTGTTTATATAAAATGTAAGGGGAAAATTTACATATATAGACCTTATCAACTCCATGTAAACTCCAAAAGATATTAGTGCAGAAATTGCTTTAAGAGTTATTAATGACAGATGAGGCATGATTACTACCATAAGATTCAAGTATAAAATAAAATTTAGTGTAATGTGCTTTAAAAAAATAAAGAAAAGAAAAGGAATAATACTAACTGGTTTTACTACTTGCTAAATAAAGTCCCCATGAGGGAGATTGGAGGGATAGACACTTAGATCAATGAATTATTGAAGTCAAGATGTTCAAATATGACCAATTAAAACTTTGACAGTGTGTAAAAGCAATTTACAGAAAAATAATTGTCTTCCAGAAAATGCACTGAAACAACTGGGTGTCAAACTATAGGTTAAAAAAAAGTGAAAAAAAAAGCCCACTAAATTTAATTAAAAAGGAATCATAGATTTAAGTATAAAACTACTTATAAAACTGAGTTTTAAAAAAGTGCAGAAATCTTTATGCCCTGAATAGAAAGAATTCTTTGACATACCAAAACATGATTCGTGAAAGAAAAATCATGATATATTTGACCTAATAAAAATGAAAAACTTGTGCTCTGTGAAAGACACTGAGAGGATGAGAGCACAATCTACAGATGGGGAGCAAATATTTGCAAGTCACATGTGTAACGATGGACTATTATTCAGCATAGGGAAATGACTCTGTCGGAGAAAGACAAGCGCAAACACTGTGTGACTTCACTCATATATGATTTATAAGCAAAGTAAAAGGAAAATCAAAGGTAGATAAATAAAAAGCAAGTCCTTAAAAAGATGTCTATTGTCCTTTGCTTCAGGGAAATACAAACCGGCGCTATGATGAGATGCCCCTTCTTAGGTGTTAGAATGTTTAAAATAAAAATATTGACAATATCAAGAGCTAGATGTAGAGCAGTTGTGTATTTCATCTTTTGCTGGTGGAGAGCTTATTGTTAGTCACTTTGGAAAATTCTTCAGCACTTTGGTTTATTTTTGGCAGTTCCTTCAAAGTTAATCATAAACTTTGGATACGGCTCAGCATTCCTGCTCTTGGGTATTACCCTAGAGACACAAAACTTTAGGTTCACACAAAACCTGTACATGAATATTTATAGTAGCTCTGTCAATAGTGGAAAGCAGCCACTGGCCAGTGACTTAAAAACAACCCCCTAGTTCTTGAGTGGTAAATGGATAAATATTGTACGCATATATTCCCAGGGCTTAAACATTAGCTATGTTACTAATAATTAAGAAAAAAAGCCCTAAAAACAACAAAAAGAAAAATGAAAGACTGGAGTGGGTAGGGTGTTTGCCTTGCACATGGCCCATCCGGGTTCGATTCCTCCGCCCCTCTTGGAGAGCCTGGCAAGCTACCGAGAGTATCCTGCCTGCATGGCAGAGCCTGGCAAGCTCCCCGTGGCGTATTCAATATGCTAAAAACAGTAATAACAAGTCTCACGATGGAGACATTACTGGTGCCTGCTCGAGCAAATCGATGAACAACAGGAGGACAGTGCTACAGTAATAAACCTGTTCTGTTTCCTAATTGTGGTGATTTTACAAATGTATTTATGTGTTCAAACTGATAAAACTGTACTTAAAAAAGAAACAGGAAAACAAAATCCAGTTTAGTTCAAGCATTTGTTTGACTTGGTTTGTTTCCCCCTGCTGGGTGCTGACTCCTGGCTCTGCTGGGGCACTGGGATTCAGCTCGGCCCTCTGCAGGCAGAGTGGAGCACCAGCCACTGAGCTTGCTCTCAGGCCTTTAAGGACTTTTTTTTTTTTTAAACTGTTGGAGATTTGAAAAGGCTCTATTTGTACCTCTAGCAAAGGAAATCTGAATTTAGACGATTTAAGGAATATGACTACCCCTCTCGGAGAGCCCGGCAAGCTACTGAGAGTATAGAGCCCTCACGGCAGAGCCTGGCAAGCTACCTATGTGTATTGGATATGCCAAAAACAGTTAACAATAAGTCTCACAACGAGAGACGTTACTGGTGCCCGCTCGAACAAATCGATGAGCAACGGGATCATTATCCACTTATCCACTAAGGTATATGACTATTAAGTTGTTTTTTTGAGGATTCAGGATAAATTTTGTTTAAAAATTTTTATTTGTGAAGTACAGTTACATACTTACAAACTTTCGTGTTTGCATTTCAGTCATACAGTGATCGTTTACCCATCCCTCCACCAGTGCCCATTCTCCTCCACCAATGATCCCAGTATCCCTCTCACCACCCCCCCCAACCCCCACCACCTCACCCAGCCTCTGCAGCAGGGCATTCCCTTTTGTTCTTTCTCCTTTTGGCTGTTGTAGTTTGCAATAGAGGTATTGAGTTTTTTATTTCTGCCCTGTTGGGCTTTTGAAGGGGATTGCTTTAGGAAATTCTTTAACTTAATGGACAATAGGCTCCCTCTAGTGGAAATCTTATGTTTTTACAGTAGAGCACAATGTTGTGGGGTTTGTTTTGTTTTTATCAATTTCCTGAAGTCCTGTTTTTAATTTCTCTTTTCATTTGGGAGCCCCACCTGGCAGTGCTGCTGGCCCTCTTGCATCTCAGAGTGCTCAAACTTCACCGGGGTAGGCCAAACCTTCCTGCCTTCTATAATTCTAAACTTCCATGATTCCAGATATTGAGTACTTAGAATCATTAAAAGTCAAAAGAAAATATCACATGGGCTTATCCTTCTTGACTTGGCAGTATCTTTTGTGAGATCAACTATACTATAAAAAACTATAGAAAAAAAAAAGGTAGCAGAGAGCTAAGGCAGTACTAACTATTTTACCAAAATGGGAGGCCAGAGAGGGCGTCCCTGCATTAGGCACATTCCTTGCATTGCAGCTGACTGCCTCGGTCCCTGGCAACTCCTGAGTACTGATGTGCTCTTGTTTTGTACCGTCCTCCCACCACCTCCCTTCCTTTTCCCTGTTGCCCTCCCTCTGTTGTGAGAAGCCAGGCCCTCTCAATGCCTGCTTAGCTGTGCTTCTCACATTTAAAGTTGTGCCCACAGAAGGGCTGACACATTTGGTTCTTGCCGGGCCTCACACTTCTTTGAGTTGTTGTGCTTGCCTGGGATCACACTTTTTCATCTGGATCACACTTGTCCTGATTGTGGTGCTCACTGGGGGTCACTGTGGTGTTCACACATCTCTTTTATCTTAGTTGTGTTGCTTATGGGGCGGGGGGTGTCACATTTTCTAGTGGCTGTGCTTAAATCTGACTGAGGTGTGGCCAGATATCTTCGTGTCCCTGGGATTGGAGTGATTTTGGAACTGGAGTAGCCAGACTTGGGTTTGGTGCATATGGCACTGCTTGTACCCTTACGCTCGCAAGGCAGGGGCTTTGGCCACAGACCATCTCCTGTGCTCACTAATATCCTTTTCTAGGACATTTTGGTGACTTATTTTTTTTCTAATTTATTCTTTTATTGATTCACCATGTGGAAAGTTACAAAGCTTTCAGGTTTAAGTCTCAGTTATACAATGCTCGAACACCCAGTGCACATATTCCACCACCAAGAATCACAGTATACCTCCCCCCACCCCCCACCTCCCCAGCCCCCCACCCTGCCTGTGTAACTGATAAATTTTATTTTTCTTTCAATTTACTTTGAAATTCAATATTTCAACAAAAAAACCTCACTATTATTATTTGGAGTTTCTCCGCCCCCAAAGTCAGACCTGCTGCAAAGGAAGCATTTGATATTTTGTTTTCCATTGCTGAGAATGAAGAGATAAGAGGTCACGCGGCCACATTAGCAGCCGCACGGTTTGGATTTCTTTTTCTTCTTTTTTTTTTTTTCAGCTTTTTGAGTCACACCCAGCAGTGCACAGGGGTTACTCCTGGCTCTGCTCTCAGGAATTACTCCTGGTGGTGCTGAGGG
Source organism: Sorex araneus (assembly GCF_027595985.1). NCBI lineage: Eukaryota > Metazoa > Chordata > Mammalia > Eulipotyphla > Soricidae > Sorex > Sorex araneus. Next base: position 141,206,499 of record NC_073302.1, on the reverse strand, counting down.
GACCATATGGGATGCTGGGAATCAAACCTGGGTCAGCTGCGTGCAAGGCAAATGCCTTACCCACTGTGCTATCGCTCCAGCCCCAGGATTTCTGTATTTTAGTAACTAAGTTGGTGACTTAATTTTAAGACCCGTGGTTTACCTTTTTAGTCTGTTCCTTGTTTTGTGGTAGTAATTCCTGTGTTTAATATTCTTTCAGATTTCTCTCTCCTATTCCTTTATTTTTATTTTTTATTTTTTTAACTGAATCACCATGAGAAAAGTTACAAAGTTTCAGGTCTAAGTGTCAGTCATACAATGATCAAACACCCATCCCTTCACCAGTGCATATGTTCCACCACCAAGAACTCCAGTATACCCCCCATCCTGCCCCCACCCTGCATGTGTGGATGATGATTTTCACTTTACTTTCTCTTTACTTAGATTACATTCAGTATTTCGACAGAAAACTCACTATTATTATTTGGAATTTTCCCCCAACAGTCAGAACTGCCAAAAAGGCATTATTTAATCATTTGTTTTCCATTGCTGAGAATGAAGAGCAAATGAGGTCACACAGCCGAGAGAGCTGCTGTGTGGTTTTGGATTTCAGGTATTTTAGTAAGTAAGTCCTAAGAAATTTCTGCCAGAAGTCACATCACTACAAGCTTGTACCTCTGTCTAATGGGCTCCAAAAGACTGAGGGACAAAAACCTTTCCCTTCCTGGGGCAGCACGGGGCTGTAGCTTAGTTCACAGTCTAGAGGCATTTCTGCAAGAAGCTGCTGGGTTCTGAAATTAGTTAGTGGGCCTCTGGGATCATGGTCATTCAGGAGCGGAGGAGCCGTTCATGTGGGGCTGCTCGGGGTCTTGTCTGGGCAGACTATTTTTATTTGTTTTATGATATGGGCTTCATCAACTTTTTCTTGATATTCTTGTTTCTTTAATTATTACTCAGATTTCTTTCCTATGCCTTCATGAAGCGTAATTTTTAGCATTAATAGGGAATGTAGTTTGGCAGTACAGCACATGGTTTGCTTGTATGAGGCTCAGGATTTGAACCCTGACTTCCCTTCCCCACAGAAACAAACAAACAAACAAACAAACAAAAAGAAACAAACAAACAACCTCCCTCTCTCAGAGAATGGAGCAAGGGAATCCAGAAAAATCATAGGAGCATGGCTCTCTGAGTATTCCCATTCTAGACAGAAGAGAAAGTTCTTTTGACCAGAAGACATAGATTCAACAGTTATTCTCAAAAACTGTTGGCCTTGAAACAAATTAAAATGGATCAATCACTTAGGCATCAATCAGCTATTTCTTTTAATCCTAAACATCAAGTTTCTGAAGGTGTGTAAGAACTTGCCCTGAGATGCAGGGTATTAGACTTGATTAATCAGTCTTTGAAAATGGGTTGCACCACTCTCTAAATCTGAGGAACTGATAAACTTGCAAAGTGAGAGACCGGATGAATATCTTACATCATAAATAGCAACATTTATTTTAAACAGTTTAATGCAACTGGTGCCCAATTAGCATTTTATCAATTGCTTAATAGTTAAGGTAGGGGGCTGTGGGGGGAGGGTTTGGATACCTCAATGGTAAGAGCTGCAAGCCTGACTTGTTTCGGGGCCACAGTTCAAATCCTGGTACCATATGCCCTCTTTCCCAGCACTGCTGTTCATGGATCTAGTGGCTTCCACTCCCCATTTCTGGATGTTTCAAGAGCATTGAACCATCTGGCCTGGTTGGCCTGAATATTGCTGCGAGTGTTTCCTAGGCCTACGGAACACTGTTTGGGATTCCACCTTCCCATTTGCAAAAATAATTTTGATCTGAAATTTTCTTAGTGCTGTTCAGTGTTTTGGGATTAGTATTAAGTAGATAAACTCAGTACTGCTTCTTCCTGCCCTCTCTTCCCTCTTTTCCTTTCTCAGTTATTGAGTGCCTAATACATATGCCTGACAGTGCTGTTTCCTTTGGATGTAGTGCCCAAAGTATTTCAGTTTAGTGACAAGGACACGTTAAGTCAGAATTCATGACCACAGTGCCATATTCGTGATTTAAGTTCAGTTCTATAAGAGTAAGGAGTCAACTTTGCTGAGTAAATCAGAGAATATTTGATTCCTGAGGTGACACTTGAGTTGAATCTGAATGTGTTAAGTGTTTACCAAGCAAGGAAGGAAAGAGTGGAGGGAATCGTATGATAAAACAGCCATCAGAAATGACCTAGAGGATGGATGCAATGTCTTGTTGGGTCTCATTATGATGGGAATGATGGATGGTAAAGCTGTGAAAGAATTTGCTTTTAAAAGTATCTATACCCCCCACATTCAGCAATATTCCTAGTAATCATTGCAAAAGAGGTTCAAAGGTTAGGATTTATTTATATATTTTTTACCTGGGAAGGAGTTAAGCAATAGTCACCCCTAGGTTAAATTGACTCAGTTCTCCCCATGCCAATGAGTGCAGTTGAATAAAATGTGGATGGGGTGATGGGAGGAGTATAGGAAGCCCAGGTTTTGGAGTGAGGTCTGCCAGGTTCCGAATCCCAGCACCCACTTAGTCTGCTTGTGTGGTCTCAGGCTGATTGTGTGTTGAATCTTAATGTCTGAATCTTAGAGTCTTCATCTGCAGAGCAAGGCTGCTGATAGTTCCTTTGAAGATTAGAAGATTGCTAGTCATCCATGTTGGGCTGAGGGGTTGACCAGATCTCTCACAACTTTATTTATTTATTTATTTATTTATTTGTTTGTTTGTTTTTGGGTCACACCTGGCAATGCACAGTGGTTACTCCTGGCTCTGCACTCAGGAATCACTCCTGGCGGTGCTCAGGGGACCATATGGGATGCTGGGATTTGAACCCGGGTCGGCCGCGTGCAAGGCAAACGCCCTACCCGCTATGCTGTCACTCCAGCCCCCTCTCACAACTTTTAATATGAAAATTGAATGTACCAGTAGTTGAGGTGCAGTGTGGGGATAAGACAGACAAGCTCCACTGCTGATAATGAAGAGCATATGATGTTGCACAGCTGCAAAAGTGGCCACGTGGTTTTGGGATTCTGGTATTTTAGTGATTAAGTCCAGAGGTATTTCTGCCGGTAGCTGCTGTGTTCATAGATTGGTTTGTGTGCCTCTGGGATCATGGCTGTTCAGGAGCGGAGGAGCCTTTTGTGGGTGGCCATTTGGGGTCTTATTTGGGTGGGGAGCAGGGCCGGTTCTGCCCCCCCCGCCCCCGCCCATCACGAGATTCCCTGTGTGTCCCATCACTGCAAGCTCCTACCTCTTCGTCCAATTGGCTCAGAAATGCGGCAGTTGCCATGCTGCCACAACATTTAACAAATGATGTAATGATGCCTTTTTGACAGTTCTGATTGTTGGGGGAAAAACTCCAAATAATAGTGGGTTTTCTGTTGAGAACTGAATGTAATCAAAGTAAAGAGAGAGTAAAGTGAAAATCATCTGCCACACAGTCAGGATGGGGAGTGGGAGGGGGCTTATACTGGAGTCCTTTCTGGTGGAACATGTGCACTGGTGAAGGGATGGGTGTTTGATCATTGTATGACTGAGACTTAATCCTGAAAGTTTTGTAACGGTTCTCACGGTGATTCAATAAATTAAAAAAAATTAATAATAAAAAAAGATAAGCTCCTTGCTCCAGTGAAGCTTGTTTTATAGGCAAGCAAATAATTTCATATCCCTAATTTCTCTAGATTAGGCATTAGCAAACTTGCTCTAGAAAGGGCCAGATGATAATGGTTATGGCTCATATAGAGAGCTTTGGTTTCAACTATTGTATAGTTGTATCACAATTGTATAGCAAAATCAGCCTTAGGTCATATGTAAGTAAGTGCATGGCTATGACTATGTTCTAGTAAGACTTTATTTTACTGTTGCAAGTGCTAGACCACAAGTTTCTTGAGGACAAGAACTTGTCCTTAATTCTTGTCTCTGTTACCTAGTTGTGTCTGATATGTAATAGACGCTTATATTGTTTGAATTGATTTAAAAGCATCACATGTAGATTTGTACAAAATAATAAAAGTTCTTACAAAGTTATGTCCTCTGGGTTTGTGTGGATGGAATTTGATGTGCAAATGATTTAATACCAGGGTTGGGGGTTGCACCTGGAAAGAATAAAAGGAAAAGAAACAGGAGTTGACGTGAGCTTTCATTTTGGAACACAGGTCTGACCTCTGTGAAATCCAAGAGGGAGAGGAATTAGGAAGGGCCGGAGACCAGGCTGCAGTTTTTAAGGAAGTATTAGGCTGGTAGGGAGTGTGTGAGCAGCGTTTCAGAGGAGCTCCAAGTCTTCGGGAGGACTGGCCTAGGCCCAGCAACCCCACTGTGTTTACTGATGTGCTGGAAGCAACCTGTGGAAGTGTAAAAGCTGCTGTGGCTGGAGGCTTTCAGGGAGAAACGAGCCATGCACAGCCACAGCTAGGATAGTCCACTCCTTGTGCTTCTCCACATGCATCCATGGGACTTGCTTCCTGAGATCTAGTCTTGGAGAGAGCAGTTACTCTGGAAAGAATATAACCTGTTTGTAGATCTGGCCTGATGGCCACCACTGGCTCTCAACCTCTCCCTTCTCCACTCCCCACTGTGACTCTTATGTTGGAGAGTCATTTAGGGTGACTTATATTGAAGTGGGCCCAAAGGTTCATGTCTGAGATGAACCAGACCTTCTCAGGCACCTGTTTCTGCAGGTGCCTATTCATGGTTTCAGTGGGATGACAGAGTAGCAAGAGGTATCACTGGATCCTTCCTACCTCCTTAAAAAGACAGCCTGCTCTCCCTGTAAGGGCCAGTAATTTCTGTTCCGGCAGATTCCTCTTGTCTGCTGCTGCCACCACAAGGAGTCCAAGGGTTCTTAGTATGTCTTCTGGCAAGAGCACTTCTCTTTGAAGGACTGGATCTCTAACTACAAAGCCCAGGGGTTTGGACTTGGGAAGCACCAAGTTCTCTAATGAGTCATTGGGAGGGTCAAAGTAGGCCTACTCTTGCTTTCACCACTTGGTTCTTGAACCATGTGTTCATGTCAACATGAAAAATGAAACAGTTTAATTCATTATGATTCCATGTCTATGTGTCCAGCTTGTCGGCAACACACAACCGTCTCTATCACTGTAGTATGTAATCTTTCTTGAAATTGGTAGTATGTGTATGATTCTTTCAATTAGATACTTTTTCAGAATTGTTTTGGCTATTCTAATTCTTTTGCCCTTCCATCTCAATTTTAGAATCAACTTGCTGTGTGTATAAAATATCTATTGATTGATTCAGGACGTGGCTTGGTGGTAGAGTACATACGTATCTTGTATGTTTGAGACCCTGAGTTTGATTTCCAGCACTGCAGAAATTTTTTTTTGTTTTTAAAAATTCCATTGCTGTGTTGATATGTGACATCTATAGATCAAATTGATTTGACAAACTAACAAAATTGAGTTTTCCAAATCACAAACATAGTTTAGTTCTCAGTTTATGTAAGTCTTTAACACATTGATGCCAGTGCTCTAATTTGTGTGAGTTAAATAAACCAAGTGTGAGCCACTGGAGAAATGTGCCAGTATCAAAGTGTTAATCTCTTGGCAGTGTTTTGTATTTTAAAGTATAAAAATGTTGTAAGTTTTGCACAAGTTTTATTAGATTTAGGTCTAAGTAATTTGTGTTTTCATGGTACAAATGTAGGTTTTCCTATTAATATTGCACATTTTAAAAATCACTGGCATTTTACGTATTCTGCTGCAAGTAGAATTTATTTTCTAAGTAGTTACTCTAAAGTGAGAGAATTCCAGAGTAGATTACATACCTCCCTTAAAAATCCTCACTTCATTCTTTACGTATTTTTCCCCCCACTTTATTTAAACACTGTATTTTACAAAGCTGTTCATGATGATTAGTTACAGGCATTCAATATTCCAACACCAATCCCACCACCACTGTCACCTTCCCTCCACCATTGTCTCCGTTTTTCCAACCACCTCTCAAGCTTGCCCCTATAGCAGGTCCTTAGTAATAAATTTTATGCTGCTTGTTACCACTAAATGACTAATGGAATGATAAGATAAATATTTCCGTAGAAGAAAATTTGTGAAAATTTTCACCGTGGGGACAGTAAGTGCTCGTCTGAGGGTTTACTGAGCTGGTTTGCAAATTAAGCCTTCTGTGTTAATGTTTCTGTTAGTTGAGATTGAGTGGCTTCTGCATTACCTCCTCTCCAATCTGGTGTGCTACTACTGGGATGTCAGTGTCCTAGAGTTTGGAGATGTGGCGTGTGCTCCAGAAAACTAGAATATTTAACTGGGCAGTATATCTAGAATATTTAATGGGTAGTTTGGCTGGATGTGGGAGGGACGCTGGGCTTTGTTAGGGAGGGAGCTGGCCTGTCCCCCTCCCAGGTCGCCCTGGTGGTCTCAGCCAGTATCTGAGAAAATTTTGCAGCTAGTTGATTTCTTATAAGATTTATTTATGAGTCTCTGGAACAAGGCTAGTAGATGAGCTTACATGGCGGCAGTGGTGGGATGTGGGTCTGTTCTTTACTTATAACAGAATCTCTTTAGGGAGCAGGGGCCACACTTGATGGTGTTTGGGATCTGATCCTGGTGTGGTGCTGGGGTGGGACTGAGTTTGCTTCCCAGTGAGCAGCTGTTTCTGGGATGCCAGGGATCAAAACTGGGTCTCCACCAGGCAAAGCACGTGCTCCAGAGCTTTGCACCCTTCCGTCCCCTATAATGGAGTCTATTCTGAAAGTAGCAAGGATTTCTGAGATTGGGGTTCAAAATGCTTTCTTAGTTTGACAATGGTTTCTAGTTACATCTCACCTGCAAGCTGTGCTGTGGAATTTAATCATTAGCAGTTTTTTATCAATATCTAAGTAATATGGTATTCTACATCACTGACCGGACTTAAAAAAAAAATAAAAAGGTTAAGTGGGTATGGAGCATGGTAAACCCACCTAATTGTTATGTGTTATGTAACCCTTGAGTTTTAATTTTTTTAAAAAAAGTGCAGCAGTCTTAGATCAGCTAAAAACGGTCACTTTTGGGCAGATTTACTTATCTATCTATTTATTTATTTATTTATTGGTACGAAGGCTATAGTTACTTAGGCAGTAAGGCATGTTGGCAAAATTGTAGATATTGAAAATTTCTGCTAATGCTAAAGGAATAATTTTATAACATTATGGGACAGACTTCAAGTCATTTTTTTCTGACAAGATGATTTTATGATTTTTCATTTCGGTTTATAACTGATGCTTTCTTTGTGGCTTAGAGGCCTTCGAATATTATTTTTATTTTTCAAGTAGCTAACAAATACTCATTTTTCAAATGAATTCATCAGACAGTGGCAGTTCTGGTATGGCTCAGTATGATGATCATTCCAATGATCTCCTCTCTGCTTCCTTTCTTTTTACTATTGCCATTGCCTCTCTGCCTGGGCTGGGGTGGCTGTGCTGGTTCTTTCACTCACTAGTAGAGCACTTAGATTCACACACTTCCTGGCATGCTCACATACTCGTGGGTGCTGTAGGCCAAGTACCACAGCTGTGGCCCTGGGATCACTCTCAGTGATGAAGGTGCAGGGGTCGGATCTGCCCATAGTCTCATGCATGTGAGGCAGGCACTCTGCCAAGCCATAGACCCAGACTTCCTGATAGGATGATTTTTAAAAAACTTCTAACCAAATTTTGGCTTTTTTTTTTTTCTTAATGGGGGGAAGGGGCTTGGGCCACACCTGGTGGTGCTTAGGATACTTACTTACTCCTGCTCTGTGTTTAGGGGTCACTCTTGGTGGTGCTTGGGGTACCTTTAGTCCCCAAGCAGGCCTTGGAGTGGAGTGGCTTTATGGAAAGCAAGCACCTTAACCCCTATACTGTCTCTTTAGTCCCTGAAGCCAAATTTTGGCCATGGAAATGACAACAGGAAATGTGGGTTGTTTTGTTGGATGACAAGATGTGGCTGATCACTTTTCTGGTGGTCTCATTTAGTTCATTGTATAAATGTTGAGTTTGTAATAGATAACTTCTAAGGGCATTATAACTTTGAAATGCATGGAGCATACTGTTAGGGTTAAATTTACAAATTTTTAAGAAAAACTGTCCACTAGAGGGAGCTCAGCCCTCTTTTTTCTCATGTTCGCAATCTCAGATAAATATCTTTAATATAAAAAATAAGTAAATTTATCTGTAAAAATTCATCATCATCATCCCGTTGATTGTTGATTTTTCTTGAACAGTCTCAGTAATGTCACCATTCATCCTAGCCCTGAGATTTTAGAAGCTTCTCTTTACTCGTCCTTCCCAATGGTGCTCTCTGTAAAAATTATGTAGAAATAATAAACATATGCTTATTCAGAATTAGTGTCTTCAAGAAGTTATCAATATTCTGATTTCTGTGTCATTATTCATCACTCTCTTGCTTTTTATTCTTTTGGCAATTGTGTATCCATAGGTAATAGATTATTTTGAAATATTTTTGTTTTGAACCTTAAACAGATATCAAAGAATATGCATTTTCTCTTGTTTCTCAAAAAATTTTTTATGTTTTTACATAAATTAACCCATTTGTTATAGGCTTGCAGTGCTTCAGATGGCAGATCTACTGATCTTTCAATTCCTCAGTCTTCTAATGGCAGATTTGACTATGACAGCAGAAGTATAAATGCATAAATATTGAGTTTGTGATAGATAATTTCTAAGGGTATTATAGGTCTCTCTAGTAGACCCAGGTGTCCCCTGCCATGGTTTTCATGCAGGAACCAGGTGTCAGATGCCCACGGCCCGTCTGTTTATCTTGGTCTTTTGGCAGAAGGACCACATGGACTTGGCATGCTGACTGATTTCAGTTTTCTTCACCATCGTCCCGAGGGAGACACCATATCGCATGTATATTTACCCATGGTCCCCACCTTCTTCGTGTGCTTAGTCACCTCACCGCCAACCAGCTTACGACACAGAAAGCTTGTTTCTCAATTTTGTTTTTTCAGATCCTTACTTGATAATGTTTTATTTACACTTCCTGAAATTTCCTCAGCATTATTCAATTCAATTAGTATTATAGTAGGGGGGGAAATTGAAATCAAAAGAAAATTGAGATCAGCCAGCATGCCAAGTACACGTGCTCCTTCTTCGGGTAGGGCACTTACTTGCCTTGCACATGTCACACCCTTGTTCAACCCCTGGTATCTCGTCTGGTCCCCTGAGCACCACCAGGAGTGATTCCTGAGTGTAGAACCAGGAGTAACTAATCACTTTTGCCAGGTATGGCCCCTCTAAAAAGTAAACAAAAGGTGTTTCCCAGTCTGTCTCCATCAGTGGGGATTTGGGTTACTTCTAGGTTTTTGCAGTTATAGATTGTCCTACAAATATATGAACAGATGTAACATATCTCCCCTTGTGCATATTTAAGAGTTTCTTTAATATACCCAGAGTTAACTAGGAGTGGAATTAGTTTAGAATAAGCAATATGCATAAACTGTTTTCCATAGTCTCTGTGGATGCTTTTTTCAGTAGTGGGAAATATTTGATAGTGACTGACAAATTTTTACTTACAACATTCTGGTAAGTGTGAAATACTGCCTCATCATGATGCTATTTTGAATTTCCTAGATTACTGCTGAAATGATTTTTTTTTTTTAATAAGTTTGTTGTTCATTTTAGGGAATAGAATATTCTGTTCTTCATCTGGAAATGCTTGATTCATGTCTTTGGCCTATTTTAAATATAAGGTTTGTTTTTCTTATAAATACCAAGGAGTTAAAAAAAAAATTCTGGTTCTGATCATTTGTCTGTTGATTGTGTAATCTCCCATTTTTTCCCCACTCTATGGTGTTTTGATAACTGGGAAGTTAATGTAATTTAACTTAAGCTTTTTGGTTCTGATATCGTGAACCCCTTCAGAGAGAACCCCTTCAGAGAGGCTGGGGAAATGATTCAGAGTTGGACGTGTCTTGCCTGTGACCCCGAATTCTGCCCGTGTACCACCTGGCCCCTGGGATGATTTAGGCAGCACCCAACAGCCTGAGCAGCCTGCCTTGCTGGACCCAACCATCCAGCCACCAGGTCTGGGGGGCGCCTGGTCAGATCTTGCCCTTTTCCTTCTCCCCCAGCCCCGCTTCCCACCGCCCCCCTGCAGCTTCCGAACTGAAAAGCCTGAAGTTCCTTTCCTTATCTTTATGCATACCTTGTTGTTGAGGTTGCTGAAAATGACAATCAAGGTTGAGGTTAACAACAAGGTAAGATGACTGTCATTTTCAGCATTTTCCTCAAAAATTCCTTATTTTGCCTCTTTTGTTAAATAGCTTTTATATTTTCCATGTTGTTGCAGGTGACAGTTTTAGCCGAACTTTTCAGTACTTCAGAATGTCAATCTTTTATCCAACTGCCAGTCACAGTGTTCTCATTGTCCTTTCAACCTCTACCAATAAGTCTCTCTGAGGGCCTTAGAACTTTTCTCTTATGTAATGACTGGCTGCCCAGTGGAACTTCCTGGGAATGATTGATAAGAACTAGCACAAGAGGGCTAGTACCAAGAGGCATGAAAGGAGTTTGAGGCCAGTTAAGGGGTAGTGTCCATAATTGGCATTTGGTCACTTGTACCAGTACTGAAGCAATTAGAAGGGCCCACTTTAACTCCAGAACAGAGAAATATATTCTGTCTCTTGAGAGGGTAGTGGCAAGATCACATTGCGACATAATAATATAGGTGTGGGGTACTATTGTAAACATGTTTGGCAGTACAGCTTACCACAGAATTGCTGTCTCATTTTCTTGCATGGTTGATAAGTTAGACCAGCGCTTTTTAAAAAACACTATTTTTTTTTAAGTTTTTATTTTATTGGATCATCATGAAAAAATACAAATCTTTCAGGTTTGTCTCAGTCATATAATGATTGAACCCCCATCCCTTCACCAGTGCACATGTTCCACCACCAAGAACCTCAAAATACACCCCTCCCATCCAGCCCCCACCTAAGTAGCTAATGATCTTCACTTTATTCTCTCTATACTTTGAATACATTCAATATTTCAATAGAGAACTCACTATTATTGTTTGGAATTTTCCCTCAATAATCAGGCCTGCTTAAAAGGCATCATATGATAATTTCTTTTCATTGCTGAGAATGAAGACTCTATGAGCTCTTCATTGGATTTGGATTTGGTTTTGGACTTCTGTTATTTTAGCTCAGTTCACAGTCTAGATGCATTTCTGTAAGAAGCCGCTCTGGGTGCCAAAATGGGTTAGAAGACCTCTGGGATCATATTCTTTAGGAGCAGAGGATCCGTTTCACACTCGGCAGCTCCGGATCTTATCTGGGCCTAGAGCGTGCCAGTAACGCCCACTTCCATGATCAACTATGAGCCACAAAACTGCAAAATTCATACCTCTGGGTTGGGAGTCTTAGAAGGTGGGCAACTCACCATGTGGGTGTTGCTGCCGCCACCATTTTCCATGCAGAAAAACAGGGTGGAGAGGAAAAATCCATCCCCGGGCGGCACGGAGTTGTAGCACAGTTCACAGTCTAGATGCATTTCTGTAAGAAGCTGCTCTGGGTCCCAAAATGGGCCAGGAGATCTCTGGGATCATAGTCTTTAGGAGCAGAGGGTCCCTAAAAACACTATTGTTTTTACTGATCTGTAATGTCTGTTCTGTCATGAGCAAATTTCTCTATATGTTCTCGATTGTCTCTCAACTGGAGCTCACTTTGTCGAGACAGTTCTGGAGACGTTTTTGATTGTCACATACAGTATGTAATGCTGTGGATTTCAACACAGTGGATTGGCACCAGTCTGGTGAGGGTAAAACTCTTGTGTTGTGTGGCTTTATCTGTTTTAGAAGACCAGCTGTTGAAAACCACTGATGTTGTAGTTGGGGTTCAGAACTGCATGTAAACATACTACAGTATGCCAGGCAGCATATGCCACTGCTGAGGTGGCAGGGCCATTAGTCTGGTCATGTCACAGTACCCTGGTTAGTCTTGATAAGCTGACAAGGGCAAGTCCCCTCCGTTCGGCTTTCTTCTTTAAACGTTTCTCAGTTATTTCTGGCCCCTTGCCATTTTCATATAAATTTTTAGAATCCATTTATCATGTTTCATGAAAATATTTTGGTTAGAATTTCATCATAAGAAATAAATTCAGAATAAAGTTAACATTTTATGATATTGAATCTTGTTATTATTAACTTTATATATTGATTTGGAGATCTCAGCCCTGGGTCCTGCACACCTGGGCACCTCTGCTGGTTTCTTCATGCGTGAGGCTCGTCTGAACGTGTGGAGAGGGGCTTTGAGCATGGCTGTGGCTAGGTTCTGGAGGTCTTTGTCTGCCCGGAGCTCTGCTTGGGGCGGGGAGGGAAGCTGGAGCCCATCCCCTCCCAGGGGCGCCGGGGAAGACAGCCAGGCGTGCAGGCAAGAGGCTCTGCATCAGTCTCTTCTGGGAGCTTGCTTTTAAATCTCTGGATGCTGGCCGTGGATGGGATTACACGGCACTGGGGGCGGTTTGTGGCTCAGATTTCCAAGCTTGCTCAGATCGGGACTGGGCCTCTTCCACCCAGACCCCCCATTTTCCAGTAGCTTGGCAGCCACACTCACAAACTCTCCCCTCCCCACCCCTCCTGCATCAACGGCCAAGATCCTGAGACTATAAAACAGCGCTCCCGGAAGCGTGCACATCCATGACCTCTTATAGCCTAGTTCTCCCTGAGAGAACCTGGCAAGGTACTGAGAGTATCCTGCCCACACAGCAGAACCTGGCAAGCTCTTAGTGGCATATTTGATATGCCAAATACTGTAACAATGATGGGTCTCATTCCCCTTGCCCTTGAAAGAGTCTCCAATGTGGCACCGCTGGGAAGAACGAGTAAAGAGAGGCTGCTAGGAGCTGGAGTGATAGCACAGCAGATAGGGCATTTGCCTTGCATGTGGCTGACCCAGGTTTGATTCCCAGCATCCCATATGCTCCCCTGAGCACCACCAGGATTAATTCCTGAGTGCAAAGCAAGGAGTAACCCCTGTGCATCACCAGGTGTGACCCAAAAAGCCAAAGGAAAAAAAGAGGCTGCTAAAATCTTCAGACTAGGACGAATGGAGACATTACTGACGCCTGCTTGAGAGAATCGATTATCAATGGAATGACAGTGATACAGTGATATTGATTTACTGTGTACAGTTTTGTATTTTATTAAAGGGTTTGCTAGTCTTGTGCAAGGTGGTTTATTTGGCTTGTCGTAAGACTTTTAATGATTGCTTTTCTTTAGAGAGCCGGTTTTCTTTAAGTTAAAAAAAAGTGACATTGAAACTAAATCTTGTTTACAGACTTTCAAAGCCTGAGATGAAGTGATTAAAAGATGAGAATAAGGGGCTGGAGTGATAGCACAGCGGGTAGGGCGTTTGCCTTGCACGCGGCCGACCCGGGTTCGAATCCCAGCATCCCATATGGTCCCCTGAGCACCGCCAGGGGTAATTCCTGAGTGCATGAGCCAGGAGTAACCCCTGTGCATTGCCGGGTGTGACCCAAAAAGCAAAAAAAAAAAAAAAAAAAAAAAAAAGATGAGAATAAAATGGAAAACTTGCACTAAGTAAAAGCAGCCCAATAGAGGGAGTTTTGCATTTCCTCTCAGGTTAGGTTTGCCAGCTGTTGTGAAGATTCCTTAACTGCTATTGCTAATTGCATGTGTCATGGCAAAAATCTCCTTTTCTGGGGAATGTGAGAAAAGCGAGGGAAGGAAAACTCCTTTGGCATCTACTCACTGTATCACCGTCATCCTGTTGTTCGTCGATTTACTCAAGTGGGCACCAGTAACGTCTCTAAACCTCTCCTTACTTGTTTTTCCCGAAGATTGGAGGCTTTTTCAGGGTCAGGAGAATGAGACATGTCGTTACTGTTTTTGGCATATTGAATATGCCAGGGTAGCTTGCCAGGCTCTGCCGTGTCAGTGGGATACTCTTGGTAATTTGCCGGGCTCTCCGAGAGGTATGTATATATATCTGTTACTGTATTTGGGATATGAATACGCCATGGGGAGCTTGCCAGGCTCTCCCAAGTGGGCAATATACTCTCGGTAGCTTGTAAGGTTCTCCAAGAGGGAGAACTAGGCTATTAGATGTCAGTTACAGTAATGACATAAATTTTACTTTGGATTGTGAAAGATGTTACTTGTTTCTGGGTATGGACATACAAGAAATAGAAGAAACATTAAATCTAGGAAGAAATTTGTTTATCATCCAGTTTAATTCCTTAATTTGATGATGAATAAAATAATAGCTTTTCACTGTATCACTGTTATCCCATTGTTCGTCGATTTAGGCTCTTCTTTTTCTTTTTTTTTGTTTCTTTTTTACTTTATTTAAATACGATGGTTTACAAAATTGTTCCTAATACATTTGCTGTGGGCATTCAGTTTGTTCTAACACCAGTCCCGTATCCAGAGTAACCTTTCTGCCACCAGTGTCCCCATTTTCCCCCACCATCCCCCAAGTGCACCTTCGTATCAGGCACAACATAAGTTCTTTTATATTGCTTGCTAATTACTAAATGGATAGTGGAATTGTCAAAAATACTTGAAATTTTTGAAGCTTGTTATATCTCACCATGGGGTCTTGAAGTGCTTGTCTGAGGATTTACTAGATATTTGAGCCTTCAGTGTTACTATTATGCTTGTTGAGCTTATGTGGCTTCTATGTTACTTTCCCATGTAATTTGGTGTGCTCCTACTAGAATGTTAGCATTGTGGAATTTGGAGGTGTCGTGTGGTTGCAAATACGTGATCCAGAACCAGGAGTAACCCCATGCACCACCGGATGAGGCACACAAAGCAACCGCTCCAAATCCCCTGCCCCCTAAAAAAAATCCCTAAGCATAGTTAATCATGAAGATCAGATGATAAAGATATCAAAGTTTTGTGTAGGAGGGGAAAGGTTGGGTCACCCAGCAGTGGTACTTGGGAACTGTTCCTGGCTGTGTGCTCAGGTTGTTTGAGGATTATGTAGCGTTGGGGATTAAACTAGAGTTGACTGATGCAAGTACTTTAACCCCTATACTTTTTTGCTCCAACAGAGCAAGGCTTATTTATTTAAAGTGTCTAATATTTGACTTCTGGTTTTCTTTGGAAATGTAATATGGTGGAGTCATGAGTGAGTAATTTTTTTTTTTTTTGAATCATATATTGTTGGATTGGGAGATGACTGATGTAGTGCTTTGCTTATCAGAGTCCAGGTCTGATCCCTGGCACATGATGGTATGCTGATCACTGTTTGGAAAGGCCTACTCTGAGCAGTTAGCCTGTGGTAATCCCCAACACTGTGAACAAATGAAAAAAAATCAGTGTTGATGGTAATTAGCCATTTATTATCTGTAAGTATAAATTCATTTAAACCTAGAATTTATTATATAAATTCTCAAGGATATGAGAAGTTGGCACCACCGTGAAAAATATGTTCTATTGATGTTGGTGAAAGAAATTGCCTTCTTGGTTTCTAGATTTCCTCCTTCCTCACCGCTGAAGCCATATCCAAAGAAGTTCCCATACCAAAAGGATGTTATTAAATTTCCGGACTGGAATGATCCTCTACCTGGCACTTCTCAAGAAAATATCCCAGTGAGGCCAGTAGTGATGGTAAGTGGTGTTGCTGAAAGAACCAGTGCTGATGGCGGGGAGAAATAAGGACTAGTGTGTGAGCCACCAGACTTTGTTCAGCTCTATTTTATTGCCTCTTCATGAACAGTTGGAAATACTTTACAACAATATCTTATCTGTTAATAGCCAAGAAATCGGTACCAAAGAAAGTTTGTATTTTGTGGTTTTTTTTTTTTGCTTTTGCCTATTGACATTTTACATATATGTGTGTTTATATACATATACACACATATATATGTACACATTATATATGTATGTGTGTGAGAGAGATCTATTTTCTTATGCTCAGAGCAAACAAGTTTCTATTCAAACTCCCTTCTATCTCTTTTAATCTCATTTTTTTTTGTTTTATAGTTTGCTTTCTCCTTCTATGTCTCCTCCTCCTGAACTCTGTTATGATTACTAACAACAGTTGAGAAGAAAGGAGGAGGGATCATGGAGTATTGAGTGAGTCTTAACAGATACCTGAGCAAAAATAGATTCTGCAGGTCTTGGAATACTTCCTAAGCTTATTGCAGAGTAAACTACCTTTTGGGATGTATTTTTTTCCTTAAAATATTTCCTAGTAGAAGACTACCAGGATTGAGATCATGTGAAAAATAGAATGCTGAGGAAAACTTTTATATTGCAGATTTAAAAATACTAACAGTATCTACTTAACAACGTTTTATTATAATTGGGTGGGAGGCAGGTGAGCACACCTGGCTCTGCTCAGGGCTTACTCCTCATTCTCCACTCAGGGATCACTCCTGGCGAGGCTCAGGGTACATTATGGAACACCAGAGATCAAACCTGGGATGGCTGTGTGTAAGGCCAGCACCCTACCCACTGTACTATCCCTTCAGCCCAATGACATTTTAAGTTAACTCTGTCTTGTTTTGTAAAGCTTCATGTCCAATTTGTACTTTGTGTCTTTATATTTTACATTTTGAGGCAATCTAATTAGGGGGGAAAAGCCACTGGGGCTGTGAGTCAGTGGTGAGAACACATACCTTGCATGTGTGAGACTCTGGGTTTGCTCCTGCAGTGCCAAACCCGAGCACTTGTGCTCGCCTGGAGGATGAGACAATGGGGATTCTGTAAGGACTGCAGATTTGTCAGGGATGGGGATGAATTTTCTTTTAAATATATTTGATGGTAAATGGAAGTATCTAATGGCCAGATGGAGATGATCGTGAAGAGATCATAGTAGATGAGAACTCAGATTTGGAAGTCATTACTTTAACAAAGGTTTGTTCCCGTTGTGTGCCATGCACTGGGCTAGATAATACTTGAATGCACCAAAACAATGACTTCTTTTCTTCGATCTAAAAACTTTTAGCAGTATTGCAGTGCTTTGTCTAGTGTCCCACAATTAGCAGTCAATTTTCTGTTGAAGCCTTTCGTTTCCCTGGTCATCTAAGCTATACATTTTTTTTTAAATGTAGGAGTATTGCTATCTATTCAGCCATTAATAAAGCTGACTGAAGTCGTCATGAACTCCACATTATTTTTTTTAAATTAAAAAATTGTTTTAATTGAATATCCATGAGATAGACCATTACAAAGCTATTCATGATTGGGTTTCAGTCATACAATGATCCAGCACCTACCTCTCTACCAGTGTATATCTCCCACCACCAATGTCCTGTTTCCCTACCACCATCCCCCAACACCCCATCCCCCACCCCTAGCCTCCCTCTATGGGAGGCACTTTCCTTTTTGCTCTCTCTGTCTCTGTCTCTGTCTCTGTCTCTCTCTCTCTCTCTCATTTTCCTTTTGTGTATTATGGTTTGCAATACAGATACTAAGAGGTCATGGTATTTGTTCGGGGCATTCAGTATTTTTATTGGGATGGTAAGGCTAGAGTAGCTTTTTAACTGGGTGGCTGCTTTGGGGTGTGGATGTGACTTCCGAGGCTTCTGGAAGTATAGGGAGGTTGGGGGAGGTAGCTCATCCCGACCCCGAGAAAGCCTGGAGATTTCAGTCACAAAACCTGCATTCCCAAATTTTCAGTAGATTATATCTTGGTGAAGTGTATCCTGAGATGGTGGAGTCAGGCTGGGGGTTTGGCGGTGATTTTGGATTGTGGAGGCAAGTGGCTCCAGGGGCTCTGCTTGGGCGGGCCCAGGCAAACCTGCCCCACTCCGATTTATCCCGGTCAGTTCAGCCTTGAGCAGGTCTGAGATTAACTGCAGCTTTTGATTTCTTTCGAGATTTATTTATGGGTCTCTGAAATAAGGCCAATAAATGAGCTTGTATAGCTGAGTCAGAGGTGGTTTGTGGGTGTGGCTCCCACATACCTAACTTTTGGCTATTTAATTTCTTGGTAAACTTGGCCCCAAGTTGTTGGGGTCTGGCCAAAGGCATAGTGGCAGTTTTGGGGTATCAGGAAGCCTGAAGGCACCATCAGACTGCTGATGCACTCGCCCTGCAGCTACAGGTTGACCTGCTGGCGGCAACATACCCCCTGATCTATACATTTTTAAAGCAACTTTTGTTTGGTCTTTTCTCATGCTGCCTCCTTAAATGAATGGTCAAGGTTTGACCACTTGGCTTTCTAAAGTTCCGCTAAAGTTTGAGCTCTGATTCTTAAGGATTGTCCAAGTTAAGAGTGGCAGAGCAGGATCTGTTTTCTGAATTGGGCCTTGATGCAAGGTTTTGAATGATGGTGTTAATAGCGCAGGAAGAGTTCATCGTAAAGAGCGTGGCCGAGTTCATCATTATCTCTTCTGTCTAGCCTTTCATCTTCCTCTGCCTCCACTTTGCTGTTTGTTTGGTCCTATTTTCTCTCTTGTCTGGTAATTACATAAAATGAAACAAAATACAGCAAATAAAATAATTTACTGTGTTTTCTAAGGTTCAGTGTAACACAGAAAGGAAGAGGGTAGACTCTGACAAATGCAGGGCTTGAATTGGGCTCTTTCATTTAATGGCTATTTGAGCTTGTTTTCTACTTTATGCACTTTTTTTATATTTCAGTTTTCTTTTCAGTGAACTGAAATGATAGTGCCCCTCTGGTTGATGTGAAAATTAAGTAAGTTTATTCTAGTAAAGTGTCTGGCACATAGGTAATCAGCAATTGTTAGCTCCTATCCCTATTGATATGTATTATTCAATGGGATATTTTATAGGCAGTGAGAAAGAGAAAAAGCTATAGTATAATTTACAGAAAATATTGCTAACATTTTTTGTAGGTTCCCTTTTCTGTTTTTCTATTTTTGTTTTTGGTTTATGTTTTTAATGCAAAAATGAGACAATACCAAACTGTTTTGTAATTTCTGTTTGTCTTTTAGAACAGTGCGTTATGCCTTTTTTTTAGGTTTTAAGTATTTAACCTTATTTTAGCACTTATGTATATATAATCTATTTGTTCAGTTCTTTACTATTAAGTATGTTCAATATTTTCAGTTTTTCATAGTATAAACATGTAGTGAGCATTGGTTTTAGAGACAAGTAGCATATTGCACTTCACTACACAATCATTAGAGTCTATGTTAAATATATAAATGTGTATATATATATATCTTTTTTTGACAAAGTGGAAGGCAACCCTTGTGTCCATTTTTTTGGGGGGGCTATGGTGGTGAGTCTCTGAAAAAATTTTTTTTGAAAAAAACAACCATTTGTTTAAAAATTGTGTTATTACGGGGGCTGGAGCAATAGCACAGCGGGTAGGTCATTTGCCTTGCACGTGGCCAACCCGGGTTCGATTCCCAGCATCCCATATGGTCCCCTGAGCACCACCAGGAGTAATTCCTAAGTGCAGAGCCAGGAGTAACCCCTGTGCATCGCTGGGTGTGACCCAAAAGCAAAAAAAAAAAAAAAAATTGTGCTATTACTTAGAAGTAGAGTGTGATAATTATGTGGTATCATGCTACTTCAATATAATTTTTAAAAGTACATTTTTAAAAGTATATAAATGCTAAATTTATATACTTATATATATAAGAAATTGTTAGATCTGTGTCACTTTTGAGTTCATTTATGATTCTGGAATTCTACACAAACAACCTTTTGGTCCTTTTTTCCCCAAACTAGTATGTTTTTTTTTTTTTTTTCTTTTTGGGTCACACCCGGCGATACACAGGGGTTACTCCTGGCTCTGCACTCAGGAATTACTCCTGGCGGTGCTGAAGGGACCATATGGGATGCCGGGAATCGAACCCGGGTCGACCACGTGCAAAGCAAACGCCCTACCCGCTGTGCTATCACTCTAGCCCCCAAACTCGTATGTTTTTAATGGTGACATTTTTGCCAAAGCTTTTCTAGACACTCTTTATAAATTATTGTATGTTTTTTCACTTAAAAGTTCAGAATTTTTTTCTAGGGTTACCAATATTTAAATGTGAGAAAGGACATACTAAAACTATGTTCCATCTAATTTTCCTTGAACTGTAACATTGGTGTCTTTTTATAGCAGTTAGTATTAACATTGTGTGTTTGTGTGTGTACACATTATTTTAATACACTCATCTGTTGTTGGACACTTATTTTCAGATCTTTCTTTTAGTAAGTAGCATTGCAGCGAACATAGGTGTGCGCTAATTTCATCTAACAGAATTGTTTCAGACATATGTCCAGATAGATATCCCTTGACGATTTTGAATTCATAAAACTTATTTGACTGTTACTTCAATCAGTTAGTTGAAATTTTCACAGGAAAAGAATAGCTGTTTAAGGTTATGCTTATTGTCATAGTTCTTTGTCATGAATATTAATTTTTTGTTTGTTTTTTTTGCTTTTGGGGTCACACCCGGTGATGCACAGGGGTCACTCCTGGCTCTGTAGTCAGGAATTACCTTACCCCAGGTGATGAATATTAATTTTTTTTTTTAATTTTTTATTGAGTCACCATGTGGAAAGTTACAAAGTTTTCAGGTTTAAATCTCAGTTATACAATGCTCGAATACCCATCCCTTCACCAGTGCTCAGATGAATATTAATTTTTAATATTGTCTGATTGTCACAAAAATTAATTTCTATTTCTAGTCCCTTTCTGAGAGCCTGGCAAGCTACTGAGAGTATCCCACCCACACGGCAGAGCCTGGCAAGCTAGCTGTGGCATATTCGATATGCCAAAAACAGTAACAACAAGTCTTATAGTGGAGACATTACTGGTGCCCGCTTGAGCAAATGGATGAACAACGGGATGAGAGTGCTACTACTACTACTACTACAGTTGTTATTTATTTTTGTTTTTTTGAGTTACATGTATTCAACAGTGGGGATTACTTCCCGCAATTCTTGGGAGGACCATGAAGCGCTGGGTCTCAAACCCGGACCCTCCTCATGCAAAGCATGTGCTCAGTTCATTGAATTTCTAGCCCCACTGGCTCTTATTGTCAGCCAAATTACAGATAATCAAATCCAAGAAATTTCTGATAAAATCATACCACACTGTCCACTGACCTATTTATTCTCTTTCTACCCTTGCCCTAAGAATTCTGAGATGTGGTTCAAGCGTCACAGCATTGCTATTGGAGAGGTGCCAGCCTGCCGACTTGTTCACCGCAGACAGCTCACAGAGGCCAATGTAGAAGAGATATGGAAGTCCATGACGTTATCATAGTATGTGCATTTGATAGTATGAGCCTTTCCTGTGTTTTGTCCTTAATTTGCATTATCATTATTTTATGCATATTTAATTTTCTGAAGTTAAAAAGTATAAAAACTTAGTTTTGAGTTAAGTAATAAAAAAATCTTAGTTTTGAGGATTTGTACCTGTGCTCCTTAGTAAACAAAATTTAACTGGATTTGAGGGATTTTCTACTGTCATTTATTTGACATCTAAGAATAGAAGTTTATATGTTCTTAAATTTTCTGTTAACACTGAAATCTCAAACTTAATGAAATAAAGAAGAGAAAATTTCGTGTATATATATATATGTGTGTGTGTATATATATATATATATATATATATATATATATATTCTGGTCTCTGAATCACATTTGGTGGTGCTTAGGGTTTCCTGGCTCTGCTTAGAGATCACTCCTAGCAGTGCTCAGGGCACCATATGTGGTGCTGGGCATCAAAGCTGGGTCAGCTGCATGCATGCAAGAGCCTTATCTATTTCTCTAGCCTTCGTCTAGATACTTGATGTATTAAAGTTAATTAGGTAACTAAAGCTAATGTTCTTTCGTAGTATGGTTAATTCTTTTTTTCCTCATAAAGATATACTTGTAACTGGAGATAAACTAGTTCTTTTCTTTTTATAATATTGCTACTTAAGGGGCCGGAGCGATAGCACAGCGAGTAGGGCGTTTGCCTTGCACGCGGCCAACCTGGGTTCGATCCCCGGCATCCCATATGGTCCCCCAAGCACCACCAGGAGTAATTCCTGAGTGCAAAGCCAGGAGTAACCCCTGAGCATCGCTGGGTGTGACCCAAAAAAAAGCAAAAAAAAAAAATATTGCTACTTAAAAAAATATTTTCTTGACATTCAAGGTGTTATTAAATTGGTAAAAATAATGTGTTCATGGCAAAAGTATATCTTTCATTTGTCTTAATATCTTCAATTTCTAGCCTTTTGTTCCACACAAAGATTGAGTCAAATGTACAAAATAATATGTTTTAAAGATTGATGATTTGGGCCGGAGCCATAGTACAGTAAGGAGGGCGTTTGCCTTGACCCTGTCAACCTGGGTTCTATTCTTAGCACCTTATAAGGTTCCCCAAACCCCTGAGTGCAGAGCCAGGAGCAAGTCTTGAGCACCACCGGGTGTGACCCCAAAACCAAACAAACAAAGCACATAGAGATTGATATTTTGCTGTGCCAGGGTTTGAATAAGTAATGTTTTTTAAAAAGGCAATAATTTACTTTTTAAAAAATCTTTTTAGTTTACAGAAAACTCTTGGCCTGGATTCCTTAGAAGAAGTTTTAGATATTAAACTTGTTAACTCCAAGTTCATCATTCATAATGTATACAGTGTGAGCAAACAGGGGGTTGTTATCCTTGATGACAAATCAAGTAAGTACACAGAAATTATTTTATTTTTGATTGATCCAGTGGGTTAGGTTTGGGTTTATCAGTTTCTGCACAGATTCATCAGCTTCTGTTGGCTCCTTTCCTAAACCCTAAATACATTTATCGTTTCATTTGATACTATATTTTCTCACTTCCTACTACTTTTAACTAATTGTTAGAGTAAGGAAAAATTATAAAAAAGATGATTATCTAGGAGTGAACACATCAGCAAAATTCATTGAGATGCTAGTTCAGTACTACCCACACTGAATAGGTCCATTTTATTCTAGGAAAACCCTGAAAAGTAAACTTAAGACCAAACTAAACCTTGAGGCAATATTTCAGTCGGGTCCTGGAGTCTCACTAATTTTAAAAGTTCGATTTGGTGTCTCTGTGTCAGATTTTCTGGGATATTTTTGCTCATGTCTTTTTGTTTTAATAAAGAACAACTCTTTTCTTTAACTTTATAATTTAATCATCATGAATCTAAAAGACACAGTTATTCATGTCAAAATTATTCAGTAAGTTTCAATCATCCAGTGTTCCAACAGCCATCCTTTCACCAGTGACCCCTTCTCTCTACCAGTGTCCCCAATTTCCCTCCCACCCATCCCACCCCACCTCTCTGGCAGGCACTTTATGTCTACTTTCTGCTTTTCGTGCCCTCCAGTGGACCAGTTCCTTCCACCAGTGTGATACTGTACCCTTCCCTGACCTGTCTCCCTCACTCCCTCTGCTCCTACTGTAAACCAGTTCTTTTGCTTGCTGTTTTTATTACCACTGGGCATTTGTACAAACAACTCTTAAATGTTGAAGTTGATTTACCTTTTTATATCTTCTCCAAACCAGTTTAAAAGTCAGGTAAAACTGTTGGGAGATAGGCAATTATACTTGTAGTGGTTCAGAATCACTGAAATGATTTAAAAAACTTTCCTCTAGAGCAGGGCTGGGACAGAATGGAATGGGCTCTTTGTTTTTCTGTTTTGTATTGTTTTTTTGTTTCTGTGTTGTCCATACCCAGCAATGCTCAGGGTTTACTCCTGGCTCTGCACTCAGGAATCACTCCTAGAGATGCTCAGGGGACCATACAGGGTGCCTAGGATTGAACCTGGGTCGGTTAGGTGGAGGGTGAGCACCCTACTTCCTGTACTATTGCTTTGGCCCCTTAAGAGGCTCTTTGAGGGGCCAGAGCGATAGTACAGTGGGTAGGGCATTTGCCTTGCATGCGGCCAGCCCAGGTTTGATCCCCATCATCCCATATGGTCCCCCATGCACCACCAGGAGTAATTCCTGAGTGCAGAGCCAGGAGTAACCCCTGAGCATTGCAGGGCGTGACCAAAAAAGAAAAAAAAAGAGGCTCCTTGATTAGTTCATCCCTCAGTTCACATCTTTGACCTTGAGACTGACTTACAGGATGGTGGTATAGAACTCGGAGGAGGGCTTTATAAATTAAATTTAGGGCTGGAGTTTTCTGGGCAGCAGACAGCTCTGTAGCAGATGGAGCTTGAGCAGTTGTGCAAAGTGGAGAGGTTTTTTCCATGCTGTGTTTTCTGATGGGAACAGAATAGGTCTTTGGGTGTTTGTTATTGTTTTGGGGTCACACCTGGCTCATTGCTCAGGAGTCACTCCTAGTGTTGCTAAGGGGTCCAGGCCATGCTATAGATTGAACCCACCTGCATGCAAGGCAGGTGTTGAGTCTTTTGAGCCATTTCCCTGCCCTTGAAGGCGTCTTTAAAACTTGGAAACACTTTCTTTTATTTAGCCTCTGAATCATGAATAGCTCACACCAGGAAACAAATATGTTTGTAATTTCATGAGTTGTCAGGTTAATATAAACATAAAAATTAAGTGACATAGAATTAGGGAAGTTTGCCTTTATAAGATACATTTAAAATACTTTCACAGTTTTTGAGTGCATCAAGCAAGCACAATACTTTTCGCTATCAGTTAAAACACCAGTTCATCTTTTATTTATTAAGTAAGCTTTTCAGAAAGATGAGAGCACTTCACAAGATTCAGGTTCATTAGATCTGACACCATTCAAGCTGCATCATCACAGTTTTATACAAAGTGGAGAAGATGAAGTGGAGGAAAGAGGGCTGGTCTTTCTCATCAGATGTTCTGTGGAAGGGGCAGAAGGGAAGAAGAGATTGTAATGTCAGTTGGTATTTTTGTAGCAATATTAAACTGCTATATTTTAAGGTGGTTCCAAAACTACTTGCCTAATTAATAGAACATTCTTAACTCTTAAAACAGTTTTAAAATTGAAACACGTAAAATGATTATTGTTTGGGACATTGGACACTGGAAAAATCTGAATTTGCTTTATTATATAGTTTAAATAGTATATAGTTTAAATAGTATAGTATTCGGTGAACTTATTTCACAAATGCATTTTTTGTTTTTGTTTTTTTCTTTTTCTACTCTTAATTCTTAATCTTTTTGTCAATTTGAACAAATCATCTTTCTTTTCACTAAAGATAGTAAAGGCACTCTTGTTCTTAGAGAAATTTGCAGACATGAAAACATTTGCCATTTTAACACTTAGTATTTTGATTATCAGACTTTTTTCGTATTACTTAGGTCAATTAGGCTTTTTTTTATTGAATCACCGTTCGATACAGTTACAAAGGTTTCATGAGTTTCAGTCATACAATGATTGAACACCCCCATCCCTCTACCAGTGCGAATTTTTCACCTCCAGTGTTCTCAGTATCCCTCTCGCCACCCCCACCCCGCCCCACCCCCTTCCTCTGTGACCAGCACCTTCCTTACTCCAGTGAGACATTTTTTTGTTTTGTATTTTGGCTCCACCTACTGGTGCTCTTAGGGGTCGATCATTTCTGCCTTTGCTGGGGGGTAGGTGGTCATGGGATTGAAGCTGGGGTTGGTGATGGGGAGGAAATGCAGAACTCCTGCATGCAGAGCATGTCCTTCAGCTCTCTGAGCCACCTCCTTATAATTAACTCCAAGACTTATTAGGCAGTTGAGTAAAATAACTTTGTTTTCTCTTTTTTTGTGCAGAAGAACTTCCTCATTGGGTATTATCAGCTATGAAGTGCTTGGCAAATTGTAAGTACTAATTATCTGTCTGTTTTATAAAATTAATCGAAATTAGTAGCCTGCATTAGAAAATTATTTGTGCTCAGTGACCTGAACATTGATTTAAAATCCATGAAAATTATTTTTTTGGAAATTGTACTGCACTTAGTGCTAAAATTATAAGTGAATGATTTGTGTTGTAAACATTTAGTTTTGAGTGTACTTTTTTTGTTTTTTGAACCACATCCAGCTGTGCTCAGAGCTTACTCTTGTTTTCTGTGCTTAGGGATCACTCTTGATGTAGTTTAGGCGACCAAGTGTAATGTTGGGGATCAAACCTGCGTTGACTGCTGGCATATACTATCTCTCAGGCCCAAATTATAAGCATTCTTTTTTTTTGTTGTTTGTTTGTTTTTAAATTTTTATTTTTTTAAAAATTTTATCACCATGTGGAAAGTTACAGAGTTCTCAGGTTTATGTCTCAGTTATACCGTATTCAAACACCATCCCTTCACCAGTGCCCATATTCCACCACCAAAATCCCCGGTATACCCCCCGCCCTCCACCCCAATTGTATAACTGATGAATTTCACTTTATTAATTATAAGCATTCTAAAGGAATTTTGTGCTTTTGTATTTTTGTGGATCACTGTCTGTACTACCTAATCTTACTGATCTATTATAAGAAAAGAAAAATTAGTAATATTGATAGTAATATTGTAATAGCTGATCTTACCATTTTATAGATTTGTATTTCTAAAGCATGTCTTTAAATTTAAAAAAAATTAAATTCTGTATTCTCTCCTTTCCCTTCTTTCTTCTTTCCTTCTTAGTTATTATGTTTTGATGAAATAATTAAAAATAAAAATTTTACGGATCTGTAAGTTGTCTAGTAATATGTGAGCTAATGATTATTTTGGTTAACAGTTTCAAGAGTAGGAAAATATTGAATATTTCAAAGAAAATAAATATTTATTTTTAATAAAACCCCCTATTGGAAGGATATGAAAGAATGGCTTTATTTTTAAAATGTAAGTCAGTTTTCATCACTGATTAAGAAATAGGTTTCAATTTAACTTTGAGCATATTTGGTGAAAACAGATATCTAATGTCAGTTTCTTTGTAACTGTTCGAGATTTGAATATCCAGTGTATACCACACATGTACAGAGATTGATTCTCAGACTAATAAGTACTCTTCTCTTTTCCCTTTTAATAGGGCCTAACTGTTCTGAGTGGAAGCAGCCTATGTACTTAGGATTTGAAAAAGATGTCTTTAAAACTATAGCAGATTACTATGGTCACTTGAAAGAGCCTTTGCTAACATTTCATCTTTTTGATGCCTTTGTCAGCGTGTTAGGTAAGCTGAATGATAATGAGCATACGTCTGCATTACTGATACTGAATCATGTCATTTTTTACTACCTGGCTGATATAATTCCACTAGCCAAAGTTTATAGCATTTTTAAATTAAAAAAGGCAAACAGTGAGATATTTGCCTAGTTGTATTACTGCTCTATAAAAGAAGAAAATTGGTTAAGCTCTACTTACTGGGAAACTGAAAACAAGGACCAAGATTTTTTTTTTCTTATCTTTTTTTGTTTGTTTGTTTTTGAGCCACACTTAACCGTGCTCAGGGCTTGCTCTTAGATCTGTACTCAGGATCACTCCTGGTAGTGATGGGGGAGTGCGGGCTATATTGAGAGCTGGGATTTGGACCCAGGTTGGCCAACTGCAAGGCAAGCATCTGACCCATCTCTGGATAGAGGTTTTATTTCTTAAGAAAGAGTACTATAAAGTGTGCCTTTTTATGGAAAAAAAAAAGAATAATTATTATTGGTTGAGAAAAATGTAAGTTTGATATTTACTTACCATGAGTGAATCTACTACCATAGATTCGACTTTGTAGTTGTTGACAATAAGTTATATTTTCATTTAGAATTTGAATGAAAAAATTTTTTTAATGAAAGGGACAATTTTTTACAGGACTATTGGTTATCTGTGACAAAGAAATATTTAGTAACTTGTTCTCTAAAGCATGTTACTATTTCTTACATAGATTTGTATTTCAGATTGGAAAGTGAGATTGCCATGCAGAGGGCAAATGGTGAGGAAAGAGGTGGACTTAAAATAACTTAAGGACATTGG
The DNA here is from genome assembly GCF_027595985.1 of Sorex araneus. Taxonomy (NCBI): domain Eukaryota; kingdom Metazoa; phylum Chordata; class Mammalia; order Eulipotyphla; family Soricidae; genus Sorex; species Sorex araneus. The sequence goes on along the minus strand of NC_073302.1, from coordinate 141,178,746 downwards.
TGGAGGGTGTTGGTACCTTGGTGGTAGTGGTGTGCTGTAGCTGTACGTCAAAACCATAACCATTAACACGATTACAGACATGCTACCTTAACTACAATAATCATAATAAATATTGACACTGTCAGGGAGTCATTGTGAAAAATATAAACATTTGCTTTAGGTCTTTCTGATATTCTTTCTTGGGAATTAGATTTTTCTGTTTTGATTGTTTAATAAACTTCCTGTTTTCTTTCAAAGGGGTTAGCTTTAAAGACCAAATCATTGTGTATCATAGTGTATTATGTAAGTTTATGGAATTAGCATACTCTAATTTTGAGAATTGTGGGTTTAACGTCTTCCTTTTCTTCCTTTTCTCCTATCCTATTTTCTTTTTTGGAATATATAAATTCTGTCATACCCCAACAAAATTAGCAGTATGTGAATAATTTACCTATTCTCATAGCATGATATTTTGGATTTTAAGATTTTGTAGGTTTTCTGTTTAGAACCAAAATAGCAATTGTAAATTAGATAGATAACCATGTTTTCAGAGAGACCATCTTCGAGAACAGATGAAGGGATTAACCATATTATCACTGGGTCTTGGTATTTTGTTTTCACGGAAGGAGGATTGGAACCTTGTGAACAATAGCATGCCTTCTGAGGACTGCTTGTTTAATATGTATGTGGTCTAATGGAGCAAATTGACAGTGTAACTACTTACTATCTTTGTGCCACTGGTTAAGAAAGAATTCTAAAGACTGGATTTAAAACATCACCTACTGGTGCCAGGGATGTGGTTCAAGTGGCAGTGTTTAAGTTCTGGGTTCAATCCCTAATACCACATGACCCCCTGAGCACCGGTAGGTGTGGCCTCCACTAGTGTAGAAAAACAGAATGAAGTATAGTTGTTCTAAGTTTACAGTTTCAAAATATTCTACAGTAAAACAACCTGATTTAGAAACATAGAACTTGGGGGCTTAAAAATATTTTATACAATAAGTTATATTTATGACATGACAGGTTTATTATCTCCCAATTGTACATTTTATTTTATTTTATTCCCACTTTATTTAAACACCATCGCTTACAAAGTTGCTCATGATGCTTGTTACAGGCATCTAAAATAGTCCAACACCAGTCTCACCACCACTATCACCTTCCTTCCACCATGTCTCCATTTTCCTAACTACCCCTCAAACCTGATCCTATAGCAAGCCCACAGTAATTTATTTTATATTGCTTGTTACCATTAAGTGGCTAATGGAATAATCAAAAAATATTTCCCGAAGAAGAAAATTTGCAAAAATTGTTGTATATCACCATGGAGACATTAAGCCCTTGTCTGAGTGTTTACTAAGCTATTATTGCAAGTTAAGCCTTCTTGTTAATGTTTTTGTTAGTTGAGATTTGTTTGCTTCCGTGTTACATCCCTCCAATCTGGTGTGCTACTACTGGGGTATCAGTGTTGTAGAATTTGGAGATGTTGCTTCAGAAAACCCAGAATATTTAAATGATTTAACTGGGCTGTTAAATATTTAACTGGTCATGACTGCTGGATCTTCTGGAAGTATGGGGAGGAGGGAGAGATTGCCCATCCCTACTCCGAGAAGTCCTGGAGTTTTCAGTGTCAAAGACCTGTGTACCTGAAATTTTCGGCAGATGAGGTTCTCTGTGGTGCTCAGTGCCTGGGTGGGGTCAGTGTGGTGGGCCATCTGGAGGCATAGCAGTGGCTTTTTGGATGTGACAGTCTCGTTGTTTCTGTGAGTGCTGGCCCACAATCATTCATTTTGATCTCACCTCAGAATTAAAGCTTTTTCCAACTTGATTTTAAGAGTCAGGTATCCTCTAATATATCTACAGGAGGTTTGAGATGGGGAAGGATGGGTTGAACGGAAAGGTAATGTACTTAGGCATTAGCAAATGTTGGTTCATGCACATAGATGGTCATGATATAATGACTTTGTCTCTCACCCATTTCTATTTATATGAATACATTTGAAACAAAGTGTTGCAAGCCAGATTTTAAAAAGATTGTTAGAAACTGAAAGAAGAAAGTCACAGGATTGGAGACATAGTAGAATTCCAGTCAAGCTGATTCATTCCTTAAACTTTCAGGCTCAGTTTTGATTAAGGTGCCTGAAGATAGTGTAAGTGATTGACCTACTTTGTGTAGAAGCTAGAAATTTTACATTTTTAATGGGAATTATTTCTGGTTTATTTAATGAATATCTTTTGAAGTGAATTACTTCTAGCATGAAAGAGTACTTATTTGAGCCAAAACTGTGACCCTGAGAATAGTTGGTCATTGATACATGAAATGTGTTATCTAAGAGTTATTAAAAATGAATAAAACTTGAATTTTGGAGATGTAAGACTTATTCTTACCTCAGTTGATCTAGTTGACTCAACAGTATTTGACACCATAACTCCATAATGTTAATATTCATTTCTTAAGTGACAGTTTTTGTTAATATTTGGCTGAATCATATTTGAGGTAAATGAGAAAGGATACGGTGCACATACCTTGGATCCACTGAGCTGCAATAGCATGCAATAGTTTAGCACATTGAGAACAAGAAGGCAGATAGGAAGCACAGAAGGGCTTTGCATTCTTTGAAAAAGTTGGGTAAAAAAAGTTTTAACCAAAACTTTCAAAACTTTCAACTTTCAAAAAAGTTGAAAAAAAGCTTATGAGTGATGTAACAAGTTATAGTGTGAAGTCCCATATTGGTGGGTGGTGAACAAAATGTGGTTCATTAATACAACTAATTAACTATCAAACTTTAGGAAATGGGAGATTCATATGAGAATTGTCTTTTAGCTTCTTTAGAAAAAATGGAAAGTCTAGAAGTTCAGGGCATGAATTTTCAGTGGCACAAACTACTGGGGCAATATGAGTGCCTTCTCTAGAAAGAACAATTGTCTATCGACATGAACTCCAAATGCCAAATATCCAGTATTTTCCATTGGTCTCAGACACTGAAGTCAATTTCACTTGATTCTTTTCCCTTGTTTATTTCATTTATCTGATACTGTAAGCAACTGGCTTGATAGCTCCTGGTTTCATTTATACCTATAGCCTAGAACATGGAAACAATAACTCTCTGTTCCCTTCTTCTTACTGCTAATTAGAAAGTGCTCTTGAAATTTACAAGACTGATTGAATGCTGCATCATCTAATTTAATTGACTGAGATCTCTTCCTGTGGCTTTTAATCTAAAATTACTCATGAAGTTGGTTTACCATTCTTTTATGTCTAGTTATTCCAAGAAATCTGAACCTATGTGCCATCTTAGCCTTGCATTTAAATTATCCCCAAACTTCTTACCCTAGGGTAATTCAGTTTGTAAAAATACATTTTAAAAAATAAGACATTGTGATTTATAGAGTTATTCATAGTTGAATTTTTCGGGTATACATGTTCAGCACCAGTCCCACCACCAGTGTTAACTTCCCTCCATCAATACCCCCATGTATTCTTAAGGGAAAATCTTCCTCCTCCCACAGAGAGCGCCTAATTGGGTTGATACACTTGAACAGACAGCGGGCACTTGCTTATGTTAATCTAAAGTTCTGGCTAGTGGAGCTCTCAGAGCCCAGACCTCATGGCTGGAGCTTTTAAGATGCAGATAGGCCTAGTTAAGCATGTTGAATTACTTATACATGTAATGACTTAACTGTCAAGCATATTGGAATAAACTGGAGTTAGGTACTCCCTAAATATGGAAATTTAGGGCAATGACTAGGGGTCCTGGCTAAAGTAAATATATAAGCTGTTTACAGGGCAGGAAGAAGCTCTTTCTGTTCCTGGAGCGAGCAGATATCATTGGGCTACACTAGCACGTGACAGGGACAAATGGGGACGTTACTGGTGCCCGCTCGAGCAAATCGAAGATCAAAAGATCAATGGGATGACAAGTGATACAAGTGATACAAGTTTACAGTAGAAATAGCTACTAGAATAACTGACAAAATGTGGGGAAAAGTTTGAAATGTTTCTCTTTAGCAAACGAAATGTAAATCTAAAATGCTATTGCTAGGTAATGTTTGGCAATGAGAAAAAAGTTAAGGAATTAGAAATGAAGGCCCTGATTAAACTATTTTGGGTACCTACATGTCCTGCATGTTTTTGAACTAAGAAAGCAATGCATAGCACTCCAAGTGTCAAGGTAGAATTAAAGTAAGTTCTGCTTTGACATTTGAATAGATTGAAAAATAATGTTCCTGGGATTGTATGTCAAGAAGCATTTAAGTGTCAGTCCTTTCCCTTTGTCTTCTTTTTTATTATACCCACACCACTTCACTGATCACCCAGGGACTGAGACTTCTCAGAACGTTAATTTATGTTTATTTTGGCATCTCACTTGACAGTTCTCTGGGCCTTCTTCTAGCTTTATGCTCAGGAATTATTCCGGGAAGTGCTCAAGGATACCATATATGGTTCTGGGTATCCAACCCGGGTTGGCTGCATCCCAAGAAGTTACCTACTGTACTATCTTTCCTGACCCAAAGCTTTTCAACTCTGGGAAGATTCTCCCAGATTTTATTTCCTGATCTCAAGATCAAAGTATCTGTATGACTGCTGTCTGTGAGCTTTAGTTCAAACTCAGTAATTCTTAAGTCATAGTTTTGAAACTGTTTTGAATGTGAATTCTACGTTAGAAAGCATTTAAAGAAAAATGACATACAACATATGAGTGCATTATATGTAGTGAGAATAATGGATATCTAAAAAAATTTTTTTTGCATTCATATACCGTTGGTTTATATTATAAATGGAATTTCAGGGATTTAACTTCACATCTCTGTATGTGTATAAATTGTACCACTTCTGCTTCCAAAGTTTTAGTGCCATTCCACCACCAAAAAAGGGCACCTTTACTCATTCCTTCCATCTCTCCTAGCTTTTACTCAACTTGTAAAAAAAAAAATATAAAAAGTAACATGTAGTTATGCTAGTTTTTAACTTATTTTTGTTACTTATATTTCACATGAGCAAAGCCATCCAACACTTTTTCTATACTTCCTTATTTCACCTAGCACAATCATTTCAGGTTCATTTGTTTTGTCTCAAGAGGCACTCTTAGATCTTTTTAATGGCAGGGTAATACTCCATTGAGTATCTATTCTATAGCTTCCTTAATCCAGAAATCTGTTGATGAGCACTTAGGTTGATTCTATGGTTTGGTTATTGTGAACAGTATGAACACGGGAATTCACATAGCCTTTCAAATTAGTGTTTATATACCCTTTGGCTAAATGCCTAGGAGCAGTATTGTTAGATCATATAGATGTAGCCTCTATGAAAGATGGCATGGGTGTTCCTTAGAGAAAAAGGGATGGGGCTCAGGAAGGCTGTGTAAGTGGTGAGCATACACCTGCTTAACCAGGGGACTTTGGTTTAATGTGAAAAGAATACTATGAAAATGTAGATATATCTGTCATAGGCATGGAAAGGAGAATGGCTGCACTTACTATATATATATATATATATATATATATATCTGTGACCCCCAGTTATTGGTTTGCCTTTTTTAAAAGTTGATTTATAAGTTATCTCAATATAGTTGATTGTAAATAGCTTTTATATCATTTTAGTAAGATAAACTTTATAGATTGTGAATGTAATGGCCACATATGCTATAAGTTTTAAAAGATTAAAAGTTTCTTTTTTTCTAAATCAGGATTGTTGCAGAAAGAGAAAATGGCCATTGAAGCATTTCAGATTTGCTGCCTCCTCCTGCCTCCTGAAAACAGGAGGAAGTTGCAGCTGTTGATGAGGATGATGGCAAGGATCTGCTTAAACAAGGAGATGCCACCGCTGTGTGATGGATTTGGCACTCGAACCTTGGTAGATTGATTTCTAACATCTTACCTAGCATGTGTTCCAAAGAAAACTTCCTCTAGTCAAGTGTGCTAGCTTGGCAAACAGACGGTACAAGGCAGGGCTTCTTAAAGAATTAGGCTTGGGATCCACTCAGACATTCTTCTGCTCTAGGGCGTTAAAAGAACATAAAGAGTGAGTGGGGGAGGGCTATTGAGTGCAGAGATGGCTTCTGTGCCTTCTACTGTCAACTGGAGAAGCACAGGCTCAAGAAAGCAACAGTCATTCTTCCAGAAATAGAGCCCGAAAGCTTTTGTTTTTGTAACCAGTAGGAAAGATGTTGCCTAGATTGGAGATTATAAAAGGAAGAAGTATAATATGGAGTTGGACCAGGTGACTTGGGAGGAGGGAGAAAACTTGTACTTCTCATGTATAATCTAAGGGGTCACGAGTGAGAGTATTTCTTTCTCTGTTTTGTTTAAAAAGAGAGGCTAATTTTGAGTTCTGCTGGGTTATGGCAGAATGTAGTTTTGCGGGGGAGCGGTTTGGGCCATACCTGGGGATGTTCAAAGGCTACTCTGGGTGCTGTCCTTGGGAATTACTCATGATCATACTTGGGGGACCATAAACCTTGCTGGAGATCAAACCTGGGCCTTCTGAACCCACTCCAGAAGGTCTCTGGGTCGAGAAGTTTCTGGCCTGTCTGAAACTTTCCAGTGGTTTCTCAGCCAACAGAGACCTGAAGGGGACCAGATGGAGCCCAACTTCACCCTCCGCTCCTGGAATACTGAATGGTCACTCAAGACTTCTGTTCCCCCAGTCTCACATGGAGACTCCAATATCCCCGTGGAAGTCCTGGATTACCCCACACTGCCTCAAGAACATCCTTATGGTGTGAACCATGAAATTGACCCCAGAGAATAGCAGACGCAGTGGGGAAGCTGTATTAAAGCTCACCAAGCCCAGGCTGGGGGAGGCTGAAGGCAATAGCCCAGAAGGCTCTACTAGCCCCATCCAGCTTTAGAAGTTCTTAAGAGACTTTGGGAACACCATGGTGTGGAGGGTTAATGAATTCAAAGAGACAATGGTACAGGTATAAGAAAGTATGAGATCAGAAATGAGAAAACTACAACCATAAGTGCAGAATTAAAGAGTATGGTAGGTAAATATGGTAGGTAAATAAATAACTCAATGGAAGGCCTCGACAGCAGGGTGGCAATAGCTGAGGAAAATCTTGGTGAGCTCTAAGATGGGAAGCAGGAAACTTCTAGGAACTAACAGAAGATGGGGAAAAGTCTGAACAGAAATGAGCAGGAAAACAGATGGGTAAGATTGTGCATGACATTTCACTGACTGCCTGAACTTCACAGTCCCTAGATGAAGATTCACTAGATGGAGCCATCTCTCTGTAAACATGAATTAGTGAAAATAAAATATTATCTGCAGTATGTTGAGAAATTTAAGTCCTTTAAAAATAAATCACTAGGGGCTGGAATGATAGCACAGTGGGTAGGGTGTTTGCCTTGCACACGGATGACCCGGGTTTGATTCCCAGCATCCCATATGGTTCCCCGAGAGCCGCCAGGGGTAATTCCTGAGTACATGAGCCAGGAGTAACCCCTGTGCATCACCGGGTGTGACCCAAGAAGAGAAAAAAAAATTCACTAGGTTCCATACCTAAAGCTTTTGGGATAAAACTGCCAGCAATAAAATTATCAGGAAAAAGTGGGGAGGGGTTTGGAGTGAATGTCTATCCGAAGACTAGCACTAAACGGCATAGTTAATATGAATTCTGTAAGGTAATTGCTATAGTATACTGTCTGTTTCTGCTTACCATAAGGAAACATCACTTAATATGCTTCTTACAAGATCTTATGGTTTTGGGGTTTGTTTTGGATTTGGGAGCCACACCCAGTTATGCTCAGGGATCACTGCTTGGAGCAGGTTGGCTGCATGTAAGGCCAGTACTCTACTCGCTGTACTATCTGTCCAGACTCAGGTCTAATGGTTTTGCTAAAGTTATTGCCAAATTAACATCTGACATCTTAGATGATAAAAATGAACAAGAGGCTGGAAATAAAGAATGTTAGCCTTGCAAATATGAAATGCTGGGTTTTATCTTTAGCACTGAAAAATAAAACAACAATTGGGAAAAATATAACAGTTGGATTGTAAAGACTATGCTAACAAATTTTAGTAACAAGTCTATAATCTATTAATTGATATCATTAACACAGTAGCAAAATTTGGATGATACTAGATTGAATAACTAAAGTGCTTTGAACATAAAAGAGCTAAAGAATACAAGATGTGGTAGTAATAAGTTTTCAGAATGTATGTGTATATTTAGATATGTTTATATATATCACTATTCATAGAAGGGACTGCCATTAAAATATACTCAGGTAAGGGGCTGGAGTGATAGTACAGTGGGTAGGACATTCATTTGCCTTGTACACGGCTGACCAGAGTTCAATCCCTGGCATCCCATATCCCCCCCCCCCCCCAGCACTGCCAGAAGTAATTCCTCCTGAGTGCAGAGCCAGAAGTAACCTCTGAGCATCGTGGGGTGTTATGTAGGATTACAGGGTGACCAAAATTCACCCCCCCAGAAAAAAATTAATAACTCAGATAAGCATCTCTGCTTTGTCTCTGTGATATGAGAAGTGTATTGTCTTTATCCTGGTTGATGAGATCAGCTTTTTCTGCTTTGTTGTTGCTATTGTTTTGGGGCCACACCAGTGGTGCTCAAGGTTTACTCCTGGCTCTGTGCTCAGGAATCATTCATGGTGGGCTCAGGGGGACCCTATGAGGTGCCAGGGATTGAACTTGGGTTGGTCGTGTGCAGGGCAAGTGCCTTACCTGCTGTATTATTTCCCTTGCCTTGATAGCAATTTCTTGAAGATGACCACATGTGGCCAGGTGACAGGATATGTGGCTTAAACTGTGGGTCTTTTCTTACTTCTTACTGACTGGGCACATCTGCTTTTGCATATTATTATGCATTTATTTCAGAAGAAGAAAACGGACTTATGTGTTGTTGTTGTTTTTTAATTCCTCTCCCCTTTTTCTTTAGATGGTTCAGACTTTTTCCCGTTGCATCTTATGTTCCAAGGACGAAGTGGACTTGGATGAACTATTAGCTGCTAGATTAGTGACGTTTCTGATGGACAATTACCAGGAGATTCTCAAAGTTCCAATGGCTTTGCAGACCTCCATAGAGGAGCGTGTGGCTCATCTACGAAGAGTCCAGGTAAAGCAGGGGATATTATCACTTGTATAAAATTGCCAGTGAAAAAGTCATGTAAGCTCACTGGACCCCTTTATACTAATTGTTACATGAGGATTAAAGTGAAGTAATGTACCTAAGGGTTTGGCACATAGAAAGCACTATGTGTTTGCTGTTATCAAATATTTAGAGAATGCCTCCTTGGTTTTGTTGTATCAGTCAATGCTGCATAATTTTAATTTCAAATTTCTTAAATGAGTTTGCTCAGAATCTACATATATTTTCTGATAGAAATGATTTATGTGCAGTACACGTCTTAACACATAATAACCTTGTAATGGAGAGACTATTACTGTTTTTGCATTTTTCTTTTGAGAAAGTTAAGGCATAGAAAACTTGAATAACTTGTCCAAGACCATAGAATCAGGATTCAGATTGACATAGTCTTTCCAGAAACAGTTTTCTTAGCTGCCATATTTCTTCTCTATTGCCACAAAGCATAGAGTGGTAGAAGATGGTGATGTCTGTGTTCTTTATCCATAAAGAACAAGGCAATCCCTGGCTTCCCTCTTTTCAGGTTGTGTACCTTTGGCTATGACCCTAAATCTGTCTAGATTTTAGATTCAGGAGAGATAAGATTGCCCCTTCTGCTCTTGTTTGTTTCTTTGGGGTGATACCTGGCAGTGCTCAGGGCTTACTCCTGGGTCTGTGTCAGGGTTCTACACAGGGGACCATATGCTGTGCTGGGAATCGAGCCTGGGTTGGCCACAGATAAGACAAGTACTTTAAGCCTTATACTATTTCTGTGGCCCACCTTGATCTTTAAAGCTGTTGTGGAGAATAGAATACTATACTATAACCCTGCACACAAATGTCTGACATATGGTAGATACTCTTTGAGAGATAACTGTCATTGTTACTGATATATTAAAAATGATGCAAAGGAAATGTAATCTGTTACTATTATGAGGGCCCAAAGTGGAATTTACATTTTAACCTGAGAATGCAGAAACTTTTGGTGAAGGTACATGTGTTTGCTTGGCACCTGAATTATTAAAGCTCTTTCTACTTAAGCATTCTTTGAGGTTCTGCAGTTCAGGAGGACCAGGGAGCTTTGTATTGAGATAGATAATTATTGTTTCCAGGGTGCACTTTGAAGTTTTTTTTTAAAGAAATCAAAAGCAACAAATATTCTTAATTTCATGTTTTAAATACAATGTTTAATGTCTAGAGCTCACTGTTTTTGAATTCCTCAGAGGCCCTTTACTAGTTTTGTGGCCTTGGGTAAGCTGTTGAATGTTGCTCTGCTTCACAATCTGTCCAGATTTTTCTCCCTTTATCTGTAAAATGGGATGTTAATAGTATATACCTGCCTCCAGGGCTGTTTTTGAGGACTGAATGGCCTCAAATACATCAAGTGCTTAGGATGATGTTCCCACCTAGTGAGCATTCAGTGCGTGATGATGCTGCCATCACCAGCAGCAGCACGGCCCTGATATTCTACAATCATATTATGATTTGCAATGTAGTATTTCATGACATGAATATACCGTCACTTATTTAAAAGGATATATAAATATATATGAATATACCATCACTTACTTGTTGATTGATATTTAGGTGCTTTCCATTTTCCCGCCTTTTTTTTTGTTGTTGTTTTTTGGGTCACACCCGGCGATGCACAGGGGTTACTCCTGGCTCTGCACTCAGGAATTACCCCTGGCGGTGCTCAGGGGACCATATGGGATGCTGGGAATCGAACCTGGGTCAGCTGCATGCGAGGCAAATGCCCTACCCGCTGGGCTATCACTCCAGCCCCATTCCCACCAATTTTTTGAGAATAAGTTCATAAGAATAGCTGGCATTACATGGTCAGAGTCCATTTAAATTATGAATTTAACTCATTAAATGATGAATATATTTAAATTATTGATTGCATCTCACCTTTGAAGTGATTGTTCTTTTAACATGATTGTTTCAATTTCTATTTCCATCTGTAGATTAAGGAAATATTTGATGCTTTGTGCCTTTGTCCATTTGAGTATTGCCTTTAACTCCCAATTCTAGGTTACTTGGCTATTTTAATGGGTAAAAATGCTATTTTAGTTTAATCTCCTTTCCTTTTTGCTCCAAGCTTAGAAAAAGTAAAGAAGAAAAGGAATGCACCAAATTTCTCCAAGAAAAGTGATAGTAGTAACTGTGTTTCTTTGTATACTCACAGTTTTGTGAACAAACAGGACATATTTTTGTATTGTATTGCAGCTCATTAGACCTGTGAGCTCTTTGCTCTCAGCTGAAGATCAGAAGGATGAGCTGTAATGATTAATTCAGCTGTAGATGTATATAATCCTGTGAAGAGCCACTGTGATGGCTGTGCATAAAATCAGTAATTACTCAAGCTTTCAGTGACATTTTCCTCTCGGAAGAATGCAACAGAATTGCTGAACAGTTGTTTTAGCACTCAGCCTGTTGATCTCTGTCCTCAGACACAGGTCCCTGCCCTGCCATCCTGTCATATTTAGTCCTGTGCTTTTCTGAAAGAGAACTATGTTATTTGGACGCTTCTGCTGAATTGTTCGATAGCACTTGTAGGGCTGACTGGGAGAGGTCAGTTGAGAGGCAGGCATTGTTTTTGGTATCAGCCTTTTATGGACTTTGTAGTTTGCTTCTTGTAACTTTTACTCATAGGTACTGAGTTCTTTGCTCATGCCCTCTTTATTTTGGCATTTCCTGCCCTTTTTTGGTCCTCTTGCTTCAGATAGAAAAGGAGATATACCATGTAGGCTCACCTAACTTACTGTTCTCCTCTCTCTCTCTTACATTGTCTAACTGTTCTGGAAACTGGTATTTATAGCCATGGAATGTGCTTCACATAATAACCTTTCCTGGCAAAATACTTGGTTTTAGTTTTAACTTCTGGTTAAAAAATAAAAGAAGAAAAGAAAAATCTTAGAACCAAAGTAGTAAAGAAGGCAAAAGTATTCTGCAGAAGAATCGAAGGTGTTCTAGTTTGGGGACGAACCTCTTGTACTCTGAAATTAAATATTTTTAATGGATGCTTATGAGGTCTTGGTATCTTCTCTTATTATTCCCTTCTCCCTCTTATCCTGCTCAGTATCTGCACATTTGCTGCTTTCATGTGGTTTTTGTTTCTGGCATGTTCGGAGATGGTTCCATTATTTCTCTCTGTAATAACTGAGCTGAATGTGTGTGTTTCTCTCCAAGGGCAGTAAGGAACCTGGAAAACTCAGTGTGTGTTCACTGTTAGAACTCTGTTTGATTACTTAGTCAGCATGTTTCATTTCTCTATAAAGTTAAGATCTTATTAAAAAGAGGACATGGTTTTTTTTTTTTTTTCTTTTCTGTGGTCGCACCCGGCGATGCACAGGGGTTACTCCTGGCTCTGTGCTCAGAAATTACTCCTGGCGGTGCTCAGGGGACCATATGGGATGCTGGGAATCGAACCCGGGTCGGCCGCGTGCAAGGCAAACGCCCTACCCGCTGTGCTATTGCTCCAGCCCTGAGGACACATGGTTTTATCTTTGTTAAAATGACTTAGGCTAAAAAGATAAACATACCATATTTAAAAGTGATGTTAAATGATTTCTTTCTTTTTTTTTTTAAGAAACGCTTTTACTATTCAATATAGTTTCCCCCAAATTCAAGAATGTTATACAGGGTGCTGGAGTAATAGCACAGCGGGTAGGGCATTTGCCTTCCATGCAGCTGACCCAGGTTTGATTCCCAGTATCCCATATGGTCCCCTGAGCACCACCAGGAGTAATCCCTGAGTGCAGAGCCAGGAGTAACCTCTGTGCATCACCAGGTGTGACCCAAAAAGCAAAACAAACAAAAAAAAAACTTAAAAAAAAAGAATGTCATTATTGTTATTAGGAAATTATCTGATCTGAGCAAACTTTTATAAATCATTTTAAAATACACTCCCTCAACTCCCCTTCACTACAATTCTTTTTGCCTCAGATAAAATACCCAGGAGCTGATATGGATATCACTTTATCTGCTCCATCATTTTGCCGCCAGATTAGTCCAGAGGAATTTGAATACCAAAGAGCCTACGGCTCCCAGGAACCTCTGGCAGCCCTGTTGGAGGAAGTAATAATAGACGCCAAACTTTCCACCAAAGAGAAGAAGAAAAAACTGAAACAGGTAAAAAGGATATTCTATCGCGCCTGTGGCATTTGCCTTGCAAGCAGCTGACCTGGGTTAGTACTCTGGCACCCCATAAGATCCCTCGAGCACAACAGAAGTGACCCCTGAGTGCAGAGCCAGGAATAAGTCCCAATCACCTCTAGGTGTGGCCCCAAAACTAAACAAAAGGGATGTTCTATATAGGTCATTTTCCCCCACCCCATCCCGGTTTTTGTGTTTTTTTTTTTTTTTTTTTGTCATCTATGCGAATAGATTTTGTGTAACTCGTCTCTTTTGAGACATAGCATTCTTTAAAAAAAAATTTTAGGAGGGTAACGGGCTTCCCCAGCTGCACTCAGGAGACCCTGGGGTCCCACTGGATATCCTCAGCCAACCAGGCCATCGGTTCAGTGCATGAGCTCCAGGGCCGATGCTGCTGGGGCTCTGCCGAGCTGGGAATCCCGGGAAGACACGGGGTGTGCTGGGCACCTTCAGGGCTGCACGTGGCCGTGCTTGGGGGCTCTGGGCTGCAGCCAGCAATGCTGGAGACTTGTAGTGTTGGGAATCAAGTCTAGGTTTATTAACACACACCCCAAAATAAATAAAAGATGTGTTTAGCATGCATCCTAACTAATGTACTGTTTCTCGGCCCTGAAATAGCTTTTTTTTTAAAAAAAATTTTTTATTAGTGAATCACCGTGAGGTACAGTTACAGACTTGCAAACGTTCTTGCTTGTGTTTCAGTCATACAATGCTCAAGTACGCATCCCTCCGCCAATGCCCATTTTCCACCACTAATGATCTCAGTATCCCTCCCATCCCCCCACCTTGCCCCTCACCCCAACCCCGCCTCTGTGGCAGGGCATTCCCTTTTGTTCTCTCTCTCCTTTTGGGTGTTGTGGTTTGCTACAGAGGTATTAAGTGGCCATCATGTTTGGCTGTAATCTACTTTCAGCCTGCATCTACCATCCTGAGCGGGTCCTCCAAACACCCTTTACTTGGTGTTCCCTTCTCTATCTGAGCTGCCTTTTCCCCCAGCATGTGAGGCCGGCTTTCAAGCCATGGAGCAAACCTCCTGGTACTTATTTCTACTATTCTTGGGTGTTAGTCTCCCATTCTGTTACTTTATATTCCACAGATGAGTGCAATCTTGCTACTGACATAGCATTTTTGAAAGTGTTTATTACTTAGCTCACATGTTCAGAAGTTTTACTGAATTGCACAGTTGTGGTTAGCTTTCCAAATCTTTATATTTCACTGTAACTCTTTAACCATTATTAGTCTCTTTATTTCAGTTACCCAGTATTTGTTTCTTGTTTTGATATGTGGCCTGGTAAGATAGAGCGATTACTCCAAACTTATTTGTTTTACTTTTTACTGTGGGATCGCACTTGGCATTGCCCAGTCTAACAGTGCAGGAATCTAACCCAGTGCCTCAGATGAACAAGGCATATATACTGCCACTTAAGCCACTTCCTGGCTAAAAGAGCTCTGTTTTCGAAGACCAAATCCTGCAGACCTTGTGTCCTGATCATATTATGTATCTGTCTGTAGGTCTAGACACAGAGCTATAGTGTGTAGACTCCTAGTAATATTTTTTTCCTGGAGTAATTTTGTAGATGCCTTCAGTAGTGAGAGCAAAGGAAAATCATATCACCTCTCATAGTTTTCATCTCATATTCCAAGATGTTTCCCTCTCTTTATAGGCAAAAGAAGGTGGGGCTAAATTGGAAAAGCTTAGGATGGTGAAATATATTTGGGCTAAAATTTTCCATGTAAAAATTCAAAATCAGAGTTAATTGTGAATATTTTACAGTGAAGTCTATTTATCGTTGGCAGTAGGGGAAGCTTTAAGAAATACAACTCATAAAATGAGAATTTTATTTACATATTAGGTCACTTTAAAGATGAATTAGATTTATGTATTTAAGTAGTCTAGCAAAAGTTGGAGTGAATTTTGTTGTGACCTTTTCCCCCCTCCCCCTAGCCCCTTTTCTGGTGGATAGCAGTGAGCATTAAAACAAAAAACAAAAACGAAAGTATGGGATCAGAAACTTAAAATTAGACTGTCAGGTTTCTTTGGCTTTCATCTTTTAAAAAAAGTTTTTACTCCTATTGGATGGATGTTTTTCATTTTAGTTTCAGAAATCTTATCCTGATGTCTACAAGGAACGATTTCCCACACCAGAAAGTGAAGCACTTCTGTTTCCTGAGAAACCTAAACCGAAACCACAACTGCTAATGTGGGCACTGAAAAACCCTTTCCAGCCGTTTCAAAGAACTAGAAGTTTTCGAATGTAGTATGACAGTGTCCCTTAGAGATGTCTGTTGTCATTTTGAGTAAATGGGACTATTGTGATGGAAGAAAGAAGAGCATAAAACAGAGACTACTAAAATATAAAGTTTATTTGATTTTAAAGTGTTGAGCCATTTCAGTATTTTTTTAAAATAAAACAGTCCTATTTTTAAAGTGTATAAACCACTTACAATTGAGATATAGTGGTAATGTTAACATGTTTGTGATGGTTATGAAATTTAAGGATATTTTATTGCTTTTTGAAAAGTGATGTTTACAAAACTTTTGTGACATCCTAGTTATTGATGTCTTTGTTGTAACAAGTCTATGTAAAGTGTAGCATACAAGCTTGTTCAAGTATATAGTTGAACAAGAAAGACAGTGGGTTCTGTTACTGTGATGATATTGACTTAATAGCTAGTTGTGATTTCTCCTGTGTAAGTTCTGTTTGTCATTGTTGCACAAAAATTCTTAATGCCTTATATTATGACTGCTGTGTCTTTTATTGCAGATTTGTTGGATGCTATGACAGATTTTACTAAAGCTGGTTCTTTTGTAAGTGTGTTATATTGGTTGATGTTTACTTTTAAATGGATTTAAGTTTTATCTGCAAGCAATGGTATAATTTTAGTCTTGGACAGAGATAAGATTCTGAACCAGGTAAATTCTTTTGGTCCCTTTATAGCTATGATTCTAAGTTATATCCTTGCTGTGTCATCAAAAATGCGAATAGGTTAAATAAGACTACTTCCTTTCTAAGTATATTTCCCCCACTTCCTCATCTTTCTAAAGTAAGTGGTATGTAAATAAACATTTTTTTTAATACAATGTTACTACTGTGTTTCTTTTGTTATCTAGTTAGGCCAGTTAAAGAGAATCTTCAAATGCTAAGTAACATTATCTTGACTAGGCTCATGTGAATCATTTATATGATGATAAAAGTAGTTAACTTTGGGCTTGTGTACTGGTGTTTTTCTCTTTTGATTTGCCCGTTTGCCAGTAGGAGGGTATTTAGATTGTAGAGCCACCTGTAAGACTTCTGAGAACAATTCCAACAATTCCAAGTTAATGCCCAATAATTGTTTTGCTTCCTCTTTAGACTGATCTTTCTCTTAAGATCTAACCTAATCTTTTGTGTGGAATGTTTTCCTACCTTTGACTTTATTTTTGTGTGTGTGTTTTAGTGTTTAGCCTTAGACCTCGGTATTCTGTTAGAAAATAAGTGCTGTTTTTCAAAGTGATTGTACCAGTTAATACTCCCATTATCGCTGTATAAGTGATTTTCCCTCCTATGTTTTGAATTTTTTCTTAACCTCCATACGAAAGCTTGACTGTTATCAGAGTTTGAATTATTGTCAATATGGTGGATACATAATGTTCGACGTTATGGTTTTATTTTGCATTATTACAATGACTGAATATTTTTCAATATATTTTGGAGATTTTTTTTGACTTGTTCAAATTTTAATAATTAGGACTGGAGTGATAGCACAGCAGGTAGGGGGTTTGCCTTGCATGCGGCTCACCCGGGTTTGATTCCTCTGTCCCTCTCAGAGAACCTGGCAAGCTACCGAGAGATCCTGCCCACGTGGCAGAGCCTGGCAAGCTACCCATGGCATATTCAATATGCCAAAAACAGTAACAATAAGTATCACAATGGAAACATTACTGGTATCTGCTCTAGCAAATTGATGAACAATGGGACAACAGTGGTACAGTGCTACAACATGTCAAGTTATTGTCCCATGAAAATATATACATATTCTACTGAAACTTCCATTTGGATTATAGTAGTTATCTTGATAATATTGAGTCTTCTAGTCCACGAACATGGTTTGTCCCTCCATGTCAAATAAATGAGAAAGGAAAATTTATTAATGGTATAGGCCAATGATAAATCAACAAAATAGCAAAAGTAAACTGCTAATAAATAATACGTGAGAAACTTTTTTCTATAAATACTTGTAAATTGTTGGGCTTTTTCCTAGGCATTTGATGCTAAGAAATAAAAAGGTAAGTATAACTATATACAAAACTTTTATCTTAAAATGGTAAGATAATAGTGATCATAACTTCAGTTGTTAATTTCCAACTGATAAATACATTGATGTTGTTCCTAATATAAATAGCTTATTTAAAAATTTTCATTTTGTTTCTTATATGCAACATAACACTTGATATTTGTCTACTGTTTTTAATTTTTATTTTTTTTATTTTTTATTTATTTATTTTTTTTGCTTTTTGAGTCACACCCAGCGATGCTCAGTGGCTTTGCACTCAGGAATTACTCCTGGCGGTGCTTGGGGGACCATATGGGATGCCGGGGATTGAACCCAGGTCGGCCGCATGCAAGGCGACCGCCCTACCCACTGTGCTATCGCTACGGCCCTGTCTACTGTTTTTTAATCATCTTCAAGACTACTGTTCTCAGTATCTAGTCTAATTCAAATTTTTTTTTCTTTGTTTACCACCTAGAAGAAAATGACAGATGTGTTGCACACTTCTGTTTTCGATGCCATCTAAAATGTCCCACCTACCTCCTGGTAATCTTTCATCCTTATGCATGTCTTTTTCTTGAATAGAGTGAGATGGGCATAGGTGTCCACTTCTAACAACTAGGATGTGGCAGATGTGCTGGAGTATTGTTTTTCTGTTTGCTTGGTTTTGTTTTTCAGGCTACGCCCAGCCATGTCCAGGACTTAGTCCTGGCTCTGTGCTTAGGGATTATGCTTGCCCAGGGCTGGGCTCAGAGGAACAAATGTGGTGGTGTTGGGGATTGAACTTGTGTTGTTTGCTTGAAAGGCAAATGCCTTACCTAGTGTCCTGTCTCTCCAGCCTGGAATGTAGCATTTGAGATTACAAGTCCTGGAATTAGAAGATTCTAAACCAACTGGACCACACAAATGAAGAGAAATAGATGCTTGCTGTTTTAAGTTACTTAATTTTGGAGTAATTTGCTATGAAGTAAAAGATGCAATATACTTTCCAATTTTTATATCCATCTACTTCCTTTCTTCTCTCCTCATCCTATTACATTTTTTTTTTTTAATTTCACATGGCATTGGAGACAACCATGGTAATGAATAGAAGTGGGAAATGTAATCTTTATCTTGTTCTTGATTCTAAAGGGAAATCTTTTAGTGTTAGAGTATATGTAGATTGTGTTCCAGTTTTTCAATGGCTAAAGCATTTTTTTGTTTGCTTGTTTTAAAAACTGAAGTTCAATCTTAAATATCTATTTTTTGCATTTGTTGGGAATTTTATAGTTATCCTTTAATCTGTCAGTGAGTTTATGGCATTAGTTAATTTTAATATTAAACTTTGCATTCATGAGGGAGGTTAATCTTGAATCATGATATACTTTCATTTTAATATGCATCAGGATTCGCTTGCCTGTCTTTAGTTTATAGCTCTTTCATCTATGTTAATAAATAAAATTGGCCTAAAATTATCCTTTTCTTATTGGATTTTAATCATGGTTATAAATAGAGCTAGAGATTATTTCTATTTTCTGTATAAAGTTGAAATTATTTTTCTTGAAACTTGGGTATAACTCATTGGCAAGATATATAGAAATTTCTTAGTTTACATTTTGTCAGTAGGGCCAGGGATGTGACTCAGTGGTGGAGCCACTTGCCTTGCATGGGTAAAGCCCTGGGTTCAATACCTGGCACTGCCAGAGTCATGCATAATACTTTTTATTAATAAATAATGAAGTACATTTGTTGTTGATTTTTACTGTATTTATATTAAAGGAAGAAACCTTGTCTAAATTGAGTCTTGGAAATTTGTCACTTGATGCATCATCTACTATCTGATCAGTTTTTAACTTGAATACTTGAAAACTATAAATTTTGTAGGAATTATATTTTTATTAGTGCATTGTAATTGCACTTAGTGTCTCAACAGTAACAATCCAATTCAGCTAATAACAGCAAATGCATTAATCACTTCTTTATGCATTTGTTTTTGACAGGGAATTTAAGATTTTTGTCTTTGGTAGTCTTCAGTTTAAAGTGGTTGGGCCAGAGAGAGAGAGAGTACAGTGGGCAGGTGTTCAATCCCTTATACCACATATGGTCCCTTGAAGCCCTCCAGAAGTGATCCCTGAGCTCAGTGCCACTAGTAAACAGAACAAAACATAAAAAGCAACAACAACAACAAAAATCTTGTTGGGGTTGTGATTCAGTGACAGACACCTGGCATGTATGAGGTGCTGGGTTTGATCCCAGGTACATACCACACAGAAAAAGATATCTTAAAATTATCTAACTGTGATTCTTGGTGGTGGAATATGTGCACTGGTGAAGGGATGGGTGTTCAAGCATTGTATAACTGAGACTTAAACCTGAAAGCTTTGTAACTCTCCACGTGGTGATTCAATAAAAGAATAAATTAATAAAAAAATTATCTAGCTGCGTACCTTTTAGATAATTGTTCTGTTGTAGGGCTTCTTGAATAAGAAAATTGAGGTATTTTATCACTTATTTAAAATGTATCTTGTCACAATTTTTTCTTTACAATCTTTAATAAGATGTATTTTAGATTTTCTTACCCTCTTCTCTATCTTTTTTTTTTTTTTGCTTTTTGGGTCACACCCAGCGATGCTCAGGGGTTACTCCTGGCTTTGCACTCAGAAATTACTCCTGGCGGTGCTTGGGGGACCATATGGGATGCCGGGGATCGAACCCGGGTTGGCCGCGTGCAAGGCAAATGCCCTATCGGCTGTGCTATCGCTCCGGCCCCCTTCTCTATCTTTTGCATTACTTCTGTGTTTTTGTCTTTATGGGCTGCATAGGGTACTTTAATTCAGAATTTTTATTTTAATACTTGTCTCTTTAGATATGGCTTAATCATGTCAGTTAAACATCTAAATCCTTTATTATGGCATTTATATATTTTTTGTTTTGTTTTGTTTTGGAGTCACACCCCTCGATGCTCAGGGCTTACTCCTGGCTTTGCATTCAGGAATCACTCCTGGCGGGTGTGGGGGACCATGCTGGGGATCGAACCCAGGTCAGTTGTGTGCATGGCAGGCATTCTTCCGGCAACCTTCACTTGCATCTTTTGTACAGTTCAGCTGCCCTAAGATTGCCCATCATGTGAGTACCATAATCTGTAACCACACCAAGTTCTGTCTGACCGAAGAGCTCAAAATTGTCCCGACTAAAGCTTTGTACTTTCTCAGTAAGCTCTGTTTTATGATTTTTATGAGCTTCAAAAGAGATTTACATGTTCATTTTCTAGCCTATGCTTTCTAAAACTTCAGATCTCCTGTTTTTACTGATGTGCAGTGTTTTCATTGTATTAACATTGGCACATTTATTTCTGAGCACTTTGTATGAATAATCTGCTGAGAATTTTTCATTGATTTTTTTAAAACAATTTTCCACAAAGATATTCCAACAATAATTCTCTGAAGCTCCATTATAGATGCAATCATATGTTCACTTTATTGGTAGGTATGATTTTCTTTCATTTTGATGTCCACTTTTATCTTTTAGTAAGATATATAGAAAATGTATTAGGGATTTTCACTGCTCCGAGAGATTATGATAAGGACTTTATCAAGTAACTTCCATATAGAAAGTTTGAGAATGCTACAGCATATTTTTAAAGTTTACTAAGCCCTGTGTAATGGAATTGAGTCATTCATCATCTTGTTTTTTTCAGTCATCTTTGTATTCCTGCATCTGCCTTCAGGAAGTCATTTCTGGGATATGGCAAATATAGTAGACACATGAGTCTTGAGTTTTATATTGCTGTTATCCCGAAGCTGGATTCTGATTCCCACATCTCAAATGGATTTTCTGTACATATTTTAGGAAATATTACTTCAGGAGAGCCAATGTTTGTGAAGTGCTTATGTATAGGAAGAATAAACAATAGAAGAGTGTCATAATTTTTAAAATCATGATTAAAAGATGAATCAGTTAAATTGGCTCTTGGTACCAGAGAGATAGTTTGAAGGTCTGGTGCATCCTTTTCGGGAAGTCTGGATTCGATTCCTGGTATTACATGGTGCCCTGGGCATTGCCAGAAATGACACTGACCCTTGAGCCTAGCCAAGTCTGGTCCAAAACTCAAACAAAAAATGCTCTTTATGGGTATGATGATATTCAATTATATCTGTACTTTCAGCCCGAAAAGTCTACAAACATAAAAGATCTGGGGTAAAGCTGAGTGTTACTACCTTCTAAAATCAGTATTAAGAGGCAACACATTTGGTATAGAGCTATCATAATAGTACATGCTTAAATTTCAAGGACCATTTGGGAATAAGAAAACAGAAAAATTTGGTCTTATAATGTTTGAAATCATTCTTGCATCTCCTTACTTAAAGACTGCATAATCTATGGATAAGCTTCATACCTTCATATCATGGAATGTTCAGTCTTCCTAAAGAAAAATTAATGCATAACACAAACTATGAACAAACTATGATATTGTGCTTGGAAATACTTTCTTCTGTTTACTCAGATTATTTGAAAGTCAGGATCTGAGATCACACTGATATGCAGTGAATATATTTATTTATATCATCTTGGAAATTATTTTTTAGTTTTGTGGAACAAACAAGATGAGAAGATACATTTGCTAAATTAGGAATATAATAAAAAACTTTACATGTGGCTTCCAATATACAACTCACTTTAATGTTTAATTTGAAGAAATTAAATAGGATCAGTAGTGGGAAAATTGGTGTTAATTCATAAAAAAAAGTTACTTTAAATTGTTCACTGCATTTTTGTATTGTTATATCACTTTTATTTTGCTACTGAAATTTTAGTTAAAAATACACTTGCAATTTTTTAATTCAGATAATTAAGTGAATTTCTTTTTTTGAGTGTCTAGAATATGTTGAGTTTTCATTAAGTCATGAATATTTTAAAACAAAAGTAATGTATATATTTAGTTTGTTCACTTTGTAGGTACTTCTTTTGTAGCTCTTCTGTCAAAACTGAGAACACTTTCGCTATGCAGATCTTTTGTAGAGATGAAAACAAAAATTAGTTTCTTCATTTTAGCTCCTACAAATTTTGCACATTGCCACCAACATTTCTCTAATAATAAAATAGTGTTCTTGAGTATTTTAGTAAAGCAAATAAAACGTCACTAAAAACTAAAGGTGGAGATTTAATTTAAAAAGTATTTTGTTGGTATTTGAAATCGAAGTACTCTCAGTTTTATCAGTCAAGGCTAATCTAACACAAGAATTGGGCTTTTTGCTCAGTTTCCAGTTGGAATTCATAACCACCTTTCTGAAGGTTGTTTACCAAGATAGCCGAACTGTTGGTGCTAAAAGTAGTGTGTTAGTATACAGTGCTATACCTGATTTTCTGAGAGCTTTCATCCCCAGTTGCTGATATCTGTAACTCAGATTCTATACTTTTAACAATTTCTTAAGCTTAGTTATTGGAAAGTCAAATTAAGGGAATGATATTTTGAAGATGAGAATTATGTGACTGAAAAATACTTCTCATGAGATTTTAAAATGTTACCATCATATGAGGCACAGAGGAGAGGAGCAAATGCAATCAGCTTTTTGCCTACTGATTTTTGCATAATTTCTTTTCATTAAACTGGAATTTTTGTCCCTACTTTGTTCTAAAGATTCCACTTTTTCTTCAAAATTTGAGGACTGGGTTTGTAGCTCAGCAATGGAGCACCCTCGATTGCATGTGTGAGGCCTTGGATTTGATCTTCAGCACCACAAACAAAAAGAAATAAAAACGTTTTAGTACTTAGAAAAAAGTTTTAACCTTTTCTGACTTTTCTAAATAGAATATGCAAGTTGCTCAAATCTGACAGAATAATTTTGCTTAAGAGTTCTCACTCTTAAATAATCATCCGAAGCAATAATTCTATTCAAGACATTGGCATCATTTGTGTATTTCTTTAACACCACTTATTCAATTCTAAGTAATATTGGACACAATTACTGCTTGGAAATGATTTGTTCATATTTGTTTTAGATCTTGGACCACACTCCGCAGCGCTCAGATTTGATTCCTCCTTCGTACTTAAGAGTTCTCTTAGGCAGTTTTTGGTGGCCCATCTGTGCCAGGGATGGAACCCAGGTCTCCTATCTGCAAAGCATGCACTCCGCCCATTGAGCTCTTTCCCCAGCCTGATAAAGATTTTGATTTCAGAATACGTTCTACTCAGATTCTTATAGAGAACTGGATTTGATCTATTAAGGTCCTAGGAGGTTATTTTTTACATCATGATTCATCTAATAAGGATAGAGTTTCCTGGTAGGGGGTCGGTGTTGTATTAGTAATTGTATCAAAAAGGAAGAAGGGATTTTATTTTAAAACGAAGTGTTTTTCGTATAGTAAATAAGCCACTATAGAAGAAAGCTTGAAAGTGTTCATCTTCCTTGTAACAGGTAGCTGAGAATGATACTTTGTCTCCTTTATTAATATATTTCTCTCCCAAATCCTAGAAGCACTATCATTTGCTAAATAACCCTTCCAAAGTGCATTATCAGTGCGGAGGTGATAGCTCGAAAGGTTGCAAGCAGTGTTTCTCTGAGTGTGACAGCACCACGTGCTCCCCCAGCACTGCCAGTCGCAGTGCCTACAAAAAAGGTCACACAAATAAAGCAAAACAAAACAAACACTCTTAAAAGTGAACAATAAATTAACAGCAGATAATTTTGGATCAAACCAGGCTTATTTATATTTGTGTGGAGCATCGAACCCAGGGTTTTACACATACAAGGCAAGTGCTCTCTTGAGGAACTATCTCTGTTTTAAGCATTTTATATTTTAAAGAAGAGAACTAGAAACTTTGATTTCAGAAGGGGATAAAAAAAACAATAATTTTGTGTAAACTGTCTTAATTGTCATCTGCAAATGGGATAGCTGTACCAACTCTAAAATTTAGTTTCGGTCTTAAGACTAAACAAGATTTTAACTCCTTAATGTTGAGATAGGAATCTGGGTTAAAACATGAATTTACAAATAATGCCTTTGGAATTGCAGGTGGCAACTTCCCTGTAAGTAGTCAAAATAAGCCTCGAGAACATCTTAAAAATTAGTGAGATAAGTGACTACCAGAGGTGGCCGGTGTAGTGGAAAAAACTCTAAGAGACAGCAGAGATGCTACAGGAGAGCTCGGGGAGAATATCTCCCAAACCTTCAGTAAGCATAAGTAAACACTATTTACTATGCAAATACAATCTATGCAAATTCTAACCTCAAGACATGGTTGTTAGTTCTGTCTTTTCAACTAAATTATTGCCCCAGGATTCTTTCAGGTAGAATTTGTAGCACCAATATAGGTCAGAAAAATTTAGATATTAAGTTGTAGCACTAAAAATATCCCATTAAACAGTTAAGCCAAGGGACCCTGAACAAGACACATTATTTGCTCTTCGGTTTTATTTTTTCTTTTGCTTTTTGGGCCACACCCAGAGGTGTTCAGGACTTACTTTTGGCTCTTGTGCTCTGGGGACCATCTCCAGTGAATACTAGGGATCAAACCAGGGTCAGCAGCATAGAAGGAAACTCCTTAACCCTGTACTATCTCTCCAGCCCACTCTTTGGTGAACAAAGAGTCCTTCTTAAGAGAAGGACTTAGATTTTCGGAGATCACAGACTCCAATGTCTTTGTACAGTTATACGTATTTTCAAACCCAGACAGCTGCTAATGAGGAAACGGGTTCAGAGATTTCAGATGTAAAATCTCAGCTCTGGTATGATGAGCTCGTTGCCTTCCACTTTACCACACTTGCAGGTACTAATGTGAGCTTAACCTCTGAGGGGGCCTTAACTTTGGCTCCCTAGAGCCTCTATGTGAATACTTTCTTCTTGGAGTCCTTTGTCTTCATCCCCTACTACTTCCTCTGTGTACTGGGCATTATCAGTTTTGTAGGGGAATACCCTTAGATGTAGGCACTTCTAAGGGAGTTTTGCAAACAGGTCCTAGCAATGGGTAATGATTTCAGTTGAGTTTTCTTGGCATGACTCCAGTCATATCTCCAAGGTGGCTTCCGCTTCTCACTGCAGACCGGGAGATTCAGATCCCTGTGCCCTTGGGATTAAATTTTTCAATCTTTTCTAGGTTGCTGCTACATTGTAGGTTTCAGCTACATTCTAGGTTTCTCTTTCCAGATTCACACAGGGCATGCCTGTGTTTGTGATGCATTTATAGAAGTTGCAAAATATTGGTAATGTTGATGAACCTTCTTTGAGCTTTATTTAAGAGGGCTCAGTTTTGCTTGTTTCTGTTTTCCCCTCAGCAGCCCGATAGTCCGTCCATGCCTCTGGCTCTCCACTGTGCCATTTCGGAACAGCCACTGTGAGAACTGGCTCAGCAAATGCATTGCCTTAATCTAGTTGCCTGCAGTGCGATGCCTTTAATATTTCCTCCACATGTGAACTCAGTGTTTTTCATAGCTTTTTCTCTAATTTCCATGTGGTTAGTTTCCATTTACTGCAGGGAGCTCAGATATTTATAGATTTCTCCTTTTCACTCTGTCTTCAATAATTTGCTTTCTACATTCAGTGAACACATCCATCACAGTAAATGGTTCTTTCCCTGTTTTTATTGGCCTCCATTTATATAAACCAGACTCCCTTTTTATATCTTTATTCATATTCATATAATGAATTTTCAGGAGCTTGGGAAGCTGGGTGTTAGAGCTGGCACAGAGTTTCAACTTGTCCTATTAGATCTGATGGCTCCTGTCATCATTCCTGGCTTCAAATTTTATCATTAAGTCAAAACCAAGGCTATGTGGGCCTTTTTGTCTTAATTGAATCAGTAGAATATGAGACTATTAAATAAGCATCTCTAAATTATTCATTTTGTTGAAATGTTCTTCATAGCCCTTTTATGCACTGAATGACGCAAAATATTCCCATTACCAATGCCAAATATTTTCATAGTCAAAAGCCCAGTTTTTGGGGAGGGCATTTTAGGAACCCCAAGTGTTGTTCCTTCTGATAACTGGCCTGGCTATATGGCTCTGACAGGTGCTCAGGTGTGGAAACCTTTGCTGCTTTGACTGATGGTGCTCACCTCACAAATTAAGGTACCAGGACCACACTCAGTGGCCACGAGGGCTTACATTGAGTGTTCAGGGGGGCACACAGTACTGGTGATCAGTTTTGGGCTGAGGATTGAACTTGAAGTCTCTAACATGTGGGGCACATGCTCTGGCTTTTTGAGTTATAGCCCTGGCTCCAAAGTCCAATTTTGTAAGCTTTTATAGCGGTGGTTATAGGGGTTAAACTAGAGGATTAAGTTATAAAGTATTGGTCACAATTAGATACTACGTATTTCTGGTACCTTGATGTATTTATCAGCCTAAATGACATTTAAAAAATTTTTAGTGGTGCCCGCTTGAGCAAATCAATGAACAATGGGATGGCAGTGCTACAGTATTGTTAGGCTTCATTTCTATTCCTTTAATATAAGGTAATTTTGTTCTGTCATCTTTTTTTTTTTTTTTGCAGATAATAGGAAAGGACATAATTGGCAAGATTTGTATTCTGTTTTTTTTTTTTTTTTTGCTTTTGGGTCACACCTGGCGATGCACAGGGGTTATTCCTGGCTTTGCACTCAGGAATTACTCCTGGCGGTGCTCAGGGGACCATATGGGATGCTGGGATTCGAACCCGGGTTGGCTGCGTGCAAGGCAAACGCCCTACCCGCTATGCTATCGCTCCAGCCCCCAAGATTTGTATTCTGTTTTTCAGACAAAAACTCACAAAAAACAAACTAGGTCTAGCGATTATCAGACTTTGTACAGCTGGTGCATATTTCTCATAAACATCTTTAACGTTGCTCTGTGCTTTTGAGAACTTTCTGAATAAGTCATTCTGCTTCCTTTGTCCTCTCTCTTCTCTTTCTCTGACCTCAGAACTCCTGGTGGCATGAACCTGGGACCTTGCCTTTTAAGGAACTGAACTCTTCCCTGGGCTTGCTTTTTCATTTCCTATCTATACTTTTCAAGTATCGTGGCATTTGGCCTATTTGTTTCAAAACCCTACATCCTTATTTAATATTTTTATACTGTAATTTTATGTCTATATATATTTGCAGTGCCAGGAACTGAACCTAGGGTCTCACCATGCAAGGCTAATGATTTACCTACCACTGAGCCACATTTCCAGCTGTGAGACATATAGTCTAGGATGCATCTTTCAATCAACCATGTGTCACAGTTTAATTGGCTGTGTAAAAAATAATTTTAAGGGGTAACCAAAATAATGGTGTGGTATTCTGGGTTTTATATATAATGTGCATTCCTTTAAAATTTTTTTCTTTTTTAAGATCTGACTACTATAAAAAAAGTAATATGCTTTTAGTATGCAGTTTTATAAGTTTGGAGATAAGTGTATATCCAATGAAACTGGAACCTGAATGTATGCTGTAAATATCTATTGTTTCCAAAAGTTTCCTCCAGCCTTCTTTATTTTATTTTTTTGACTTTTTGTGAGTACAATGTAAGCGCGTCCTTTTTAGCAAGTACGTAAAT
This sequence comes from Sorex araneus, assembly GCF_027595985.1. NCBI lineage: Eukaryota > Metazoa > Chordata > Mammalia > Eulipotyphla > Soricidae > Sorex > Sorex araneus. The sequence goes on along the minus strand of NC_073302.1, from coordinate 141,150,773 downwards.
ATGCACACCCACATGTTGTATAACTGTGAACCATTTGACTAATGCCTCTGATTGCTCTCCCTAGATCCTCTCATGTAACTGGTATCATCATATGTTTGCTCTATTCAGGCTTATTTCACTCAGCATTGTACACCAGATTTATCCTAAAATTGTCAGAAATGGCAGGATTTCACTATTATTAGTGCTGAATTATATATATATATACACACATATATATATCACTTGTATCACTTGTCATCCTGTTGGTCTTCTATTTGCTCGAGCGGGTGCCAGTAATGTCCCCATTCGTCCTTGTCGAGCGCAAGTGTAGCCCAATGGTTTCTGCTCGCTCCAGGAACATGAAGAGCCTCAAACTGTTCATTCAGGCTTTTGATGAAGAAGTCTGGCCATCTCATTGGTGGGTGGCCATGCGGTCTTTTGACGTCCCGTGGAATCCAATCGTTAACAGCTCTAGTCCAGCAGTAGTCTCTAAATTGCATTACGTGTCTGGACCATCTGATTTTTGACACCTTGGCAAACAAGACAGTATCCCTGATTCTTGATTGTCAACGGAGGTCGGAATTCTGGATTCCTTCTCTCACTTGAGGGAAACGTGATACTCCAAGCATAGCTGTTTCGATTCCTCTTTGGGTTACTTGAATAGCATTCTCATCCTGTTTTTGTAGGGCACAAGTCTCTGAGGTGTATGTTAGTGTAAGAAGAATGGTGGAGTCGAACAGATGTGCCTGGAGCCGGAGGTTCTTCTTCCTCTTAACCACTTCTTTGATGCTCTTAAAAGTGTTCCACGCTGCTCTCTTCCTCCTGCACAGTTCTGGCGCCAAGTCGTTTCTCATGTCGAGTTCTCAACCCAGGTATACATAGCTGCTGCATTCGGAGATGTTTGTTCCATTGAGAGCAAATGGAACGTCAGGAACTAGTTCGTTTTTCATGAACATTGTTTTGGTGAGATTCAGCTGCAGTCCCACTTTTCCACACTCATGGTTGAAGTTGGCCAGCATTCGTGCCACTTGGCTGATATTTGGTGTTAATGAGAACGATGTCATCAGCAAAGTGGAGGTGGTGTAGTTGCCGACCGTCTATCTTCACTCTCATTCCTTCCCATTCCAGCTGTCGCATGATGTTCTTGAGGGTGGCACTGAAGAGTTTCAGTGAAATGGTATCACCCTGCCGAACCCCTCTCTTTATGTCAATGATCACTTCCTTGTAGAATGGTGAGATCCTGATGGTGAATCCGTAATACAGCTCGCAGAGGATCTTGATGTACTGAGTTTGAACGCCCTGTTTGGCTAGGGCTTTGATGACTGCTTCAGTCTCAACAGAATCAAAGGCCTTCTTTAAATCAGTGAATGTTAGACAGAGCAACATCTTGAACTCTCGAAACTTCAATGAGTTTGGTCACTGTGTGGATATGGTTGATTGTGCTGAATCCTTTTCAGAATCCGGCTTCCTCACATGGTTGTCCTCCATCTAGTGTTCTGCCTATTCTATTCAGGATGACTCGAGTGAACAACTTGTAGACGACAGCAGATTGGGCGATAGTTGCCAATGTCATGGATGTCTCCCTTCTTGTAAAACAGAATGGTCCTGCTGGTTTTCCATTGGGATGGACCTTGCATATGGACAGGTAGCATGTGAAGAGCCGAGCCAGTGTATTGATGAATACCGGTGGTAGATTCTTCAGGTGTTCAGGTCTGACCTTGTCTGGACCAGATGCTGTATGCACCTTTACCAATAAAATGGCATGTCAGATTTTGGAAGAAAGGACGTTGGGAATAACATATCCATCCTCTGGAATTCAGTATGTGGGTAGGTGGACGTGGCTGTTGAAGAGATCCGAGTTTAAGTCGTGAATAATCCTCTCCATTGCCTTTCTGGAAGATGTGATAGATCCATCAGGACATCAGAGGGCAGTCATCTTGGTCTTGTAGTTGGCGAAGGACAGGCGAGCATTGCTAATACTTTTCCTGGCTTTTGCCACATTGGCCAACACTGCTGCTCTTCTCTCTTTGAGGTTTTACTTTATTGCTTCTCTGCACAGCTTTGCAAGCTCGGATGTTAGCTTGTGATTGCCGAGGCTTGTGCCAAGTCATGTTGGCGTATGAACTCGAGAGTTTCCCAAGACAGGCATCTGTTGGTGGCTTTCCTACTCTCAGCATTCTTCGTGCAGTCATGGAGGTGCTGAACCAGTCAATTGTATTCCTCGTCGATGTTGTCAACGACAGCATCTTTCCACAATGCCACAATAGTGCCAAAGAGCTCCCAGTTAGTGGTCATTCTGGGAGTTCTTTCTTAAACTTAAACTTTGCAGACCTTTCTCCCTGCCCTGTGAAGTAGAATTTTGCACCAAGGAGACAGTGGTCCGCTCCCGTTTGGAATTTTGGGACAACAACAACGTAGGTCAGGCAAAACCTTTGATTGAATATGATGTGGTCAGTTTCATTGTGGAACTGTCCACTGGGAGACTCCCGTGTCCAACATTTAGATTTGGCCTTCTGGAACTGTGAGTTTCCATATATATATATATATATGTATATATATATATACACACACACATATATATGTGTATATATATATATATATATATGTGCCACTTTCTGCATCTTATCAATGGTCCTGTAAGTTGTCTCAATGTCTTAGCTTTTGTGAATAAATCTGCAAATCTGCAGTGAACAAGTAGTATAGCTAGCTCTGTGAAATCCTGATTTCAATTCCTTTCTATGTTTTCTTTTAAAGCCGGATAACAGGGAAGGGGTGTCACAGTCTCAGTAACTTTTTATATTATTAAGAACTTCTGTATGTTCTCTAAACTTGCTTCTTCTGTGTCCTGACTAATTTACTTATCTCCTGACTTATTTACTCTCTTCAGTTACAGAAACTTAAGTATGTATCAGAAGATAAAAAGGTCTTATTTTTTCTTGATTGTGGGGTGGACCATACCCAGTGGTATTCAAGGGTTACTACTAGCTCTGTGCTCAAAGATCACTCCTGACTCCTGGCAGAGCTGGGGGACCATATATGGTGCTGAGAACTGAACCAGCCTCTGTACCATGAAATGAAAGTGCTCTAATCCCTGGACTGTTCCTTCTTGCCCCAGGTAAAAAGTTTTGACTATGAAATGTATTCACATCTTTAAAAAAACTACTTTTATAGAATCATTGTGAGATAGACCCTCACAAAGCTGTTCATAATTGAGTTTCAGTCATACAATGTTTCAACACCCATCTACTTATCAGTGTACATTTCCGAGCACCAGTGTTCCCAGGTTCCCTCCCATAACCCCCCACCCCCACCCCCTGCCTGCCTCTGTGGTGGGCGCTTTTCTCTTGTGAATGTCTCTGTGTTAGATGACTTTATTCCTATTCAGGTAAAGATATTTTTCTGTAGCAGAGAATAGCAACATGAGAAATTATGGGACAAGGTGTGTGACTGGGACAAGGTGTGTGACTAGGACATTTATAACAGGTAAAGAAAAAGTATTTATAGTTTAATTACCATATGTGATTTATATAGTGTTGGTAGCAGAGAAAACTTTGTCAAGAACAGAAAGAATATTATGCATCTGAAAGATGAAATTTGTCAGGGCTAGATCAGTATTTTAGAATCTAGGGTTTTATTCCCCTAGAAAGAAGAATCTGGATGTGAACAAGTAGAGACCTTACCCTGTTTATCAGAGGGGATAATGTTACATCTTTAAGCTTCATCATGCTTTTTCCTTAGAAGGGGCCTTAACTGGGGAGAATATAGAACTTTCTGAAAAGGTATAGATGAAGGTATCTAAAATCTTTGGAGTTAATCCTCTGGCCCTTGTTATTGCTGAAGGTTATGGACTCTTGGAGCCAATTTAATTGCTTTACAGTTTAAGGTCAATTTAGTATTTTAACTCTGGGCCATGATCTGGGTAGCATGACAGCAATGGAATGGAGTGACCATAGACAGATAAATTGGACTCTTAGGATGTGTATTCTTGGTGTGCGGGAGATGATATAATCTCTCCATGCCTGGAGTCTCCATGGCCTCAGAGATACTTTAAGCACTGAAGGAACAGAGCAGTCCTGATGGGAGTAAGGAGGCTGAAAGCAGGAGCCTTTCAGAGCCCTTTAAGATTACTGTTTACTGACGGTGACCCTGATCTTCTTGCCCAAACAGAAAAAAATTTTGTTACTATCATTTCCTTTATGGAAAAATTTTGCCAACTCTTGCTATAGGAAATGCTGAATTTGAAGACTGTAATGATCATGAGCACAGTTGCTAATTGATATGCTAATTGAATTTGTTAATTATCATTCCGCAAGACCTTAGAAAGCCATAAAATAATGTTATTTAATTTGATGATTGATTGGAAAATAAAATCATGAATTGTCTTTGTCTGTTCTCTTAACAAATTACCACAGACCTGGTAGCTTAAGCAACAAACATCTCTCTCATAGTTCTGGAGATTGAGAAGTAGGATCAAGGTGCTGGCAGATCTTGTGTCTGATGAGAGCTGTTTTCTAGAATTGCACGTTTATCTTCTCTTGTAAAAAAATTTATTGAAGAGCCATGATAGTTAAGTTTTATTCCATATAAAATATCCTAACACTAATTCTATCTTAAGTGTCAATTTTTTCTTTCACTTAGTTTTCCCAGATTTCCTCCATCTGACCTCCCCCACCCAGCCTGCCACCTTGTCAGGCAAGTTTGGTTGTAGTTTGAATCTCAAGTTTTCATTTTTGTTGTCTCTGTAGTTTGGATATATAGCTATATCACTTCTCTACCAATATACCCATTGTCCTGGATTGCTTCATTTAACATGATATCTTCTAGTTCCATCCAAGTTACAATGAATTGTGTGATTTCATTGTTCCTTGCAGCAGCATGGTAGTCCATTGTGTAAATATACCACATCTTCATAATCCGGTCATCTATCATTAGACACCTAGGTTGATTCCATATCCTAAATATTGTTCTAAGTGCTGCATACTTTTATTCTCTTTACGTGTCAGAAAGAGGTAGAGCTCAGCTTCCTATAAGGACACTAATTTCATTCATGAGTGTTCCACCCTCACACCTTCAAAGGCTCCTAGTATCTAATCCCATTGCATTGGGACTAGAGTTGCTACCTAAGAATTTTGGAGACTCTTTCTGGCTGGTGTGGAAATACTATGTAGCTGTTAGGAAAAATGAGGTCATTAAATTTGCCTATAAATGGATAGACTTGGAGAATACCATGCTGAATGAAACGAGTTAGAAGAAGAGGGACAAATATAGAATGACTATTCATTTGTGGTATATAAAATTTTTTTAAAGTATGAAACCAATATCCAAGTTTAGGGAAAATGGGCCAGGAGCACTGGTCAATGGTTGGAAATTACCGCAAGGGTGTGGGGGGTAGAGGGTAGTTAGATAGAGGAGGGTCCATTGTGACATTAGTTGGAAATTATTACTCTGGACAAGAACTGACTTGAAAATAGGGAAAGGGATATACATAACCTTTCAGCATCTGTATTGCAAACCATAATATCTAGAATGAGAGAGAGAGAGAGGAGAGAGAGAGAAGAGACGTGCCTGCCATAGAGATAGGCAGCAGGAGTGGGGTGCTTTTGGGTTTAGTCGGGGGGAAACTGGGGACCTTGGTGCTGGAAAATTATACACCGGTGAAGGGATGGGTGTTGGAACACTCATTGTATGACTGAAACTCAATCATAAACAGCTTTGTAGTGCCCTGTCACGTGGCGTCACTGTCACTGTCATCCCATTGCTCATCGAGTTGCTTGAGCGGGCACCAGTAACGTCTCCATTGTTAGACTTGTTACTGTTTTTGGCTTATCGGATATGCCACGGGGAGCTTGCCAGGCTCTGCCATGTGGGAAAGATACTCTCGGTAGCTTGCCGGCCTCTCTGAGAGGACGGCAGAATCTAACTCAGGTCGGCAGTGTGCAAGGCAAACACCCTACCCGCTGTGCTATCGCTCCAGCCCATCACATGGTGATTCAGTAAAATTAAAAAAATCTAAAAATATTTTGGGGAAACATTCTGTCTATAAAATTAATAATGGAGAAACCATTTATTCTCAGAATGAAGCAGAGATTGCATGTTGAAAATAGACAAAGAGAAATGCAGAACTAAAATTGGTCAATAGGACCATACCCTTTATTATCTTTTTGATTTATATTTATTTTACCATATCTTAAGTATCAGAATCCTCAACAGTTGGAACAAGTGGGAAGGACTGTGCTATGAAACATTACATATGATGTTAACAGGTCAAGAGTAGTCATTATTATAGCTCAAATCAAAGTGATTATCGTAGGGATATTTTATATATTCTATGTTTAATCACTATAACTTTTTTTTTCTTTTTGGGTCACATCCGGCAATGCACAGGGGTTACTCCTGGCTCTGCACTCAGGAATTACTCCTGGTGGTGCTCAGGGGACCATATGGGATGCTGGGAATTGAACCCGGGTTGGCTGTGTGCAAGGCAAATGCCCTACACACTGTGCTATCACTCCAGCCCCATAATCACTATAACTTTTAAATCAAATGTTGGTGTTGAATGCATCAGACAAGAAGGCATCTGATATATTCAAGTTTGGTTAATTGTAAAACCTTGACATATTGCCTAGTAGGGTAGAATCTTATTAGAAAGATTGGACCACATACCAGAGATGAGTCACTTTGTTTTGCCTTCCCTCCTCCCTTCCTCCTACCATTTCAATGTAGGGGGAATGAATTTGCTACTCTGAAACTCATCATTTTCTTTCAAGCTAAATAATAAATGTCAGCTTGCTGATAATTTGAGAAGCAAGTTTCTTCTCCATTCTTTATTTCCTCCTTTGATTAATGCTTCTTAGAATAAATTACAGGTGTGATGGTTGAGAAATTTTGAATATACTAAAAAACAGTGAATTGCACACTTAAATGGGTAAATTGAATGGTATGTAAAACATATCTTAACTTGCACAAAAAATCAGGAGAATATTGAAAACTTAGGGCCAAGTTTATGGAATAGAACTAAGAACAATTTATGAGCAAACCTCCTATGTGTTAAAAATGAACTGATATGAATTATAGCATCTTAAGAAAATTCAAACAGTTTCTCTTGATAATAAAAATGCTACTCCATATATTATTGTTATTTTGTAGGTGTAATGATAGAACAGAGCTATTTTGTCATTATCAAGAGAATACTACATCAGGACAAAACAAAAGTATTGTCTAGGTTCAAAGTAAGTTATGAATATGTAATACCATTTTTTCTTATCAATTATAAATTATTTATAGGGTTTCTGTGAGGTTATGCTACGGTGGGACTCATAAAAGCCACACAGCAGGTAGGCAGTAATAAGACTGATTTTAATTTGAAAAAAGAGGAATAAATTCCTGAACTCTAATTAATTCTATCCTTTCAAAGAGTGAGATTAAGAAAAGTTAAAAATGCATTTCATTTGAACAATGTTTCTATTGTTCAAGACATTTTGGCATAATTTTCTTTGTTTTTTATTTTTTAGACAGGAAGATTAATGTCAAAACTTTATAATCATGTCTCATTTGAATATGTGTGAGTGTGTGTCCATATATAGTAGCAATTAGTGTCATCCCTTGTTTCCAAATCACAATTTTACTCTTTCAAAATTCAAGTCTAGCCTTAAAGGAAAGAAATTTGCTCTCATTAAGAATATTTCAAAGTGTGGGTTGAATAGGGCTTTAGAACTGGTTGGGAGATTAAGTCAGAACCATATTCAAGAATTTGGCTGGAAGTTTGACTAGTGGGATGAAATGGAGGTCATACCACAGAGTGTGTGGTGTGGTCAGACCCTGTTCAACCCTTAGATGTTAACCCCCAACTGGTACCACTTGGCCAGTCTTGCATTACTTCTTTTGGAAACACTGGTCTCAGTTGGATGTGGAAGCCCAGCCTATGAGCTCCACAGGCAGCACCAGGGCAAAGAGATGTGTGACTCTTTTAGGGGCAGAATGAGTCACCATCCAAAGGCACATGGTGGAGGGGTTCTCCACAAATGTCTTTTATGCATTTGCTTCTGTTAAGCATTGCCGATATTTAGATACATCCGTGGGGTCTTTTGTTAGTTGAAATGAGGCTATGTAACCTTTTGTAAAAAGTCAGATAGAGTAATTGTATGAGAAAGTGATGATTTTCAGAGTGAGCACCTGTGCTATGCTATGGGGGATGTGGGCAAGGGTTGCCACACCCCAGGATCACTGCTCCACCATCTCCCTGCCACTGAGGACACTTCACTTACATGCACAGTAACGTACTTGGGGGGAGAAATTGGACAGGAGTTAAAAATGAGGGAAGACACACATACTTTTTACTCCTTCCAACCCGTCATAGAGTGTCATGCAGAGCTGCCTTCAACCTCATTGTGATTGGGTTGGGAGAAAATATATGTATTTATTTATTTTTAATTTTTTTGGAACTATGCAATCTAGTTTATTGACAACAACATGATTTACAAAGTTCTTTTTTTTAATTTTATTTTTTTATTAATTCATCGTGAGATACAGTAACAAAAATTTCATGTTTGAGCTTTGATCATATGGTCATCCAACACCCATCCCTTCACCAGTGCACATTTCCCACCACCAAAATCCCCAGTATTCCGCAACCCCCTTCCATACCTCTCCCTGCTTATGTGGCAGACAATTTGCAAGGTATTCTTTGTCTACTTTAGTTACCTTTGATATTCTGAGACCAGTCCTACCTCCCCTTATATCTGCCAGAAATACAATTGTTAGACAATGTGTTTTGTAGTGTTTGTTATGGATATAATACGATGTTGTGCAGGCGCACGCTATAGCAACTCTAAGATTTTAATCATTACGGTCTGAAGAAATTGCTGCCCAGGTTGCTCGTGTCTGAGATTCCTGTGTGTGTCTCTGGATCGTGACCACGTGGGAACTGGTGCTTCTTGCTGGCTTCTAGAAAATGGTGCCCGCTAGAGCTCTTAGAGGGCAGGCGGTGGGATGGCACCTGCCCCCCCCCCCCCCCCCGGTCTGGAGTGGCCCAGCAGAGAAGGCCTCTTGCAAAGTCCCGGGTCATCTCTGCCGCAAGTTGCTCAGGTCCAAGATTTCTGTGTGTGTCTCAGGAGAAAATATATTAAAACAACAACAATAGTAACAACAAGCTGGAAAGAAAAATGCTATGTCCCTCAACTCCATATGAGTCTCTTTTGGCTATTGTTAAGTGAAAAATTGTGAGTTTGGGGAAGCTCAGGGGAAACATTTTTCTTCATTTTCTTCGCAAAACAGGGGCAGGAACAAGACAGGGAAAAGCACAGATGAGCATATATAGTCATTGTCACCTTAGGGTAATTGGTGATGAAGTGCTGGTGTATCTTCCTTTCATTATATGAAATTGCTATCTAATTGGCTGTCCTTGAAACAGTGCATTTTCCCATATGCTCATTCACGTCTATTTTCCTACTAATGTTCTTTGTAAGAGTGGATCAGCATTAGCCTGGTGCAAGATCAAATGTTCAGGCAAGCCTATCTTGGTGGAATAAGCTCACTAAATTTCTTGTCATTGCGGCAGACCACTGAAGTGCTGTTTACAGCTCATTTTTGCACTGTGGAACCAGTCTCCCGGGCATTGTGAGAAGCATGGAACTCAGCTTACACTGCCAACGCTTGTGGTTGTGCTGAGGCCTGGAGCTACCATTGCAAGGTCATTCTGTGATGCTTCTTGGAATTCTTTCTCGGCTCAGAACAGTGCCTCTCACCCCCCCACTGTGTATTACAAGCACCTGAGGAGCTTGTTAAACCGGGGCTGTGAGGCTCCATGGAGATCTGGACTTGTGGTGGACCTAAGATCCAGCCTCAGAACTCACATGTCTAACATACTCTCAGGACAGACAGGCGCTGCTGATCATGAACCTGAGCTCAGAGACCCACTGGGATCGTTGAGCTCAAATGGGTTTATGAATCCCTGCAGTAAATCCCCACTGCCAGCCTGGTGAGTGAGTGAATTATGTATTATAGTAGTGAATCAGAGGGTGCAGCCTTGCAGGAGGACTTTAGAGGATCTCCAGGGAAGTGTTTCTCACTCCTGCTGTCTCTAGGTTCCTCACAGATAAGGCTGCATTGGTCACCAAGTTATCTTCATAAAGCCATAGAAAAAGTTACTTAGCGAAATTATCTTGCCCTAATATAAAATAGTAATTTTAGTAATTTTTATTTAATATAAAAATGAAATATTTCACATAAGTGGTGCTTATGGGTGCAGGGCACCTCTGACAAGACTAGGAGGACCATATAGGATGCTGGGGACGAACCCAGGTCAACCTAGTGCAAGGCAAGCGTCCTACCCACTGTCCTATTGTTTGGCTCCAAGAAGTGACAATTTTTTCAGAGGTTTTTTTGTGTGTTCAAAAAATGTGGGGGTATTTGTCGAGTGTGGTCTGTGGTCAAGAGCCACTTCCCCACCCCAGATGGCTGACAGCCATGGACCGAAAGAAGGAGAGAATGGGGCCAGGCTGTTTGGTGATCAATTGCCATTTATTCCAATCTCTGTCTTCATTCCAGACTCTCACTCCCCTTCTAGTCTCCCACACCCCACAGTCTCAACTCTCTTGATCCAGTCTTACTCCCTCCATCCAGTCTCACACACCACATCCAATCTCACTCTCTCCATCCAGTCTCACTCTCTCCATCCAGTCTCTCCATCCAGTCTCATTCTCTCCATCCAGTTTCACTCTCTGCCCCATTCCAGTCTTACTCTCTTCCAATCCGGTTAATTAAGAGACAAAACTCAAAGGTTGACAGTAGCAATAACACCTAGGTGAAGTTGCATAATCAACATATAAAAGGCCCTTCCTTCCCCGGGAAGTTTCTAGGACAAAACAGCATCCTGCTAGGAAATCTGCTCAAGGGCGGAATTCCATCTAAGGTTTATTACTTTCCCACTTCCTTAGCCAGTAATCATTTAAACAGTCACCTTAAATGTACTTCTTAATAATATTTCTAGTCATTTTGTATGGACACAGTAAGAGATATATTAAGCTTTTAAAGGGTGGCTCTCATGGGGATGTCTCAATATATCCCAGACCATAGCCCTCAGGCCAGGTTAGTATTTCTTAACCCCAGCAGGGTCCTTATACAATTACATTTTTGGGGGGCAGGACAGAGTTTGTCCATGACCATGCTCTTATTATAAGTTTTATGGTTCTTGATCTGCCCCTTTTCAAAGCCAGGATAGCTTACAGCTTTGCCTGGGTCCATTCAAGTGTCTTGGTTCGGACTCTTTTTATGGGGTGCTAGGAACTAAGGGCAACTGAAGATTAAGATGAGAAGTATGACAGATGCCTAGGAGTAAATATTATTCAGAGTCAGTTATCTCCCAAGTTACAAGAGTATAACATCTACTGTCTTCCTGTGTCTATACAAAAAGGACATGGCTCTAAAGTAAACTGCAAAGGACATAAAGGAAAGAGAAAAGAAATTTTTCACTTCAGATACAAAATCCAGAGTCCCTCAAAAATTTTGACTTTACAAGTCTTAGGGTCTGATTAGCGGAAGTGAGTGATTAACAGATAGGGGAAACGGAACACAAAGGAGAAGTTAAAGATGAACCCCGAGGAAATGGGGATGCATTGTGATGGGTGTTATTCAGTAAACTTAAGCCCCTTGTGATGGAGGAGAAAGGACTGGACCAGTGTTATCCAACAGTTTTTGCTGAGTGGAAGTTAGTCCAGTGATTAGAGTGCAGGCTGACCATGAACGGGAGCTCAGCTCCATTTCTGGCCTCACATGGCTCCCCGAGCAGCACCAGGTGAAGCCCTGGAGGCCCCCAGAATGACCCGGGGCAGCCAAGGTATCCCAGCCATGCAGCTGGGCTTCGTATCTCTGCCCTTTGCATTGAACCATTGACCTAGTTGGTTGATAATCACCTGTGGGGATGCTGGGTATCCTGAGCACTGCCGAGGAGACCCTCATCCCCTGTCACCCTCCCCCCCATATATAAAATAATTTGAGAAGTACTTTAAAGTAAAAAAGATATGGGATTCAAAAAACTTTGGGGTATTTTTAATTATTTTTAAAATCTCTTTGTAAAAACAATTTGGGGGGAAGCAGTTATTTTAATGTTACTTTGTTGTTGCTGTTTTTGTTGTTAAGAAACTAATATCCAAGGACAGAAGAAACAGGGGCCAGGAGGACTGGTCTACAGTTGGGAGTTTGTCACAAGTGTGTGTGTGTGGGAGGGCAATTAGAATAGATAAGGGACCACTACGACAATGGTAGTTGGAAATGATCACTCTGGACAAGAACTGAGTGCTGAAAGTAGATAAAGGGATATACATGACAACCTTTCAGTACCTATATTGGAGACCATATGCCCAAAGAGAAGACAGGGGGAGGGGGAGGGGGAGGGGAAGAGGGCACATGTGCCTGCCATGGAGGAAGGCAGGCTAGGGGGGAGGGAGACTTGGGACATTGGTGGGAATTGTTGAAGGGAAGGGAAGGGTGTTGGAACATTGTATGACTGAAAATCATGAATAACTTTGTAACTGTGAAAAAATATAATTTAAATTAAAAATAAATTAATATATATATATTTTTAATGAATCACTGTGAGATAGTTATGATGTCGGTGGGCCCCACGGGTGACTTACATGAAGTGGGGAGGAGAAAGATGGTCACTCTCTCCCCAACCACCTCTACCACCCGGGACCCAGAGTTACTGGGTTCTTGTCTCACTCACGGAAAAGAATTTCAGGAGTAGACAAGCAGTGAAGTAAATAGATTTTATTTAGAGGTTTCTGCGGGAAGGAGGAAGGGATAAGTGGGAGAGAGAATAGTAAGAATAATGCGCTCAAGAGAGAACACAGGCTTCTCCAAGGGTGGAGGAAGCCCCTACACATTACCGAGCTTTAGACACAAAAGTATGAAAGCAAGAAAGTACACATCTCAAGAGGGGAGATGCGGGTGACACATGTGCTCGGCCACACCAGCGCAAGCAGCACATGGGCTCAGGCAGCATATGCGCGCGCTTCCTTTAAGGTGTCTTTTATAGGGTTTCTTCAACCTGCCCCCACATGGGGCTTTTTTCCAGGTAAAAGTCCGTTGCTAAGGAGGTTACCAGGGCGGTTGGGAATGGTGATGGTCTTTAGGCTGGATCACATTTCAATCAGATTAAGGGAGAGGTCGAGGGAATTGGAGGAACTTCATGGGGAGGGGTTCAACCTCCTCAGGGTTGGCTGAAGGTCTTATCAGGTTTGTGTTCTGTATCCACAGGGTAGGTCCATCTCAGAATTCTCCTTCCCAGAGACTTTGTTAATCTAAGTTTCATTGTCAAGAACCTTTCCCTATCTACCTGCCTACATCAGTTACAGACTTACAAACTTTCATGATTATATTTCCAAAAAAATTATTTTGAAGAAAAATAAAGGTATGTTTACTGCTACTTGTTAAGGGATTTTATTTTATCATTTTATTAAATCACTTATTAAATAATTTTCAATAATGATTTAATTTTATTTATGGCAAAAACAAGAGTTTTTTAATTTTATTTTTATTTATTTTAAATAAATTTCCCCCAAAGGTTTAATTTGCCATTTGGAAAACATCACAAAGGTGATTCTGACATATAGCCAGGGCAGAGTCACTTGTACAGCTGTCTCAGAAATGGCACTTTCCCTTTTTGGACTTTTTGGTTAGCTTCTTTACGGAATAACCTATCCAATTCAACCATATTGAGAGAATTTATTTTTATTCCATACTTAGAGATAATGCTTATACCTCAAAATAAGATGGGAGTTCAACAAAATTATTATATGAAGCTATAATTTTACTCATATATTTTTTATAAACTCCCTCACAAATAGAGGATAGTTAATAAAAAATACATACACAAATGTGCTTTTGTGGTAGATAGTAAAAATTTGGTCTGTATTTCTGTTTTGGACATGGAACACTTAAAACTATTTTAGGTGTTTTCTTAATGTCTGGCAAGCAATACACGTGTCTTTTGTTACACTAATGAGGTAAGTTTGGGAAAACATCTAAGGAAGGTTCGAGTATACCAGGTGGCACCATGCAGGTATTAAGCCTCAGAACTTTCAGTCCCACTTTCAGACCTCTGGGAAGGCTGAAGGTTGAATCATCAACACCAATGATTTAATCAATAATTTCCTGGGGCCAGAATAATAGTACAGAGGGTAGGGCATATTTGCCTTGCACGTGACTGACCCTGGTTCATTCCCCTGCATCCCATATAATCCCCCTCTTAAGAAGTGATTCCTGAGCATCACTGAGTGTGACACAATAGCCTTTTTTAAAGGGGGAACAAAACCAATTATTTTCTTAACTAGAGGCCACAATGTCCCCTGTGCCATCCCACCCCCCACTCCCTAGTGTTCCAAGGGGGCCACAGGTGAAAATCATTTAGTGTGAAGGCTTGAGAAACACTGACTTAATCCAGAGGTCCCCAAACTTATTTGGTTTCCTGCCTCCTGCTCAGAAAATAAAATTATCACATGTCTCTGGAAATCTGCCTTCTTTAAATGAACAAAGTGCCTCCCAATTGAACACCAGGTTCAATGAACCAGCCCCTCATGAACTGTTCCAGCCCTCTCCTCCCGACAACACACACTTGGGACGGAGGGGGACAGTATCAGCTACTTTATCAATCTCTTAGGAAACTGCCCTGTATTTAATAACTGCCACTGTCACTGTCATCCCATTGCTCATTGATTTGTTTGAGCGGGCACCAGTAACCAATAACGTCTCTCATTGAGAGACTTATTGTTACTGTTTTTGGCATATCCAATACGTACGGGTAGCTTGCCAGGCTCTGCCACGTGGGCTCAATACTCTCGGTAGCTTGCCAGGCTCTCCGAGAGTGGCGGAGGAATAGAACTTGGCTTGGCCATGTGAAAGGTGAACGCCCAACCGCTGTGCTATCGCTCCAGGTGTTATTTAATAACACCTCCCCCAAAACCCAGAGGGAAGGAATTCAGAACTTGCAGTGTGGTGACTGTGTGGGATATCTGAGAGTGCGTATTCTAAGTGTGAAAGCCGTGTCCTTTCCTATATCTTGCCCATGCATCTCTTCATCCAACTGTTTTAGCATTCTGTCCTGTTTCAAGCTGGTGATCTAAAATGTAAAATGTTTCTCTGAATTTCCTCAGAACTCAGCCACTAGCAAATTCGTCTATCCCAATGTTGGTGTTACTGGAACTACCAGATTATAGTCAGTTTCTCAGGACTGATAAATCCAAGTTACAACCCAGACTTATGGTTGAGCTCTAAAAGGCAGTCAATCTTAGGGGACTCAATCTTTGACCTGTGGGATCTGGCACTCTCTCTGGGCAGACAGTGTCATGAGTGAGTTTAACTGAGACCACCGAGTTAAACTTGGTGTCAGTAAATTGTTTGTTGGTTTGGAGGGAAATCCACATATTGGAATTTGTTGGAGAACCCTGTAAGTGTTGAGAACAGGGTTATTCAGGGTAGTCAAAAGGCAAGATGAGTGGATAATCAAAATGTATGGGTGAAGTATTATGCAGTCAGAAAGAAATGAAGTACTGGTACTTGCTGCTAATGGATGAACCCTGTCAGTTAAGGAAGTGAAGGAAGCCAAACTCAAATTCCACCTGTCCCATGCTTCCTACTTATATGTAGCATTCGAAGTAGGTAAGTCTACTGGGACAGAAAAACTGGGGAGTGGGAGCTCGGAGGAAGGAAGAATGAAGAATGTCTGCCTTGTGAGAATATTTTCTTTGCAGTGATAAAATGTTTTGAAATAGAAGTAATATTTACATAGCATTTATAGGTGACTGAATCATGTGTTAAAATGATAAATTCTATGTATTACCTCAATTAAATCATTGGTTTAACTGTCTACTTCAAATAAAAAGTAAAACAAAAATAAGATGATACCAGAAAATCTATAAAGGCTTTTTTTTCACCACAAATATATCTTTCTCATTTATTGTTAAAAAATAAAAACAAAAGATCCCTGAGAGAAGTAAAGAGTAGATTAGAAAAGGATATACCTTAAACTATTAGAAATTAAGGTAGAGGTTGAGTAGGCCATACATTTAGTTTAGGTGATATGTGAAACACACATGTTGTATGTTTTTATAGATAGATTTAACTTGGCTGTACAATGTTCACCAATGATATCCAGGTCCTAATCCCTGAAACCTAGAATTGTTACCTTAGATAGCAAAGGGAACAGCAGTTGTGGTTAAGTGAAATGTCTTGATATGGGATGATTATCTTGGATCAACTGGGTAAGTCCTAAATATAATCATTATAAGTGGCCTAATCGGAAAGAAGCAGATTTAACACACACAAAAGGAGGCAAAAGGATGACTGAAGCAAGATGTTACAGGTGGGATTTTTTTTTTGCTGTCTTTTTTGGGGTGCTCTCCCAATTGGTGCTTGAGAGGTCTAGGAACCACTTCCCATAATTTTCTGCCAACCGAGTGAGTAGTTCAATGTGAGGAGTGGAGGATGTGCTACCCAGGCCCTGTGGTTCCAGAGACTATATTGGCTGGCTCTTCTGTGCTTGGCAGACATCAGAACCACACAGGGCAATGCTTGGGAGGCCATGCGTTTCTGGGGATTGAACCTGGGTTGGGCACATGCAAGGCATTCATCGAAACCTCCCCCCAACCCCATACTATCTCCCAGCTCCTACACAGCTGGCTTTGAGTATGAAGAAGGCCCATGAGCCAAGGCATGATGGGAAAGGGGACAACACATACTTTTTAAAAAAAATTATTGAATCATTGTGAGATAATTACAAGCTTTCATGTTTGGGTTACAATTCCTTCACCAGTGCACATTTCCCACCACCAAAATCTACGGTATAACCTCCCTTTCCCACCCTCCCCCTGCCTCCATGGCAGATAATATTCCCCATGCTCTCTCTCTACTTTTGGGCATTATGGCTTGCAACACAGACACTGTGAGGCCATCATGTTTGGTCCATAATCTACTTTCGGCACATATCTCCCATCCCAACTGATTCCTCCATCCATCATTTTCTTAGTGATCCCTTCTTTATTCCATCTGCCTTTTCCCCTCCGCTCATGAAGCAGGTTTCCAGCTTTTGGGCAGTCCCCCTGGCCCTGGTGAGGACACATACCTTTGGGACTCCAGATGGATGTAGCGTGTTAGCACCTTGAATTCAGCCCAGTGAAGCATTTCACACTACTGGTTTCCAAAACTGCGTTAGTTTAAGCTAGTAATTTTAAACTTTTGTTGGCTTTTGAGCCACAAATGACTGTGTTAAGGGTTTACTATTAATTCTATGCTCAGGGATCATTCCTGCTGGTGCTCAGGACACTATATGGTGTGCTGGGGATTCAACCAGGTCAACTACATATAAGGCAAGCACCTACCTACTGTATTATCTTTCCAGCGTACTTTTAAGTCTTTCATACTGAAGACTGGTGGATGAGGATGAAAACCACTGTTTTAAGCTATAAATATGTGGTATTTTTTTTACATCTTCCATAGCTAAATAATACAAATGGTGAAGTTTTTGCTCCCTATGCTGGTATTTGAATGGTTGAAATGCAAAATAAAGTGACAGCTCTTGGGAGCCAGAATTTTGTTATGAAACTACTGTCACATGGAGTCTAGAAGAATCTAGAAACAGTGGCAAAGTTTGACATGCAGAAATCAGAATTTAGGGACTGGAGCAATAGCACTGCGGGTAGGGCATTTTCCTTGCATGTGACAGACCCGGGTTCGATTCCCAGCATCCCATATGGTCCCCTGAGCATTGCCAGGAGTAATTTCTGAGTGCATGAGCCAGGAGTAACCGCTGTGCATCGCCGGGTGTGACCCCCAAAAAGAAAAAGAAAAAAGAAATCAGAATTTATTCTGGAAAAACTATTCTAACTTCTAGATTTTGGAACATTTTTCATTGATTTCTAGTAAAAATGGGTATTCTCTTGCAATATATTGGTAATGACTGATATCAATTACAAATGCACATGCCCTTTAAAATCACTGTATCACGGTATCACTTTCATCCCGTTGCTCATCGATTTGCTCGAGTGGGCAACAGTAACATCTCCATTGTGAGATTTATTGTTACTGTTTTTGGCATATCAAATATGCCATGGGTGAAGTACTCTCGGTAGCTTGCTGGGCTCTCTGAGAGGGACGGAAGAATCGAACCCAGATCAGTGGCGTTCAAGGCAAATGCCCTACCCACTGGGCTATTGTTCCAGCCTACCCCTTAAAAAATCTAAAATTTTTGATTTTTTAATATAAATAATCTAGAATTTCCATGCGAGAGCCAAACCTGTTGCTATACTACATGTATGTGTGAAGTTATGTATTTCATGATTCCAGTATAAAGGATTGTTTTAGCATTTCAGATGTACCTTATTTTGCTAAGTTCCAATATTCCCAGATATGATGGCATAACTTACTGCCAGATATATAACAAAGTAGCTAGCGGTATTCAAATGATCAAGTACAGTACTCACTGTAAGGTCAATGTACTCAGTCTAAGAGTTGTTGTAAAAGAAGATGGTGTAATTATGTGTCTCATTGTAATGAAGCAGCACTTTATAAAAGCACTTTAATTGCTCTTTCACAGTTACTGGCAAACTGTGGTCCAGGGAACGAAATTTAGCCTCCTACTTGATTGGTAATGTCTTGCCCAATGTCTTGGCCATTTATTTACAGCTTGAATGGCTAATTTAGTGCCATAAAACGAGAGTTGTACTATCTGACTCTTCACTAAAGAGTTTGCCAACTCTGCTCTTGTGCAAACCTTGATTTGAGGTAAAACATGATTAAAGATATATTATAATCAATGTGATTTAATTAAAGAAATATTTACAATATTGAAATATTGGCTGGAAAGTATTGCTCAGGAGAGCTAAAAAATTTTTTTAAGGAAGAAGTCTAACGGATGCTTCAAAGTATGAGACATTTTGTTACTATGCCACTCTGCAGATATAGCTGATGTTTAAATGGCATCAAGATTAGGAGAAGAATCACGATAGCTGAGAACTATGGTTAATAAACATAAAGACAGAATGTTTTTTATGAGGATGTTTATGTGAACCAGGACCTCAAACAGAACTGAAACTGCAGAAGCACGAGGAAAGTGACAGTAAAAACCTCCCTTTGTCTAGCCAGCTGCACGGCTGAAGGTCAGCACTGGCTGTATTATGAGTAAGTCATTGATTTTGATAAATATTGCCATCTTTTGACCTCATCTTTTTGCTATGACTTGTTTTGATGAGCCGTATTTCATATAGCAATTTTTAGTGATTTTAATTTTTCAGATTTATGATACCATAATATTTATAGGGAACCAAATGAAAAATTTAATGGACCATCTTCTTGGGCAGATGAGATGGCTCAAGGACTTGGAGCACATGCCTACTAAGCATGAGACTCTGACTTTGATCCCTGGCACTGTAAGATCCCTGAGCATCATGGGGCTGGCCCTGGCGGCCCCTGAGTTCTGAAATCATTGGCCTCACATTGCAGCTGGGACACCAGGAGTGGTCAGACCTCAGCACTGCTGGAGATGTCCCACTGAAAAAAATAATACAGGGTGCTCGATTAGATACTTGGATAAAACAACCATTGTCCTATGATAAGACAACCAAAAACTATTCAGCTAAAATGGTAGGAATGAAAGAATTCTAAATATGACTTTGATTGCTAATTGAGTCGTCTTTCATTTTTAAAGTTTTGTGATGCTTGTCATATAGTTTTCATGTAAAATACTTTGTTATCTAATATCCTATGTTTACTAGCATCAAATGTTCCGTACATCAGAATTCTATTACGCTTTTCACTCTATTGAAATATTTGTATTTTATAAATTTTATATTAGTAATGGCTATCTATGTCCTTTGTATTTTGGGGGTGGATTTTTTATCTTTCTTACCCCCCACCCCCTGCCCCCAGCCCCCCACCCCGCCTGTGTAGCTGGATTTTTGATCAGGGATATCTCACCATTTTCTGTATCTGATAAAATAAATGAGGTGAAATTAGAAAAAATAACAGTAAAGTTAAAAAAACCTTTGGGAAGGCTAGAGAGATAATAAAGCAGGTAGGGTGCTTGCCTTGTATGCAGCTGACCCAGGTTTGGTCCCTGGCACTCCATATGATTCCTCAAGTCCCATCAGGAGCTAAGCACTGAGCTAGGAGTAAGCCCTGAGCACAGCCGGGTGTGGCCCCAAGCCCAAATTCTCCCCTAAAACTCCCCACAAAATCTTCCCTAACAGCCACCTTATAGTTCATTCAAATAAACAGAAACTGCTTAAACAATTTCCAAAGCCTTATAAAATATCATCAACATGATTTAACTATGAGATAAGCTAATGCAAGTAGCAATTAGAGTAAGATTTAGCTTATATATTTGGAGTGCTGATGAAAAGCACTTATGGGTCTCTTTTATTTCACATAAAAATTGAGAAAGAATAAAAGGATTTTCCTGTATTTCCTCTTCAATGCATTGCTTTGTGAACTCAAGGAACCAAAGAACAGATGAGTGTGATATAAAATCATATAGATTTAATTATTAGTAATTTCCCTTTAAAATGAAACAGGAATAATTTCTAAAGTTGATTTGTTTTCTATTAATTAACAATTTTTAAAGATTTTCTTTTAATTTTGAGGGTGGGGCACACCTGGCTTTGCTCTGGACAGATTGTGGCTCTGCACTCCTGACAAGGCTCAGGGGACCATATGTGGTGCCAACTATTGAACTCAGGTGGGCTTCATGTAAGACAAATGCCTAACTGCTGTACTATCATTCCAGCCCCTTGTTTTTTGTTTTTTTGGTTTTTTTTTGGTTTTTGGGTCACACCTGGCAATGCACAGGGGTTACTCTTGGCTCATGAACTCAGGAATCACTCCTAGCGGTGCTCAGGGGGCCATAGGGGATACTGGGAATCGAACCCAGGTCGACTGCGTGCAAGGCAAACGCCCTACCCGCTGTGCTATGGCTCCAGCCCCACCCCTTGTTATTTTATTTTAATAATTAAAAATTAATCACTATGAATTATAGAGTTACAAATTTATTCATTATTAAGTTTCAGGCATCCAGTGTTCTAACACCAAATCCTTTCACCAGTCTCTACTTTTCTACACCAAAGTCTCCAGTTTTCCTCTGATTCTCCCCCACCCCCCGTCTCTAGAACAGGCACTTTCCCCCTCCACCATTGTCCAAGTGTTCCCTTCCCTAATTTACTCCCCCAACCCCCACTTCCAATTCAATGGCAAGCTTCTTAGTGAAGAACAGTTCTCCTGTTCTTCCTATCACCTTTTGGGCTTTGTTATTTTTAATTTTATATCCCACATATGGGCTGGAGCGAGAGCACAGCGATTGGGCATTTACCTTGCATGTGGCTGACCAGGGTTTGATTCCTCTGCCCCTCTTGGAGAGCTCGGCAAGCTACTGAGAGTATCCTGCCCACATGGCAGAGCCTGGCAAGCTACCCATGGCGTATTCAATATGCCAAAAAGAGTAACTACAAGTCTCACAGTGGAGACGTTACTGGTGCCCACTCGAGTAAGTGGATGAGCAATGGGATGACAGTGACAGTGATCCCACATATGAGAAAGATCATTCAGTATCTGTCCCTTACCCTCTAACTTCTCTATGGGTGATACTCTCCAGATCTATCCACACAGCAAAAAAATTGCATGACTTCTGCCAAGAAGTACAATACTGCCAGGTAGTATTTCATTATTCCTATGTATCATATTTTCTTTTTTAAAAAATTTTATTACAACACCATGATTACCAAGTTGTTCATAATACAGTTGTTTAAGTTAACAACTGTATCACCAGAACTGCCACAACCAGTGTTCCCTTCCTTCCACCAGGGTCTCCAATTTCTGACCCACCATCCCAACCTGCACTCTTGGAGTCGTAAATTTGCCACATATTGTTTGTTACAATACAAAGGTAAATGGAATGATCAAAACTAAGACCAGTACTAGACAATTTGTGACAATTGTTTTATCTCACAATGATGTAACTAAGTCATTATCTGAGATCCGCTGTGCTGGTTAGTGCTAGTCGAGTCTTCTGTGCTATTGTTTAGGCTCATTGAGTTGGTGGTCTTCTATGCAGCTTCCCAATTGGATTTGTTGCGATTCTACTGGCTGACATGAAATTTTGAAGTATGTTGTGGAGTTACAGATCTGGAACAGTTTGGTGGGTTGATAGTTTTATATGGTTCATTTGTGGAGCTGGGCTGTTCCTGTGTTGGAGAGTGTCTGATATGGCTGTGTGCTCAAGAACATAATACTATGAATCTTTCCAGGTAAACGGGGCCAGACCAAGAACTCTGGGGCCTCCTCAGAATGGGAGTGAGCAGGTTCCCCTTTCAGCCTAAAGGCACAGAGGCCAATGCCATACCCAACATCCTCTGACATAGAAAGAGCCAACCTTCATAGCTAATCTCCAAAAGATTGATGAGCAATTGAATCCCTCCTGGTGGGACTAGTCTCCAGGTTGAAAACTCAGTGGTCTTCTTGGAATGGGAGCAGGCCGAGTTCCCCCCCTCAACACCCCACAACCACTGGAAAACCCAGTAGTTTCTGTCCACACCTGCCATCTTGCCCTCGGAGAGAAAGAGCTCAGCATCACATCAATCTTCCCTGATGGACTGGTTCAGGCTGAGAACTCGGGGCCATCTCAAAATGGGGGCAGGCAGATTCCACTTTCTGCCTGTATGTACTCTAGTGTGTTTTTTTATCCAGTCTTCTGTTCTTGGGCACTTGGGTTGTTTCCAGATTTTGACTGTGAAAAGAGCTGTAATGAACATAGATGTGCAGATGTCTCTTCTGGATCGTGCTTTTGGATCTTTGGGGTATATTCCACCCTGTTGCTTGGCTGTACAGAAGATCAATTGCTAGTTTTCTGAGTAAAGACCATATTAACTTTCTTAAAAGGCTGGATCAGTTGACATTGCCACTAACAGTGATGAGGGGCCCTTTCTTCATATGCCTTTTGGCAAGTGTTGTATGTCTTTTTTGAGGATGTTTTTGTTCAATCTCTTCTCCCCATTTTTGATGGGGTTAGCTTTTTTTTTTCTTGTAGAGTTCTACCAGTGCTTTATGTATTTTGAATACTAACCTTTTATTGGTTAGTAGTGGGCCAAATTTTTTCTCAGTCTGTGGGCTATCTTTGTATTCTGGTCATTGTTTCTTTTGGGGTACAGAAACTTCTTAATTTAATGTGGTCTTGTTGATCTCTGCTTTCATTTGTTTCACCAGTGTTGTTTTATTCTCAAAGATGCCTCTAGCATCCTGATTTGTCTTTTTAAAGTGGTTAATATTTCTAGGGAAAATGGCAATAAATATCAAATAATAATAATAACATACTTTTATAATTGAATTCGAGTACTTGTTCTTAAGAGTCAGGTTACTTTTGATTTCCATTTGGCCTCTGATTTATGTTTGTCTGGTTCCTTAAAGAATAGTCTGGGGCCTGGAGCAATAGTACAGGGGGTAAAGCAATTGCCTTGCATGCAGCCAACCCAAGGTTTGATCCCATGTCCCATATGGTCCCCTGAGCACTGCCAAGAGTGATTGCTGAGTGAAGAGCCAGGAGTAACCCCTAAGCATCGCCGGGTGTGATCCAAAAAAACTAAGTCAATAAAATTTTTTTAAAAAATGGATAGTCTAGAATAGATGAGCTCTGAGGAGCTCTGCATGGAGGCACTGCCACTGATCCTTCTAGGCCAGCACACTTAAGTGTCAAAATCCAAATTTGTTTCCATTTATATCATTTCCTTAGATCTCACCCACATGTATCTCTAGCATTTATTATCAATAGGAGAATACAAATATCTACAGAAATAATTTGGGAATGACTCAGACCTCAGAGCTCTGCTCTGCCAGTGCCCATGTAAGGAGAGAGCCCGAGGAGGAAGGACCCTCGCAAGCTCTGTCCTCTCTTTCAGGAACTAAGAACCAGGGTACCTCGTGGCATTTCTTATCACACTGGGCTCCTGCTTATCTTATGAGTAGGTACTAACCATCGATTTAGAGTCATCGCACATTAAATTACACTTGGCAAAGTATAGCCTGCAGGCAGACTGATGAAATAACCTGTTAGAAAATTGCTGAGAAAAAATAATAAGAGACACATAAATAGCCAGATAAACTTAAAAAAATAATGTTATTGGGTTAAATGTCTTTTTTTATAAAACTAATTTTATAAATTTTATTTTACTTTTTACTTTGATACATTTTTCTGAACTATATTGGCAAGATACAGGCTGCTCCAGGCCACTTTCCACATGTTTGGGCCAAGCCTCACGCATGAGTGAAGTCCCACGGAAACCAGGTAATGTGGAACTTTGTGACCTTGGACTCTGGGCTCAATGGGACCGGGAGCAGAGATCCTCTGCCTGCTTACCTCAGTCTCTGGAGGCCCAGGGTTCACGCCCATAAGCCGCCTCCTGCCAGCTCCAGATAATCTCATCAGCCACCGTCCAGAACTCATGGCTGCTTCTCCCAGAGGGAAGCATAAAATGAGGCCCCCATAACCATGCCACCGGACTCTGTGCCAGACTGTTTTCACTCGGGACACCCCAGAGGTGGGTGGGTGAGAGCCCTCCCTGCCTGAACGGATCCAGCCCCGGCAGCCGACCTCCACAACCCAACCACTGTCACTCTCCAGGTCACTTTCCACACACTTGGCCACTCTCCAGCCACTTTCCACATGCTCAGGCCGAGCCTCACGCATGCGTGAACATATTCCTAAACTGCGACACATCGTAAGATACTCCCTACTCATTTTCCATAATTACCATACCAAATTTGATTGGAGGCAAGATGGCGCTGCTGCCACCCAAACCCAAACCTCGCCTCCCCTGAACCCGAACCTGGCTCACCATCTCACCTTAGGTAATGTGTGGCTCAGCACACCAGGCATGGAACTCTACGCGTGATTCCTGATGGACATCGCTGGCTGTTTTGCAAGATTCGGACAGAATGGCATTGGCGGAGCATGGAGAAACCGAGGTAGTGGCTGCAGCATCGCCACCTGCCCTGGCCGAGCCATCAAACATAGAGCCGTGGTGGCAGTGGGTGCAGTGGCTCATCCACTGTGGGGTGCTGTCAGCCAACCACTTGTTGACCTGGAACTCTGTACAGGTGTTCGACCTGGCACAGACCCTCCTCGATAGGGTCCTGCTCTGCAAGCTGCTCAACAACCTCTAGGCGCACTCCATCAACCTCAAGGAGATCAACCTGAGGTTGCAGATGTCCCAGGTGCTGCCCAGAGACCCACACAGCAGAGCCTGGCAAGCTACCCATGGCATACTCAATATGGAAAACAGTAACAACGACGGTCTTTATTCCCCTGATCCTGAAATACGCCATCGGCCTACACTAGCATGCGACAGGGATGAATGGAGACATTACTGGTGCTCACTCGAGCAAATTGATGAACAACAGGATGACAGTGATACAGTGAATATTGAAAAGATAAATTTTCAAAAAAACTTTTAAAGATATTATTTATATATACATTGATCCATATAAAGCATATAGTTGACTATTTTAATGTATTCATAAAACTATGCAAAAATTGCCCCAATTTAATTGTAAAGCATTTTTCTCAGTTCCCAGTGAAATTTCATACATGTTAGCGGTCATTCCCTAGGTTTTTCTACCTTTCTTCCCCCAACCCTAGAACAAACCCAATCAACATTCTCTATAGATTTGTTTATTCTCTGCAGTTCATGCAAATAACATTATACAACATAGGATCATTTGTGATTCTTTGATTTCTTTCACTTAGTGTAACACTTTCAAGGTTGACCCATGTTAATAGCATATATATATATACATATATATATATATATATAGATAGATAGATAGATCATTTCATTTGTATGGCTAAATATTCTGTTGTATGCATATATCACTTTTTATTTTACCCATCCATTAGTTGGTGAATATTTGGTTATTTTTCACCTTTTGGCTCTTAAGAATCATGATGACATGAGTAATCATGAAATTTTGTGTGGTATATGTTTACATTTCTTTTGGGTTTATGCCTAGAAATAAATCACATGGTAACCGTTTCAAGGTACTTGCAGCATTTTAACACTTCACCAGTGGTGTACGAGGATCCCATTTTCACCAACTTTGGTAAAAACAAATTTTGTAATTTCAGTGGGCAAAAGATCACTATCACTTATTTATTTCCTAGGTGAAAGATCCTGTTTAAGATTCTCTATTTCTTTTTCCCTTCCTTCCTTTTTTATTCCCCCCACACCCAGCAGTGCTTAGAGCTAACTACTCCTGGTGGGCTCAGGGGACAATATCAGATGCTGAGGATTAAACTTGGGCCACCTGTGTGTATGACAAGAGCTGGCTGTTGAGGTGCTCTTAGTTTTTGAAATGATCAGTTTATTTGTGGGGAAGATTAGGGATTTTTAAAAATCTTTCCTGAAGGAGAAAGTGAGAAGTGAGGAAACAGAAATCCTACCAATGATTTGAGCAGGGAGAATTCAGTAGAAAGAATTAATGAATAAAATATGAGTAACTATGAAAGGGGTTAATCAAACGCTTAATAATATAGGGGTCAGAGCTATAGTACAGTAGGGGTACTTGTCTTGCACACTGATCCCCATCACCCCATATGGTCTCCTGAACCCTGCCAGGAGAGATCCCTGAGTGCAGAACCAGGAGTAAGCCCTGAGCACTGTTGGTGTGTCCCAAAACAAAAAAAGAAATGGGGGGGGGTGGGATCAAAAATGTAGGAAGAATCTCTCACATCTAGGGCAAAAGTTAAATATTCGAGGAATGGACAAACTTTGGAAAGGTCACCATCTCCCAAGATGTGCTGTAATGTGAGGTTGTTGAGACCTGGATAGTGGAGACCATGTTGAGGTGACTCAGCATGGGACAGGAGAGCAGAGAAGATCAGCCGAACTGCTGTGAATCTGGGCCAAGAGAAGGAAATTTCCTCCTGGGGTTCTGGCCTCCTGGCTTCTTGGCATAAATTAAAGGAAAGTGTCCCAGTGAGGACAAAATGGAAAAGTTCTCACTGTGGTTGGGAGCCACTGGACCTCTAGCCCACCCCTGGAGACATGCCATGGGGCAAGAAGAACCAGGAAGAAAGAAGAAAGTATGTTCCACTATCTGTTTACCTTGTAGCACATCCCCTGCACGCTGCCTACAGAATATTCCATGGTAGCAGGTGGCAAGGATTATGTTTCTATTGTGTCCAGATTAGTATTTAAGAGCAGGGCATAGAGGAACTGAGAGGTAATAAGTCATTTACTGACATGTTCGGTTCTATTAACTGCTTAACTTCTATATGTATCCTCTCATACACATAACTCAGTTTTTATTTAATTAGACACAGTGATTGAAAATACTGTCGATAATAGAATTTCAGGCACACAGCGGTGTGTGTCCATCATACTTATACACACATTTTTTACTTTTCAACACAAAGCCAATACGATTCATAAAAGTGAAGAAGTTTTGCTCCTTCTCACAAGTAAAGAACCTCACAATAGATCCTACAGTTATTTACAGCAAGAGCTGCTTTATTCTTCCATTCAGTCTCAGTCCACTTGAATGTATTTTTGCCAAAAGGAAAAATTTCGAAGTTCATATTCAGCCACTTATTTGGAAAATAATGGAAGAAAGGGAACAATAGAATAAAATCTTGCATACAAATGTATCCGTATACATGACAGGTGAAGGCAAATAGGTCAAACTACTTCTGGGCTCATTTTTGGATCAAGAGACCATAGTTGGTATTTCTAGCTCTTCCTTCTACTGTTCACCTTTTCCATCTCTCTCCATTTTATTTAAGTGGTTAGGATCCTAACCTAGTAGAGCCACCTAAATCTTCATTTCCAAGGGTCTAAATTTTCAATCACCCTGACTTATTTTTCATTTCTGTTACTTTGGATTAAACTTTACAATCAGTACATCCAGAAGGTCTTTGTAGTTTAGACTTTGTCTTCCTTTTCTTTGGTGTGTATCATACCCACTGTCCTTTATGACAAGCGTAATGGCAACTTTGCTGTATGTGATGAGAATTATGAAACTGTAACGAAAATTGAGAAAATGTGATGGGGACTGAGAAACTGAAACTGACCCCCTAAATTAAACAAGAGAAGGGAGGGAGAAGTTTTCTTTTTATCATCCCAATTAACGGAGTTAAGGGCCCACCAGCCCACCAGATTTCTGGGAGTGTACTGGGCTTGACAGATCTATGGGAGCACATGAGAAACGGCATCTGAAGGCCGCACCAAATGGGCGGGATATAGTGACACCAGCTGTTTTCCCTTTGAGCAAGCTGAAGGCCGTACCATGTGGGAAAAATGCATTTTTTTGCCAATTACCTCTATATCTTCTGTTTCACTGATAAGAATGTATGTAGTTTACAGCCCACCTTTATTTATTTTTTAATAGTAAAATCTGCATTTAATTTTTTTTTATTTTTTAAAAAAATTTATTGAATCACCGTGAGATAGTTACAAACTTTCATGTTTGGGTTACAGTCACACAAAAAAATCAAACACCCATCCCTCCACCAGTGCACATTCCCTACCAACAATATCCCCGGTATAACCCCCCCCCACCTTTCCCACCCTCCTCCTGCCTCCATGGCAGACAATATTCCCCATACTCTCTCTCTACTTTTGGGCATATGGCTTGCAACACATACACTGAGGGGTCATCATATGTGGTCCATTATCTACTTTCGGCACACATCTCCCATCCCAAAAGATTCCTCCATCCATCATTTTCTTAGTGATCCCTTCTTTATTCCATCTGCCTTCTCTCCTTCATTCATGAAGCAGTCTTCCAGCTATGGGGAAATCCTCTTGGCCCTGGTATTTACTGTCCTTGGGTGTCAGCCTGATGTGATGTTATTCTGTACTCCACAAATGAGTGCAGTCCTTTTATGTCTGTCCCTCTCTTTCTGACTCATTTCACTTTGCATGATATTCTCCAAGTCTATCCATTTATAAGCAAATTTCATGACTTCATCTCTCCTAACAGCTGCATAGTATTCCATTGTGTAGATGTACCAAAGTTTCTTTAACCAGTCATCCATTCTAGGGCACTTGGGTTGTTTCCAGATTTTGGCTGTTGTGAACAATGCTGCAATGAACATATAGGTACAGATGTCACTTTCTACTGTGTCATTTTTTTCATCCTCAGGATATATTCCCAGAAGTGATAGTGTGGGGTCAGATGGAAGTTCAATTTCTAGTTGTTTTTTTTTTTTTTGCTTTTTTGAGTCACACCCAGCGTTGCTCAGGGGTGACTCCTGGCTCTGCACTCAGCAATTACTCCTGGCAGTGCTTGGGGGACCATATGGGATGCTGGGAATCAAACCTGGGTCGGCCTCATGCAAGGCAAATGCCCTACCCACTGTGCTATCACGCCAGCCCCATCAATTTCTAGTTTTTGAAGGACTGTCCATATTTGTAGCCCACCTTTAGAGAATAAAAGAGAGACCTTGTCAGCAAACAGGGCTCCAAGTCTCTTTCTCTTTCGACTTTGGGTCCTCAGAGCTGAGATTCTTGTAAACTAACTATTCTATCCTCATTTTCTGTTCATTTGTGGCTCCCACCAGCACAACAATAAGTAGAATCAACCATACTAGTCAATAGAGTTAGCTTTTTTTTTCTGCCTATTAGTTCAGTGTTGTGGAGTCTGAAATGACCTGAATATTCTCACTCTTCCTACGCACTGGAACCATTTGTATGATCCTTGGATCATTGCTCCAAAGAAATATTACCTCCTTGAAACCAGTAGTGCTCAAAGGGAAGCAAACATTCTACAATTGGATGGTTATTTTCATAGTGAGGTGAGCCACTTTCATTGCCATCTTTTTAGCTTTTGATTCATGCATTCCTACAATGGTGGAGAGAGCATCAAATAAGGTCTTTGATTCAGGCATATACTCTGTTTCATAAAAGAGAAACCTTCACTGTTTAGAAATGAGTTTAGTATCTCAATTGATGCACTGATGCACTGAGAGTTCTGTAAGCCATTGAACTAATTTAAATCAGTCTAGTTGCTTCTCAATGATGGGAACTGTGCCAATAAGTTAATGAGTTGGGCATAAGTCTGTTGTTACACTAAATATGCTGTGAAATCAATTCTATTCAGACGTAATACTGTGTGGGTTACCTTATCAGTATATGAGGCATTCCTTAAACCCATGAACAGTGGTTCTGACAGATTATGGACACTATGCACAGGCAGACATTTCTAACATAGTGGAGATGAATATAGTGTCTAATATAGTGGAGACAAATCTTCTCCTCCAAAATGGAAGAGGTTGATATAATTAAACTGCTATCACAAAGCAGCTTGTTCTGCAAATGGAAGTTCCTGCTCAGGATGTCTGCTAAAGGTGGATTAGAAAACTAGCAATGCTAGTAGTCAGGTCAGCCTTACTAAGGAGAAATTTATGTGCAGGAACCCACACATCTTTATTTCTGACACCCCTTTTCTTTGCTCCTGGGGCCTTAGAAGCAGCTTCTGGTAGCTAAAGAAAAAGCCACATTTGATCCCCTGAGCCCCACCAGGAGTGATCCTTGAATACAGAGCTGGGGTTAAGACCTGAGCACCACTGGGTATGGCCCCAAACCAAAAAATAAAGCAAAATCAGAAATTTGGGCTTTAAAAACTTTTATTTGTTTGGGAGGAGAAAGCGTTGAGGGGATGAATCCAGTGGTGATCCTTGGCTCTTCATGCCTCTGTGCTCAGGCGTGAACTCTGGGAAGGCGTGTGTGCAGGGCAAGCCCTTTACAATGCTGTCTCTCAGGCCCCTATGTGTAGGTCTTTATAAATGTCATTCTTGGTGGTATAAACATACGTTGTAACCATTTCTTTTAAAGCATTTTCTCTTGAACTTTGGACATTTGAAATAGAATCAGAACACAGAGCAGACAAACACAGCTCTTAAAAGTGTCAGACATGTTATGTTTCTCAGCTCCCCAGAAGAAAGTAAACCACATAAAACACTCAGTACATTTAGAGCGTAAGAATGTACTTTATGTAATTTAGATAAAAAATATCCATTACATAAACATGTAAATGACAAGTGAGTTCTGGTCATTTGGGGACAGCAGCAGAGCAATTGGCAGATGAAAGTATTAACACATAAAAGCAAAAACTTTTTGAAACAACCAGAGTTACCTTTGGAATCAAGTATTCTCAAGTAACCACTTCCCCCACCCCCATTCTCAAGTCATTTACCTGAAAGATCTTGAAATGTGTTGGAGAAAGACTTTAAAAAAATCAGGCAACATAATTTACAATATTGATAATGGAAGTGTAACATATTCCCACATCACACACTTCCATCAGTGCCAGCTTCCCTGGATTGTTGTCCTAATGTCCCCCACTGTCACCACCACCCTGTCCTATTTCCTCCTATTATACCTGCAATGATATGCTTTGTAATATAGGAGGAAGACAGAATTTGCAACATTTTTCTCGTTTTCATTCCTATGCTTTTCTTGAATTGGAAGACAGTTCAAGAACATAGTGAAAGCGAAAATAGGAGGAAATGAAGTGAGCTTACATGAACGTGGTCTGTTTAAAAAGAGAAAATGATAGTTTTTTTTTAATTTTATTTATTTTTAATTAGAGAATCACTGTGAGGGTACAGTTACAGATTTATACACTTTTGTGCTTATACTTCCCTCATACAAAGTTCGGGAACCCATCCCTTCACCAGTGCCCATTCTCCACCACCCGTAAACCCAGCGTCCCTCCCACCCTCCCCAATCCCATCTCCCCCCCACCCCACCCTGCCACTGTGGCAAGGCATTCCCTTCTGTTCTCTCTCTCTAATTAGCTGTTGTGGTTTGCAATAAAGGTGTTGAGTGGCCGCTGTGCTCAGTCTCTAGCCCTCATTCAGCCCGCAACTCCCTTCCCCCACATGGCCTTCGACTACAATGTAGTTGGTGATCGCTTCTCTGAGTTGACCTTTCCCCGGAACATGAGGCCAGCCTCGAAGCCATGGAGTCAACCTCCTGGTACTTAGAGAAAATGATAGTTTGTGATATTTTGAGATGTACGGAATAGGCGAAGTAAATCAGCCTTTGATGCCCCTGAAATAGGGTTTTCCTGACCCCACAGTTCTTTCATTCTTAGCAAAACAAAACAATATAGGGCAGGGGAAATGTCTTCCTAACTTCTTTTCTTATTATAGCTATATATATAAATTTTTATTTTTGCAAGGGTTGGGGGACACCAGATGGTGCTCAGGGTTAACCCTTGTCTCTGCACCCAGGAATTAGTCCTGGATGGCTCAGGGGACCATACGGAGTACCATGTGGGGTGCGTAAGACAAGCACCCTACATTCTGTTCTATTGCTCTGCCCCCTTTATTTTTGTTTCCTGTATTTAATTTTCTTTTATTGAATCTATGACATAGACCATTACAAAGCTGTTCATAATTGGGTTTCAACA
This sequence comes from Sorex araneus, assembly GCF_027595985.1. Lineage (NCBI taxonomy): Eukaryota > Metazoa > Chordata > Mammalia > Eulipotyphla > Soricidae > Sorex > Sorex araneus. The sequence continues at coordinate 141,118,349 of NC_073302.1, read as the reverse complement.
TCCAGTGTTTCAACACCCATCCCTCCATCAGTGTACATTTCTCAGCACCAATGTCCCCAGTTTCCCTCCTACTATCTCCCAACTCCTCCCTCCCCACCAGCCTGCTTCTGTGGCAGGCACTTTTCTTCTTCCTCCCTTCCTCCCTTTCTCCCTCCCTCCCTCAAACCCTTCTTCCCTCCCTTCTGCCTCTCTCTCTCCCCTTCTCTCTCTCTCTCTCTCTCTCTCTCTCTCTCTCTCTCTCTCTCCTTTTGCGCACTGTGGTTTGCAATACAGATACTGAAAGGTTGTCATGTATATCCCTTTCCCTACTTTCAGCACTCAGTTCTTGTCCAGTGTGATCATTTCCAACTATTACTGTCATACTGGTCCCTTCTCTATCTTACCTACCCTCCGTGCCCCCCCTCACCCCACTTGTGATAGATTCCAACCATTGACCAATATAGAGTGACTGCATTCATTGTGGTATTTATATATATTTTTTCTTTTTGGGTCACACCTGGCAATGCACAGGGATTGGTTACTCCTGCCTCTGCACTCAGAAATTACTTCTGATGGTGCTCAGGGGACCATATGGGATGCTGGGAATTGAACCCGGGTCAGCAAGGCAAATACCCTACCCACTGTGCTATTGTTTCAGCCCCATATTTATAAATCTTTAAGCATAGATGTGACAAGCAATAAAAATGACTTGTTCTGTTGTGGCAAGAAACGAATGTAAACATATCTATCTTTTCTTATTTTTCCCTCTCTCCCTATTCTTCATTCCTTCTAGTTGAGGGTAGTTAGAAGTTTTGTGTGTCTGAGTTTTCCTTTTCTCCAGAAGAGAGTTCAGAGAGAGGCATTTGCTGCACACACTGTTGCTACTGGAGTTAATGCACTGCATTGATGATGAAGGACTAGAAAATGAGAGGGGAGAGATTCACACAAGACAATGAGCTCAGCTGCAGGGCTGAGACCCTTGGTGAGGTGCCTACCTATGGAGAGATAGTGGTTTTCAGAAGCAGGGTAAGGACTTAAGTGATGCAATGGATCTTTGACTCATTCTCTTATCCATGGAATGTGCAACGTGGTAGAAGAATTGACTTGAGCATTCTAGG